>NW_004567111.1:9064998-9118770 GCF_000260355.1 Condylura cristata
TAGGCGTGAGACCTGGAATCTGGGACCCAAGTGCAGAAGTGGATCTAAGCCTGCTGGAGGAATGAAGATGTGGTCTCTGTACTATCAAAAATAGAACTGGTCTCTGATTGCTGCCTGGAGAGTGCTGCCTGCAGCCTGGAAAAGCCGATTTTGGGAACCCCCAGAGGACAGCGATAGCAGTGAAGCTACAGCCACCTGAGTGGAACATAGAAACAGCCACAGATGCAGCAGAGCGGGAGACAGGGGTGAAGGGGTAGGAGGAACACACAAAATAACTAGGTAGATCTTGATGGGGGTCACTGGAATAGCTGACAGAGGTTACCTAGTGATGGGGAAAGGGAATCAGCTTGGGGATGGAGGTATCAATGCCAACGTGTTCCTAAATGGACCCTGAAGTTGATGAGAGTCAAAGGCACCCCTGTTTCACACTGTGCAACCTAAAATGATAAGGTCTTAAATAAGAGCCATTAACTGAATTTAAAATAAGCCTTCATTATGAAATGAAATGAAAAAAATTAATCACATCTCATAAACATCTTTGTCCCAATTTCTAGTATTAGAAATGGAAATATGGTCACTGATTCTTGCCCCCCCCCCCCTTTTTCTTTTTGGGAAGGCAAGGAAGGTAAGTATCTGATTTTGGTGAGAGACTGGAGACTGGGAAAGAGTGGGGTATTGCCAGGGAAGTTAATTGGTGAGTTGTAGTATTAGAATAAGCCGAGGCAACCACTTCACCTTTGACAATGAATGGATTTCACGTGTAGCCTGTTTACACAAAGGTACTATCCTCCTGCTCTCACAGTCTCATGCTATTGATCTATCAGCTCTTAATACTTTTAAAATGTGTGTGGAATTCAACTCCTTAGTAGACACCTCCTCGGTGGGAGCCTGTAACATATCTTCCATGCCTCGCTGCAAGTGTCTCCTGAGACCTCGTTTCCTTTCTCCACAGCATTACAGCACACCCTCACCTTAAACAGGAAGTTTAAATGGGCAGTGATCTTATTTGTTTGGCTTTGTTCACTGATGAAGCTTCAGCCCCACCAAGCAGATCTGACCAGAGTAGGTGTTCAATAAATATCTGCCAAATGAATTCATAATCTGTGACAGGGCAGGGAGTGAGGGACATGGCTGAACCCCAAAATCTGTTTGTTCTAAGCAGGGAACCCCCCCTCTCCCTGAGGACAATCCTGTTACATCTCCTACTTCCTAAGGTAAACATTGCTCACAGGTCTTTTTGATCACATGCACACCCAAGCAACTCTGGGTGAGTTCAAAGCCTGGGCTGCTGGGAGGCGCTTATATTTACTGTTGGGAGTTCAGACTTAAATTATTAGATGAAAGACACTGGTTCATGTCACCACACCAGAGATTTAGTTATCTAACGGACTGTCTGGGGCATGGCTGTTTGGGAGAGAAGAACCTTGCTGAAATCACATTCTATAGAACAGTTACTGTCTGAGAAGCCAGAAGATGTGACCGATTCTGGCAATTTACATATCATTGTTATTTCCTCTTTCCTCTTCCTTTTGGGATCCCTTATAACATGTAATATCTCCCTTTTTTGCTCCAATGACCATAATAGACATAAGACAACACAATATAAGAAATACATTTTCTATAACATTATAGGAGAAGATGAGTGTGTTCTAATTTTTAAAGTTTTTTTTTTTTTTTTTTGCCATATACAGATAGGGTTATAAAGTGTGTTTCTACCTCATAAACCTAATTGAATCTAGTCTCTGTTGAATAAATGATTAACATTGGAAGCTGTGGTTTTACAACCAAGAAATGGTTTGGCTGTACTGTACTGTACCAACTGTACTGTACCAACACGGTGGATTTAGGAAAGTGAAGTTTGTTTCAGTGGCCCATTTAATTTCATAACTATCCTGCTGTTTGTATCACCCATTTGCTCTCACTAAGTCAGACTTAAAATTAAAAACAAAATTATAATTCTTTAAGTTGTTACCTTTAGGAAAATGGTCAATGTTCCAGAAACATTTTGGATGAACACAGCTCACTGAAGGAAAATAATCTTGGGTTTCCAATATGTTCAACTGTATGGCCTTTAGGGGGTCACGTGACCACTCCTGAGTGGCTACATGCCTTGTCCATTTGCCTCCTGCCAGTGTCATTTCGCCATGGTCTGGAGGGGGTGCCTGTCAGGATTCCAGGCCTTTTGAGTGGAAATGTTCTATAAGAACCAGAAGCCGCCCTCCCTGATGGCGCAGCGGGTTAAAGCACAGCACTAAGAAGCTAAAGCCTCTTCTGTATGAATTCGATTCCCGCCAGCCCGGAGAGGACCACATGGCGTGGCAGACCTCTCCTGACCTGCCCGCTGCTCCCCTCAGCAGTGCACTGTGTCGATCTGCCTGTTCTGTTCCCCACTCTGTCTCTGGCGAAGCCTCTCGCTGCCCCTGAGCCTCTGGCCTGTACCCCAGTTCTGTATGCACAAATAAATAAATCTTAACAACAACAACAACAAAAAAGAACCAGAAGCCAATACCTTCCAACAGACCGCAGGTTCTTCATGACCGTAGGTTCTCATGCGTGGGGTTCCTGGGCCAGGAAGCTTGTTAAAACGCCAACTCATGGCTTCATTCTGTTCCTACTAAATCAGGAAGGTTGGGCCTTGGAAGAGCATGTTTAACAAGCTGGCAGGTAATTCTGCTGTACGCTAAGACTTGAGAAGAGCAATCTCCCTTGGTTAATCCACACAGAGAGGTTCTTGCAGCAACTCTAATCAAATTCCCTGAAATAGCTAATACTTGGGAATCTGTACTTAATTTCTGAATTTTGCCTCCAGATCTTTAAATCTTCTAACTCTCCAAAGAGATCTTTCCTTAAATCCCACCTTTCTATAATTCCAGTCATTTTTATTCATTAGTGAAAACACCTGTAACAGCAGGAGCTACTTACAATCTAATTGTTTCTTGTTCCCCTAAATGGCTTGTCATTATAAAAGAAATGACAGAAGTGAAATGGGAGAAGAGCAATGTGGCAAGAAGTCTAGAGCCCATTTTCAATGTTTAATTGCTATACAATGCTAAGAACAGATTAAAAAGATAAATCAAAAGTTTGTGGGGGAAAAAAAGTGAGGCCCCCAGTCAGTTTTATGGTTTCATTTGAGCTGCAAAGATATTATTATACACTCATTTACAAAACAATGAGCTCTTACTGTTTATGAAAGTTTAATCTCCTGGTTTATTGCCTTAATATATTTCACATTGGTAAGGTTTACTTTTAAATGAAATTTCTGACTGTCTTATGTGGATGTTATTTTATATCGAGAATACAGACAGAATGAGTGTAACAGCATAATTGTATTCATCTATGAAGCAATTAGAGTCAGGGTAATTGCTTCTAGTTCTCACATATCTGCATACAAAGTAATAGAATTAATATTTTATCATTTGGCAGTATCCCTTGTTAGCTAAGAATTCTAACATTGTATATCTTCCCTGTCTGTCTACAGGAATTTAAACAGACCCTACATTAATATTTGCCTAAATCAACAACTGTGCCAAAGGAAAAATGACACGGTGAGAGTTGGCACCACAGCACCAGTCGGTACACAGTTGGAGGGCGACCTTGAACACGCTCTGGCAACTGAGCAAAGCCATGACAACTGAGTGAAGGCTTAGGAACAGCTCAGTCCCTGGTTATTTTCCAAGTGCGTTAGCAGTTGCCAGGTTGAGTGTAAATTCCACGAGTTCTTAGGGACTGATTCTGATTCAGAATATGCGGCTGCTCTAATATCAAGATTGCTATAAAATTCCTTTACAAGTTTCTATGAAGAAAAAATAGAGTCAGAGGAGAGCATGATAACCTAGAGGTGTAGCTGCTGACTGACAAGATTCAAATCCTCAGCTAGAATCAACAGGACTAAGAAAGACTAAATGAGAACTTAGAGCCTCATTTATTTTCTAAGAAGCTTAGGCTGGAGGGAGAGAAAAGAAGCCATAAATTAAATGGCACTTTGCTTGAGTAAAAGGGGAACAAATGAGAGAATTAAGTTGCAACTTGCAACCTAACTGCTGGACCAAATTTAATGGACAGATAAGCTGTATTTTAATCTAAATAAATATTACATAAAAGATCGGGGGAAAAGCAGAAATTCTGCTCCTTCCTTTCATTATATATGAATAATAATAATATTAATAATATCCTTTATGGGGAAAAAGGCAGTCTAGAATTAGCAGTGGCAAAAACAGAATTAGGATGAATTATATTGTATATTAGTATGTACAATGCACACCATGTGTGTGCGTGCGTGTCTGGCTACTATCTGCACTGCATAGTTTAAGTAGTGGCTCATTATTAAAATATATAGCATTGTGTAAGGTGGGCCATCCCCCTGAAACAGTTGGGCTTTGGTTTTAGCATGTATTACTCTTTTAAATTTTGCATGAGGCTTCCCAAATAGTTGTTTATATTCTTTCAAATCATTCCTATTTCTCAATCCATCAATATTAAATGATCTTACAGAGAGGTTGTTTAATTGAAGGATGTCCTGGAGAGAGAATAAAACACGTAATATATGTAAAGTATTTAGATTACAGAGTGGCATATTGTATGTAATATATAGATCATTATTATTGTCATTATTATTAATGTTGATAAATGTAAGTATAGATTTATTTTATGATTAATTAGAAAATTGTTCTTTCTCAGTGATGTAACAGTGACACATTTGAAATCCCTTTTCTCACTACCAATAGGAGTTTTGTTTTAACTTATCATGAGGGTCTTCCTGGTGCAGAGGTTAAAGTCTCTGTCATCAAGTTACTGTCAGCCACTGAGACATGAGTTTAATCCCAGGCCAGGGAGCTGACCCACATGGCTCAGCAGACCTTTCCTGTCTGACCTGCTGCTCCCCTCAGCAGTGTACTCCATCAGTCTGCCTGTTCTGTTCCCCACTCTGTCTCTGGTGAATCCTTTCACCCCCTCCCCAACAAAACTCTGGCCTGTACCCCAGTATGTATAAATAAATAAATGTTTTTTTCAAAGAATTATTTATTTATGCATACAGAACTGGGGTACAGGCCAGAGGCTCAGGGGCGGCGAGAGGCCCCACCAGAGACAGAGTGGGGAGCAGAACAGGCAGATCGACAAAGTACACTGCTCAGGGGAGCAGCGGGCGGGTCAGGAGAGGTCTGCGGCTCCATGTGGTCACCTCCGGGGCAGGCGGGAATCGAAACTCATGCGCAAGTAGCTTCAGCTTCTCAATACTGTGCTTTAACCCGCTGCGCCACCAGGGAGGACCATAAATAAATGTTTTTTTAAAAATGCCATGAAACCTCATTCATCCTTTGTTTATCATAGATACCCTAATTCATTCCTGATCCTGCTCTCCTTAAACTGTGCAATTATTTGTAAGTCAAATAAAGAATCATTTATTAAGTACTCACTAGGTAAAAGGTTTCAAATATTATATGTAATAACTCTTGCTAAATGCTCCTACAATTTTTCAAAATGCAGCTCACAAGCTGCTGATATATCAGTGAGTACCCCTAGCACTAGGATGCAAGAAAAGAAATGTCTGTTTTCTATTCACTGAGAACCAGTGTTTAAGGGAGAAGGCAACATCAAACAGGTCTTGAAAAATCCACATGAGAGTGGAATTCAGACATTGTCTAGAATATAGCAGGAGCAGCAGCATCGTCAGGGAAGAATCCATGGTTCAGGATGACTGATCTGGGAAGTCGGGAAGGAGTGGGTGGGACACACACACATCTGAGAACAGGGGTGAGGGACATGGGTTCTTCATGATGGGGAGGGACTCCAGAGGTAGCCACATTGGAGTGGAAGGGAATTTGCTTGATTATAGATTAGAATCTAAGTGGAACAATTAAATCCATATAGCACGTGGGTTTATTGAACTTAGGAATATAACATTAAAGTATTAAAATTGAAATGTCTAGAGGCAACTTGAGACTTGGAACTAAATGACAGGTGAATGGTCTGAGAAAACAGTTTACATCTTGAATTAAAACTGTAAAATTGCTATTATGAAGTTATTTAATCATGAAAATTTCAAGACCGTGCATATATATATATATATACATATATATGTATATATATATATATATAAAACAATGGATCGTATTCCTTTGTTCATGTGCTGGTAATGCTGTCATCAACTTCGAGAAAACTTGAAATGCATGCATTTTCTAGAAGGGGTGTAAATGTACTTTTTAAAGAAATATTAGACCTAACAATCGAGGGCACCATCGGGGTAATGACAGTGGATGCCTGACCTCTCCTTTTTTATTCATGTCCCTCAGAGACCTGGAAACTAATCACAACTTGGTTAGCCTACACCTGTTTTGTATTTTTTTAAATGATTTGTTAAGGTATAATTAACGTGCTGTAGAGTTAATTCGTCTAATGAAAGCACACAAGCCAATGAGTTCTGGTATATTCACATTTGAGCAGCCATCACCAATTTTCTAGTATGTCCATCACCTGCAGTGGAACCCTATGCACATACACAGACATGGTTTTCTCCAGCACTCACAGCTCTAGTCTAGCACTTTCCACCTCATATAAAGGGAAGCATATACTCATATGACTAGTTCCTGGACCTCACATAATAATCACAAAGTCCACATGTGTAACATTTTCACAACATGCATCAACGCTTCACTATTTATAGCTGAGTACTACTCCACTAAATGGTTATTTCATGATTACCCACGCTCCAACTGATTGGCATTCAGTTTATTTCTTTGGCTGTTCTCAATGATGTTACTATGGATATTCATACACTCTACGTAGGAGTAGAGTTGCTCTGTCCTATGGCAGTTCCAGGTTTACTTTTTCACACAAGAGTTGCTCCATTTTACATTCCTTTGAACAAAGTATGAGGTCTCTGATTTCATCATTTTCTTGCATTTGCCTTTTTGCATTTGTTCTTTTGATTATAGAAAATTTAATGAGTTGAAAGACAGACATTATTGTGAGCTGAATATGCATTTTACTATTGGAGGACAATGCTGAATATTAATATTAGCCATTTGGCCATTTGTATGTATTCTTTGAAGAAATGTCTTCCTTTGCCCATTTTTCCATGGAGTTGTTACTTAATCATTGAGCTTTAAGATTTCTTTATATTTTCTGTACAAAAGTCCTGTTTCAGATATATGAACTGATTTTCTCCCATTCTGCTGCTCCTTAAGCCTCATTACTTTTCTTTGTTTTTTTTTTAATGTCTTGATTTATATTTTATCAGAATATTTTCTGATTGCATAAGTACAAGTTAGGAATCACAATTATTCACAAATATTTAAAACATGTGGAAATTAATAACACATTTCTAAAGAACTTATACTCAAGGAAAACAAAAAAAGGAACAGAAAATTTCTCTAAAGAAATGATAATGCCTAAAAAAATTAAAATACATGGGCCTCCTTGCTGGCACAGGAATTAAAATCTCAGTGCTATTAAGCTATCACCAGCCACTGTTATCTGAGTTAGATCCTATTCCCAGCCAGGGAGCTGACCCACAGGGCACAGCAGACCTCTCGCCTCCCTGCTCCACTCAGCAGTGTATTTCAGTGAATCTGCCTGTTCTGCTCCTTCTGTCTCTGGTGAATCCTCTAAAACCCAACATCTCTGACCTCCACCCAAGTTCTTGTATGTATAAATGAATAAATCATTAAAAATAAAAATTAAAAAAAATACAAATCAGGAAATAAAGGCATAAGGAATTGTTCTAGGATGTCAGCAATCACTCAAGGAAGCTAAATTTGGAATCTCATTTTCTTTCCTCTTCAGAGAGGTCAGCCTGGAGCACTGTTTCACAGTTCATAATGAATAACATTATTTTGAAGAAGGATAGACACAATGAATACAAAGTGAGGGATGATAAAAGCTTAGTCTGAGATAAAAGAATCGCTTCATTTCTAAACTCAAGATTACTTTTTGGCAGAACAAATTTTCTTCTATTTTATTATCAGTTATTATTTCTATCTTAGGGGTGTCTTGTTGAATACTAGCAATGAGCATGTTATTTGCAACTTACATTAATGGGCTTTGTCCACCATAATTTTTATGTCATTACTTTTATTCCCTGAATAAGAATGTAAGTTATCTTCATGAACTCCTTTCTTTGAAATCAGACAGGAGAAACACTTTTTTGGGGGTAGGATGGGGGGAGGCAGTTCAAGCATCTAAATTATCAACAGTAGAAATAGCAGTAGCATATTTAAATCCAGTATGCTAAGTTTGTTAAAAAAACAAACCAAATAACACACAAAGAAAGAAAACATTTAAAAACACTCTATTTTCATACCAAGATGCTAGAAGGCAACATATAAACAGTAAGCATGATGGTAAACATAACTTTATTTTTTTTAACTCCCTATTCAGATGGAAAAGCAACTGCCATAGTTCATAATAAAATTCACAGTTCATAGTTCAAGGTGATATTACATAGAAATTTAAAATAGATTCTCCTGACAATACATTCAAAGGGACAAAAGAATAAAATAACTTATTATAGAGCTTCTTTAAAAAATGATTACACAATCTAAAACACTCAAAAGAGGAGCATCTCATTCATTCATTCATCCAGATAGAGAAGGAGAAACAAATCTTTAAGAAGAAGCTATTAACAGATAGCTAGAAAATTCCAAAATATACAATTAATAAATGATGAATTTGTTTAGCATCGAGACCACTAATGAGAAGGTTAGAACAAGGAAGTTTAGGTAAAAAAAAAGGTCAATGAGGACTTTATTCATCTATATATATTATCCTTTCCAGATTTCTATCCCTACTACATTTATGAAAAGGGCTCACCAACTGAACTCCCCCTAAACCAACATGAAGCTCTAAAATAGATCAGAAACCTCTATTCTCTCTCTCTCTTTTGGGCCACATTCCCTTCTTTTTCACTTGGGCAGGTCAGTTTTGCATCTCTGGATGAAGACTTCAAGCAACCAGCAGGAATGGGGTGCAAACCAGTTAGCAGAACCCTGGACTGAGATATCCGCAGAGAGTGGACTCAGCAAGAAGAGAGCAAATACCTCTGAATGGTGTGTGAATCAAAGGCAAACCAAAAGACAGCCCATGTCAAAAAGCATTCAGTAGGCGCCAAACCTATTTCCCACCACCACCTAAAGAGGTAGATACGGCTATCCTAGATCTGCTATGGGTCTAATATTCTCTTATAATTTTGTTTGTCCTTTTTGCCTAAAGTCTTCCCTTTGTGATCATTTTAACTATACACAGCTAGAGGACGGTCTCTCTGTGCCAGAAGGAGATGACTTGTTTCCAATGATATTACCCTCTAACAGACTTAAGCCAGAGAAAGAGAACCACTCTCTCCACACTACCGCTCAATACTGAAAATGCAAACACTACAAATATCCTTTGAACAAACTATTTTATTTAAACCCAGTCTCAGAACATGTATTAGCTCTTTTCAGAATTCTGCATGCAATCCCTTTGATCTGTCATCCATTTTAAATGTTATTTTGTCGTGGATATGTTCTGTGCTCTGACCTGACTTAAGTTCAATACACATGCATGCAATCCACACAACGTTTCTCCATAGGACTTATCTTTCCCTGCTTGCCAAATAATGCACACGATTTTTAAAATAGTACAAATGTATATAGCATTGGCAGACAGACTTATGAATAGAAGTGTTCAAAAATATCAAAGGATGTCAAAATATGAGATATGAGAAATAACTGCATCCAATTTCTAGGTTGATGTTCATGCTGATAGGATAATTTTTAGTGCACACTCTGAATTCAATTTTCCTTTTTTTTTTTTAACAAAGCATATTTCATGCATATTGCTTACAGATGGAATGACTTGCAAAAACATCATCAGTTTTATAGGACACATTTTCACAGAGATTTGCACAGTTCTAGTTCACCACAAACACTTTCCTGGAAAGCATAACAGTGAGTGTGACTCCCAGTGTGTTTGTTCTCAATGACCCACTTCACATCAAGCGCAAGGGAGTTCTGGTGGCCTCTCCTCTAACAGCCTGTGCCTTCTCTTTGGGCTATTGTTTGAGATCTCGGGGAAGTCTGAGTAATTCCTCTGCCCCAGAACCGCTCTTTTCTCAAATCCATTCAATTCAGTCCCAGAGAACAGTCTCAGATCTTTCTCCATTTTAATTCAAGGAACAGACATTTTCCTTTCCTACAGTTCCACCCCTTAGGAACTACTTTAAGTCTTTCTGGTTTCATTCCACAATACCTTTTAGCAAACAGTGTTAATAGTGTACTCTCTGGGAAGGTTTTTATTTTAAGTAAGATGCAATTAATGTCCTCACAGAAAATCTTGCCTCAAGTTATTTTGTTAGTGTTGATTTGCACCCTTTAGTAAAAGATGCCTTTCAGACAACTTCACAACCACGAAAGAACCCATACCAGAGGAACAGAGCAGATGTTACTTGAAGTTATAGTGATCAAAGTCCCTGTAAGTTACAACTAGTGTTAAGAGGCAAGGGATGAAGAGATCAGGCATGAACTCTAAGAGTTGGAACAGGTGGTCTGCCTTGTTCACTGCCCCCCACAGTGGCCACGACATCCCAAGGTCCCCACCCCAGACAGGTTCAGTAAAATCATGTTGGGATGGAAAGGGTGCATTTGTTCCACTAGCTAGTGATGTAAGATAAATCAATGCTGCATAAATCTAGTTATCCAATTCCATAAGTCCAAGACAGGGAACCATGGCAATTGGGGGGGGGGGAGAATTGCCATGATGTAGTGTGGGTTGTGCTTCCAGAACCTGGTGCCTTACAAGTGCTGTATGTACCTTGTTTGGAATCGCTCTCACTTCTACACAGTAGGTACTTCTGTCCTTGTTCTTGCAAGAGGAAATCAAATTGCTAACACAGAGTCAGTTGCCTGATCCCAATCCAACTTAAGTTCTTTGACACTTCACCCTGTGCAAGCTGTCAATAGTTTCACTGTGGAGTTTTTGGTCAATGTATTTCTGCACCTTGTATAACATGACAAGAAAGTGACTGCTGGATAAATTGATGATTTCATATACTTTAGAATAGCAATAGCTAATTGACAGCTACAAATTAGTATGTAAATTGTTTTATGGTGTTGTATATCTACATGTAGTTATATAGCTTCTTGGTATCCAAAAATAAAATTGAATACTTTAAAAATGGTGGCAGGCCCTTCTTGATGGAACAAGGAGTTAAAGTGCAGCACTATGAAGCTATCCATAGGCACTGCAGCACAAGTTCGATACCCGGCCAGGGAGGTGACCCACAGGGTGAAGTAGACCTCTTCTGTCTCCTCACTGCTCCCCTCAGCAGTGTATTTCAGAGTGTCAGCTTGTTCTGCTCCCCACTCTGTCTCTAGTGAGTCCTCTTAACCCCCCCCCTTACATCTGGCCCATACCCTATTATTGTATGCATAAATAAATCTTTATAAAAACAGTAGATATGTTAAATTTTATCTTGTGTGTGTGTGTATATAGATAGATATAGATATTTATAGATATTTATAAGCAATAATGGTAACATATAATCCCAAATTTGAAAAAGTCCAGTTAAACTAGAGAAGCTTTCATGAAGGCAAATTCTCCTCAACAAGAAACACAGCATCCATGTCTTTATCCCCTGTACCTGAACTATAAACCCAGTAAACGTTAACAAGCAGAGACTTAATAAAGTGTCTGCACTAGCAGAGCTAGTTAGGTTTGCTTGAGTACACCCACCTTCGCAAATGTCAATCATTAATGGAGACATTATTCATCAGAAAGATAGAACAGACTAGGTGTTCAACACTTGAGCATAGTACCTAAGCTCCATTAATGGAGACATTATTCATCAGAAAGATAGAACAGACTAGGTGTTCAACACTTGAGCTCGAAACGATGAAATACAAGACTATGAAGCTCTTTCACCTTTAACATACAAAAACCTCTCCTATGCTACTATGCCCAGGTGAGAGGGAAATACCTGTGAGTATTGTAGGTACTGTCCCACACACCTCACCTGCCTCAAGTTATGTGCTTCTGGCCAGGCAGAGAACTCATTTCGCCCCCTGGGCTCCAGGACAGCAAAGACATTCTTTACACTGTCATTTCCCCCCCCACTGCAAAATCAAGTCAAGTTGAACAAAATGACAGTTGCTGCTCATTAAATCTTGTTTTTATATGGTTAACTGGCCTAATTGTGCAGGGTGTAATATTCAAATTCTTATCACTTTTGGCTGAAACTTCAATGCTAGGCCTGTCGAACACTCCATGACATTTACACATGTAGAAGTGAAGTGCAGATTCACAGAAGACCTACGTCAATTTCAAGTCTGGTCCCAATTAGAAAAATACATCTTGGAAGGTGGAGATCAGCTTCTCTTTGTACACCATTAAATAACAGTCACCCTTCTAGAAGCTTCATTTCAAGCATTCTACTCTGAACACTAATCCGTCCCTGTAGGACTCCCTCTTCATTCATAGTTCAGGGACCCATAAGCCCCAGGGATGGCAATCTTTTTCCTACATTTTCTCTGACCCTCAAATCTGGCCCTTACACTGTCCTCGTCCTGTCTAATTCCCAGCCTAGCTGGAATGCTCGCTATAACTAGCCAAACAGTTACCTTGACTAAACAACTGGAAACTGAAACTCAGAAAATTTCAATTTTCATGTTCTAAACAGTCTTTTCCTGACATGATTTCAAAAGCAAAATCCACAACCTCGTTCACCGGGCTGAGCTTAGCATTGTGATCTCTAACTAAAGCTCAGGTCTTTACCCTACAATTAAAATGTTGCCTGACAAGCTAGTCTATTTCCTTCCACCCTTTCTCGTAGACCATTATTTCACACGTTTTCCCTTGCCAGAAGTTCATTAAATGACTCAACCCTCCCCACAACTTCTCTATAATATGCCCCCATCCTGTTAAGGGGAAGGATGTCCTAAAGGAACTCTGCAGAGTCTTGTGGACCCCACCCCCTACTCCAGTTTTCTGGACCCTACACACTACTCCAGTGATTGGAAACTACAACTCCAGCAGTCCAGGGAGAGAACTGCGAGGACCCAAGGGCAGAGCTAAGCAGGCACTCTGGGACTCTGGGGGATAAACAGGGCGCCATTACATCTCTTGCTCTCTCGCTCCAGAAACGGCTCTCTGGACGGTGTGACTTGAGGCTTTCACTAAGTTTGTTACCAGAGCTCCAAGTCAGCCCAGCCGGTAAGATATTCCAGTTGTATCCTTTTTGTTTCCCCTTTTGTAAATAAACCTATTATTGATCCTTTTGTGTGTGTCTGCAGTACAACTGAATTTTAAGCGTACGGGTGAGGCCCCACAGACAGACGGCTCAGTTCACACTGGGGTGCCCGGTAGCAATCCCATTCCCTTATAATTAAACCGGTCACGGAAATTCATTCATTCACTATTTACAGATTACTCACATAGTACCTAATGGAATCATAGAATATTAGGATCAAAAGGAACTTCCAAGCCTTTCAAATTATAGAAAAGCCAACTTTTCTATAAAAAAAAGTTTCAGAAAAGTTCATTTTTGTTCTAAACATTGTATGCATTAATATATGCCTGCTACAGGAAAAAAAAAAAAATCTGGCTTCATTTGGTTTCCTGCCTTGACTTAGCCTAACGTTAGAGGAGCCTGTATAAAGGAACATCTTCATAGTCTTTACCCTTGCACGTGTGACAAAAGTCTGGGTTAAGCAGCATCTCCTTTATCTAGGGTCTATCAGAAACGCACAGTGGGGGCCCCC
Source organism: Condylura cristata (assembly GCF_000260355.1). Lineage (NCBI taxonomy): Eukaryota > Metazoa > Chordata > Mammalia > Eulipotyphla > Talpidae > Condylura > Condylura cristata. Next base: position 9,078,729 of record NW_004567111.1, read on the forward strand.
ACCCTAGTTTTAGGGGATCAGCATGCACAAGTCAGCATCACTTCATCTGGACCTGGTAGGCCAGGTCCAGATGAAAGCTTGAGCATTACTGCTCTGCTAAGCCATAACCAGCACTACCGCAAACAAAGCTTCATCTTTGCTTAGTCTAGGTGTCTTTTTCAGACATTTGTTATCTTGTCTGTTTTTGTTTTGTTGAAATGTGAACTTCTGCAAATGCACCTGGTATTCACATTTCATCTCTTTGTGTCTGAGAAAGTTAGGAGCTTTGATTTTGTTGATACCAGAGACTCATGCAACAGCACAGAAGGGCAAACCTCATACATTTTAAATTAAGATGGTGCATCAGAGTTAAGATGAAAAAGCTTAAGCTCTTCTTGCAATGGCAAAGCCTGAGGCGAATGCAAGCGTGGCACCAGGAAATCAAATATGTGTTGTTTTTTTCTTCCTGGAAGCACACACACCTTCTTAGCTCTTTTAAAAACAAGATTCCACGTGGGGTCATAAAGAGGTTAACGCTAAGGGTTACATGTCATCAGATGAGGAGAGAACTGGTGCTGTTATCTGGGAGACTGGGGAGGAAGGCACAACCTTCACTCCCAGAGTGCCCCCCTTCTTTCTGAAATGACTTCTGAATCTTTCCAGCAATGGACAGGTGTGTGTGTGTGAGCTTAGTATCCTTTTAGAACTTTAAATTTTAATGACTACATAACTGTCATTTCAATAAACTTCAACAATGGTCTTTTGTCAAAATACTCAGATGCTTAGCAAAAAGAAACAGATGCAAAGTCTATTAGTACTGTGCTTTGCTGAAAGCAAGATGTGGAGCCCTAAATGGAGTCACTTACGCTAAGACCCATGTCGTAAACTGACATTTCTCTGCCAGAAATAGAATCTTTGACCACTCAGGAATCCCCTGATCAACCCTACTTAAGAAATCAGCCTATTGCAGGCCTGCCACCCTCTTCACAGAAAGTATGCTTGCAATAAAGAACCTGATCTTTTTTTTTGTTTTATAAAGTTGTTCCTGCTGCCTTCTACCTACAAAATTATTTCATTTTGTACAGCTTTGAGGAGCTCCTCATGACTAGAGTAGATGTTGCAATGTCCAAATTGATTTTTGCTCAAAAAAAAAAAAACACACACACACACAAAAAAAACTCCCAAAATATTTAATATGCTTCAGTTTATATTTTAGTAGGCATATTGCACTCACAATCCCACGGTGAAAGAAAGTCCATTACCTTAAATATGAAAGCACTAAAATAGCATAATAAAAAAAAAATCGTGTATTTCCACTTTGGGTTTTTTTCTTTGTGAAATGGAAAATGTTCACGCATACTAGACTGCTAATAAGAAGTTCTAACTTATTTTTTTTCCCTAACAAAGTCCCTTGAGTTTTTGACCCTTCTTACAATAATTCAAAATCAATTCTCTGGATGTCTTTCCAAATCAACTTCTTACCTTTTCCAAAATTGTTCCATATATTAAAATTCCAACACAACCAAGAGGCCATCAGTACCTACTGCATCATTCATTGAGGGTGATTGATTTGTCATTGGCAATGGAGGGCCTTTCTGAACTCAATTAACATGAGTGACACTCACAGTAAAATAGATCTTTTAAGTCAAAGTATAGAATAGGCAATAGAATGTATATTTTCCCCTAATATCTCTTTTAGGAAATGTCCTGATCAAATGTTCACAACAAACAAAAGCTACTGACTTTTAATATTATTGAAGTAACATTGCATTATAATGTGTTTCAAATATATGATTGAAAATCAACAAGTGGATATACTTAAGTTTGTTAAAACTTCAATTCTATCCTTCACCATCCCACTTTCCAAATCACCTGTTCCTGAACCCCTTCTCACCTACTCCTGAACCCCTTCTCTTCTTGGAGCCATTAATCGTCCTTATAGTCCAAAAAATAGTTTTTATGTTTGTCAGTTTTCTCTACAAACCCCCTATGAATGAAATGACATTTGTCTTTCCCTATTTGGCTTATCTCACTAATCCTAATTACCTCAAGGTCCAACTGCTGTTGGTGCAAATGCCAGGTTTTAATTGTTCTTTTTTAACAGCTATATAGCATTCCATCGCATATGTAACACACATCTTCATTACAATGCTATATAGTCCTAATCCTTTCCTTAATTTATTTATTCCTTCTTTCCTCATGGGTGGGAACTGCTTTATATAGGCCATAAGAGAGGAGCTGACACATGCACACCACATTTTGGTGCACTTTGGTTCAAGCAGAACTGCATTTCCTGAACATGACTGGTTGCATGGGCAAATTTGTCACACTGTGCTGTCATCTGTGCTGCCATCCAGTTAGAGGAGGGGGGGGTCTAATGAAAAAGACTTGATACACTTTTTATAGTACTTAAAGGGTGTGAATAATAATATAAATATATTTTAAAGCTAAGTATTTAAAATAACTGCATATGAACATGCAGATACTCACATTTACTGAGTGAGAGAATCTACAGTAGTATTTGCTGCTTTAAACATCACAGCATCTTGTTTTTCTTTTTTTTTTAAATATTTATTTATTTATGTACATAAGAACTGGGGTATAGGCCAGAGGGGTGCAGGGTGGAGGGTGAGAGAATCCACCAGAGAATGATTGGGGAGCAGAACAGGCAGATGCACCAAAATACACTGCTGAGGGGAGCAGTGGATTGGACGGGAGCAGCTGTTGCACCATGTGTGTCGCCTCCCTGGCCAGAGATTGAACTCATGATGCAGCAGCTAATGGCAGTTTCATAGTGCTGTGTCTCAACTCCCTGCACCACCAGGGTGGGCCCAAAACATCACAACATTCTGTATGTCCTATTTCGACCCTTGAATCTTGCCAGCCTTCCAGGTGAAACGACTGTAATGGACAGCTGTGGTTCTTTCACTACCCTAATTCACTGGCCAGGAGGCCAATCAAGAACTCAGCTGACAATGTGAGTTCTCACCTGCCTCATCTCCCTCACTCCCCCATGAAGGGGCTGATGTCACTGAAATGCAGCTCTACTTTTTTAACATGGAGAGGGAGTCCCACCCTCCCAGAGTCTTGCAGAAATGTGTTCTGATGAGTCCCTATTAAGCTAGAGAGACTGAGTTTTTGGATTCTTGAAGGGAAAGGGAGAAGGAGAGGCGCTGTCCTAGATACAAGCTTCTCAAAATTTACCAATAGCTCGATCACCTGCAGGGCTGGGTAAAATGGAATGGAATGATGTGCCCGCCCGGCATTTCAGATGCACTGTTACACCTGCTGGGTACCCCAAAAGCATGTCTGATGAGTTCCCACATGTGGGATGCTGAGGCTGCTGACTCTGGACCACATTTACAGAGCTAGTGAAAGGTGACCTCTTCCATTTGTGACTATTCTGAAAAGGATTTTATAGAAATCTTATCTAGGTCTTTCTCTGGGCATCTGTTAAGTTACTGCTCCACTTTGAACTTTATACTGTTATAAAGTATACCATAAATTTGAAGTCGGAAATGAATGTGGAAAGGACATAAGGATAATCGTTATGTGCTTTATATCATCATGGACTAAGTTGCCTCCAAATTTGTCAGGTTTTTCATCTGCAGTCTTGAAATAATTCCTAATTGAAAGCAGCACACTTTATATAGGGATAATTCCCAATTAATACAAATACAGTAGCAAATATAGAAAGAGGTTTGTTTTGATACTGGTTAACATTTCCAGAAAAAAGCCTGATCTGTGAGTGAATGTTGAACATTTCTCAGCAAGCTGGAAAGAAAAATCTGTATTATAAATAACTGAATCCGTTTATTTGCTCAGGTTATAAAGAAAATGATCTAGAAGTATAAAGTAATTGAATAGTTTAGATCTGTTTTATTTGATAATTGCTACTACTTTAGACTTCTGGCCTTCCATCATCTTCAGCACCTGCTTCATCCCCCTCACTCCCCCATGAAGGGGATGATGTCACTGAAATGCAGCTCTGCTTTTTCAATGTGGAGAGGGAGTCCCACCCATCTAGAGTCTTGCAGAAATGTTCTCTGATGAGTCCTTATTAAGCTTAGAGAGACTGAGTTGTTGGATTCTTGAAGGGAGAGGGAGAGGCACTGTCCTAGATACAAGCTTCTCAAAATTTAGCAATAGCTTGATCACCTGTAGGGCTGGGTAAAATGGAATGGAATGCTGTGCCCAGCCCCAGGATTTCAGATGCTGAAATGAAGTTGACAGAGTTTATTAGAAGTTCTTTGTTCTGCAGAAAACCTTCATTCCTATGTTCAATAAAGCATATTTATAATAGACAAAATAGGAAAGCAACCTAAATGTCCCCAAACAGAAGAATGGATCAAGGAGATGTGGTATACATCAATGGACTATTACTCAGATGTCAACAAAGACAAGCTTTTGCCATTTGCAGCAGCTTGAGTGGAGCTAGAAGGGATTAACCAAGCAAAATAATCTAGAACGAAAAAGGTAAATACAATATTGGAAGGTTTCACTTATGTGCAGAATATAGAGACAACAAACAAAGGTTCAGGGAAAAGAAAAAAACTGCAAACTGCCCAGAGATCTGAGGCACACAGCAGAGGAAGGGTGTCAAACAGGTGAAGGACAAGCACAAGGAGATGTGATGGATCACTGGGGCTATGGTGGAGGGAGAACTAAAGGGACCACATTGGAGGGGAAAATCAAACATCATCCAAAATGAGCGATGATGTAAGAAAATATATAAAAATACTGAAAGTATATTTTTAAAGTCCTTGGTTCTATGCGAAATTTCGTGAGATGTGTATCATTAGCAAGTGCCGTTCACTTCCTGCTTCCTCAATACACAGTGCCCAAAGGACATGACACCAAGTTCAGCTGTGGCCTCTCCATGGAATCCACACACACAGTCAACAGTCCACTGTGAGATGCAGTGTCAATGAAGAAGACACAAAACATCTCATCTGACATTTGATTTTCTGGGTTTCTTTTCACACCACCATTCAGCAAAACAGAATGGTTCAGTCTCTCACCGCCTTTCTCAGAAGAGGCTTGTATCTAAAGTAAAAAAAAAAAAAAAAATAGAGAACAGAATTGAAGGGACTGTTTTGTCAGTTTGAAAGTCTGAAAACATCTCATCTGACATTTGATTTTCTGGGTTTCTTTTCACACCACCATTCAGCAAAACAGAATGGTTCAGTCTCTCACCGCCTTTCTCAGAAGAGGCTTGTATCTAAAGTAAAAAAAAAAAAAAAATAGAGAACAGAATTGAAGGGACTGTTTTGTCAGTTTGAAAGTCTGAAAGATGGGACTCAGAGCACTCTGGAATTAATTCAGCACATTAAAAGGAGGCCTTGGACGCCAGGTGAGAATGGCTGAGCAACTCAATCAGGACAAGTAGGGAAATCCACAACGATTGCCCTGCAAGGGAACAGGTTGCAGGCCACGTCAGAAATTGTGGACCAGAAGTTCAGGGGGTGTTCTAGGAGTCAGACATCCCAGAGAGAATATGCCTTGCATTTTACTAGGAAAGTCTTATACACCAATTTCTCAGACCATTATCCTTTCAATGACCTTGTCAAATCGGTATTAATCCTCGTTACCTAAATGAGAAATGAGCATTAGAAAACCCAGAAAGGGCTCTCCCTGGTGGCACAACTGGTTAAAGCACAGCATTAGGAATCTAGCAGCAGCTGCTTCAGCATAAGTTCAATCCCTGGCCAGGGAGATGACCCACATAGCCAAGCAAGACCTCTCCTGTCTCCCTGCTGCTCCCCTCAGCAGTGTATTTCCGTCAATCTGACTGCACCCTACTCTGTGTCAGGTGAATCCTCTCACAGCTATACCACAGTTCTGTATGCATAAACAAATACATCTTAAAACAAAACAGAAGCAGAGTCATCACAGCCCCAGTGGCAAGGAGAGGTACTTTCTTGACTCTACGACTGGGGGTCTTGCCAGAGCTGCAGGCCAGGACCATTAAGGCCATTTGCTCTCCTGGTAGACCTGAGGCTCCGGAGAAGTCCCCTCCTACCAATTTTAATGATTTGAGTTGAATCTGAGTAATGAGCTCTTTAGGAAACACCCTCCTAGACCAGCATAGAGTGTACGCCTCCTGTCCTTGAGAATGAATGTGAAAACTGAGTTTCCCCCTGCAAAGGGTCCTCATCATGACATAAGCTAATTCTCCATGGCAGGCAGAAAGCAAGCCTTATAAACATCTGCAACCTACATTCCAGCTTTCGAGAAGGCAGGAAAACCACTGATACGTTGTTATCAGAGAAAACTAAGGTTGGAGTCGTGGCTGTGCTGAGGGTCGCAGAGGGTACCATGATCCTTGCACAAAGGTCCAGGAAGAGCTTTGAAGCTCCAGCTTCTATTGCTACAAAGGGGACACAGGCTGGATAGCCTTTCTATTTCTTACTAGTTTTACACAAATGACTTAGAAGAAAACTTCTTCTAACAGGTGCAATTCTAAAATTAATAGGTCATTCTTTAGAAAAATCACCTGAAAGTAAATGTCATAATTTGGTCTTATTCCTGGGTAGACCCATAAAGCAGACAATGGACAAAAAATTCAACTCAGGCTACTCTTGGGCAGGGGCAGTGAAGTTACCAGATGCATTGGAGATGTTTCCTGTGTGGTTTTCAGTATCACAATCTAAACTAATGCACAGCCATTCTGAACCCATTCCCCATATAATCCTGCAGGAGAATCTCCCTGCAAACTACAAACAGCTTGTAAACTACAGCTGTCAACACTGTCATGTGTCAACAATGGTTTTCATATTCCCTTCTCATAAAACAAATAATAGAATCACATCTCTCTAGATGCGTGAACATTTTAATTAACGTACTGTGGGAAGAAAACACGCAGGGGTGGAGATGGAACTATTTTAGTAGGGTTCTCATTTGCAAATTTAGTAGTAATTTTAAATGTAAGGGTTGGTTTCAAATACCATTTTTCTTGTTTAATTTCTTTGGAAATAAGTGTCTAATAACTCTACAGACCTTTCACCTTGAAACATCAATAGCTAGGCTGACCTCAGTACTAACAATTTCAATTAATAGACCTAAGGAAAAAATTACATCTTCCTTGGAAATACGTGAGTCTTTTGCAAGTGGATGTCCCTGTACACAGTCCTGACTTAAGAGGTAAAAAGAAAATATATGTGTTTCTTGTTGCACAGTAGGCTTTTATAAGACAGGGAGTATTTCCCATCATCCTTGGCAAGCTTCCTAATACACAGTCACGATTGTATACTTTTTGAAGAACAAACAAATGGATGGAGGAATGAACGGCACAAGTGCATTATCATTGAGTACCGATGCTCACTGAGGCCACACAACAAGCATCTCTAGTGATTCACGGAGGAGCTGACCACTACTCTCAGAGGTGACTTAAAATTTTATTGTAAACTGGAAAGTGGAGGATCCCAAGGTTCCTCACTTACTCGTCTTTTCAGAAACCACATATTTCAGGCCCTCTCTGGAGGCACAACAGGTTAAAGCACAGCACTGCAGGTGAGCCACAGCTGTTTCAGTGCGAGTTCAATCCCCGGCCCGGGAGGTTATCCACATACACAACAGACCTCTCCTGTCTCCCCTGCTGCTCCCCTCAGCAGTGTACTTTGTCAATCTGCCTGTTCTGCTCCCCACTCTGTCTCTGGTAAAGCCTCTCACCAACCCTTCACCTCTCCCCTGTACTAAAGTTCTGTATGCATAAATAAATAAATCTTTAAATAAAACCCACATATCTCAACAAAAGTCCTCTGAAATAGTCTAGTTCAAAGCCATCATTTCTCCACCACATATCTCAACAAAAGTCCTCTGAAATAGTCTAGTTCAAAGCCATCATTTCTCCACCACATATCTCAACAAAAGTCCTCTGAAATAGTCTAGTTCAAAGCCATCATTTCTCCAAAGTGCTCTTTCATATGCCTGGACTAAACTTTCTGGCTGTTTTTGTTTATGAACAACCCTTAAAGCACCAGCTCAAACGCTCTCCCTCCGGTGAATATTTTCCTTCTCCATTTAGAATCAATTGTTCCTCAGAATGTTGTATTAGCTTTAATGGAATGTGATGTCCACTGCACTAGATGGCCAGGCTCTGAGTTCATCCTGAGTACTTCCCCTTGCCTAGAGCAAGTACTTGACTCTTAGAAGGCATTTCAAATCTTACTGAATGAAGTTGGATGCAAGGAAGGTAACTGGAATCATAGGATAGTCTTACCGTAAAAGGGCTGGTTAATGCGCTTTATGCTTGACCCGAGATTGACAGGTAGGTCATCACAGAACAGCTCTTGCTCCTTGGTGCCTCTGCTTGGGTCACTCAGAACATGAGGAGGGAGGCAGTGGCAGGGGTCAGGCCCTTTCCCAGACTGGATGACGAGGGCGATAATGTTTGATACACGTTTTGATAGTGTTTTTAGAATGATCATTATTCAAGCACCTTGAAATGCCTTTTATGTTCGCTACCAGCTCGAACATCCCACACATTGTTCTTAGACATGATTTTGATATGAGAACATCATCATGGATCTGAAACACAATTTTCTCATATTTCCCACATTAAACATATACCACCCAGTAGTGCATGATTGTTTCACTCAACAATATCAACTATGCTTGTGCCTGAGGTTTGCTGTGTGTAAGGATGGTGTTCTGGCTTTAACTTAATATGTAGAAAATGCCAATAAACATATTGCTTTAGCAATGAAGTTAGCATAATTCTTCCTTCAAATACCTTTTGTAAAAGGTAGTTTTCAAAGTGCACTTTTTATAGAAAGCATTAAAATTTCTATTAATATGATAAGTGAGAAAAAATATCCTAGGACATTAGTATTAGTACTTAAATTCATCAATACCCTATTAATACTTAATAATTGAGTTCTGAATTACCAATACCCAGTCTGCTATACTTTCTCTGGAGATCCTCAAATCTAAGAATATTCTTACCAACTTTCAGTTTTTGAAATTGGAGGTTACATTATTTATATCTCTCTATTTAAATATACATGTAACCTTTCAATAATCAAACAGGAATTGTAGTGTCCACATTTACATTTACAGAGATTTGGCCCAGAATCCTAAGCTTTATTTTATAAAGATGAAGATTTTCCATTGAGAACAAATTTTTTTTCAAGATTCTGAAATGAATGGTATTTAACTGTCTTGTTCAAATGACTTAAGGTGTCCCAACTTTGACTCCAAACTGTGCTCAATTTCTATATTTTAATTTTTACTGCAAAGAGTTTATTCAACAAAAATGCAGCAGTAGACTAAAAATAGTAATGTCATCTTCATTAACCTAAAGTTTATTTTTACTCTTTCGATTGACATTTAAATATGACCTCCTACATGTTGTCACATTTCCAGTGACTGATTTCTCTTCAGACATGTCTTTATATCCCAAATGGTTTTTGCTGCTTTGGAAAAAAGTGGTCTTAAAATGCATTTTCAGAGTTCTACCTTCTTTCTTTACATCTATAAGCAAACCAGGCGAGGTGATGTAGAGAAAGGATATATGTTTTCTTACCATAAGGTCACAACAAAAAAATTCTCATTTCTTGATTTTATTTCTCTCTGGTGACCATTTTACTAACAGAGCTGTGGGACTATTGCTAGTACCAAGGTTAAAAAAAAAATCTCATTTTTCTCGTAGCTATCCACTTCATTGGATGTCCATGGCAGTCAGTCAGTCAGTCAGTCAGTCAGTGAGTCAGTCAGTCGAACTATTTAATTGAGGAGCTGGTCTGTTGTAGCTTTCTTGGAATACCTCCACACATTTCTACACATACTGATAGTTCATTGTAAACACTGATGCAAGTATCTAAGTCCTATTTGCTAATGACAGCTACATTTGAAATTGCTTACAAATAAAATTCTGTCCTTTTTCATCTCACTTAGAGCCATAGTCTAGCAGTAGATGCCTGAGTACTAAGCAGAACATTCTGACAGACTCCCAGGCTCAGACAAGACAGGGCTTTGATGTCTTAAGTTCTGGCCCATTTCCTAGGTTGAACTGCCTACTCAATATTGTCTTTATTTTATTCTCTTTATTTTTATTTTATTATTTTTTAAAGAATTATTTATTTGTACATACAGAACTGGGGTACAGGCCAGAGGCTCAGGGGCGGTGAGAGGCTTCACCAGAGACAGAGCGGGCAGCAGAACAGGCAGATCGATGAAGTACACTGCTGAGGGGAGCAGCGGGCAGGTCAGGAGAGGTCTACCACGCCATGTGGTCACCTCCGGGGGCAGGCAGGGATCGAACTCATGCGGAAGTGGTTTTAGCTTCTCAGTGCAGTGCTTTAACCGGCTGCGCCACCAGGGAGGGCCCTCTCTTTATTTTTAAAAGTACCTATTACATATTTGAAATTTATTTATTTACAATTATTCATTTATACATTCAAAAACTGGGTTCAGGTCAGAGGTATGGGGGCTGATAGGATTCATCAGAGACAGAGTAGGGAGCAGAACAGGCAGATGTACAACATTGAGGGGAGCAGTGGACAAGACAGGAGAGTTCTGCTGTGCCATCTGGGCCACCTCCCAGGCAAACGATCAAATATGTACTCCAGTGTCTGCAGATAGCTTCATAGTACCTCAATTTAACTATTTATACCACCAGGGTGTCCCCTATTGCCTTTATATTAAATGAAAGACACAAGACAGAAACCTTCAGAGTAAAATCAGAATCTCAATACTTCTCTCTAACTTGCTTGCTTTCCTCTTGGCTCAAACCACAGGACCTTCCCCTGGATCACTAAATCACTTCCTACCAATCTCCCCTTCTTGATCTCATCCCCTTAGAAGAGATCATGCAGTCTTTGTGCTGTCTTTTAAAGATCAGTAACATCTGTGTTCTTGTTGATTCTCTCAACTGACTTCATCGTTTGGAGGTTAACATAACTGTGTACCAGGGCTCCCCAGCACTTCTTATTCTAGTTACTCAATCATATTCTCAGCCTCTAGGCTCTGGTCATTGGCATGCAATCAAGTTAGTACAATGGAGCTTAATACCCACAATCAGAAATCAATATACTTGGAAGATATCTCACTCAGCTAAGGGGAGGGTTAAAGAGAGAGCAACTTGGAGAAGGAATAGAAGTTTGTCAGGCAAACAAGGCTTATGTATGTGTTTAAGTGGTGAGGAGTAAACAAAGTGTATCAGTGAACACATTTTTCCTAATACCATTTGCAGTGGTAAATTTCCTTCCATTGTTATTTACTAAGATTAGGAACCTAACTGGGTTTAAACACTCTGTGACGCTGATAGCTCTGAAGGTGGGTATCTCATAACATACTATGAAATACGGTCATTTGAGGGGACTCCCTGGTAGCCAGAGGTTAACGTCTCAGCATGCTCATCTCTATGGACTGAGTTCAGTCTCTGGCCAGGCAGCTGACCCACATAAGTCTCAGCAGACTTCTGTCTCTCCCATTGCAGTTTATTTTAGTGGATCTGCTGATTCTGCTCCTCATTCTCTCCAGTGAGTTCTCTCAACCCCACACCTCTGGCCTATGCCCCAGTTATTCGATGCAAAAAAAAAAAAAAAAAAAAAGGTCAACTGAGGAATGGCTTTTGGCAAAAACTGTACAGGCCTCCTTTTTCCTGCTGTATTTTGGGGCTAAACTGATTTTTGTCTCAATTATGACATAACGGGAAACCATGGTTGTTGACATCCTGATGGTACTAGGCATCACTGGTAAGCTGAAGGTGAGGAAAGAGTTTTGGATCTGGGTCAGCATGTGTGCATTGTGAGGCTCTCCACATAGGGAGTGACCGTGTCCTGTGAGGCTGCAGCCAGATCACACAGGTGCACTTCTTAAGCCTACAGTCTATCAACTCCCTTCTGTGGACATCTCTTGATGGTCAAAACCTGGTGCAGGGGACCCTTATCTGGCATGACTGTCAGAGTCCTACCTTATTTGGAGGTCAAGTGCCAGTGGGAGATCTTGAGTTCTGGGTGATAATTTACAGACTCAACCAGAGGCAGGAATAAACAGATCCAAGGCACCACCACAACAAAATGATTCCCTACACATACACACATTATCAATGGTTTCCAAAACCATTGATAATGTCAGCCCCACAGATCTCTTCTATTCTTTATGAAAATATCCAATCTGTTTCCTGTTCATAAACTGAGCTGTGAAAAGTGACTGTTATGACATTACATTTAAGTGTACTGGCAACATTTATCTGTTCAATCAGAAGCACAGTTAAGACTTTTGACATGTTACAAAAAGAACAACCTAGAAAAGGGTCTGACGAACCCTAGTTTGCAGACCGATCTGGGCCACTGCCTGTTTTTGTAAACAAAGTTTAACGGGCACACAGACACACCCATTTGTTTGTATATTATTGTCTCTGGCTGTCTACACACTCCAAAGGCTGAGTTGAATAGTCAGGGCAGAGATACACTTGTCCCACCAAGCAGAACACATTACTGTCTATCCCTTTACAGAGAAAGGTTTCCACTCCTCATCATAGAAAGTAGCATTTCTTTTTAGGGAGAATTAAACATATATGACATCTTTTATGGGTTAGGTAAACTACACTGCCAAGATCTGTTCATTTATTTAAGCATGTGCTGATAGAGTGGTTCATATTTATTAAGATTCCTAAGATAGTTTTAATTGTTAAAAAAACATGTGGCTTTTTATAGAGTCCCCACTGCTGTGTGATGAGTTGCTACTCTAAGACTTGAAAGTACCTTTCAGTACATCCTGAAAGTGTACAACAATGGGAAGTGATTTGCTGAAATACAAATGTTATATCTGGCTCCAGTCCAAATTGCTGCAGGCCACATAAAATCTAAAGAGATGCAGACATAATAGGCTCACTAGGTTGGAAGTAATATCACATTTTTCTAAATGCAAATATAAATCCTGTGTCACTTACTAAGCTGAATTCAGCCTTCACTCACAATCTTTATTAACCTCTTATTTTCTGTATTTGTATCATTTTTCACTCCAAAATACTCCAGGTTAGTCACAGCATGCCAGGGATTTTTAAACTGTTTTTGAACTGCATGCATTTAAATAATTTCATTAACTTTGATGTTTGACTGCACAAAAGTTTTCGGTCCTCAAATGCTTTACTGCAATTTAATGGCTCACAAAATGATTTTTTTTTTTTCAGCTGGAAATTTTGCAGCTGACTGACTGACATCATAGAGTAGCTGTGTTTGTGTCTAATAGTTTATGTCATCTCATTAGTGAGAGGGGGGAGAGAATATGGTAATTACGAGGGCCACTGAACGAAGACGTTCAGATCAACATTCAGTTATTTTTCTCCTTACTTAATGCAGCATTTTAATAAGATGATAAGCATAACGATGAGAAACAGTATGGTTATCAAAAAGCCTTGAACTTGTGAACAAGAAACCAACCTGAGGCCAGTCTGCACTGTGAATCCTCTCTAAATTTGCAAACCAGCACCATCCTGATTTTATCTGAATTCCCTATTTTGGGAAGTTTGCCTCTTCTGCCTTCTGTCTTCTTAGAGCAAATACTATTTCCTTTTCTGCCCTTGTCTAACCTTCACCTTTATCCTCTTCTGTTAAATTCTTTGGTGTTGATAACATCTGAAGATTGTGCCCCAAAGTCAGCTGTGGTCCCTGGGAACTGTAGGTAACACATCTGTCTCAGCAAGATACCCACAGGAGTTTCATCAAACTTCTACAGGGAGTTTACCTTCCCTATACTGCCTTCTCTGAAATCTGTGTAGATCACCTGTATTTATTCCACCTTCTGAAATGACCACATGTCTGATGAGTAAGGCTTAAAAAATCCAAAACGATCAATGCAGTGAATTGACAGGAAGAGCACCTGCAGTCCCTAGTTTCCTTTGCTTTCTCAAACAGGTGTTATGGTGATGGCTTCTCCAGCTGTCATCAAGGTGCTACCTATATCAGAAATAGCTGAGTCATTTTGTTAAAGTAAGATTCCCAAGTCCCCTCCACTGAGCCAGGTAAGAAAATCCCCAGAAGATAATTACACAGGCCAGACTTTGAGGAGTGATGCAAAAAACGTTTTCAAAGCTTATAAATTTTTTGAAGGAATCTATTCTTTTCTTCTACTCCATTTATCACATTCTCTTCAATATATTTCTTTCCTTCTACTCTAATCCAGGTCTTTATCCCTCATGTCTGGATAATCAAAAAGTCTTTGAAATGATTCCCTGGTCCCTGGTCTTCGGATGCTGCTTTGCCACAGAGAATCATAATTTTCACATTCTAATCATTGACTTTCTAGTGAAATGTACCCTTTTCTACTTGATATTAATGACAATTTGTTAGTTAAGGCACCTCGTTAATGCCGACAAAATCCTCTCCTCGAGAGAATTAGATTACTTGCTATTCTTAAACACATATTCCCTTTTGCACATCTGTAACTTTGTTCACGTTTATCCTGGTACCTGTCATTTCCACTTACTTTTTTACACGAAGTTCACTTTAAATTTCCATCCTAATTGACACACTGTTTACCAGATAACAATCAGCCACCCTAAATCTTAAATGATTCACATCTAAATTATTCCTTTATTGTGGTTTTATATATTTGCATTAAGGCCTCACAGGACAGCCAGCATTTCCACAGAAAACTTACTGATTTAATTATAATTTCACTCGACATAATAGCCATAAACTTGAAGCAACTTTGAGAAAATCTCTTCAAGCATATACAACACACATAAGAGACGACTTCTGTAAGGATTCAGAAAAAAAGAGGAGAAATCAGGAATAGAAAAGAGGTTGCAGCAAAAGCCATCCTGAAGTAAATGAAATGGACTCAAATAAGCCTTGATCTTAGAAATTTCCTTCTGCACTGGGAAGAGCAGCTGAAAGGCATGTGCTTCAGCGGCAAATTAGTATGAGCAGAGGTAAGGCTCTACAACCCATGTTTTGAGAAAGGGGGTTAAAAAACACCTACTTAGCTGACAGGGCTGTATAGCTGACGGGGCTGTATAAATGGAAGTCTCTCTAACTCTCTATTTTCCTGGAAACAAACAATAGTAGGTAATTCTGTACAGAACAGCTCTGGGCCAGTCAAATGAAGCAATTAATCAGATATCCTTGCTCCATGACTGAGCCCATAGGGAATAACTAATTCCAATAATTCTCAAACCCAGTAAAATATATATATTTTTTTAATTAAGAAAACCAATTTTGTTGGGATAAAAAGTTTTAGCGGGCCCTCCCTGGTGGTGCAATGGGTTAAAGTACAGCACTGTGAAGCTCCACAGTCACTGCAGCAACAAGAGTTTGATTCACACACGGGAGGTGACCCACATGGTGCAGCAGACCTCTCCTGTGTTGCCCGCTGCTTCCCTCAGCAGTATTTCAGTCCATCTGCCTGTCCTGCTCCCCACTCTGTCTCTGGTGAACCCTCTCACACCCCTGCACCTCTGGCCTACACCCCAGTTCTGTATGCATAAATAAGTACATCTTAAAAAAAAAAATTAGCTATGTTTGGGGCAATCCTACCTAAACTTGTTGTGGTCCAATCCTCAGAGACCTTCTTTTTGTATCACAACTAAAATGTATTAATATAATGCCTCTGACCCCTTTCAATCCACACCCTTACCCACCTTGCAACATTCTCAGCTAATTATTGCATGAGGTTATAATCTCTACTTTTTAAAAAAAAAAATATTTATTTATGCATACAGAACTGGGGTACAGGCCAGAGGTGCAGGAGCCAAGAGAGGATACACCAGAGACAGAGTGGGGAGCAGAACAGATCAACTGACGAAGTACACTGCCGAGGGGAGCATCGGGTAGGTCAGGAGAGGTCTGCCGCGCCCTGTGGGTCACCTCTGGGGCAGGGATCAAACTCATGCTGAAGTGGCTTTAACTTCTTAGTGCTGTGCTTTAACCTGCTGTGTCACCATGGAGGGCCTATAATCTCTACTTTTTATTTTTGGTACAAACCAAAAATCTAGAGACAGAGGCAGAAGTCATTCAGCTGAGGAATAGAGAAAGATATTGAAGAATTAATCACTCACATAAACAGCATCAGGCAGCACATTGATTCTACAAAGAGATAGCAGAATCACTAAAAACACAGAAGTCTGGAAGTACTTAGAAGGTCAGGGAAGAAGCATCTGGAATGGAATGTAGGATGCATGGTAGAGCGTGGTGGTTGGAAGAATACGGAACTTTTTAGTATAAGGACCCTGATGTGATTGTGGAGAATATCAACGAGTAGTGGGTCACTCAGCATTTATTGTATAAATCTCTACACTCTTTCTGTTATTTAAAAAAATATTTTTTCAAAGAGTGCTGGTCCTCAATGAAAATATATTTTATTTCCATGTACATTAGAAAGGAAAATAGGCAAGATTTTGTTGAAGAATTAACATTGCCTCATCTGTCCTCTATCTAATATTACGGTCCAAACAGGCCATCTCTGACATTCTTAAAGGACCACATCATTCTCTTCTGCAAAACCCTCCCAGAAGGTCATGACTTCATAAACTGAATTCCATAAATGGACTTTCTTCCCCACTTTCTTCAAAGACAAAATTTCAAATGTGTCTAACAAATACATTTTTTCAGAATCTGAACTCCAGGGCTGGAAATGTAGGATGCTGTGCTTGCATCCAGTCTTCACTGTGCCTTAGCCTTGGCAAGCTGCTGACTTCTGAATCCCTACACTTCAGCAACAAAATAAGTTCTACACCTTCACAGGATTAAAACAATGTGTGTAAAAGCCTCTGCTAAAACATCATTATATATTCCACTTAATCGAAGGCCCTTACAAATACCTGTTTTTTCAATGGGCACATTTTTCCTTTTTTGGAGTGGGTTGTGGTGACCTTGGCTGTCATGCTGGGGACTTGGATTTCAGGCTGTAGACAATGGGGAGAAGTGGAGGATGTTCCCTAAGAAGGGGGCTCAGCACCTGGAGGAGGACAAAGCTGAGGTATGGGCACCGATTCACCATTCTTGGGCCAGAAATAAACACTAAAGGGTGGTTTATTGGTGCAAGTTGGGCTGCAGGATTCTTTGAACCTCCCTTGCCCTCCCTCCCAGCTGGATCAGGTGTTCATCTGGTCCTTGGATTTACAGCACCGCCGCCTCTACTACATCTTCAATAAAGAGAGCACCAGCAGAGAGACTGGACAACCTCTGCGCAGGAAGTTGCTGAGGTCACAATGTTGGCCAGACAACACTGGTGACTGGGCCCACTGCTGTTGGCAGATTCCAGGTTTAAAGAAGCAGCATCAGATCCTTTTTCGTGACCAGGGTCACTAGTAAAGCCCTGGAATATGACAAGCGTTGGGGGGAGGGCTGGAATTTTTGCTTGTGCCAGCATTACTGACCAGAGGGGCATGCTAACCCAGATCAGGAATCAAAAGCCAAGGTTGTACTACCCCTGGCTCAGACAGAGTCCTTGGATGTGTGACTCGGACTTGAGTTTCTTCATCTCGACTATCAGGCGGAGAATAGGACCAGATTAGCTGTTTCCTACTGTGACTAATTGACCACTCACACTAGAATTCCTGAGATATGTGACAAAGAGCAGAACGTATAAATTCTGGGGTCCACCTAAGGATCTCTGAGGGTGAACATGGGTGCCCATGAATGGACAATTTTACGCGGTGCCCATATCTACACTTGACACACAGGTCATCAAAAACATAAACTCTATTTCACTCATTAGGGTCAGCATTTGAAAGAAATATTAAATTGTGATCATGTTAATAAAGTGATCATACAAGGCAGAGTAGCAAAGAAAAATAAAGGTGATGTCCAAAATAAAAATTTAAGATAAGGGTGAAAGGGAGGTTATTCAATTACTCTAAGACTTGATTCAAACATCAACAATGCCCAGTCTTTAGTACAAAAATCCCAGATAAGGGTAGACATTATATCTTAAAAAATGTATTTGTTTTTTGGAAACATTAAGCCATTAAGGTTAATTTAATGAAATTTCATCTAGCTATAGTGCCAGCTGTTTAATAATGAAAGATGCTGCGTGCCACTTTAGAGAAGGCTTCAGGGGTTGTGTTATGTGCTGTTTTTAACAATTCATTGAAGCCAGGGGTCATCTGAAGATGAGGAGATTAGAAAAAATAAATCCACAATGATGGCTGAGCTAATTGTTTACACTAGCTAATGGAATCTGATATGGTGGGTGTAATTGTCTCTGTGTGGAGTCTATCGGAGTCCATGGTGATGTTCCCTTGAGGAAATTGTTTTCTTTTGTTTTGTTTTCTTTCTTACAAGTTTTCAATTAAGGAATTTATTACACATATATACACACACATATAAATTCTAAGTTGTTGAGTTTTTCTTCAAATTTTATGTAAACTAAGTTTCTGTCAAGTGTTTATCTAAAACCTTGAAACTCTTTGCATTTCTTCTTCATTACTTTTCAATTATTTTTATTCCCAACTAATCATGATAGGATTACTTTTGCCTTATTCTTACCTGATTTCTCCTGATCTTGGGATGCTTCTATTCTGCATTAAGTCTGAATGTTCTTTATAAAATAATTTGCATTCTTTAGATTTATAAGGAAAAGAAATATGCCCTTTACCCTCACTAAATCTGCCTCTTTCTTGGAGCACTGTGCACACACCTGGGACTCTGAAGAAAAGCCCAGAAGCCTTTTACTGGAGAGCAGAGGGTTCTTGCTGTTCATCATAGCACAGCCTGCCATTTCTCTGACATTAAGCTCGAAGATCGTGCACGATGCCTCTGGGGAAATTGGGAGAGGGTCTCCAATTTTTGTATTCCCAATTGCAAGAACCTTATCATTCTTGTTTGGCAAAAGAACACAAAATTGGCCCTCGTGAAAAAAAAAAAAAAAGACGACAGAGTGGGCATAGGGAAAACAATGGTGTCTATAACAAACATAAGTCATCTAGGTGTTTTGAGGATAATAAAACCCTCTCTCAGAAATTGAATCATAGAAGCTGGATCTCATCAGACCCTAATGGAAACAGGGAAGCACCAGGACCCACTATCCACTGTAAGTCACAGAATCACTGTAACTTCAGGCAAGTGAGGTCTTCTACTGTAATGAGTACCTTGGGATGTTACTATTATTTATTATTTTTTGCTAGTGCTTTTATGATCATGGATCATTATTCTTTAAAGTTATCTCTAGTGTTAATATGAATGATAGACATGGGATCAATGCTTGAACTATGAATGAAGAAGCTAGAGAAGCTGGCTTAGAAGTCATTAATGTTACAGTGTTATTTGGGAAGAAAGTTACTTTGCTTATGCAAAAAGCAGTCATTAACACTGATGAAATTCCAGTGTTTCAACCCAACAAAGTCACAGTGTTCAGCCACAGCAAGCTTTCAGTAGTATACATAAACAGCCACCTTAGTCCTTTCTTTCATAAAATGCAAAAACAGTATGTGGAAAGTGCTATAAAAATGGCTTGGAAGAAAATGAGAAAATTATATTTGTCAGGTAAAAATAACTGTGTAAAGATAAAAACTGCTAAATGCTCTGTTTAAACAGTGAGGTCAAACTTGGCAAGTATTTAAGCATAGTCCAAAAAAGACATGTATTCTTCTCAATTGTCTTTTACAAGAAAAGTGATTTGTTCAGCTTGGATTTTCAGCAGTTCTCCAAGTTAGTGGGCAAGGCCATCTTTTTGCAGGCTATCAATGTAAATATACCCCGCCAACCCAGAAATCCAAAGGACACATCAAAACACAACTGCTGGTGGAGAGACTTGGCTCTGTGGACTAAACTATTGCCAGATAAGCCCTTTCCTTGGAATTGGGGTTATTCTGGGAAGTGAAGAGGACAGAGGAAGGAGGGGGGCTGGTGAAAGGGACTAAGGAAGTTGATATAAATCACTTGTTTTAGGACAGACACATGGGAAGACATTAGTTCAAGGATTATGAAAGCAAGTACTCAAGAAAACAGTCAGTGATGCCCCAGGCCATATCCAGACCTATGCGACTGACATCACTCCAACCTCAACAGTGGTCTTTGAGCTGCATAAAGGCAGGTTTAATGTGGCCTTTCTCAAGCCTCCAATTCTTAGCACAATGTCAACAATATCTTGGTAGATACTCATTTAGTGGGTCACCATTGGCTAAGTAAATGAATGTGTGTATTTGCATATACTGGCATGCCAGTAAGTCCATCTATAATATAAGGTGACTACCCAATAAATCTTCTATTTCACTCTTTCTTTTGGTCTCCAAAGTACACAAAATTGTATGGATATGTGTGTGTGTGTGTGTTAACAGAGATGTTAGGAAAAGAAAAACCCATCAAAGGAGAACAACATCCTATTGAAGAAAAATATAGACATTCACAAAAGAGAACAAGTCTTCTGGCAGCCCTCTATCTTGAACATCCTGCTACCAGCAAAGGCAAACACAGAGGTTAACAGTTCTAGCAGGGAAGGCAGGTTGTAGTCCCATTGACAGTGAGGAAATGAAATGACATCAAGTATTCAATGATTGCCCTCAATTAGCCTATGCAAAGCAAGAATTAATTACCAGCATTGAGAAACTTCACCTTTGACTCTTCTTTCAAGATCTCACTTACATTGAGTGTTCCTCTGTTGTAATAAATGAAAGTCCGGCGAACTTGATAACTTCCTTTCCCTTAATATATTTCAGTAGGAAGTCTCTTTTTTTAAGGCAACTCAAACTTAATGAAAGAGGACTCACAGCTAACCTACAATGTACATATAAATTTACATACAGATGGAGATGCAGCTGTAGATACAGCAATTGATGTATCATCCATAGATCAATAACGTATACAGAGACCTGACTGGCTGATTTACGGATCCAGAATGCAATGGGCATTAGCAGTACCAATGCACATATTAGCTTTGGAATTCTCAAGGTAGTAATTAGATGTATTAAAGAAAACCTATAAAATAATTTTATTACTGTATGAGGAAATAAATCATAAATATAATGTCTATAGGTACAGATTCTGTTTTTTGACACAGTCTTCTAACAAGAGCTGTATATCATTTTTCCCAAGCCAGTCATAAAATAATACCAAATGATTCCCTAAAGCTATTCACTTAATGAAATGAATTTGTTAAGCAAACAATAAAAACCTCATTGGCAACAACAAGTCAGGTCAGGTCACATAGGAAGACTTGAGTAAAATGTTAGCATGTGATGTGCTATGCGTGGAAGAATTATCTGGGTAAATGGAAAACTTAACATGGCTTAACCAGTATTGCTTGGAAGGGTCAATCTTACAGTCAGAAGTATAGGAATTGTCAGGGTATAGAAGAGATAAGAGCCCAAAAGAGTGGAAAAGTAAAAGAGCAGGAGAGGAGAATGGGGAAAGTAGGTGACATCTACTTGGGCACATGGGACTCAGCCTTGAAGGCTCAGTGCCAGAGAATACAGATTCTTACATCTGTGGTTGTGTGATGCTGACAGCAAGTGACCTAAATGCAGAAGTTACCCCTTGTACTGGGGTTAGAAGGATGGAGAGAAGTGTGTCTTCTATAAACAAAACCGCTGGTTTTGAAATCAACCAGAGGAGTTAGGTCCTGCCTTTCATTATTGGAATTATGCCTGCCTGTAAGAAAAAAGACAGAGGTTAGCTCAACAGACAGGTGCACTTGCTCATAGTATTAACATAACTATATTCTGTGTCGCTGTCAGTACTTGGGAAAAAAATGATCCAAATCCTCTATATGCTACATAGACATCTGACATTTGTGAAAGTCAGCCAACAGTCAGCAAGGAAGGGGCTGGAACAAGGGACAACAGGATTAAGTTAAACCCTAAGGACAAGTTTTCATCATGTAGGCAATGGTTCATACACAGGCATCACAACGACGGAGGAGATTTCTAACCTTGGAGGGTTTCCAAATGTCCTATAGTGGAGTCAATAGTAGAAGTATACATTTGTGCTGACCTTCAAATAGAATATATGTGACTGATCATACATGGAAAGATCACCTGTAGATGTGTACTAATGGATCAGATATTAGTTTATTAACCCAACCTGACCTAGAGGCAGTGGTCGGCATGCTATGCACTATCTGGAGAGAGTTTACTGAGTTGGTGAAAGGGTTAATTAAACTGTCTTCATCTCTGTTGATGATAAAGTAGTGATTTTTTAAAACCTGTAATTTTTATTGATGTAATACTTTTTTACAACAGAGTATATGAGTTAGGAGTAAAGATTCACACCTTTTCAGATGTATTATACCATGACACGCCACCATGAAAGCACATAATCTTCCTCCAGAATCAACTGTGTGCCTCATCTTTTACTTCCCCCACCGGGGGCAGCAATTCTAGTAAGGTTTCTAGGCTTCATTTTGGCTTAGTTTTGTCTGTTCCTTTGTTTCTTTATATCCCACAGATGAATGAAATAATCTAATATTTGTCTTTCTTCTGATTTACTTCTCTTAGTTTCATCTGCTTCAATTCCATCCCTGTTCTTGCAAGTAGCAAGAGTTCACCTTTTTTATAGCTGAATATTATTCCATTGTCTGATTCTGTGTGTATGTATTCATCATGTCTTCGTTATATAATCTTCTGTCGTAAGGTACTGAAATTGTTTCCATAACATGGTTATAATAAATAGTTTAGTGATATGGTTAATCTTTCTTGGTCTTACCGATTCTATCTCTAAAATAAGGATACTCTTAGTATCTATTTCAGAGTTGTTAAAGTGCTTTGAGCACTCGACATATTACTATTACTAATATTATTAATATAATTAAATTCAAATCTATTATAAAGGTTAGCTCTGAGAGATGATCTAGATTGTATTCTCTTTAAATAGTTCCCATTGTAAAGATGCTTGGGTGCTTTTCTAGGCCAGAAATGCTAATATAAATACATAAATTTTTTTAAAGGCAAATGAAATTAAGGTGGCTTATTGTTTTGGCTGCAGCAAGAAATTTTAAAAGGGAAGTATTTCCCTACAAAAACAGTCAGCAATAATGACTCATGGTGTAGAATTCTGTGATTTTTACAGAATTATTTTCTGACAGCAATATATCTCTGAGCAACTTTACAATTCTGTTGAAATTGGTGTGTTTAGACAACGTTTGTCAACTCCTGCCTTGGGTGTTAAGAGTGAGCCACAGTGTAAGCAGAGTGAAGTTGGGCTGGCGTGTCTGAACAGTCATGGTGCAGACCACCACTAAGTCAACTGACACTGGCAACTTGCAAATGTCACCAGTCCAGAGCTTTCAAAAATGTTAAATATTTAACTGCAGCTAATAGACTGTAAAGTACTGCTGGCTGGACCAAACACATGTGCTTTTTATTTCTTCCCTCACTCTTGGCATCATCTTTCCTGTCTCAGCAGAGCAGGCCTGGAGCCGTCACAGCAACTGGGTTCTAGAAAACACCTAGGTATTTTAACATCTAGGCTTCCGACCGGGTCTAGTATTGAGCTGTAAAACTTAAAACCTAAGTGACTTTAAGCATGGACTCTCACTGCTGTCAGCCTCAGCGTCCCTGTCTGTAAAATCTGGAAGTGGCTTGAAAAATAAGTGAGGTACTGATCACTAAGCATTTCTTAGACCTGTGCCCATCACACCATCAACTCAGTAATAGTTGGCAATAAGAATGGTCAATGCCGTTATGACAGTTTATTACCTTCCAAGTCTCTTCCTACCAATGGGATTTGTCTTAGTTCCTTCTTCTCTTGTATTAGCTCCTCCCTGGGCTTTGAACGGTGTCACGTTCCCGTTTCCAAGTCCTCTTGCCTTGACTCAGATGGTTTCTCTTCTCAGGGACCCTGAGATCCTAGTATTTCTGGTTAGCGCTTCACCCATTTCTCATGCCCCTCCACACGGCACCCTCCTTCCTGACTAGCCCAGATCTACTGCATTAACCAGACTGTATCCGGATTCATAGAATTTACTTTTGACACCTGTTAAATCTTCCCTTAAAGGCAATATTTTCTCTTCTTTTCACCATGAATTTCTTGAGCCCACACAGAACATGCTTCTCTGAACCCTAAAAGCTTTTGGATGAACTAACTCTTATTATGATGAACATACCTCCATATTAATTTACTTATTTAATTTATGCATTAGGATGCCACTCAGAATACATTATATTATTAAAAAGAGTTCCCGAAAAAGTTAATCCATCACACAGGCATTATACACGACTTTTACTAATTATAGCATCGAGTGTGTCATTAGTGTCTGGGATTCTAGTAAAAGTAATATACTAAGAGAGCTCGGGGGAAAATGTATATATTAGCATAACTTATCTCCTGATCAAGCTCAAAGTATAAGACACTTAGTGATGACTTCCCAAAATATTCCAGGGCTCTTAAAAATATCTCTGACATTTTTAGTGGGCCTGGCCCACTAATCCAGGAGTGTGGGCTAATAGGAATCTATTTCCTTCTTCATGAGAACTTGAGCTTCGATAAGAAACTTCCAGCTGGTCACCAACTATGCTCTTTAGAAATAGTCCCTACTAGAAAAATGGCAAAATGGGGCTATTCTGGGAGAAACTAGAAATAAGCTACAAATATCTGGAATGGTCCTCATGGTTCTGGGTGTCCCTGAATGTGCTCCCTTTTTGAGCCAGCACACCTCTTGCTATAAACAATGGTCACTATGCCCACAGAGCTATCAGAAAAGCTGGTGGCAGTGGGGCATGAGGCTTCTGAGCTGAGGGAGCTCCACTGGCTGCCTGACCTGGAATCAAGCCCTTGCCTCTGCCTGACCTGGAATCAGGCCCTTGCCTCTGAGCCTTCTGCCCATGACAATGGACTGTCTGATGGGCCTTTTGGATGTACAAGGTCACGGCCAAAAGAGTAGTCCAGAAGCTCCCCTGCGGACCAGCTGGTCTGCCCAGAATGGTGCTGTCCATGGAATGTGAAGCCAGCACGGCCAGAGGCCATGGTGATGGGCAGAGCACATGTGCCCTTCACAAATTCGTATTTTGAAACCCCAGGTTCCAATGGGATGACATCTGCAGAAGCCTTTGGTAGGTAGTTAGGATTTGATGAACTCATAATGGCAGTAGTGCACTTATAAGATGAGAAGCAAAAAATAATTCTAGTCGTCTAGCAGCAAATGAGCTGCGGACACTGGAGCAGGAAAGGAACTAAGACCTATACTAAACTGGGGTGGTATTTTCCAACTTTATCTTAAAACTATTTCCATTTCTTCTCTCCTCTTGGGCGACTCCATTCTTTGAGAGATTGCTTCCTTGGTGAGCATAAGCACTGTCTACTTATTACAACCTACTACATGTTGCGCTAGCATGGGACTCTGAGAGATGGAATTCTGATTTTTGACATGTCTCAACTATTTCTAGTCTTTGGATCATTTTTAAGTCAACATGTCATAATTAATAAAAGGACATGGCAGGGAGTCAAGAATCCAGATTCTGGGTCAGATCAGGCAACCCCTCAGAGTGATGCTGGGGTGAGGGGTGCAACATTCAGTCTTCCAGATGAGTCATCACCCAAAGAATAAGAAGGAGGACAATGTGCAAGACAGACATTCTGAAACCCCATTACGC
The DNA here is from genome assembly GCF_000260355.1 of Condylura cristata. Taxonomy (NCBI): domain Eukaryota; kingdom Metazoa; phylum Chordata; class Mammalia; order Eulipotyphla; family Talpidae; genus Condylura; species Condylura cristata. The sequence goes on from NW_004567111.1 coordinate 9,104,182, forward strand.
CCTGTCTCTCCCCAGCACCCACCATTACAACATTCTGCTTGCTTTGGATTTGATTTTTTTCCACATAGAAAAATGACAGGAGTGTCTATTCTAATTTCTTTCTTTCTTTCTATTTCTCTTCCTTCTCTACATACAATACTTTTAATAATCATATTCAACCCATGTTTTCTGAAATAGTGCCACTAGATGTTTGAAGTTAGAACTTCCAGTTGAAATGAATCACTTCTATCCAGCAAATTCCATATTTGACCCAATCTGGAGAATGAACAAGAAAGCGATCTAAGGTTTTAGATTTGTGAGTTACTGCACTGAGGAGAAGTGAGGTTTTGGCAACACGGTTATGGCCAAGTTGTCAAATCTGTATCTGGCCAAACAAGGTAAATAAGCTTTGAAGTTCAGTTGTCAAACTTAACCCAAGTACGCTGCCTCCCACACTTAAAATCCATAAGAGAGGACACTTTTTCGTCTCCCTTATTTGGCCATTGAAACTTTTGAAGGTTTCTCTTCATTCATCCACATTCATATTGAGCAACTCCAAATCTAATAGGGTCAACTTTTTTAAGTTGCTTGCCTATTTATTTTAGCTTAAAAAGATAACCAGGTTGAAAATGGAATGCATGTCTCAGGATGAACCAAGAGCAGGGACAGTCATCCCGGGGCTCCCCAAAGCCCAGCATACTGGTTGTCCATAATGAGATGGAATGGCAGACTGTGCTCCCTACCTCTTACAAGACAGATGAGATGACAGGAGAGACGTCCCTGAATCCTCAATTAGTCACAGAGGGAAAATGAGACAGCCGCGTAGAGTTGAGAGGCTGTGCTCTAGTTCTTGCCGCCTGGGGAGTCTTGAAGAGGAAGGGGCCCTCCTGCAGCACTCAGACTGGGAGTTATGCTCATGGGGTCTGCTGCCAGTTTGCTCACGGACTGACCTTGCATGCCACTAACTGCAATCAAAGGGCTGAAATAACTTGCTTTTAAGGCTTTGTGGATTGTGCCTTTGGGGATCCCAGCTTGGGGATGGGGAGCCCGAGGGATGTCAGTCCTTTAGCAGATGTGTTTCCATGCAAGCATAAAGCTGACAGGATGAGCAGTAGGCTCCGCCTTTGAGACCAAAATGAGCTGCTGAGTCAACAAGGACAAGATAACAAGGAACAATGGGATGTGGTTGCAGTCTATATTCTTTCCTACCTAGAGCTATTTTTTAAATATCTGCTATTATAGTCATGGATGTTAATTCTCTATTGAATTTAAATTTCACAAGATACTATTATTGTTGTTGTTCTACTCATTAATTTTAACTACATATAACTACTTTCATTTTTGTTTGACTTGATTGGCTGTTGGTTCACACTAGGTTTACCTTTCAGAAGTAGTGCTTCATACCTGGATTGTGTTTTGTTTCATGCTTCTCTGGCCAGCCAGTTGTCTAAGGAAGAGGGGACTTCAGGCTATAACCTTATTTGAACTAAGAGTTTATGGATGGAAAGGATTCATTTTCCAGAAGAGTCTAATACTAATCTTAAATCGAAGTGCTAAGAACATGGCCAAGAAGCTTGACTTCTGCAAACTAATTTCAAAGAGCAGTTTCAGGGTCTCAGACAAGATATCCACTGAGAAAGAAGTCACCAGAATCCATAGAAGAATGCAGCATGAAGGTGAACAGAACTCCTCTCCTGTCATGAGGCATGTGGGAGTTTAATTTTCATGCAGCCACCCAGCCGGCCGTGCTCTCTAGGAAGAACCAGTTTGAGACAACAGAACACACTGACTTCACTAAATGTGTCCAGCCTCAAAGATGATCCAATACACCTTCACTGGAAGAAACAGTGGCTTGTCAGATCAGCTGCCAGTTTAGAAGATCGCGAGGAACCCATTTCACCACAGGTTAGTGTTTCAAGAAGCCAAGAGTGACATGCCACAGGAATGTACACAGGAAGAGAATGGCTAATATTTATTGAGCACTTAGTACTAGACACTATATTAAAGATGCTTTACATATTTTATCTCATGTAATTCTAAATCAATGTTATGAGACTGTAAATTTATTTACATGTATTTGCCCAGGGAATAGCTGAAATTCAACTGAAGAACAAAAGAAGATAAGTCACATGCTTATTTATTTTAGGCACAGAAAGTTGTGAGGGTTCTTGAAAATAATTATAAAGATTGAAAGACAGAAATGCACTAGACCTCCTTTTGGCTCAAGTCTTCCACCCTAAATAGCATGACTGCTCTGCTTTGCTCAGAATGTTCTAGTTTATCCCACAGACCAGGGCATCCCTCAGTTCACAAATTATGAAGTTGTGTCATCTGCCACCCCAGAATTAAGTAATTCTCAGCTACTTGTTGAATAAACACAGATATCTTAGCCTTGAAGGCCTGGAGTAAAGTAGAAGCATCTTTTGTGTTAACAGACTTTCCAGGTGGTCTGATGCATGAAGTTTGGAAATTATTGGCTCAACTTAGAGGGTTCAGGTGAATCGGAACCTTTCTTTTCTTTGTTCTTCCCAGGTTATGGGCTACCCCACTACTAAACTTTTTTTTTAATTGAGATATAATTAACACATAATATTCTGCAAATTGAAGGCAGCAACCTGTTGGTTTGATAATTAATATACTGCAATATGATTAGGATAGTAAGTAGCATTCTGTAACACCTTCATCATGTCACTTAATTATCATTCCTTGATGTGTGTTGAGAACAATTAAAATCTACTTTCTTAGAAACTTTGAAGTTGAAATACAGCATTGCTGCCCTCATCACTGCTTTGTGCCCTGGGTTTCAAGAACTGATTTATCTACTAGTTGCAAGACTGTACCCTTGACCAACATCACCCCAATTCTGCCAGACATGCATTTTATTTTATTTATTTTTAGAGGTAGGTATGCATGCCAGCTTTTACCTTCAATGTCATTCCCACCTGCCAAGCCACACCTAAAATAATTATAGCAGAAACAAAAGATAAACAAAGCCAGATAACAAGCCAGGAGAAAAATGTTCATTAAAAACTCTGGGTGGGCCCTCCCTGGTGGCGCAGCGGGTTAAAGCACAGCACTGAGAATCTAAAGCCGCTTCCGCATGAGTTCAATTCCCGCCTGCCCCGGAGGTGACCACATGGCGTGGCAGACCTCTCCTGGCCCGCCCGCTGCTCCCCTCAGCAGTGTACTTCTTTGATCTGCCTGTTCTGCTTCCCACTCTGTCTCTGGTCAAGCCTCTCACCACCTCTGGTCTGTACCCCAGTTCTGTATGCACAAATAAATAAATCTTAAAAAAAAAAAAAAACAAAACAAAACAAAAAAAAAACTCTGGGTGGTGGGGTGGTGGGGAGAAGGGCATAGGACTAAGACTAAAGGTGAGTGCTTGTCAGGAAAAGATGAATGAGAGAAGAAAGCTGGGTCAGCAGCTTGGGAGGAACATCAGCAGAGAAATAGGGACCCTCCCTGTCCCAGAGACCTCAATCCTAGAGACCTCAACTACCCTCCAGATGTCTTTATTTGCCACATAAAGCAGCCAGTCACTTCGTGCTTTTCCCCCAAACTTGGATCCTGTTACTGTTATTAAATAACACTACATAAATGGTGTCAACTTCAGAAAACATGGAACAGTCTGTTTGGAGTAGCATGCACTCTTCAGACTCTTACAATGTGATAACCTCTAGCAAGAAGTTGACAAGCTTTTGCTCTGTCTGCTCTGAGAAGAAAATATCCTGTTTTCACATGTTCCTTGAAGAAAGAAAGACTACCATATATAGAAAGACAAAAGGGAACTCTTAGAAAAATATTGGGATAAGAAAAGCCTTATCCCTGAGAAAAAGATGGTAACAGAGAGTGCCAATGAATATTTCCCACTGAGATTTACAGAAGTCAGACTTTTTTTTTTTGCTAATGTTCACATGTCACTTTAAAGTTGACCCAGAAAATTAAATCTATGCTAATTTTAGCTGGATACTATGTCATTAGAAATTAGAGTTTAAATCCCATTTTTCTAGTGGATAAAAGTAAACCTATTCAATTGTCTGATGGAATCTGGTCAAAGAGAATTTATCAAAAGGACATTTTGCCCCAAAACAAGCAAAGAAACAACTGCCCCAAAACAACGAAAATTGTTTGAATATTTTATGATGTATACAGATCCTTTTGTTGGGGATGAAAAGAGATCTTATTTATTGAATATAAGATACTTGGGAAAATGCTCATGTATTCTAAATGCACAAAACAGTGAATTTACACAAATTGGAACATACCTGTTATCAGTTCCTAGCTCAGGAACAGACCGATTCTAGCATCCCCCTTACCCCCGCAAAAAAAAAAAAAAAAAAAAAAAAAAAAAGAATCCTAGTTCCTTCCAGAAATGACTGATAGCTCTTTTGTATCTGGACAACCACTACCATAACTTCTAAGGTCTATACTCACCATTGTCTATTTTTAAATCTTTATATATGGAACCATGTTCATGTCTTCATTGAAATCTGGATTATTTTACTTAATATTACATTGATAAGAATCACATATGTATTTCCTGAATATGCATGCTTTTCAAAATGAAGTTTAGAAAATGGCTAATACGTACATTTTATTAGACAACAGAACCCATATTTATCCCCTGAAACAATTCCTCTATGGAGAATACCCTAATGGTCCTGATAGCATAACCACTCCCAGATCTATTCGTCCACCCATCCACCCATCAGTCTGTCCATCCATCCATCTGTCCATCCATCTCTCTCCTGTAATTTTTGTTTCAGCATTTCCCTTACCCTGCTTTGCCTCGTCAGCATTTTTACACAAGCCTATGATACTAGGAATTGAATTGCGCACTAAGGAGGAGAGAAGGCATGGCATCCACTCATCTATGAAGTCATTCAACCACTGTTTACCAGCACTAGTTGGTCTCAGTTCTAGGACCTGGGACACAGCGCAGAAAGGAAACAAAGTCATTGATTTTGTTTGCTATCACAGGGAGAGGGAATGAGGAAAAGGATGAGAAAGCCCAGTGATGCCGACCATACACATCAGGAGACGTGTCTACGTAGGGCCCAAAGGGTCTAATTTTAAATGGGAAGAAAGTGACACGCAAGCAGAGTCCTTTGTGTCCAGGTCTGAGGTGTGCCTACCAGTCAAGGACATGGCAGGTTCTCAAGCCATTGTCTCCACTAAGAACTGCGTTTTGTGCTTTGCATGTGACATTCATTCCACAACATGGGTTGAATTAAAATAATATAAGTCCACTTAGATTCAAGTGTATTCAAAGAAATGTAAAGTCAAAATATCCTATGGCTATTTGAAGGGCTCTAATCAATCTTAGGTTTCCTGTGTGTGTGTGTGTGTGTGTGTTTTCCCTGAGTCCTTGTTACTCAAGAGCTTATGACAAATCAGTGAGGAGATGGGAGGGGGAGCAAACTACTACATTTTTGCTTGAAGATGAGTTGCATTTGCTTAACAACAGAAATCCGAAGGACATCAGATGTTTCCTCATCTGTGTTCTATACATGCATGAGTTGAAAGTTGGAATAAACATTTTTTAAGCTCAGCAAATTCTCCCCTGTGAGTGGGCCAGATGTTGCAGCTAAACACTAAGCTGGTGGTTAGTAATCAGGCCCTTCTTTGATGGTAATCAGTTTTTACTGATCAGGGAAAGAGTGTTTCCAATAATTCTCCCTTCATTTATGAAACAGAGTATACACAATTTGCATCAGCTATACATTGGAGCAAGCGTTTGCCATTTGCTTATAAAAATAAAGCTTCAGCAGCCATTCCAAAAACGAGTAAAATAGGGTTATTTTAACTACAGATTCCAACTAGTTTTGATTGAAGACATTTTTCTGATTGGTAAGAATTCCAAAAATATCCTACTTGAAGGCAATAGATTTGAAGTTAAAAGTACAAACTGAGGGGAAAAAAAAAGGCAACTCAGAACACTGGAGGAAAAAAAAAATCAGACTCCCAAGGTAATTCCCCCCATTGCTTTAAGATTTCTTGGGACAGAAATGTAGCTCATTTTGCTTTATGTCTTTCAGCAAGACAGGATTTTCTAATGGAACACTTGTTGTTTCTTCATGGTGCATTAATAAAAAGAAACTCTTGAGGGCCCTCCCTGGTGGCGCAGCGGGTTAAAGCACAGCACTAAGAAGCTAAAGCCACTTCTGAATGAGTTCGATTCCCGCCTGCCCCGGAGGTGACCACATGGCGGGGCAGAACTCTCCTGACCCGACCGCTGCTCCCCTCAGCAGTGTACTTCGTCCATCTGCCTGTTCTGCTCCCCGCTCTGTCTCTGGTGAATCCTCTCACCCTCCGCATCTCTGGCCTGTACCCCAGTTCTGTATGAATAAATACATAAATCTTAAAAAAAAAAAAAAAAAGAAATTGTTGAGTCCAAAATACAGCTGCTGCCATTTTGATAAGCAGCCAAAATTATCTCAGAAAGGAAGACCTTCTTCTAGCACATCTCTACAGACAGCAGCTCACCAGTTGCATACACCCAGCAAACTGATTAATTTTTTTAGAAGATTCATTTAGTTATTCATACAGAGCTGGGGTACAGGCCAGAGATGCAGAGGGTGAGAAGATTCACCAGGGACAGAGCTGGGAGCAAAACAGGCAGATCGACGAAGTATACACTGCTGAGGGGAGCAGCGGGTGGGTCAGGAGAGGTCTGCGGCACCATGTGGATCTCCTCCAGGGCAGGAGGGGATCGAACTCATGAGGAAGTTGCTTAAGCTTCTCAGTGCAGTGCTTTAACCCGCTGCGCCACTAGGGAGGGCCCGCAAACTGATTATTTTTAAAGACAGTTATGTCATTGAGGATTGATGTTCAAGAAGTGACATCAGCACTTGTTCGAGGAATCTTAGCCTGAAGCACTGAAGAACAAGTCACATGTCATCAGCATTGAGGAAATGCACTGCAGTTGGTTTTGAATCCATTGAGGGGGTCCACAGAGCTAAATTGAGTTGAGTTTTTTTGTTTGTTTGTTTTTTGCTACTATTTACGATTTTCTTTCTTTCTTATTAAGCTTACTTTAAGGAGATAATAAAGAGATGTGGTTTAGCTTTAAGAGAACGAAGCTGGTCATTTCAAACACTATTTTTACAGGATGATGTTAACAAAATGGCAAAAGTGTGGTTCCTTTGTATTAAATGTTTAGAAAAAAATATACCACTAATGGTATTAGGTGATGAAAAGGCATATAAACTCTGTTTTATCTCTTCTTCTCTTTTCCCCAAATTCAAGTTATTTTAAAACAATTTCCTTTGGGTATAATGTCATCTACTATAAAAGCAACTTCATTTAATAAAATTGAGAGACTTGCATTTTTACCAAAGGAAAAATTTCAGACCCCACAATGTATTCAAGGCAAATCATTTCTGGATATATTACTAGATATATTACTACCCAGTCTTGTTTTCCATTACTGAGTACTAACTGAAATATTCAATTTGTTAAACTTTGCTAAAAGATAAAGGCTTGATTCTACGGATTCATTCCTTGTGTTGAAGGATGGTCTGCAAGCAATTGTCATAAACTTAACAGCTGGGTAGGAATAAAAGCCCTGTAACAGAACTTGAGGAACTTAAAACTTAGGTTCTTGCTTCTTACAAATCAGCTCAGACCTCACCAAATACCTACACACCCACAGTATGATGAAAAGGAGGTAGGAGACGTCGAGGGCAGGTGTCCGACTCTCTGTCACTGGGTTCATTTGTCGTGAGTTGATATTACACTCAAATAGGACAGAGTTGGGTTAATAGGCTGCATTTTAAAATGGCAACTTTCCCCAGCATATGAGAAAGTTAACTTTCAAGCAAACGATGCGGCCCATGAACAGCACGGTGCTATTTTCAGTGACACAGCTCCATCACATGAAGTGAAAATGTTCTCCATAGGGATAACAGCGATGATTTCCCATTTAAGAGGCCAGCACTGAAATCAGATAAGACACCTTGGGGAGTCATTAATTGTTCTGTACCTTGGTATCTCCAGGGTTCCATATAATACACCATTGTGAAGTTTTGTTAAATGGAACCATAATTGCCCCCAAAAGATTCACATGCACTAAAGTAATACATGTAACCCTAAAGCGTATGTTAAAGCAGTGGTAAAACTCTCCTTCTCTATATGATTCTGTCTTCTTGAAGACAGAGGAGTGGAAATTTAAGTTATGCTCATCTCACTTTTTTCAAAAAAATACAATTAAAATGACATATACTAATGGAAAGGGAATAAAAGTTATAGTGTGCCCATCCTATTTGAAAAACTATGAAATGTGTTCAAGTGCTTTTCAATGCATTTTCACCAGCAGGGAGAGATAATTGTATGTATTTGTAAATATGGATTTCTAAGACTTAAATAAGCTGTCCTTACAGAGAACTCAGGCTTTATGATGAAAAAGAGAATACAACAGTTGTTTATTTTTACATAGATTCATGAAATGGATAATGGTCAATGGCCAATAAAAACAGGCATCTATTCCAGCTACACAGATACGTAGATTCACACACACGAAATTACTGAAAACATATTACTCATCCCTCATTTTCTACCATTATCCATTTCTCGTCCTCCAGGATTACATTTTTTCTTCCTTTTTCCTATTTTGACTTTGAGACTTTGGTCCCAAACCACATACAATGTTTCTGTCACTAATCTGGGCAAAGCTGGTCTTGAGAGTGTGTGTGTATGCTTTCTCTCCCACAACTAACTACAACATGCTTAAAATTGTTACAACCAACATATCACATCTTATTGCGTTATCAGCGGCAGTCATTAATTTATCCCTAAAGGATATAGACCAGACTCTTTTCTGTGGTTTGAAAAAAAAAATATTCAGAGTTCATAAGGTCCATTTTAAAAATAACTCACATAGGAAATTATTTAAAAGGCACACTATAAACTAGGCAAGATCAAATACAAAGTATCATAGGTATGTGACATCTTAAAACTGCAGTTTATGGTTTTATATAACAAAAGTAGCAGTTTGTAATACTGATGGACTTTGGTTGAGGATGGGAGCTTATTTGTAGCCAAAGAACGAAACCTACAGGGCCTTAGATAAATAGGTGACTGGCCAGGAAGAATATACTAAGATAATTCAATAGAGATGAATATATAATGCATACAATTCAAGTAGGATGAATTAAAATCCACACATTTAAATAACGGTGTGGATAAAAATCCCTACCATTCTATAGAAAACACCCCTGAGAATGTGTTTGGTAGCATCTCATGGAATGAGGTGAGAAGATTCTTTGAAGATTCAGTAGTGACCTAGATAAGGGAGGATAAAGACAATAAAGTCTTGGACAGTTATCAAAATCTTAAATCTTCTTAGGGAGAAAGTGCACAGTTAATAGAATCGCTAACACAGTGACATGGTTTTGGAGAAAGGTTGATAATTTACAAGTTCATTAATTTTTATTACATTTAAACTTTACAAATTATATGATGATACATCTCAGATATTCTATGGGAAACTACAGGCCTTGGAAGGGTAGTGTCCAGGATCTCTTTGCAGATGTGAATTCTTTGCACAATCTCATTGGTGCTTTGTTTATTGAAAATTTCTTAAATGGCATCTGATTGTAATGAGGCAAGTACGAGGAATTAGGAGAAACCTAAGAGGTGAAAGTCCAGCCACAAGGGAAGACAGTGACCTAGAATCATCTCTGGGACTCATTTTGAGAGTTTCATTTATAAAGAAAAAAATAATCTCTAAATCTGCCTTTTTGTGTTAGGTTGTATGTATGAACTATGACTAGTGAAATAGTGATACTTTTAGTCTCTACATTATGAGCACTCAAGTGATAATGAAATAAAAACACTGTCAACCGACATTCCTGTTGGAAGTGATTCTGTCCTCCATGTCAACATAGCTTGACTATGTGCACAGAGTTTAAAACACACAGTGAAATCACTTGTGAGGATCACTTAGCTAGGTGGAATCTTCAGGAAAGAGTACTGTGTATTTGATTGTTATCTGAAAACTGATTCACTCCAAATTTTTATTTCCAATCAAGTTTATAATAAACTTTTAAAAAAGGAGTCTGAGTGGTGAAAACAGCAACGACTTTATGCTTGTCAATAGTGAACTGGCATCACCAAGAAGTAACCTACTTCTAATGACCTTCAAAGTGCCTGGATCCCTTTGGCATTTACCGCCTTATGGTAAATTACGGAAGTAATCAATATCACAGTAAAACTGTCCAGTTGTAGTATATCAGAGTGACTCTAAATTAATAGTTGCTTTTTATTGATTATCCTATCACAAAAATGGAGAATTGGGGAAATAACTGACTACCTTAGTTCCAGTCAAGTTATTGAGAAATGAAAAGTATAAAGCATTTCAACTAACTGGGCCTCAAATATAAATCTTTTCCAAGGTACAGTCTATTACTCACAGCTTGTCAGTCTTACCTCAGCTGAAGGATTTATGCGATATCTGTTTGGCACTGGGGCAGTCTGCCATAATTACCCACGCTCAGAATTGCTCTCAGGGAGCACAAATGGTGGGTGACAGTTATGAATCACAATTAGCATGGTCGCCAATCATGCAATGAGTGAATTGATCTGCAGTTATCAGTATACCAGCATATCAGGACCCGAGTTAGAACAATAATATGGATTTTTCCATCAAGGATAGTTAGGTCACTTTTGCATTTGCATAATATTTTTGCAAAATCTCGTTTTCTTTCCATAAAGTTGACAGCTAAGCCAAGCTCAGCCTTTTATTTGAGAATTCCCTGCCAGTTCATAAATCCAGTTCTTCTCTAGTAAATCTCTCTCTTCCTTCACCTACACATGGTTCCAGGGTCTTCTGCCTCCAAGCTCCCGTTCCTAGTGTCCCAAGAAGTTTGCTTCTGCACTGAATGCAGGACAAGAAGCATTATCGAATCACATCATCAGTCCTGACTGCCCAAAGGATTCCTGAGAGAATAGTTGTTATGCTTCTCAAAGTAGACACCAAGAAATATGCACTCAACCGAGGGCCTTGGCTCCAGAAGCTGAGGGACTTCAGAATTGCTTTAGACTGTTTCTAATTTCAAAACACCAAAGGGGAATATCTCAAATTTGTCAGCCCTTGGCCACTAGACTAATAAAATGTGTCTTTAATAACTACGTGAGTGGGGAGAGGGAGAGAAGAAAACTAAACTATCTTCAACCCAATCCACAGGTCAGAAAAATAATTTTTACTACAAATTGAAGACAAGTTTCTACATACGAGTTTCCGTTCCTACCACCTGTACCTTTTAATATAAACTACATAGCACAGAGCAAGTCCCCCAAACCATTATTGGCTGTGTTTTACAGTGAGAGAAAATTAAACATTTTTTTTTTTAAACAAAAAAGTCGGGCCCTTCCTGGTCGCGCAGCGGGTTAAAGCACAGCACTGAGAAGCTTAAGCCACTTCCGCATGAGTTCCATCCCCGCCTGCCCCGGAGGTGACCACATGGCGTGGCAGACCTCTCCTGACCTGCCCACTGCTCCCCTCAGCAGTGTACTTCCTCGATCTGCCTGTTCTGCTCCCCTCTCTGTCTCTGGTGAAACCTCTCACCCTCCACATCTCTGGCCTGTACCTCAGCTCTATATGAATAAATAAATAAATCTTAAAAAAAAAAGTCAATAAACCAGTGTCTAGTATAAAATTATGGACAATTTCAATATGCCATGCCTTTCCAACTGTCTCCACAGGGTAATTTTCCTCAAAAAGAGATGGGGGGGGGCGAGAAGAAGGCAGGACAACTAACAGAGGTTAATGAGAATGGTATATAAATTCCAAAAGTTTGAAACAACTTTTAACTTTGCAGCGGTAATAAAGCTCATCTATGGAAGATGGATCCCATGCTGTAAACATAATCACTGTTGACATGAGAGAAATCCTACTTTGTCTTTGAAATGATCATATCCTAAGTGAAGAAGCACTTAAGAACAATAGCAACAATTTACATATTTTAGTGCTTTTCATTTCAATGATTTTTCATGGTGCTTTGCAAACTTTCAAGGATGCTAAGCAATTTCTACTCAAAAGCATATGTAACTAGAGGAAGAGAAAAGTAGGCTTTCAGTCCAGTGAGGAAATGAACATGCAATCATATGCTGAGACTTTGAGGGGAATGCAGGAGAAAGCATCTTAAAGGTTGGCATGCATATTAATTTACTTCAGCATGCATGGCTATAAGAAAAATATTTTACTGAGAGATGAGTCTTTAAGGTGGTAGCCTGGGTCCTTGCTGAAAAGGTGACTGACCTGGCCTTATTGAGGAACAACTGACCAAAAATATTTTCAGTATGTAAATTGCACAAAGTGATGATTTGATCTGCATGAACTGTATGAATAGATCTCCACTATCACATTAACTAACATAATTAACAAATCTATCACCTTACATATTCTCTGTTTTGTTGTCAGGAATATTTCCATGCTAGTATCTTGGCAACTTTCAATTATACAAAATTGAATTATCAACTCTAGTTGAAATCTTGTTTTCTTTTCATTAAGGTAACCGCTAATCCAAGCACAAACTTTTATTTGAAAATTCCAGTCTGTAAGTCCAACTCTACTCTAGGTAGCGTTCTCCTCCTTCGACTGTGTGGAATCTGAAATAAACTGGCATGGTCTTTGAGGTATTTAGGTCTGACCAGTCTTCTCTCTCTACGCCATGCAGCTCACGCTTAGGTTGACCTTCCCAGGTTCTGAAACTTGAGTTGCCTAAGGGCCAAGTTAGGCCCCAAAGCCAGTTCATATCAACTTTCTTTCTATTCTGCAATGCAGTTAAATCCTCTCTTGCTCAAGAAGCAAGGTGACCTCCCAATGTCGTCTTTTCTCCAGGTATACATAGGGGACAAGTAAACAGTAACTCTAACAAGTCTCAAGATGCTTTCTGGGGAGTCTCCAGTTGAAGGAGGAAGCATGACATAGAGTCCAGAGCAGAGCTTTACCTTCAGATGATTGTCTCATCTGGAGCCTGCTGCTTCTTTCTGGTGGTGTGTTCGTTAGTACCGCTAAGTCTTAGTGTTTTCATGAATAAAACAGGAATGATACTTCCTACTCTTAGGGCTCTATAATTTAGTTAATACCTGCATGATACTTATTATACTGTCAACAAAGCAAGGAACTCAACAAAAGCCAGTATTTGTAGATGTCCTTTATCTCTCTCATGGTAGATGAGGGCTAATTACTTCAAGAGGGCATCTCAGCGTTTCTCGCAGCTACAGATGACGGTGTATTCTTATATGCTAAAATAAATATTTTATTAGTGAGACACGAGGGTGGAAGCAGAAAGTGTGGAGTTTAGAGTTATTCTCACTAGAGCAGCAATGCACACATTGCAGTGGAAAGACAGTTGGTCTGAAGTAAATTAGTTTGACTGTATATCACATAATTAAAAATTAAGATTTCACATTAGTACTCTTAACTGAATAGAAGGGAGTTCTGGATATGCAAATTTTAAGAAATTATCAGGTTCCCTTCAAGCCATGGTTTTCTTTTTAGGTATACCAATTAATGTAAAAATCAGTATCACATATGCTAAACTCTGAGATCTGGTTGAAGGCAAGTTATAGTCATAGGAAAGCAGAAGTTAGTTTAAAATCTTTCATATAAGCTCACAGCATATCCTGAACTGCTTGTCCAGATAATCATTTATGCCGATGCAAACTTTAGGCTTTCTTGGCATGTTGACTGGGAGTAACAGTCCTTAATGAGGACTTCCATAAAAGATAAATAGTATGACCTTCAGCCTTGACATTGCAATGACCATTACATGCTGGGCTCTTCCCTAGTTACTCTGCTTCAAAATAAAGCTACTAAATGCCACGCATGATCTAAATAAGAATGTACATGACAATAGTGAATATAGTATGGTCAGTCTAAAAGGGAGATAAGCTTCAAAAGTGGATTTCAGTAAACTTATACAGTCAGAATTGACATCTGTACAAAGTACAACATTATAGCAAAAGAAAAGTGTGTAACTTATCTCCAAGAGGAAGACACCTTTGAGCTAGTTCTTGGTGAGTGATACATATTCAGTCAGGTGGTTACTTTATATCGGCTAAATAAAAGTAAAAGAAAGTGTGAAAATAGGCTAGAAAAATGGAATGTTTTTAAATGGCTAGAACTTAGGGCTCAGGGGTGGAGAACAAAAGAGGTAGGTAGCATCAATGGGGCTTGGAATCGGGAAAAAGCACAGGAGCACAAAGAGAACCACTTTAAAAAATTAAACAAGCATGAGGCCCTCTCTGGTGGTGAAACAGGAAAGCAGAAGTTACAGTTTAAAATCATTAAAGCACAGGGGCTTCAGTGCAAGTTCGATGCCCAGCCTCACAGTGACCCAATGGCACAGCTGACCTCTCCTGACTCGCCCACTGCTCCCCTTAGCAGTCTACTTTGTCTGTCTGCCTGTTCTGCTCCCCGCTCTGTCTCTGGTGAAGCCTCTCACCTTCCCTGCACCTCTGGCCTGTACCCCAGTTCTGTATGCATAAAATCTTTTTTTTTTTTAAGATTTATTTATTTGTGCATACAGAACTGGGGTACAACCAGAGACTCAGGGGTGGTAAAAGACTTCACCAGAGACAGAGTGGGGGGCAGAACAGGCAGAT
>NW_004567111.1:9118870-9169844 GCF_000260355.1 Condylura cristata
CCTCCGGGGCAGGTGAGAATCGAACTCATGCGGAAGTGGTTTCAACTTCTTAGTGCAGTGCTTTAACCCACTGCGCCACCAGGGAGGGCCCCACATAAAATCTTTTTAAAAAATTAAACAAGCATATGAAAACACAGAACTTAGAAAATGATGAGACAATTAGGAAATGCAGTAGATTAAACAGAAGTGAAGTTAAATAAGCATTGCAGCAACAGATAATTCAGCACTTAATCTTTATAGATTTGAGAGGCCAGGCCAGGACCTCAGGGTGACCCTTTCAGGTTCAGAAGGAAAATATTCCCTGGACATTAGCAAGATGAAGAGTTCTGTATATATGAGAATTTTCTACTCACATAGAAAAGTTGATGATGTGTGCATGTTCAGTCAATCTTTTAGTATGTTATTTCTGCATAAGAACTATCAAAACAATACATATGTTTGATAGAGAATACTAATGCATTATGTATATAAGAATACACACATATATTTATGTATAAATACAATACATAAAACAATATATTAAATAAACCATAAAGTGTACATATGTACACGTACACACATGCCTATATAAAGAGAAAGGATAGGATACACAGAATGAATAATATATAAAATAAATCATACGATATATACATTATATACACACACATACATATATATAAAAATATAAAGAGAGTCGGAGAGAGAGAAAATGAATATGCACTCAAGCAAAAAAGTTAAAGGTGGGAAAAGAATAAACTTAGAAATTTTGGTCAAGATGTCCTTTTTTAATACCTTGGCGCTGACACTTCCCTATCAGATATTTTTTTTAAACTTCTTCCTCTTACTGAGCATTGCTGAGCCTCACCTCAGTTAGCTGCCCTGAGGTTTTTTTGTTTGTTTCCTTTTGAACCAGCAAATCAAAGTCACCCTAAAGTTAGCTTATATGAAGCTCTGAACTGTGAACCTAACTAGGAAAGTGTGGAGATTAGTAATGCCACAAAAAAAAAAATCAGTTAGTGTGGCTGAACCAGCATAACCATGATCTCAAGGGTTGGGCCCAAGAAATGAATGCCCTAAAATAGAAGGAAAAAATGAGCAAATACCCGCCAGAATTAGTGCCTACAAGACCATGACTGAATCTAATTTATCCCTACAAAACTTAAGTCCTGAAGAGGCCCTTAGACATTATCAAGCATATTAATAATTCAAACAAATCTTAATTGTCCAGTTTTCTTTTCTTTCCTTCTTTCTTTTATATATATATGAAATGACATATTTTGCTTTCTGAAGCCAGATTATCAGCTTTTAGGCCTAGTGTGAAATGTTTGTAGGCAGTACAAATGGTAGTGTCTGAATTCAGACAAAACATTTCCACAATGAATTTCTTCGGAATCCCTGGAGTTGCTCCTACTTCTCCTGGACACTAGAAGTTGAAATGCTGACTCAAGAGATGCAACCAGAATTACTATCCCCTGGAAACAGATCAGCAGAAAATCTAGAGAAGAAAGTTCAGAAAGTGTCCAGGGGTGATTAAGAACTATTTATCTGTAAACTTCTCTCAAAAGGGGCCTCTCCCAGGGCCCTTCCTGGTGGCACAGCAAATGAAAGCACAGCACTAAGAAGCTAAAGCCATGTCAGCATGAGTTTGATCCCCGCCCCGGAGGTGACCCACAGGGTGCGGTAGACCTCTCCTGACCCGCCCGCTGCTCCCCTCAGCAGTGTGTTTCAGTTAGTCCATCTGTTCTGCTCCCCACTCTGTCTCTGGTGAATCCTCTCATGGCCCCTGTACCTCTGGCCTGTACCCCAGTTCTGTATGCATAAATAAGTAAATCTTAAAAAAAAAGTGGGAGGGGGGTTCTCCCAGGAAAACCTAACCTCTTTCTCATTTTTATAATGGACAAGGTAGAATTTAAATTTGCATTACTTTGCTTTCCTGGTGAATTCCCCTTTCTCTCCCAACTTCCCATGTCTTGGCTATTTTAATTTGGTGTCTCAATGTTATACTGGGGAATTACTCGGTTGTGTTGAGTTTCTCTCATGTATAAAAGAGGTATGCATGTTATCAGTACACATCTTTGAGGTATTTCCCTAACCGAGAGAAAGATACAGAGGGAGAGAGGGGAGGAGGAAGGAGAGAGATGAAGGGAAGGAGGGAGGAACGTAGAAAGAAGACTTGATGAACTCCAGGCAGGCCAGATGACCATTATGCTCTGAAACTAAACAAGAAGAGATGTGCCACTTTTCTCATAGATCTAGGTAACATAAAACTCTAGGCAGCCTACAACAACGCTCCCTTGCACCTGAGCTTGTTAGAGGAAAACTCCATCACCCCATTAGGACACTAAAGAGATTGCAGGTGCTGAGGACTGCAAGTTCCAGCTTGCCCTGAACCTGACTTTCTGAAAAAAAGGATGGCTGGGAAGGGGCAAGGTGGATTTATAAGGAAAACTGGTAATGCTGGGAGGACATGTGAAGGAAACACATGGAGGAGAAACACTTAGAGGCACTTGGAAGAGATAAGTGTAAGAGACACAAGGGTGAGAGACACAGAGAATGGCAGTGCTCTCTTGACCTAGTTGTGGATTATGTGCCATCCCTTGACTTTTCACCATCTCCTTCTGTCCCAGCTCTCTGGGACCTGTCTAGTCCTCCCTTTTGGTTCCTTGACAAGTTACCTTCGATTTGTGGCAAACTTTCCATCTTCAATGGCCCCATTTCAGACCAAGCCTCAGACAGGCACATGACCCATGTGGAGATGGGTCATTTGGGGGAGTTTTCTTGGGAATCTATTATTAGTAATAAGCTTTCTTCTCTCTAGGCACAACTCTTTCATGCTATGAGTCTGATTTTGTGTACATGGATGGCAGAATCCCTTTTGGAACATGCACCCCATATGATTCGAGTCTCTCAGTTATGTGCCATCAAGTTATCTGGAACTGACTCAGATTGTTAAGTTTCTCCAAGTCAGACCTTCTTTGGGCATCATGAAGACTCAACTGTCCAGATAATCCCTTTAAACCTACTACAGCTTTTACAGGGGCATTCAGTATACCCTAGAATCCCCAACCTTGCCCCCAAAGTGTGAATTGAGAGAATCAGGGACCCCAGGATCTACAGGAACCAGTTTTCATTTAGTAACAGCTCAAGTATATTTATTCATGTACTTGAATTTACAAGGAGAATTTAAAAAAAAAAAAATAGTGAAATGGGAGGCTGGCATCAAGAACGTGGTCCAGAAGGTTTAATTTCCATGTGGGGAATTATTTGGTAGGTTTTTCTTGTTTAGCTAATTAGAGGTATCTGTCATAATATAAACATCTACCTGTAAAACAGGGGAGACATAAAAAGCTTGGAGTAGAATCTTCACCATGTAAAAGGTGCCACAGAGCAATTAGAGTGTATTTTTACAAGCTCTATTAAACAAGTTGTGGAAGTTAAGCCTAGGAAACCAATTTTACATCCCTTCAGAAGTGCTCTTGTTTATTTGCCTAGGGGACAGTGTTAGTGCTCACAGTTTGCAGGATTTAATCTCTCTCTACCTTTCAGTCCTTAAAACAAAATCGTCAGCTTATCAGTGGTTCTTGGAGAGTTCCAGTGCAGTGAGGTATATTGGGGAGTTTGACTAAAGGAAAAGAATAGCCATCCTGCAGTCTCTCTTACGGCTTTGATGGTGGAAAAATGCACTCTGCACACACATCACTAATAGCGTAAAGCACACTGTAAAAACAAAGTGTATTCTCCTCATAATGCTCCTACCTTTAGTGAAACCCTGCTAAAGAACGAAGAACACACACCAGCATCATCGAGCTCATGTATGCATGTTAAAGATAAAGGTAGTTGATGAACAAAGACCTGGGCTTTCTGGACAGGACAAACTTTTCCAGTAGTCAAATGTAATCATGGTGGGCCTCCCTGGTGGAGCAAGAAGTTAAGTTTCAGCACTATGAAGCTATCGCCAACCACTTCAGCACAAGTTCAATCCCCAGCCAGGCGGCTGACCCACATGACACAGCAAACTTCTGTCTCCCAACGGCTCCCTGAGCAGTGTATTTTAATAGACCCACCTGCTCTGTCTTGGTGAATCCTCTCACTCCTTGCCTCACACACTTCTGCCCCACCCGCTAGCCCTTGTATTCATTAATAATTTAATCCTTAAAAGAATGTGCTCACAGTAAGGGGTTGCTCCAGTTTTGAGGAAGAAAACTTGCCCACATACCTTCAAGTATCTGTCTGCCTTGGAGAAGGGCCTACATCATGATTTTCAACCAGAGCTGGTATCCCTCCTGGAGGTGCATGGCAAAGGGTGATGGTTGGTTGTGACACTGAATGCAAGAAGCTTCTGTGATTGTACAGACTGAGATGTGCAATTCAGTTCTACTCGCTGAAGTACAGACCTTCTGGCTAAACCTCTTCCCTGAATACTGTCCTTAGCCATGATGGAGCCCAGGCTTCTCCACCAACAGTGTCCACAAATACTGTCCCCAAGTCTAACTTCCTTAAAACTTACTAGGAGTAAACAACACCATAAACATAGAAAGAATGTTGGTAAATACATATACATCTTTGCCTAGAAATGTAGACTATATTTCTCTACCAGGACGAAAATCAATTTCTGAGATAAAGGTCTTGGTGGAGCAAAAGAAAAAAACAGTAGAGAATAACTGTAACACGTTTCTAACACAAAACTGCTCTGATCCACTAAAATGAGAATCTTCTAGACTCAAAAACAAAATTGTTTTCCAAAGCATACCGTGAAATGTTGCACATTATATGTAGGTCCATCACAAACTCTATTTTCACATAAAAATGAATGTTTCCTTGGAAGTGTGGAAAGGCAGCGCTATTTTCTATTATGGTTTAGATTATGGAAAAGCAGCATGTGAAGCCAAACTTTTGAACAAGTGAACAGTTTTCACAGGTTTGAGAGACCCTTATTCTTTTTCCCACTTTTAGTAGCTGTTATTTTTCCACTCCAAGTACTCACAGTTCTAAAACACACTAGGACATCAAGAAATAAACAATGATACAAATGTGACATACTAGCCTTTCCCAAGGGTATCTGTTTTAACAAAGATCAATTCATGGGCTTAAGTGAATTTCAGCAAGTGAGACGGGTTTTAAATGACATCAGGGCCTGTCCGGATCTCTGAAATGTCTGTCACAAAATCCAGGGTGGCTTACACAGCGTTCTTACACAAGGCGAAGCAGTTGATCATCTTTCTCAATTAGGCAAAAACGATGCCTATTTTCCTGCAGCAGGGACATAAGCCCGCACAGCTGACCTCCAAGCCCTTCAACTGAGAGTCCTTCAACTGCTCCCAGGGGGGAAGCTGGCTCAGGCTGGCCGAGAATAATGTGCACCCCCCAGAGGGGAGGCCACATTCTCCCCATGGTGGGGGGGCTCTCCATCTTCTGGCAGAGGAGCACTTCGGATGCAAAGGCATTGTGGACTCCCCCATACTGAGCTTTCAGAATCTTGCGATGGAGACAAGACAGAAGCACACAAAACTAGAAAGCATGTTTGGGGGCATAAAATTAAATGAGTCTATATTTTTTTCAATCATAACAACACCTGTTTACATTAAAAAAAAAAAAAACAAAAAACTAGCACATCTGTGTGCAAAACAGTTTGTTCACCCTACAGAAAGTTCTTGGTATCCACTTGTGGATTTTAACTGACTTCTCAGAACCAGCTCTGCAGGCCAGGCCCATCTGCGTGACAGGGTAAAGCCAGATCCACGTCCACACGGTGCTGGAGCAAGGTGTGCCCCAGGCCGTCCTGGGTGGCCGCCATGGTTGGCAACATTAACTCAGGGAACAGAAGTTCCACTGAGTGTTAATTAACTATAGCTTTTATTTATAAGAACAATAGCTATTCCACTTTCCGTTTTTTCTCATCAAGGCAGCGCTATTCTATGCCTTTGTAGTCGTCATCCTATTGAGCTCCATGCTGTGTTTTGCTCCTATCATTACCTGCTGATTCTCTGATTCTAAGTGTAGAGGAAAATAGCATTCTTTAACATTTTGGAGGAAAGGGCACCCTTTGACAACTCTTTTTCTAAATACCCCCCGCTTCTCAGCCATATGTGTCTTTTTCTCCCAGTGGGACTAAATGCTTAATTATTCATCTCATTCAGCTGGGAAAGTTGTTTTCATTCTAAAAGCAAAACAGGGGATGGGCTGCAGGCATTTTGGAAGGTGTCACAAGTCAGTGGTGTGAGTGTCAGATATAGACTAGAGAGGATAGAAAGGGAACAGAACATAGCTTATTTGATTGTCAAGATTCTGAATTAGAAAAATAACCCCAAACTAATCTATGTTCAAAGAGTTATCAATATCCTTCCACTGACTTTCATATGAATTTCTCAGTCTGGTTCATCTTCCAGGTTAAGAAAAAATATCTATCTTTTCCTTGAAAAAGCAGCTTCATTGGGAAGAGTGGGGCATTTGAGATGATATTATAATGTGCCTTACGTTGTCACAAGAACATTAGACTATCAGAAACTTAACTGCCTCCAAGGAAGCCTTAACAGCCCCCAACGGCCCTCTGTCTGGCCTTCTCCTATTACCAGGTGCTCATGCACCTTGGGCTGTTCTAGCCCAAGTTGTTGAAACATATTTGACCTATTGTTGTGTTTCTAAAGATAAGTATCGCCGGGAATATATGTGTTGGCCAACGGCTTACGTTGCACTGACACATCCAATAAGAAAGACAACTGTCATGGGATTTCATTCAGATGCAGAATATAAAGACAACACAAAGGAACTG
The DNA here is from genome assembly GCF_000260355.1 of Condylura cristata. Taxonomy (NCBI): domain Eukaryota; kingdom Metazoa; phylum Chordata; class Mammalia; order Eulipotyphla; family Talpidae; genus Condylura; species Condylura cristata. The sequence continues at coordinate 9,125,619 of NW_004567111.1, forward strand.
ACTAAACCACACCAGAACAAAGTCGAGGGGTATGACGGCAGGATGAAGGGTGGGGCAGAAGGGGGGCTCGGGGTGGGGGCAAAGCAGTTAGGGGACCCAATGGTCTACAATAAAGTACTATGGGTGCTCTGGTGGTGGGTGGATGCGAATCTACAGAGCTAAATCATACACAGTGTAGGAAACAAATGCTACCTCAATAAAGAAGCACATATAAATTATATATATATACACACACGCGCGCGCGTGTGTGTGTATAATGTCAACAAAAAATAAATCTAACAATGACACTATAGAAATATTCCTGAGGTGTCAGGGACCAGATCCTACCAGTGCTGAGAGACATGACCCTGTGGTCAAGGATGGAAACAGGCGCTTACAGTTTCAACCCTGAGGAAGCTGAGGAGAACATCCTGTCATTTTCTGGCTGAGCCATCATCAAAGCCTCCAGAGTCGAAATAGGAACTTCCAAGGCTCCTGCTTGACCTCGTCAAGGGGCTTGAAAGCAAGCAAGCTGGTGTTTATTCTTGTAAATTCCGACCCAGAATGAGAGAAAGGGGAGAAGGGGAGACTGCCGGGCACTCACGGCGGAGCTGACAATTTGAAGTTAATGTTGTACAACCTGCCGAATCCATCTGATCATTAATTCACACACCTCAGCAGTAGGTATGACAGCCTCTGAGCCCAGAGGCTCAGTCATGGCTCAGCGCTACCCCAGTAATTGTCTCCAGATAAAAGACACACATCCTGGGCCATAAATGTCGCAGCCGTCACTGGCAGGAGTCGGGCCTGTAGGCCCACGGGTCCTGTGGGGATGACAGGAGAGAACACATTTCTGGAAGTCTTCAGCCACGCTGACGGGTGCCCTTTCAAGACAGAGACCCTGCAGCTGGCTGACTGCTAAGCTCCTCGCTGACAGCAAGGCAATCAAACCTTTCCTAAGGATATCAATTAGATTCCAGAGCAATTTGGCAGCTCAAATTACAACGTACCCGGTGGTAGGAGATTACAGCTGTCTATTTCTACACACTGGACCAGGCTTTTCATTTTTTAAATTTAAAACACATAGAAAAGCAACAGTTCATCTCTTGGGTGAAGAGCACAGCATTTGCCTGACATGAAATGGAAACTTCTCAGCCTTGACTTGCATAAAGAGATCCCCACTGAGCAGCTGAACACGGCTGTCCCCTGCACTGTATGGGAAGCACATCTCCCTTGAACACCAGCTCGAAAAAATCATCCAAGTCTTACATGCTGTGTTTTGTTCGAAAGCTTGTTTACCATAGAAAGAACCCAGCGAAGTCCTTTAAGACTGGGAAACCTAAAATCTATGTGACAGTCTACTAATTCAGAACAAACTTCCCACAGCACCCAAGTCTCAGCACTGCAGTCCCAACAACAGTGAACACGTGGTTCTGGACCTTCCGCTCCCAGCCCTCCTCAGAAACAATGGAGCTGATTAGTGTTACACTAGAAAAACTGTCAGAGAAAAGAGAGCTGGGGACGACTATAGAGAACATGTCAAAAGCACACTGACACACACACACCACGCAAACTGGGGGAGCGTGGTAAGGATTTAAGAGAGAACAGAATGGAAATGAGAGAAAAAGAAGGGGGAGGATAAAATGTTTGGGGGAGACAGCTTCCCGATAGAAGTAGAGTGGGTTTGCCTGAAGTAACACTGAGACAGACTCACAAACAGTGGCCCCCATAAAACCCACAAAACAATTATTTCTGAGAACTTGAAACCCCGTGACTAACACGATAAAGTAGATGACGTCATCTAGCTACCAGATCTGACTTCAGTTGGAGAGAACTGCAAGTGAGCCTCCCTGGTCTCCATCTCTGCAGCCTCAACTCAATGGTACTTCAAGGTAACATGAGCCTTTCTTTTCTGATAGTTCCTCGAAAATGGCATCTCACAAAACAACACTCTGTTCTTGTAAAGTAAACAACTCTGTACCCTCCAGGCCTTCCATAAGACTCCCAACACTGGGAGTTAAAGTGACTATAAAGAGAACAATTATACAGCCATTCTGCCTTCCTTCCACTCTGCTTCTGAACACTGGTTTTGTCTCCAGAGAAACCAGTGTAAACAGACACCCTTCCAACTTGTCTATGCACCTACAGGCCCCACGACCTCATGTCACCCAACCAACTCATTATAAATGCATCCAGAGCACCAGAGGTTGGCTGCAAGGGTCAGTTGGAGTCTTTAAAGCTAACCAAGCTCATCTCTAATGCTGGTCTTATAACCAATGACATGAACAAATGTGTGGGGGTTTAAGCTCATCTGTTGAGAACACTGTAGTATGTTCATTTTTGTTAGTTACCTCAATTGTAGTAACATCTACACCAAATATATCTCCATCTGCTTCAGTGATAATACATTTTGCCACAAACTTGGTTTGAAGTATAAAATATCAACCACTACAAAGTAAACTTTTATAACCCCCCCAAAATTATTGTTAGGTTAGGGTAACATGCTGTTTGTATTTATTCTGCAGGAAAGCTTATATGTTATTTTCTATTTTTTTATCATAATAACAGTTATAATAGCTGTAATTCTCATCAAAAGAGAAAATTATACTTGTCTACATCAGTAATGGTCCACTCTATTCTAGTTTGCTGGGAAATATTTGATTATCTTGGAGTTACCCAAAGTAACCTGCTTTTAAATCTTTGCTATTTCCTACTGCTGAATGTAACGTAGCCTTTTGTTCTTCATTTTCCCCACAGACAAATCTTACCAAATTTTAGATGTTATTTCAATTCTATCTATTCTGAGATACCTTTCCTACCACTTCATCGGATGTGTTCCTCTCCTTCTCTTATGTCTTTCATCATAGGTTATGTTTAAGTTTACATGTACATCTTTAGTTTTGTTGTAGAAAATCTGGAAGATTCAGAACAGAATTCTTAAAATAATAGGATATTATCACTCAAGTTTGCAGTCCAGAATGTAGAACACCTCAATAAGCAGTGTTTATAATACACATTTTTTTTCATATTGCCTCCCAACAGTAGTGTTTATAAACCATTATAGTTTTTCAGAAAGACATTATTTGTCATTTTACTTTGTATTTCTTCACTGTAAGTCTGAAGCACATTCTTTCTTTTCTTTGAAAGATTTGTATTTTTTGTTTGTTTGTTTGTTTTAATGAAAAAGATCTATGGCACAGGCCAGAGGTATAGAGGGGTGAGAGAATTCACCAGAGACAGAGTGGGGAGCAGAACAGGCAGATTGACTGAAATATACTGTTGAAGGGAGCAGCAGATGGTACAGGAGCAGTCTGCTGCACCACATGGGTCACCTCCCTGCCTAGGGATAGAACTTGTGCCACAATGGCTGCTGAAAGCTTCACCGTCTATGGTTTAACACCTTGCACCAGTAGGGAAGGCCCACAGGTAAATTTATTTCTACATTAATCTTGGTCTCCTTGCTTTTTAATGTATACTATAAATTTATGATTCTATTTTCTATTTCTGGGGATGACACCTTTTACTATGAATTATAATAAAATTAATGTTAACAGTATTATCAATATTAATATTTGTGTACCTATATAGCATGAAAACCATCTCTGTATATGCTATAAGTATATAGTATAGGGTATATGTTTAGCTACAGTGCTTTAGTGCTTCACTTTGAAATATTTAATGTTTAAAAATAAAATGAGGTTCTTAGTTCGATGGTGGGTAGTGTTATAAGAAACACTTCCACAGAAAAGTACTTACTGTTATTTTAAACAGCAGCAAAAGCCAAAAATTAACATGGGGAATAAATAAGCAACAGCATAGAAAAAAATCTGTACCATAAAAAGCTAGAAGGCAGTGAATTTTTTTGGAGTAAAATAAAAAAAAATTGATTATTTTCAAGAGTTGTAAAGTGAGATTATATTATAATTGAAAAGTTTATCAAAGAAATGAATAGTATAATAGGAATAGCAACATATTACTAATAGGAATTAAGATCACACAATCCAAAAAAAAAATGCACGTTGAAAAATCCAAGGCTAAAATAATTACTGAAGAAAGCAAAAAGCATGTAAGAAATTGGTATATCTGAAGACTCATGATTGAAATATTATATTAAATAATAATAATTCTCAAGGAAAGAGTGTAATTGAATAAATACTTCAGATGTTAAAAAAAAATAAGATAGGACTAGAAACAACATCTTTGATTCCTTTACATAACAGCCAGAAACCCAATCAAACTTAGAATCTCATTTTAAGGCAATAATACAAAGTACAGTACACTAAGAAGAAAATGCATACTATTATGGAAAAACACAGTCTCACATCTAGGGCATCGTTAGTTTTCACAGTGCATTAAAAAAAAAAAAGGATGTGCTTTTACCTGGAAAACTTAGAATATTAACTAACTGAAAATAATGGCATTAACATATGCTATAGATTGTATACCAGATATTATACGAATCAATAGAGTAAGTAATAATTGAAAGCATAAGTGGAAAAACTGCTGATCACTTAAAACATAACTAATTTAAAGAATTGTTAAGTCTACATTAATTGTGAATTAACGCGGACACAGAATGGGAGAGGTAGGCAAAGACAAAGAGTAAGTTTCTTTGTCATTGATAAAAAAATAAGATACAGAATGAAGGTGTCTGTATAGTTTTCTAAAATTGGCACTAATGATTTACATTGAGCAATGAAACTCTTTGATCATTTAAAGACAGTGAAACATGGTCAGTTTCACACAAAAATAAAAAAAAAGATGAGCAGAGAAAGCTTAATTATAAGAAGATACAAATATAAAGCTATGTAAGAGAACAAGATATAAACATATTGCATTAAGCACAAAACTGTCTCCCTTACCTCATTTATAAAGAGAGCTAGACTACATTTTAAAAAATCAACAATTGGCTGCATACAAAGCGATATATCATTAATGGCTAACAATAAGATATTCAACAAAGACCTATCAATCAAATCTGAACAAAAGAATCACATGAAATGTAATATTAACCAAGTAGAAGTCAAGGCAATAAGTTTGACATTTGATTAAAGAAGATTATGATACCATTATAGAAGACAATCAATCTCAAGGAAACCACACATCACATTTCCACCAAATATCACAATACATTCTTATTTTTACTTATTAAGTCATACTATGAGCAAGACAATTTACAAAGTACTGTGAATACAGATGTGAATAAAACCCATCTCCCCCCTTAAAAATCTCAGTCTAAAAGAAAAGAGTCTTTATTCTAATTTGATGAACAACTGCAATATCTATTAGCATGTGCTATCATGAAAACACTGAAAAGCATATGAAATGTAAAGACCTGGACTAGAGAACTCAATGATTAAAACTATGAGCCGGAGAGGAGGAGGAGGAACTATCAGAAAGGATCACAAAGGAGAATATTTGGGAAATAATCTAAAAGATAGTGAAAAGCCAAGTTGAAGTTCAAAGGGAGAAACACCCCAGGCAAAGAAAAGAATTAGTATAAAGGCACAGAGAATAGAAAAATGTTGGATGGGTAATTCAAGGGAAGAAGACAGAGGGGAAAATTATGAATGGAAGCATCAAGTAATTGAGTAGTACTAAATAGTGTAGGGAGTCGGAGCTTTAAGTATGAGGAACCTAAGAAGAGCTGACTCACAGTTCACTTATTATTTTTTTTTATTTATTTATTCATACAGAACTGGGGTACAGGCCAGAGATACGGAGGGTGAGAGGATTCACCAGGAACAGAGTGGGGAGCAGAACAGGCAGATCAACGAAGTACACTGGTGAGGGCGGGTCAGGAGAGGTCTGCCACGCCATGTGGTCACCTCCGGGGCAGGCGGGAATCGAACTCATGAGGAAGTGGCTTTAGCTTCTTAGTGCAGTGCTTTAACCCGCTGCGCCACCAGGGAGGGCCTCACTTATTATTTTTTAAGACATTTATTTATGCATATAAAACTGGGGTGCCAGCCAGAGTTGGGGGGTGAGAGGATTAACCAGAGGCAGAATGGGGTGCAGAAAAGGGAGATGGACTGAAATACACTGCTGAGGGGAGCAGCAGGTGGGTCAGGAGAGGTCTGCGGCACCATGTGTGTCACCTCCCTGGCTGGGGATCGAACTTGTGTTGCAGTGGCTGTGGCAGCTTCAAGTGCTGTGCTTTAACCTACTGAACCACCAGGGAGGGCCTGGACTTGCAGTTTAAAGCCATAGGTTGGAATGCTCCCCCTGGGGATGCACTGCCCTGGGGCAGAGGTGGGAAGCCCATGGGAACAAACAAAATTCCAGGGAATGGGAGTGAAAAGGAGAAAACAGATAAGAGAACTGGATTTATGTTACAAAACTGGCAATGCTTGATGTAAGCAGAGTCTTTTTTTTTTTTTTTTTTTTTTTTTTTTGCTCATAAAAGGAAACTGACCAACAGAAAGAAGAGATTTAAAGACCTCTTCAAAGGGCAAGCACATGGGTTTGGTTTGGAACTCACTCAGTGGAGGGCTCTTGTGGGAATGCAGGCAGAGACAGGAGGAGGTGAGAGGCAGGCACCGAGAAGTGGAATGGAGGCAGGAGCACATGGGGGTAAGGGCACCTATGCACCACTCATGGGAAAGAATCGCCAAGAGTTGTCAGAAGGCAGGGATTTTGGGTGGAGCTGGGATCTGTGGTTTTAAGAATTGTGCTGAGGAAGAGAAAGACATGAAGAAGCAGGGAAGTAAGAGATTAGGAGGAAGACCGGCCTCTGAAGTCATGGGGGTGAGATTCTCTATGTGAAGTCATGGGGGGAGAGATTCTCTATATATTTGGTCATGCCAAAAGAGCAGGAAATCATGGCACCACCAGGAACAATCTCGTAAGCAAAAATCGAGACTAACACTGAAAAAATAAAAACAGTGAAGGGATTAATAACCACAGGATATAAACCTGCACTGTCAATAATTTTACATTCAGGAGAAAATCAAAACACAATACATAAAAATATCAGCTATGTTAATTTTACCAACATAATAATAAAAGTCATGTCATTAAACATTAATCAACAGCAGTTTGTTCAGAATAGAACTAAACTCACACTAGACTTAATGCTAACCAAGATTTAAACATGACCTGTTTTCTGTTTTCAAAGTAGTAAACAGAGGGATATATATATATATATATATATATATATATATATATATATATATATAATTTTATGTATTTCTATTATTTATATAAGAAAAGTAGGAAAATAAGGGAATAAGACAGTTAAGAACAGACCATAAGATCTTGGTTAGAAGATAAGGGGAAGGAAATAATAAAGATGAAAGGAGCAATAAATATATTAGAAACCTTTTAAATCAGAATAAAATAAACAAAGAGTTGGCTTGTTCAAGAGTAATAAAACAGAGACATTTAAGTTTTTCTTTAAAGAGCAAAAAAACTATAAATAAGGAAAATTGGAACAGGGAAATGGAGTGTAAGCATTATAAGGTAAATCTGGAAATTACAGAGGAATTTTTTTTGACTCATAATAAACAATTTAAGCCAAGATATTTATTTATTTTCATTTAATTAATGGCATTATTTTACCTTTCCAGATAAAAAGTATAGGCTGCATTTCTCAGTTTAGAAAACTGAGACAAAGGGCAATTCAGTTGAAGCGTTCATTCTAAGTGTGATAGACAAAACAGGGCCCCGGGTTTTTGGGACACACACTATTGGTCTACCCCTGCAAGGTTACCTCCCACTGCTTACTTTGCCACATTCTACAAATCAGGAGCTCGAAGTCCAAAAATCAGCTCCTGTCTCTTCCATCTCATCTTGCGCTTTGACCTGTCAGCTGTGCTTCTGTGGAGAACACAATTCTGAACCTACTGCCCAGGGCAGGTGCTCAGAATTATCCAAGAGTCCACAGCCGGCTCCTCCCCTCCCCCAATGCTGACAGCTAGCTACCACTGCTTCCTTTCTGCACTTACACTTCATCCCTGTAATCATACTGGCTTGCTGTTCTCGGTGGCATCCTGCGCGCATCCCCTAAACTGTCTCCATTACTACCCACTCATTTATTTCTGCCCTGAAACTAGAGCCTCTGCCATGCTGTCATGTACACAGGTGTGCGAGAACCCATGCTGAGCACAGTATTTCATTAGAAATATTCATCTTGCTGATTTGCACCCCAAATAGCTAGCCTTTTGAAAGTAGCTGGTTATTGATTCTGTCACTACTATATTAATTTCTTCCAAATTTGGCATCATTAACAAAATGGATGTGTATGTTCCCCGTCATTGTGGGATCTTTAAAGTGATGAACTAGAAGATACGGTCAAGAACAGGCCCAGAGCAGTGACATTCAATGCCAACCTCTGTGATGGCATCAACACATTAATCAACCACCAGGATACAATTGTTCAATCACAAATCTACTCATCTGTCCTGTCATCTGGGCCACTCTTATCCATCTTGTTCACAAGGTTATCAGGAAGTAAATGAAAATGCTTGCTAAATATTAATTACACAATAGCTGAAGACTTGAAGCACAACACAAAAGGGTCAGAGATTATGGATAAAGAAATCTGTATTTAAGGCTGTTTTCTCTCTCTGTCTGGCAATGACTACTTCATGTTAGGTCTTTCTCATCTAGAAAGACCATCAAAATGAAGCCACACTGGTGTACAGAGTTCAATTCACTCATCTTTATATTTAAGTTATATCCACTGGACACACTTACAGGGAACCAGATGATCTCAATATCTTCCACACTTCAAAATGTTCATTCTAAATTTTCAGGTTGAAGAGAAATCTCCACAGATATCAATATGGACACCATAGGACAATTATTCATATCAAACATCAAACTGAGTGCATTTTTCCTCATACTAACAATCACTCCATGGACCCCAGTCTAGGATTTTTCTCGAAAGTTAATTAAACCTTAAAGTAGATATGGCTATTACGGCAGATATGGCTAATCCTGCAGCTCTGAGGGCAAATCAACACTTGTTATGTTCTTTTCTGGAAATATATGTGTGTGTGTGTGTGTGTGTGTGTGTGTATTTATTTTCAGTTCTTTCATTTTCTGATGTTGTTCACATTGGCATTAAAATCCTATCATAACAGAGTTCCTTAAAGTACTGGACACTGTAATATTTGAAAGTATCCTAATTTAATAAAACACCATAAAATTAGAAAGAATTGGGCAAATAAGTTGGAGGACTGGGGAAGTATAAAATTAAGAACTGATGGAAAGTTTAACAAGTGGGTTTCCTAACACTGTGAGCATGTTAAGTAGGATAAAAAAGTCTGAAGAGAGCGTGCTGGAGCAGTTTATACAGAAAATTATATCTTGATGTGAAACGACACAAATGATCTTGGGTATGATTTCCTTTGTTCATACATCAAAATATTATTTCTGCAATAGAGGGTGGACATAGAGTAACTGTAGAAAGCAAATGCAGACATAAGGGGATTAAAGCAAAGTGAATTAAACTCCATGGGAGCTTTGCTGTCTAAACTGCAAGGAAGTTCCTAGAATCCCTGGATTTGCAAGAAGACAAAGAAAATGTGCTTGGAGGCCAAAGCTTACAGAGGGGAAGTGACATTCCATTTGGGGTAGAATAACATGCTGTCTGGCTCAAAGTCCTGTGGAAAGATTGAAATTCTGGAGGAGTATTTATTTCCTCAACAAATGGAAACAAAATAGAAAACTAATCTTAGGATATGTATGCTACATATTTAGATTTTCAAATAATTATAAAATTAGTAACTTCAAATTGTAAGTCTTAAAAAAATTCTGAAAATTCGTTTCTTTGCTTTTCCAGTGCCATTCACATGAATAGCCTAGGTTTTGTTTTGTTTTTAAGTGACATACATAGTTTTCCTAGAAAATAAATGACCTCTAGAAGCTTTGCTTCAAAGTTTCAGCCACAAAATCCTAGACTGCATAACGATGAACTTTTTTGGTAGCAGAATTTATTTTACAATCATTTTAGATCTTTGTTCTCTGGAATTAGTGCTAAATTTATCTAATCTATCTTCCAACTTCAACTGTCACTTGCGTTCTATGGAAGACTTTGAAATATGATCTGGAGATGCTATCTCATAAAAGATTTGCATTGTTTAGTAAATGTGATACTGACAGTACAACTAAGCAATTGTAATATTAAACTGTTTATCAATTTCACTTCCACTTATCATTCTGAACATGTTAGAGATTCCTGTAGCAAAAAGCTGCCTTAACTCTGGCCTAATTATCGAACGCTGCTTCTTGACCTTGACTTTCTCCAGTCTTCCCTTAATTGCTGAGCAGTGCTTTAAGAAAACACTTGTCCACGGAATTAGACACTGACATTTGAAATGTTTATAAAGTAAATAATTTAGATTCAGCCGTGTTTGGTTTAGCTGGTTGCTCTGCCATGTACGCTCAGCTGGCATCATTTTCCTGTATGAGGCTTGTTTGGGACATTTTATTTAAGATGCGCATATACCATGAATTATAAATATAATTACAACTAGATTCCGGCATTATAGGACATTGTCCCATCACCACAGCATTCTCCAGCCTTTATTATTTTAGATATGCTTTATAACTGTTTTACTGTTATAAACTTGAACACAAATGCTTAACTGACTTGTATCACTGGTCACTGGAAGGGGATAGTGAAAGTTCCAGAAAGTATCCAGAGGATAATAACATAATTCACTACCTCTTCTCTTAGATCTTTATTCAAACTCTGTAAGGTCATCTCCTATGCCCTGCACTGTGGCCCTCTCTCACCATCCCCTACGTGCTTCCTTTTCTTATTTTTCTTCATTCAACTTCACATCAGCTACCAAACAGTTTAGTGCCACTTTTCTTTCTGACTTCACCACTACTACCACATAACATTACAAGCTTAACTCCCTGAAAACAGGAATTTCTGTAAGGTTTCAACCAATACTCCATTTCTAAAATGTACAAGGTTACCTGGCACATAACAGACACTAAGCATATATTTAAAGAATTTGTAAATAAAAAGACAGAATTATCAAGTCTCTTAGGAGCTTTAATAGATAAAGGAATAATGATTCACTTTCACGTAATTCATATGGAAGTTTCAGGAGCATATTAAAGAAATAAGGGGAGAAAACGTAACACCTAATAAGTTTGCTTGCTTCTCTTATCTATTATCCAAGTTTAAAAAAAAAAAAAAAGTGTCCTGGCCCTCCCTGGTGGCACAGCGGGTCAAAGCACAGCACTAAGAAGCTAAAGCCACTTCAGCATGAGTTTGATCCCTGCTCCCAGAGGTGACCCACATGGAGCTGCAGACATCATCTGACCCCCCCGCCCCCACTGCTCCCCTCAGCAGTGTACTTCATCATCTGCCTGTCCTGCTCCCCACTCTGTCTCTGGTGAATCCTCTACCATCCCTGCACCTTTGGCCTGTACCCCAGTTCTGTAAGCATAAATAAATGAATCTTTAAAAACAAAGTGTCCTTTGTTGGAGACCCTGCCAATGTCCCCACACAGTTGAACACTCTTCAATTACTGGAACATACACTAGGAACCTATCTTCCAAACTCAACTCACTTACAGGGGATTTTTCAGTTATCAGTCTCCTATTATCCCATCTTCTACTTGACTTGCAAATTGGGCAAAGAGCCAGAATGTCATAAAAATATCTCTATTTTGAAAACCATGGTCACTGTCTCTTGATTCTCTAAATAATTTTTTTGCAAAATTAAAATTTTGCAGAGCTTAAAGTTTTGTTTGGGGATGGAAACTAAAACACAAGCATGTTTGATGGAAACTAGAAACTTCCAAAGTCAATCTCAAGGTGGAGGATGGGAAGGAAATGAGCATTCCCTTTAAATAAGGAGTATCAGAATTCTGGAAGTCTAAAAGTACTCTTTCTTTCAAGTGTCCAGTTTGTGGCTTTAAATTCTGATGTCTCCTGATGAGGTAGCTTTATCTTCCCTTCTCTGTCCCATTGGTGCTCTGATGGAGGTTGTACTACAATGACTAGGGAGGGAAAAAATCCTATACTTGCAAAACATTAATGAGGATGAAAACCAATGAAACTTCAATAAAAAAAAAACAAAATTTGATTTAAAAAAGTTTCCAGAAGTAATGCCTTCACTAATATTTCTAAAAGAAATATACACATTTTCTCCAAAAATGTTAACCGCTCTTCCATTCTATTATTGGAGCACTCAAGTTTTAGTGAAAACAGGTACACAGATGTTAACTCTACTTAATTAAATTACATTTGCTAGAAATAAAATTTTGGGATGTTTTCCCTACTTTCCAAATATGCTGTTGTTACTGAGTCTAAGCATTTCTTTCAAGTGGAAGCTATACTGGGGCCCAATGTCATACACTTTCATCAAAACTTTAGTTAAATGAGTAATAAGGACTCACTTTTTTTTTTTTTTAAGATTTATTTATTTATGCATACAGAACTGTAGAACAGGCCAGAAGTGCATGGGCAGTGAGAGGATTTACCAGGGACAGAATGGGGAGCAGAACAGGCAGACAGACAAAGTATACTGCTGAGGGGAGCAGCAGGCTGGTCAGGAGAAGTCTACCGTGCCTGGTGGGATCACCTCCGGGGCAGGTGGTGATCGAACTCATGCTGAAGTGGCTTTAGCTTCTTAGTACTGTGCTTTTACCTGCTGTGCCACCACAGAGGGCCAAGATTCACACTATGTAGGTCATCTAAGACCACTCAGAATGGCGGTCTTCTTGTTCTTTTCTTACAAGGAACCCACCTCGGCCAGGAACCTGGCTTCTCTCACATTGCTGCTGTCAGTCAATCACAACACAATCAGTCACGGCACCATGGGCAGGGTGCTCCACAGCACTCACTCGGAGGAAAACACAAGAAGGGACAAAGACAAAGGCGATGTTGGCTTCAAAGAACAGCAGAGGTCCAGCTCATAAAGTAAGGCCAGTATGGAGTCTGGGGAAACAGAAGGTTCCTTGAGTTCACATCTCCCTTCCTTTTACCTTCCCTTTCTCAAGAAACTGGGCCAACTTCAACAGCAAATGTTGTGTCTACCCTTCTGGGTTTAGCTAACAGAAGTGGACATTTCCCATATCGTTGAATCCCTTTAACGTAGAGCAGAGGGAAGAAGAATCTTAAGGGTGCATTTTGGTGAACATCAGGGTTTCCCAAAAACATATCCCTTACATCCATAATGGACTGAAAACTAAAACACTGATCAGTTCTTTCCATGTCCCTATGCACTTTTTCACTTCAACTGATAAATGCATCAAATCTCATTTGTAGTCTCAAATTACTGCCTAGGAATAAGTTTACTTTAAGCATCAGACATTTTAGTTTAAAAAATTTAATTTACACATTATATTTCCTTGATTGTGCTTGATATATATTATCACAACTGAGAAATCTGTACTTACATAAAACTAAAGATGGAAAATGCCACATTTTTCTCACCCCTATCAATTACCTGTTATTCAGATTGTTTTCTCATCAATATTCTATTCATCACTGTCATTAAAGAGCAGTGGCATGCATTATCTTGAACTGAAAATTATATTGTAGAGCACTAAAAATAGATGTATGTATATGGCAACGAGACATAATAGCCATCCTCTTACTCACGGTTCAACGATGTCAGTGTTGCTCTTGCACATATTTGGAAGATTACAAATTGCTGCAGACGTTTCCCACAGATTTAAAGTTTAGATATATAGTTATTTTGAAATTCCTCATGGTTATCTCTTGCAGGGGAATGTTCAGCCTCCAAGGGCCTAGTTACATTCATTTATGTGTGACTGTCCTTGAGAACAGGGTATGTGGCTGTTTGGCACAGGGAATTGAACCCTCTCCTGAATCTAAATGCAAGTTTGGAGTTGAGAATGACAAGGGCTGAGGACTGTCTCTCCTTTTCATTCCAATTCAAGACATGGACTTTTCATATTAATATCCATTCAAGATGATGTTGGAACTGCCCAGCAGGTAAAGCTGCCTCATCAATAGGCATCAGAGTCAAGAACCTGAGCAAGACGTCTCACTGTTGGTGCAAAGATTACCTGCGTTTCAGAAAGAGTTAGCCAATGTAAGTTAATAGATGTCAGTATCCAGCATGGAACGAGATCAAGAAGACAGGGCAAGCTGTTCAGAACATGTACTGTGTTACTCCAGCCATGCACACAGGATGCAATTAGGGGTGCTCTCTGGAAGGTTCCAAGTAGCGCTGGTGATGGCAGTGATTGTTATTTTATCTCCACATATATTCCAAGCATTCAACTTGGAAGGAGACGGTCAAGTGGAAACGCCTCTAGCTTTCAGGTCAATCAACCGTGTGATGATCCGATAAACTCGGTCACAGTTAAATGCTATCTTCCTTTATCATTCTCTGTGGATTCTTGACCCTCAGTCTCACGTGAGTGTTTGGACCATGTATAAATCATGTATGTCTGAAATGTTATTCAGTGAATTACTATGACCAGTCCCTTTTAACTTTATATTAGAAAAAATTCTATGGCAATCATTTTTCTTAAGACATAAGTCATTTATCACCAATTGATGTTTGTTGATGAAAAGAAAATAGATACATACATATGAACCAAATATACACTCAGGCCAGACTATACCTTAAATTTTAGGGTAAAATGTAGGGTCTACACATTATGTATATTGGGGCTAGTATAACATACTGTACTTATTATTTGTTGCAATCTTAGGAAGACTTGAAATGGATTTAATGCATTATTAAGACTTAGTAATTATTAATTTGTATGCATTCTCTTTGCAAGTATTTTTCTGTTTGCATCCTTTTTTGGTGGAGAACATTATGAAAGGAAACATTTGTGATTTCACAGGCAACTGGATGTATTTTTTTTTTTTTTAGGTCTACCATATCACCATATACATTAAAAGAATTAAATGGATATAGTTTATCTTTGAAATGTTATTGAAAAAGATAAATAAAAAACCTGCTTTAAATTAAAAAAAAAAAAACAGTGACTATAGCTATTTACAATAGCCAAGCTATGGAAATAACCTAAGTACCTATTGACAGATAAGTAAATAAATAAGATGTGTCTATATACACAAGAGAATACTACTCAGCTAAGAAAAAGGATAAAACATTGACACTTATCTACCTGAATGGAGCTGGAAGAGATGATGCTCAGTGAAATAAGTCAGAAGGAAACAGACAAATACCAAATGATTTCACTCATGGACTCTAAAGAAACTAATCCAAGAAGCAAATGAAAGTAAACCAAAGTAAATACTTGAAATCTGACTGAAGAATTGAGGCTGCTGGCAGGTGAGGGTGGAAGATGTGAAGTAAAAGGAGAAGGGACCCATTGGCATATTGAGGAGAATGACTGGGACTTTGAAGACTGGTGTGGTATGGTAACATGTACCTATACCTATACCTCTGAATTTTATATACAGTGTTAATAAACCAATGCTATTTCAATAAACACTTTTTTTAAGCAGTGCAAAACTTACCCTAAAATTAAATGTTTCTCAAGTTGAAAAGCCTTGTGAAAGAGCATGAAGTAGAATTTCAATTCCTCAAAATTATGGATGATTGTTAAATGCTTTTCACTCACACACATGAAGAACAAATCAAGCCACTACTCAGAGTGCATGGGTTCTGTCATATCTACGGCTGCTGCCATTTTGTTTAAATGATGTGCTAATTTTATTGTAAAACAATAACTCCATAACTGCTCCCACTTGTGAGATCCTGTGAGCATGTTTTAATTATCAGCAAAGTAGTACAAATTCAAAGTGATTATAATGACTCCAAATTTCAGTTTTGAAGAGCTCTGTGTGGTTCATTCATGTTTAATACAGTCTGTGGTTTATTTGTGGGATTCCAAGCCTCCAGGAACTCTGATTTCTACTAAACCAAAATTTTTATTTCCAATTTGTCTTTACTTGGTACTTAAAACTGCAGAATTCTATTGCTCCATTTCTCCAGAAGCCAAGTTACTAGTTATAAATTTAACAGTAAATATTTAAGTTGCTCAGATTTTAATGTTGGTTAGCAGCCATGAAATTATGATTTAGGATCTTAATATTGCAGACCAGGAATAAAGGGATTTTTGTTAACTCTCAAAATTAGCTGAGAAGAAAATCAAGAAAACTGTAACCCATCAGGTCATTAGCATGCTCAAAATAAAGTCATATAAATAGCATATTGTGAATGGCATGTTGGAAAATAAAGAGGAAGAGAAACCCTTTAAATAGCAGATTTTTTTTTTCATGCATTGGAGCTTGGGTTCACAAAAAGATCACTGCAGATTTTTTTCCAGATAATATTACTAAAAATTACAATTTTGAAATTTTGAGGTGACACAACTCAAGGGATATAGTAACCCACTTCTTCTCTTACAATAGCCATCAATAGCCATGTCAGTTACTGTGTCCAATGAGGACACTACTTAGATATAAAGCTTGATATGACTACATCAAATTGAGATATTCCCTATGTGTAAAATCCACACTGGATTTCAAAAACTCAATACAGAATAAAAAGCAAGACATCTGATTAATAACTATTTTATCAATTATTTTATTAATTATTAGCGAACTATGAATCACTTTCATTATTATATATTTATCAACCGTATTGTTTTTACTATAAATATTTACTTACTGTAAATAGTATTTCTTTAGTCTAAATATTATTCATGAATTGGGCTGGGTTAGGTTAAAATGACCCAACACATTGAAGTATTCACTTTCTCCCATTCTTTTTTACCTTTAGAGTGAAACTGTTGGAGAATCTTAAATTCTATATATGATTTACAGTGTATATTGGACAGCACTGCTCCACGAAAAGACAAAATTCAAGTGATACATCTGAGCCTATGATAAGTGATACCAAAGAGAGCGACGTCTATGTATATTTATTGAATTTGTTTTAGAAACTCCACTTATCCTCTTAATAAGTTTTGTTTTATAGAAAAATACATACACTGAAAGAAATGCTGTAGCTCACTAAGCCGTAATAACTGGTTTGATTGCTCTAGCACTGGGGAACCTAATGACAAAACTCAATGACTGCTGGCAATAACACAGCAATCTTTTTAATCATATCTCAATTAGCTTTAGAAGTTTCTCATTTCAGGGCTCCCGGGGGTCTCATTGCTTGTCTTTTTCACTTGAGATAAACAAAATCATCTGTCTTATATTCATCTCCAATATTTGTTTTTGTTGCTGTTGCTTTGGTCTTAATAAGCTGCAGTGGTTGATAGGGCTGTCAGCTGCAAACATCCCTGCTGTAAACTGTCTCATCCCACCAGAGCATGGCAGAGACCAGCCCAGTAGGGGGAAGAAGCTGGCTGGCCAGGAGCAAAGCCTCCCAGGGACACCTGGGTGTGGCTTTGGAAACTGCAAGACAAGGCAGATGCAAATTTCAGCTTTTTTTCTTCTGGTAGGAAGCTAGGAAGCAGCAGCTTACAGACTGACTCCTTGACATTCCCCTCCCCACCTTTGGCTGGATGAAAGAATAAGTCATTTTTGTCATTTTTTTCCTCTTTCATTAATCCAGTCACCAATCATTTATTACCTCTTGCATGAACTGTGATGGAGAAACAGAGATGAAGAATACGGGGTCTCTGCCTTCAATGCTCTCACAACCCAATTCACTTTTATTATTAAGTAGCTGTAAACGGTATTTTTTTTTTCATAATTCTAAAAGTTTTAGAATTGATTTTCAAAACTGATAAGGAGAGACCTGTTTTAAAAATCAAAATGCCATATTATAGCCCTTCCTTTATTTCTACAACTTCTTTATGTGATTATTCCATATTTGATATCCAATATTCCATTATTTTATAGCCTTGGCTATAATCCATAACCATGCCCATGTGGATATCCACAGTCCATGCTTCTAGGTATTATGTAATTGATACCCACACTTCTATCTACACCTATATTGCATACTTAAAATTAATAACACACGTGCCTGCCTGAAGATAAGTAATGCTTCAACAACTGTCCTTGCTACAGGCAATAAAATCAATAGAATTAATATTCTTTGAATCGATGTACATAGCCTGAGAAGTTCTCAAAATAGAAACCAGATATTATTTTGTTTTCATAAATGAGATAGGACAACTGAACTCATTTTCAGCAGCAAGAGAAATCTCCATGACAATGAACTTTTTCCATCCTGTGACTAAGTACTCTATTCTAGTCTAAAGATGCATTGTGTTCCTTCAGATTCTTCACTACACACCATTGCAAAGACAAAGTTAACCTCAATGCAATCTGACAATGCTTCAGCAAACCCTCAACTGTCTCCTTATAGAGTATAACATCCGCACACCTACTGCAGAGAAGGCAGATCAAGAAACAGTCCTAAAAGTTTACTCAATATATTTTTTTTCTAATATCTCTAGCATTTTATTTTTTAGGGGTAAAATGGTGGGGATCTGGTAATATTTTGTATCGAGGTCCTGCCACTTTACAGTACTTACTATCTAAAACGATTTGGAGGTAAAAGTTATACTCTTCACATGTATGTTTCCACACCCCACCCATTCCCAAAGTACCCATAAACCTCAACCCCCATTCTCTGGGCCCCCTCCAAATTGCTCCCCATCCTCCATCATCACCCTCTGTAGTCTCAGTGCTTGAGAGTCAGAGTGTGACATCTGTTTTTGTTGAGTTTTGTTGGTCTTTCTGTCTTGTATCTTTATATTCAACACGTGAGTGAAATCATCCAGTATCTTCCACTCTCCTGACTTATTTCAATTTGCACCATCCCCTCTAGTCCCACCCAAGAGGTTGGAAATGGCAAGATTTCATCCTTTTATTTATTTATTTTTCCAATAAAGCCAACTTACATTTTCACTGGTTCTGTCACTGAAGCTGATACTGGGTAAGATGGCCCTTCTCATTTTCTTCCCAGTAATGCCATGCAGAAAATGAACATCACTACATTCTTCAGTAGGCTTTTCCTCTCTGGGCCCTTGCCATCAGTGGCACACAGTATGGGCTCCAGACCAGTGGCAGAATTTCTGCTGCCAGGGCCACGTTAGACTTCATTTTGTCTTGACCTTTCCAGCAGGAATGTTGTCAACATACTGTAATGGGCCCCTCAAGTTTACCACAAATGACACATTCCAGCAAAGGGTGAGGTCCTGTTTTATTTCTTGTAAGGACCACCAGGATCTACTAAGTCACTCCCAGATCATTAACATTTTGCCTAGAGAAAGGCCACAGTTAAAGACTTGCATGCTCCAAAGGTCATGTTTCAAGCTGCCAAAATAAGAAGAGATTTTACTCCCTTTCCAGTCTCTCTCCCTTGTCTCTTGGCTGTTCAATCTGCAAACCCACTGCACAGTATAATTAACTCAATGTGCTCTAAAATCTAATGAAAACCTTAGATGCTTTTGGAGCTTCTGAAACCCCATCAAGCAGAGGTGACCTCCCAAGTTTTGTTAAATGGGGTCCCACACTGTCTGGGCCAACTGGTTGCAGTGAATGGCTAGGGTCTGAGGGACAGAGGGGAGGGTTTCAGTAAAGACAGTGAGTGTAAGATCTTTGCTGGAAAGGCCCAGGGATTAGTCAACTCCACTCAGGAGAAAATACACAATGAAACTGCATGAAAGATGTGCGTAGTTTTGAAATTTTAGGTTAAAAGCAGGTGAAAGTTTGAGTATGATTTCTTGTGGCTGGACTGCTATTTTTGTAGGTCTGTTTATAGGGTAGTTGGAACATACTTTAATCTATGCTCTGTCTCATCCATCCTAAGGGAGCTGTCTATTTTCTTTATTGTATGTCTGGTATAGAATATTGTGGAGTGGTTTGGAGAAAGTAAGACAAAGCAAGAGATTAGGAGCTCAGTTTCAAGATGGTGAGGGGCACCATGAAGCAGCTTGTTATAGTTTGGTAAACATGTTATTAATGTTTATCTTACATGCAGGAAAGATTGCATGCATGCAGAGTTGTTGACCTGACTGTGGAGTCAGACTCGACTCCGATTAAGAAACAGAACATGGACCAGCACCAGAAAAACTCTTCCCAATCACCAAGCTTCTCACTTATAACAGAGGGAGCTTTGAATGTTCTACAGAACATTCATACAGAACTCATACAGAATGGGTTCTGGCTGCTCAGCTTGCTTTTGGGTATTCGGCACTGTTTGTGAGATATATCTGTTTTCTTGCAGGTAATAATTATTTTTATCACTTTCTCTGTTGTATAATACCCATGGAGTGAATACACCACAATTTACTCTGGGCTGCTCCATTGTGACCATTTTGAATTTTGCTGCCATGAATTTTTGTGTGCACATCTTTTAGGATACAAAAGTATATACTTCTGTTGGGTAGCTACCTAGAAAAGAAAGTGTTGTATCATAAGGTATGCCTGCACTCAGTTGTGATAACTTCAGACCCACAGTTTTCTAAATTGGTTGTAGCAATTTACTCTGTTGGAAGTGGAGAGTTTCAGGGGTTTCTCATCCTTGTCAATCCTTGGCCATCTGTCTTACCCACTTTAGCCATCCCTATAAGTATCCATTGGTACATTGATGTTTCTCTGGTGAAGAATAAATGTGTATACCTTTTCCTAAGTTTATCGTTGTTTGGGTACTCAAGCATATGGTGTTTGATAAAGCGATATGTCACTTGAGTATCCCAAGTTCTATGAATATTCTCTAGGCTGAACAAAGATTGTGTCTGCCCTTACTCCTAGAATATGTTGTGATGTTGTTTCCTAAACCTGGTGTTTCTCTTGAAGATTGTTCTATCTTCCCCATGCCCATGTAGAGCTTATCTATATGGAATTACCTACGGCATGCTAAGCAGCAGAAAGCAGAGAAGGCAGAAAGCTGTAAACCAGTTAAATCCTCTATTTAAGTTCATGTTTAAAGCAACAAAGAAGAAGTGAGCAATTTACACCATTTCCTTACTTTGGTTCAATCATGCCTTATAAAAATTGTTTTTCCTTTAAAATAATTAATTATTAGACTCTGTGCTAATACTAAATAAAATATATTCATTGAGTAACTGTTAACTGTGTACTAGTTATGACTCAAGCACTTCCCTAGAAAATAGTGATTCAGAAAATCAAAAGACATCACTTCTCAGAGCTTATGTTCCAGTGAAACAACAGACAATAAGTGAAATACTGTGAGACAATAAAGGACCCCAAAGAAAGGGAATCTTGAAAAGGACCCCAAAGAGAGTAAGTATCAGTGAAAAATGATTGATGCAGGGAAAAGGGAACAATAATTTTCACAGGATCATCAAGGATGCCTCTCCGCCTAAGTACACTTCAAGTAAAACCCAGCTGATTAAAAATGAAACCAAAAGCACACCAACCAAATGAAGAGAAAGACAGAAGTACTTTTCCTGATGAATGGGGGGATGGAGTCCTTGGTGTGGGGATAATTACAGGGTAGAAAAGACTTTGCAATACATAAAGAATGCAGGCATTCCAAGTGGCCATCCTCAAATGTTGGGAGGAGAGCATGCTTTGGATGACTCCCAAGGACTTAAGCAGGTTTGAAAAAAGAGGGGTGGGGAAATGTTACAGATTGGCAGATCTACATGGATGTGACCTTAGAAGAGATGAGGAATTTTCTTTGACATACCCCGAGGAAAGGAAAATAGGACTTTAGATTAGGTTTCGTAAACCTCTGCTCTGCAATATGTGGACAAGGTCAACACATTTCAAAATTGTTTGGGTGAACTTTTTCCCATCTGGTTCGGGTTAGAGAGGTTATTGGCCAGGGAGTTTCAAACAAGGTGGAAACTCAAAGCCAATTTTATGGGTGTGAACTAAAACTGACAAAGCTATTTCAAACAGTCGGGTGGGAACAGAGGAGTGTCTCCAGAAGGTCTAATAGGAATGCATAGACATAAATATGTCACTGTACTCCTCACAGAAATCAGAGGACTCAGATCTACCACAAAGACCAAAAACAGAAGCATTGACTTAGTCTAATAAATATGTAATGCATACTCAGTACAAATAAGACTAATGTCTTCATATCTATGACTCTGCAACTTATATAAAAGTTTCTATAATACACAATTGTATGCAAATAAATATATATTGTATAACATGTAGATCAATTATAATATATATAAAACTTTTTTTTCCTAATGGAGGCTATTCAGTTTTCTTACAAAGAGGCTCTGTTTGAACCCCTTGAGTGCTGAAAGTTAACTTCATGACCTATTATACTTCATGCAGTGAGTGGGAGCCGGACATATCTAAATATAAATATGACAGAGATGAGTCAAGCATTTCAATTTTCAGGAGACAGAATGAGCATTCTATAATGCATACTGATTTTTTCCGTTATGCTATGCTTTCTATTGGCCAAATTTTTGCTGAATTATATAAACAGATGATATGAAGTGCTGCTGGCTTTTGAAAGCAACTTTTTCACCATTCATCAAATTAGTTCATATTATGTGTGGAAAACACTTTTCTTTCACATTTAACTTATGTCTGCTTTTACAAAGAAGCGATTACTAAAATTATTTACAATTCCCAACATTGGATTGTGGTAAACTGTAAAACCCATCAAGGCAACATGACCAAATCTTTAGGAGGGGTGGAGTCCTCTAGAGAAGTGCTCTCTATTTTCATTTCTCTGGAGTGACACTGTTTCATTCCCTGTCCTTTCAAACTCCACAAGTGGACTTTGCAGGTCAGAATGCCTCTGAATAGCATTCCTCTGGTTCTTTGATTATCTCTCCCCCCTCTCATCCAGCTTTTAGAAACAAGTAATCTCCAAACCCAAGAGAATGCTTATTAAGTTATTCAGTGGCTAACTTATTATCTCTTTTTCTTTGTTTTAAGTTTATTTTAAAAGTCCACTAGAACATTAGCTCACAGATTGATTACCCATCTTACACACACACACATACACACACACATGCACACACACACACACACTTATGGCTCCCACCCAAGAATATGAGGTGCCTTTGAACTCACTGAATATTATTAGACTGCTTTTCAAAAGTTCATAGAAATCTCCAATACTGATTCTACTCTGCAAGGTAACTTCACAAGTTAGAGTCGATTAAAAATGAATAAATCCATGGAGGGATCTGAAAGAGATGTTGTTTAGAGAAATAAATACAAGGAGAAAGAAATACCAGATGGTGTTACCTAGAGCAGAAAATAGAGAAACTAACAAAGGGCCAAACTCAAAAACTATTCCTTCCAAGCTGACTATGAAACTCAGGAATCCAGACTGGGGTGAGGGGTGGGGGGAAGTGAGAGATTCCAGAACACAACTGGTGATTGGCTGAACCATGAGTGTTTTTAAGTAAACCAATATTACTGCAAGAAAAAAATAATTTAAAAAATGACTATATAAATGCAGCTTTAGGATTCAATCTTGGAATCTACAGGTTTTAGCATTACTGGACAAACCTTCCCTTTGAGTGCACAAGTCATTATTTATTTTTTTTAAGATTAGGTTTCAGAGACCCAATTGCTCTTATTCTCCATGGAACCTTAAATCTATGAGTTCTACAGGAGAAAACTTTTTGGAGGGGGGGAGGTTGAAATTGTTCTCATTTATATGGATGCATCATCTCTAAGGGATGGATTTTCATCATAGTGCTATGAAATCAAGATGAATTGCACATCAATGAATGATTGCACCTTTAAAGTGATACACCAAGGACACACAATTTTGTGTAAATAAATCCTTGTAAGTGATTCAAAAGTATAACAGAATGTACCAGGGAAAAGAGATACAGCAGAGTATTAGGGGGAAAGATGTATTCAATCTTTATTTCTGAGATTATCTTTAAATCTTGTCATTAATCATTGGAAAACTATATACGAAATTAAAGTCAGGTGATAACAGAAATTGATGTCTTTGAGATCAAGGCAGGAATATAATTTTTTCCCTGTTGCACTGGGGATAATATTTAGATGTTCCTCTTGAAAAAGTACAGTGTAAGATGAAGAATGCATTGTCTTTTCTTCCTAAGATAGTATTTCACTAGAAAGTATAAGATGTAAGTGACTGAATAGTTTAGCAACACAATTAGACTACAACCCTTATCAACCAAAATTATCAAGAAATAGCCCTTTCAAGAGAGATTAATATATCCAGAGGAACAAAGTTATATACTTGAACTTGTTTCAATAAAGAGAGAAATAACACTGGAAATGCCTCCCCCCTGTAAGCCACATCAGTCCAAACGGAAAAGTATATCTGAGTCACAAGTCATCTCCTACAAGCCACTGCTGTTCTAACCTGGAAAATTCCAGCTGAGAGAATACAGTCAATATGACCATTACAGATACCTAAATAAAATTAAGGAATGTAAGTTATTATTCACTTATAGTGGTAAAACACCCATTAAGCAAGCGTTCTCCAAACGATGAAAAATATTTAATGTTTCATAATGATGTCCTGGGCCATAATAACCACATGGTCTCACCCATCAGAATTAAACATAAATGTGTGCTGTTCAAACCCCTCAGTGTATCTGTACTCAGAGTGGAGTTGCCAGGCAAGATGGAGAGATCTTAATAAGTTCTCTTGACACTGGATTCTAGGCTTTTTATACCTTGAATTGTAATTTTCTGTGAGATATCTCTCTTTCTCAGTATCTAACCATATATTCCATGAATACACCACCATTCTCTGCATGAACATTAAAAAAAAAAAAAAAAGTGGAATCTGTTTAGTAAAAATTCAGAAAATAGCACCTTCTTAAAAATATTTGGTTAACTGATGCCACTAGGAGATATATATTAAGTGAATGAAAAAAAAATGCAATTGCTACCTAGAGTTGTGTAATAAAAGGCACTGTAACACAGAGGGTTAGAGCAAGGCATATTATGTCATCTTTCCTGAAGGTCAGAAATCCCAGATTAGCTTATCCTGGTTCTGAGTAAGTGTCCAAAGATGAGTAATAAAAATAAATCTATTAAAATAAAAAAGAAGCCATGGGCATCAATAAGATTTGGATTAAGGGCGATCATGTATCAGTTTAATTCCTTAAATAAAAAGCTAAATTTGATTACTTAACATCAAGTAAATCTTGAAGTTATTTGTCAGATCACTCGGGTCTAAGAAAGATTTTAGTAGTAAAGTCTCAATAATTAGCTGATAAATAGTGATTAGAATATATTATTGTGAAGTTTTACTCTAGACATATATAACAGGGCATATCTTCAGAAAAATGCTCAGAAATTGTTAAAATATTAATAACAGTAATAATGGATGGGCAGCTTTATGGTGATAGTATCCCTTAATCTTCAAACTTTATTGAACATCACATCTATTAGGGAAACAAATCATTATTTATTAAAGTATTTTTCACTTAAGTGAGATGATTTAAAGTCACTCATATGCTGTATCTGTTAAAAATTCCAAGACACCAAAGAATGAATAAGGCTCAGAGGACAATCTTAAAATATAAAAGAACTGAAAAATGTTATTTAGAAAACCTATTTATATAAATTATTTTTTATCAGTTGCCATGGATATTCATGATTATGCAGTAAAAAATAAATCTAACTAGTAAATGATCACATTGAGGTTTGAATGCCATCATTAATATCAGTAAGCCTAAGAGAATCTTTGGGACTCTATATACCTGTGTGTCTTGCAAAATTACTTAAGGTAAATTATCCCTGGGCCCAAAAGAGACTGAAAGACTAAGGGTGACTCACAGTCAAAATAACAATAAATAAACATCACATTTAATAATATTTTGCAAGTAGAAAACTAAACAGGTGTGTTTTCTTGCAACAGAACTGTGTTAGTAAATATATGGGAAGAATTTCATCTGAAACTTCCAGCTGTGTTAAGACCATCTGTGCATCCTTTTTAATTTTAATTAGCGCTAGAGACCTCCTTTACTTCATTAATCTCATTTGGAAATTCTTGTTTGCATTTTGCCCTTTTTATGGATAAAGAAAAAGCAGGTCTGAAGAAATTAGAAATCTTACCAGTTCATTCCCTTGCTAGTTTAACTTCACTTGGCTATTTTGGCAGTACAAAATTTTACTTTTAAGACTAACAACAGTTTTCCATAAACTACATGAAGGCAGCATCATGTTATAAAAACAATTCCAGGTATTATTCAGCTTGCGTTCAACAGTGGGTGAGATTTTTGACCACAGTTATTAGTTCTACAATGATTTTTCCCCTTCTTTTTAAGTGCTCCATGGTAAGGTCTACCCACTGTGACCTCATTTCCAAAACATCCTAATTTAACTCATGGGCTTCCAGACATACTGCTTACCCACATTTAGATATTTATTTAAATTGCAATTTACTTATACTGAGATGAGAAGTAAAATAATTAGAATATGTTTCAACAAACCAAGAAAATGCATTTGCATGTGAAGGGAAAACTAACTTTAGCAAAGAGATGTTTGCCTGTTGTATACATTCACCATTGACCTAAATACATTTTTATCCAGAACAATGTTTCACAGAATAAGGGGCCTATGGACTCTGAAAACACATTAAACATTAGTTCTCACTTAGTAGATTCTTATCTCTGCAAAATGCTTGTAATCTCAGGTGAGGCTGATTCAGAGAGGCAAAACACTCAAATATTGCTTTTATATATATATATATATATATATATATATATATATATATATATATATATATATATATATATATATATAAAGAAATCATACACCTGTGGCTATAGGAAGGTTACACTAAGTAGTATTAAATTGGACAGTTCATTTGATATAAAAAGTGTTACTTCATTTGCTAACTAGAAAACTGGAAATTAATCACTTGCAGAAATCCTGTCATTTCCTAGTAAGGACATAAACTTATAAAGAATACGCTGGATAGGAAAAAAAACATAAAAGTATGTGGCTATTTTCTTTAAGCTTTCCTACTTAAAATTCTTTATTACAGAAAGGAACAAAGGCACGTTGACATAATTTCTCTTCCTTTTCATTGTATTTGTGCCTGTTAATCTCTTCTTCTCTGATGCTGAAGTTGTTATTTATGTTCCCAGTTTGTATTCTTGATTAGTCTTGCCAGCAATTTCTCTATTTTACTGACATTTTAAAAGAACCAGATCTTGCTTTATTATTGAGTTTACTTTTTTTTGCTGTTTTCTATTCATTTAGTTCTGCTTTTATCTTATTTCCTTTCTTCTACTTTATTAAATGTTTTTCCCTGGCTCCTAGAGTTGACTGATTAATTTGGCTCGTTGTTTTTAGTCCACAATGTTTTCTTTTAATTGCATTTACTGTTAATTATTTTTACCTTAGTACTGAGTTCCATATTTTAGTGTTTATTAGCTCCTCTTTTTAGAATATGACACTTTCTGTCCTATTTGATCATTTTCTGTTGATCAAAGCCATTTATTCAATAGTGTCCTTAATAAATGATAGGTTTGTTTTACACATGCACATACATGAGTACATACATGTATCCATACATACCCACATATTTATTGGTTAAACTCCTAAAATGAATATCTTGTTGTGTTACAGCAAGATAAAAGACTGCAACCTGTATGTTTATACTTAGAGTAAATTTTTAAAAATTGTGTGGCTTGGTATGTCTGAATTTTGTAAACACCCTGTCAATATATGAAAGATGTATCATGGGCAGTATCATCCTAATATTTTAGGGAACTTAAGTGGAATTTATATTTTTTTTTCCTCAGAAAATATATAACTAGCAAGGCATAATTGGAGGATAAAGGCCAACGAGGACAGAATATATTAGAACACTGGACAAAAATCTAACTTCAGATATTCCTCCAATTTTTTTTTAAAGATTTATTTATTTATTTGTACAGTACTGGGGTACAGACCAGAGACAGAGCAGGAAGCAGAACAGGCAGATGGACGAAGTACACTGCTGAGGGGAGCAGCGGGCAGGTCAGGAGAGGTCTGCCGCGCCATATGGATCTCCTCCGGGGCAGGCGGGGATCGTACTCATGCGGAAGTGGCTTTAGTTTCTTAGTGCAGTGCTTTGACCAGCTGCGCCACCAGGGAGGGCCTATTCCTCCAATTTTTAAGGTGAATTTCACTAACCTTCAATGCATATGTTTTCTCATTATACCACTGCTAGTATTACTAGAATTTTTTCTTCTTTTTAATTGAGATAACACTGGTTTACAAAATTGTATATGATTTTAAAGGAACAGGAGCATACCTTTCAGATGTATGTTACCACAGCACACCACCACCCAGGTATCCACAGTCCTTGCTCCCTGATCTAATGTGCCCTTCCCCACTAGGAACATCAGGCATCTTAAAAGACGTGTAAAATAGGCATTTGATAAAATCCAACAATTACTGAGAGATGTACTTATTTACCTGGAATTTCAAGTAATATACTAGTCATGATAAAGAATAGCTATCAGAATCCCTCAGAAATACCACAATGGTAAAAAGATATGGACATTCCATTAACATGAGTAGAAAGAATTTAAAGGGACATGTTGCAGGTATTCTTCACTATTATCCTAAAGGGTTAGACCAATAATATATTTGAAATAAGTAAGAAATTTAAGTTTGGAAAAGATATAATTCACCATTAGTTGCAGATGAATATTCAAGAGGATAATGAAACTATCAGAACCAAACGATTTCTAGAAGTTGTTGGATGTCCCTTAGTAATATTTAAAATTAATGAACTTCCAAATATCAATTGTAACCATTTATAAAATATTTTAGTAAATTATCTCAGAGAGGCACAAAAATGTAAGTCATAGAACTAAAGTTAGCAACTAGATGAGATCCCTACATGAATAAAATTAACTTGAGGTCAGGAAAAAACAACAAAGAAAAACAAGAAAGCCAAGATAAATGCCATCTGCCTGGTTGGAAAAGACTAAATAATTAAGTAAAAATTTCCCTCACGATAACCTACAAATTCAATGCAATTCTCTCAAAGTTCTCATGATATCTGATAAGTTTACTCTAAATATTACATGGAGAAAGTTGCAAAATAGATAATTTGGACAAAGAATAAGGGATGAGGCATTTCATTCTGAATTAAAAATATTACAACATGGGACCTTCCTGGTAGCACAGGGGTTCAAGAAAGCACCATGTAGCTATCACCAGCCACTGCAGCAGGAGTTCAATCCCTGGCCCGGGAGCTGACCCACAAGGCACAAGGACCTCCCTTGTCTTGCCCACTGTTCCCCTCAGCAGTTTATTTCAGTAGATTTGTTATCCTCCTCCCAACTCTGCTTGTAGTGAATCCTCTCACCTCTTCCACACATCTGATCTATACCCTAGTTCTTATATGCATAAATAAATAAATCTTTAAAAAATTACAATATGGCTAATCTGTCTTTAAAAAAAATCACAATGTGGCTAATCTCTATGTAAAATAGAGTCCCAACTAGACACAGATTAAAAATGAAGTTGGGAAATTAATTACATAAATTATGGGGCTATGTCTGTGACAAAGTGTGGGATTTGGCAGAGGTGATATAAAGAACTACTCAATAAATAATTTGATTCAAGTCATCTCCTGTGTCCATCCCTCTAGAGAACTGTGCCAGAAACAAAGGCTGGCATAAGGCATTTGGGAAGTGATGCCAGGAAGACAGAGTGGTGAGGTTACTGGCAAGCCCTTGACAGGGACAGGCATAGAGGTGTGTCTCCAGCTGGTCAACAGTGTTTAAGTCAAACCCTATGCCACCATGCTCCATGGGGAATATGCATCACATGCTGATAAAAATCTGAGCCAGGGACAGAGAGGGAGCATTACTTCACTAATTCCTGCTATGACCTGCCCTGCTCACAGATGTCCATCTCTTCATTTTTCTGGTTGAACATGGGTGCAGGCGAGACACCCTGCCAGTGTCCAGAGGCAGAGTCAGACACACTGGGGCAGGAAAAGAGAGAGGCACGGCCAGCCCAGCAGGCTTTATGCTGCCCTGCCATCATCTGCTTGCTGAAATAAAAGGAGGGTTGGGAAGACATGAGGCAGAATCAAAGGATATCTAACTCAGGTTTGGGTGACAGGTCTCCATTCAATTTATATATTTTTCACCTATACCTATAAGACTTTACTTTCTAACTTTAACTTATTATTTAAAATTTATCAGTCATCTTAAAATGGTCACCTTACATCCATATGTACTGGTTTCAAGTAAACTGGAAAACTGGAGATTCACAGGAGGGAAAATGAGATGGGAAGACACACACACACGTGCATGTGTGTGGGGGGGCACATGTGTATAGATAGACAGATAGATGTATATTAGAAATATATATATATGTATATGTGTATGTGTATATAAATATATGTGTGTGTGTGTATTTATGTATTTGATTTCACCTTATCATATCATTTTAGATCTCTGAAAGCACCTTTAGGAAAGCTAATGTTTGAAACATCACTAAAGTCCTATAAGAAACAAACTGTTGTCTTTAGATAACTGCAGTAATTTTAAGAGAGAAAAAGGAAAAAGATGTATAAATTATGAACACAAATGTTTGTAGTTTTATAGTAAGTAGTTTATCTTTGATGTTGAGATGTTTATATTGTTGTCAGAAAGTGTATTTAAGTACAATTTATAAACATCTGACATTCAATAGTATTTGAATTATCCACAACAAACATATCTGTAGCACTTCAGGCAGAAAAGTCAATTTAAAAATCAAAAGGTAGAGACTAAAAATATTTAGTGATTTGACTCATAAAAATTCTGTTCTACAGGAAACTGTTTCCTTATGCTGATCAAATATTTTCTTTGGGATGCTGTACATGTCAAATTAATTTACACATAGAAAAACATCTTAAGAAATAATATTTCAGAAAAAATACAAGAAAATTTAGAGCACACATTTATAAGAACTAATCAACAGATAAAAATTCCCAATCAATAACAAAGCTCTTGCATTTCCAAAATATCCATTTGAAATTTTCCATCTAATCTCAGCAATTTCGATTTCTGTGATTCACAAAGGTCATGTTTGCCTAATTCACTAAGCAAGGTGTGAGAACTCAGAAAGCCTGATTACATATAGATTTGAAAGAATATATTTTCATAAATTACATGAATTAAATTTCTCCTCTCTGTTCTGTACCATGATATGCTTGTATTATTTGAACTTCTCCCAGGATCTTATCTTTTAAATTACAGCATATGCATAATATTAGACAGTAACTTATTGATACCACAAAAATATTACAGGTGTATCCATTTCTTCTTACGTATTACATTTTTACTTTAAATAGATCAATTACTTATTGCTTCAAAATGTTCAGGCAATTCAAAATGTGAATTCAAGACCCTCCACAAAAAGAACCCGCATTGTTTAATTTTCACTGAGTAGTCTGTCCTTGACTGTAAGTCTTTCTAGTCAAAAAATAATTTGAAAACATTTATATACAATGGTAATTTACAAGCAGAGAAAGCAAGCTACCCAAACCCTGAGTAATTGTTGACCTTATTTATACAGCCTTTCTGAGTGTGCTTTCAATTTTATTTGTTCAGAGTCCTGAACTGTTATTTTTAATATCTGCTGTTAATAATTTGAAAAACATGCTAGCACTTGGTGATGGGAATTTGGTTTTTAACCAGTCAAGTGTAATCTCCTTGAAATCTCCTGTTAAGTAAGGAAAACCACTCACCTCCAAAGTGGATCTGACACTGAAAGATACTTTCGAGACACAGTTTACCTTTAACACATCACTGTTGAGTGAACGGGAAGCCATATTTTGGAAACACACAATGTATTTGGTACTTTGGAAACACACAATGTATTTGGTACTTTGGAAACACACAATGTATTTGTTCCTCTGAAGACAAAACACCTAAGAATCTAAATTTGTTTCTAAATTTCCTGTTTTCATTGAGGACAAATTATCCCTATCTGCACAAACAAAGTAACTGACAACAGAATTTCAGTAGAAAGAAGGAATGTTTCCAGAATTAGGAAAATCTCTTGAGATGGAAACTCTAATCGGCACAGAAGAAGTGTATATTCAACAGCCAGAAGTTAAAGGAACTTCAATATTAAAAATGTCATTTTCTAAGAATAATGGTGTCTTATTCTACTTTAAAATCAAGAAAATATGAAAGGTTATTACCAAGAGGGTGTTAACCAGATGTTCTTAATCTCTATACGGAAAGAATGTCTATAAGTTAGATAAAAGGCAGAACAACCACATTCAAAAAGATACTGAGTCTTGGAAATGTTAAGCAGTGAGGATGTGAGCCATATTTAAAGATTAACTAAATTTCATCTGTTCAAGAAACTGTAGGTTGGAAGAAAGATAGGATCCACTTATTTTGTATGTGAACAAACACACACACAAATGTGTGTGTCTGTGTGGGTGTATACTTATAGCCTATCATTTATGATAGTTTATTTTTTTAAGTAACAAAATTCAAAATACCAAGGAAATATTCTTCTGATTATGAAGTGATTTCCCCACTCAATTTGTGATTTTTTGTTTTTACCTTTGCATACAAGAATTGGGGTTTAGGTCAGAGGTGCAGGCGTTAAGAGGTTTCAAGCAGAGATAGTGGGGAGCAGAACAGGCAGATCTACTGAAATACACTGCTGAAGGGAGACAGTTGAGACAGCTGCATGTGGGTCACCTCCCTGCAGGGAACTAACTCAGGCCTTAGTGGTGATAGTACTGAGACTCAACACCGAGGCCTCCAGGGAAGACCTCCTTCCAGGCAATTTGTATATCTGCTTTCAATCTCCTTCATCAACTGTGAGCTCACACTAGTCTTTTCCCTCACCACAGGCACAGGTGTCTAAAGCTGGAGTGTGAGAATGGGCAGCACAATGATAGTGATGCTACCAGCATCCTGACAGGGGTGAGTTTTTTTCTCATTGTGTTTTGAGTTGATTTCTTCAAATGGATTGATTCCATGCCAGTGACAGCATCTTTCACTGAGGATGAAACTTCAGTGAAACCCATAACTACTTGTTTGATTCATGTTAAATATTTGGTATTGCTTTAACGACATCCCATTAAATGTGTTCCAAAAATGCTCACAAATAGATTTGCAGAAAATAAATCCATATGCGCACGGAGAATTGGGTGCTTTCAAAGAGGAATAATGTAATGTCACTTAACAACGACACAGCTTTAATAAGTGAATATAAGAGGATAAGAGCAAAACTTCACATGCTGATAAAAAAAGTCCAAAGCCATTGCTGCTAGAATTCCCTAAAGGGTAACACAGGAAAATTTAATAAACTGAGCACAATGTCATTTGAGACATTTGGAGTATTTGCTGTCTTTCCTGCGGGGCTGAAGGAAAGCAAATGTGATTCTCATCCAGCAGATAAATCCCAGAAACAGGCTCTACTAATGTTTCCTCAAAAAAAAAAAAAAGAACATTGAAATTTTAGAATAAAACTAAAAAGAAAAATATATATATAACATGTGTATGCCTGGATAGAACAATGTGTTTAAAATAGGGTATCTTATGCACACAGAAGTGCCCACAAATATGCTATCTAATTAAGATAAAACATAAATAATGAAAGATTTATTCAATGAAACAAGCCTTGAGTCATTCACTTACAAATTCAAATAATTACAACGGTCACTGTGATATGAGTAAAAAAAGTGTGGTTTGATGTTCATTCTTCAATGGGCTTTAGTAGTAATATTTCTGTCTAATGTTACGATAGTACGGCTAACATCAACATTAACAGCAACTGGATTTTAACTATATCACCTAACACTGTCCCAAAGCCCTGCTTCCTCCTTTGTATGCCATATATTTTTATCCTTTTGATGATTTAGTTACTGGTTACAGACCTCTAATTGTCCGGTTAGTGATACGCAAAGCCCGTAAAAGAGGAGGAGCTACAATGTTTTGGAAGAACTCAAACAGAATATGGATGTCTCAATCTAGATCATCGAGTCTAAAGAGAGTACCAGTGAGTAAAATATAATCCATAAATGTATTACTTTTACATATTAAGGCATAAAACAAGAAGCAAAAGGAAGTTCTCTAATGTAAACTGTGAGCTTGCTTTCCTTCACTTCCAGTTTCAGGCAAAGCCCTGTTATCCAGAACTCTCCTTGTCTGGTTTAGAAACAACTGGATTTACAATCCAGATTGTTTTGACAGTGGACAGAGGAAGCTATTTTGTTTCTCAGGAGGAAGAAACAGTGATTGAGATTTGTCATTACTAAAGATGTTCAAGCACTAGCAGATTCTTACTAAATCCATACTAAATGGCATCTGTTATTAATTCCTTGACCTCAACAATGCATTTAGAAAAAAAAAGAACACATTATAGGCTAATTCTAGCTATGCAAAAATAGATGTCTATTATAGGTAAGCATATAGAAGAAAATGAAAATTACTTGCAAGCTTATTGCCAGCAGACTAATATTGACAGAAATAAGAAGCAAAAGCAGAACGAAAGTCTTTTAAACGTCCCTGACCACAACTTCCTTGTCCTCTATACCTACTCTCCACACACAACATGAGAAAAATTCTCTCTTTTGTGCACACTCAAGAAATATGCTCAAGGAGCATTATTTACAAAATATTCTATCAAATAGTATTCTCAGCAGTCTGTTCCTACATTTGTCATTCCCACTGGACTACAGACTTCTAAAGACTAAACAGGCATATTTTTTTTTCTTTAAATATAAGGTCTACTCTAGTGACTGACAAATATGCTTTCCATATTTTAATGGATGGACCATCAAATGGAGTTCACCGCCAGTATTTTCTAAGCGGGGTAGCCAAATCACATCATTTTTCCATAAGTCTATTAACTTACTAACAAACCAGCAGACAACTATGCAATTCCAAAATTTTGATTTAAAGTTGCATTTTTATTTAAACAGAATGATGTCCCATGGCAGTGATTAACTGAAAAAAAAAAGGGATTATTTATTGTGATTTCTAAATTCTCTTTTGTGAAAAATTAAAAAAACAAAACAAAACACCAACACCTTATCGAATCCATTGGCATATAATTATGAATGCACTGCAGGCATGGCTCCTGCAATGTTGCCTGCAATGTATTCACCAAATACATGGATGAAAGGTTGTATGAAAATTGTAAAAACACCTGGCTGCAGTAAGTAATTCTTTCATCTAATATAATGGTTATGAACTGGTTAAGTGAATACAATGGGCTAACTCTGGCAAATGTTAAGGAATACATGAATATTCATGTCTTCACCTTTAATGTAGAATAAAAGTTTTAAAACAAATTTTAGTACAACTGTAATAATTTTGAATAATCTTGCATAAAAATATGCCCATCAATTTTACACTTCCTACAATGTCTAATTGCAATTCTTCAACGTAAAACAAACTTAAAGACAATTGAGAAGGAATTCATTTGTAACAACCTTGTCTAAAAGATATCTTTAGCAATTATTTTCAAATTTTCACAGCTACTTAACAACACCAAACTCTACATTTTTTTTTTTTGTATTTAACTGGAGGATTGTTGGCATTTTTTTTTTCTTAACAATTAGACTTTATTGAGTTTTTCTAAGCAACCAGCTTAGTTATTATGGAAACAACAGTTATTTTTTCCTTATTCATTCCTACTTCATTGGTTATTTTTATTTAATTAAATGAAGTAGTTACAAGAAAATTACAACTAGCTTAAAATCATTTAGGAATAAAGTCAGAGAGGCAGAGTCATTCAGAAGAGTAACCCAGAGCAGATCTCCTGCCCTGAAGGGCAAGATTTGCAGAGACAAGGGAGAATCCATTAGATGTGGATGGGTGATTGGAGATCTGTGGGAATTCTAGTCCTCAGTCCTCAACCTGCATAACTATCTGAGTCACTGCTTGATTCCATCCACCAGTGTTATGCTTGTAAAACATAACAACGACAAAAAATACAGCAGGAAACATGGAATTAATACAAGGGCATGTTAAATGATTAGTACAGCAGCCATAAAGTTGTTCCATTAAACGGGTACAAAAATGTCTAAATATTTCTCTGGGTGTTTGCTTTTATCGCCTCATGTACCAGGAACGTTATTAGTTTGCAGGTGACACTTTCAGAACCATTTATCTAGAACAAGTCTACAGAGAAACTAAGTTTGTATCAGTTTGTGATCACCTTTATACTGAGAACATGATCTAGAACACAGTTGAAAATAGCCATATAAAAAATAACTTTTCGGGCCCTCCCTGGTGGTGCAAACGGGTTAGACGCAGCACTACAGGCCAGTGGCAGCTGCCTCAGTGCAAGTGCGATCCCCAGACCTTTCCTGACCCACCCACTGCTCCCCTCAGCAGTGTACTTCCTCGATCTGCCTGTTCTGCTCCCCACTCTGTCTCTGGCAAATCCTCTCATTGCCCCTGCACCTGTGGCTTGTAACCCAGTTCTCTATGTCTAAATAAATAAAATATTTTTTAAAATAAAAATTTTCAAGGAAAATGAATAGTGCTTATTATTCATTTATTTACAATGATGTTTATACATTAAAGCAAAGATTACTTATTTTCTCTTGCTGGATTAAACGTCTTTCATCCAGTTTAAAATTCTAAGTGAAACAATAGGCTGATGGATACATGCTACATAGGGTACTTGGTATTGTTAAAATGCATATAGACTAGCTGACTTATTTTAAAGATAAACATGAGACTTCGAGAGCATGAATGGTATTCTTGCTTAACCACTTAGCATCCTATTCTATTTGATTACAAAGTAATCTTCCTCTGACATATTTTATTTTGAATTGTGACTCAAATGATAGCACCTAGAGCAAATTCTGGTTTTAGTTCAAGGCTTATTTTCCATAGCTGGTTCAAACGTGCATATAAAGATATACACCGGGCGCCTGAGTCTGGCAGATACTTCCATATGTGTGACTATTAAAAAGAAAAAGGGGGGTCTCCCTGGTGATGCAAGGGCTTAATGGAGAGCACTGTGAAGCTATCTGCACCCCCTGTAGCATGAGTTTGATCCCTGACCAGAGCAGCAGACCTCTTCTGTCTTTCCCACTGCCCCCCTCAGCACTGTATTTCAGTAGCTCTGCCTGTTCTGCTCCCCACTGTCTGTCTGGTGAATCCTCTCACCCCACACACCTCTGGCCTGTTCTTATATGCATAAATAAATAAATCTTTAAAAAAAAAGGAAAATGAAGCTACTGATTAGACTTACTCAGATGAGCTCTGAGGAAAATATGTAGCATCATAAATAACAGAGATGGTCTCAAACTCAAAAAGCCAGGACTAACCTCTTTTTATAAATTATACAACAAACAGACATTCCCTAAATAATTGGCTAATTAAGTATCCCATTTGGATGACCATTCATAGATACTTAAATGTAATGTTTAAACTGTGCTTGCTCATCAGTCCAAAGTCAGTTCCCATGCCAAGATAAGACCCAAATACTTTTGTTCTGATTTAAATAAAATCCTATAATAAGGCTATACTAACATCTGTCTGACATTACGCAGTTGGTTGCTAAAAATGGAGATTTTCTTTTCATCTGTTCCAGAAAATCATAGACCTAGGGATCAATCTTCAAATACCACCACACTCCATCCCCTCCGAACTTCAAGTCATAAAGAAGCTATTTCTAAGAGGGCGATAGCATTTCTCCTCTTTCTCCTACCATAGTTTAGATGTCTTCATTATTTTCTCATTTGCCATTAAAACTGAGCAAAATGAAATGAAATATTTTGTTTCAATTCATTCATATCTCTAAAATGTATCCCAGCCATTAGTGTATGTGCTATAATAATTTTCCCCCCTTTGGTTATGTGCTTATTCATTAAAATATTGTGTTTCTATGCAGAAATATCCCTGGTGTGAAAATATTTTATAAGCGCTCCTTGGAAGTCAAATTATCCAGGTCCTTAATTATTGTTCATTACTTGTGAACTTCTTAAAATACTCCCTTTTGGGTGTGTAATTTTTAACATTTACATTTGTTTCCCTAGTCAGTCTGTGGTTTGATTTATATTTGATCTCTACCTAAGTGCTCAGTATTAAAGCTCAATAAAAAATACATGCAATTACTTTACGTGTTACAAAGACAAAAATCTAGATAAATCTGTCAATAATACTTTCGTCAAACATAGTCTCATCCTTAAATTCTCCCTTCCCAGCAGATGTCCTGATTAGTAATCGAGTGACCACAAGATCTCATGCCTCTTGAAGATAACCTCAATGCAAGGTGTTTGCCTTATTCATTGAATTCTGGGCTTCATAAAATGGAGGTAAAATGTTAGCATGCACAGGAAAGTGCTTAGATGATAAGGACAGTGTAACGCCAACCCCATGAGCTCTGGATCTTCCCCCAAAATCCATCAGCATCGTGGAATGCCTTCACTTCCCATTTCAAAAAGCAAACTCTCTCCACATCAATCTGTAACTCATTTAAAGGAGCAACAAGAATCATATCAGGCCCCTTTGAGGCAGCTCTGGAAGTTTCTGTATGTCTTGATAGCAGATTGATGAGGGTTAGTGTTTCCAGAAAGCAGAGGGGGAATGAACCCAGGTGAGGACAGGAAGTTTCTGCCAGCACCTAGGGGGTTCCCTTGAACGTCCTCCATCTAAATTTCCACTTAACTCTGCTTTGAAGTTCTGCCTTGACTGGAAATAGCTTGCTCGCTCTCAGAAAGACTGGCATTTTCCACAGATGGAAGACATACATTAATAGTAAGTCATAAAATAATGTCCTGGCATATGCCATGCCCTAAATTCTCAAAAAACCCAGAGAAACTGAAGAGGTTTCATTCTGCAGAGAAAGAGCCACATCTCCTTGAACAGCTTTGTGTTTCTCTTTCTGTTCCACATTTTTCCTTAGAGTAACTACCATGTTCAGAGCATTATCATCTCTATACACATGCACATGCCATTTCTTTTTCAATTCCTAACTACACTGATGTTGTGACCCGGTTAAATAAGCTTTAGGCTAAAACTTTCTTCAGTGTTTCACCCCCTCCTGAGTGCATTTCACAGGTTTACCCAATACTGACAGAAGAAGCTTATGTGTGACACAGAATGTAGGTTAGAATTACCAAAAAAAAAAAAAAAAAAAAAGGCAAAAGGGAAAGATTTCTTTGAGAGGAAACTTCCTAGTTAGGAAGCATGTTTTTTGGTTTGTTGTTTGTTTTTTACTTATTAGCAGTACTAAGAAAAAGGAATGTTCAGCTGAAGGTTCACTGTGTGCAATCACAGCAACATAATTGCTTAAATAATTCCTTCACACCTCCTGAGGAAAGTATTTGACAGTAGAGTTCACTGTAGAGACTTCTGACAGTAAGTACTTGAAGCTAACAAAAATATTATTAAACAATCAACAAAGATATATTGCTTTTATGATTTTCTGATATTTAATTAGAGAAGGAGGAGTAGAAATAATTTAGGGCTATGGCACTAACTAGAAGATATTGAATTTCATGTATGAATAGAGGTGTTTTGCTACACTGTTATCTTGGTTTCTCCCCCACTCTCACCCCCAGCTCTTCCCTTTTATGCTCCCCAAATTGAAAGCCAAGTGAACATATTCACAGACTGTTATGCATCGCGTATGGCTTGATCTTTACACACAAGCTACATTTCATGTTCTAATTCTTTCTTTGTGTATTTTTATTTCTCTCCCTTTGAATTAAATTTATTATCCATGGGTTACTGTGCCAACTTAAACTTCTCAATCCCAGCCAGTCAAATTTAGGTTTGAAATGTTTGGGTCAGTCTTTTCTCACGCACAGGAAAGTGCTTGATGTCCTTCTGGGCCCCTTCCCTTGTGCCAATCTTCCTTGAGTTCTAATTAACTCCTTGACTTTTTCAAAGATCCTGGCTGAACACTCAATTCTCCTTGACTGCTAGATATTCTGCTTGGCCCCAATTAAAAGTTGTGCTGAGATTTTTGTGATGGAAGTCCATAATTATTACCCTGAGTCTCAGAGGGGTACAGTATAAAAGGGACCCAGACTTCCCCTACTCTGAAACATTCATATAAGGGGCACTATGATCCCAGTACAAGTCAAGACAAAACTACTGATTTCAAATTTGCATAGAGAAGAAGGAGAAAGAATAGAGAAAGCGTACAGGAGGGAAAGAAGGATCTAGAAGGGTTAGAAAAAAAGAAAGAAGTGGGAGAAAGATAGAAAACAAAAGAAATAATTGTTGAAATATGCACACAAATAAATAAATAAATATATAAATAAGAGAACTTTCAGGAGACAGGACAACTGAATTTTTAAAGAAAATTAGTATCATTAAGAAAGATGGATGACAAGTCCAGAAATATTCAGTTAGCTCAATCTCTAAATTAGAACAGGCAAAGAAGAATTGTTTCAAAGAAGGCTCACTTTAAAACTAAAAGGAACTATTTTATGAAAATAAAATAAACGCTCTGGCATGTTAAAAAAAAAAAACACACACACACACAATGATGAACTAAATAAAGTAATGATAAAAACTATGCCTAGAAAAACAGCCATGAGATCTCAAAAAAAACAAAAAAACAAAAACAAGTTATACAGTGAAATCCAGAAACTCCAAAATAACCTCCATAGGACAAGAGGCTGATATGTCTCAGACTTTTCCCTTGAGGCAAAGAGGTTTTTAATGACAATGAATAACATGACTGGAGGACAGGATTAGGAAGCACAATCAAAACCTGAACCATCCACTGTGTCTAGCATGACAACGTAAAAATTCTATTATACGTATTTGTACTCTGTATACATCATATGAAAGCTTGAGAAAGCTGATGAAATAAGGAACTATTTCAACATGAGAAATTGGAGGGATACAAAAACGGATTTCACTTTGGAATTCAATAGAAAGAATTGAATGACGGCAGCTTCAGAGTACGCTTTGAAGATGTTTCTCCACTGTAGGAGATGTGACCAGTGATGTTGTTAGATCCCAGTCTGATGGTGATAGGACTGAAGATCACATACTTCATCTGTCAAGGTCAGTAAGTGAACATGGGAATGGGTCTTTCCCTGGAAATTAAAAGCTAAAAACCAATATAAAGAAACATGTTATTTTGAGCGGCTGATGGGTTAATTAAGAACAGGGTAGGATTTTACGTTGAGGTTTAGAATATGCTCCTTTAAAAGCATGGGTTAGTTCCAGAGGGTTGGTTACACTCTTTTCTGTAGACCAAATCACACAGATGACTTCCTCCATGTATGGCAGCTATCTGTTCATACATGAATAACCACTATTTATTGGTTCAAACAGTTATTTATTTATTTATGTATTACTATTTATTTGTGCACACAGAACAGGACAGAAGTGCAGGAGTCGTGAGAGGTTTCAGCAGAGACAGAGTGGGGAAAGAACAGGCAGAACATTCAAGTTCACTGCTGAGGGGAGCAGTGGGCGGGTCAGGAGAGTTCTGCCGTGCCATGTGGTTCACCTCCATGGCAGGGAATAGAACTCATGCTGAAGCTGCAGCAGGATGCTTCACAGCGCTGCATTTTAAACAATTGCTCCACCAGGGAGGGCCCTCAAACATGTTGGCATCAATTACAGAAAAAGTATGGAGGCTTAGGGCCCTCTCTGATGGCACAACAGGTTAAAGCACAACACTATGAAGCTATCCACAGCCACTGCAGCATGAGTTCAATCCCTGGCCAGCGAGGGGACCTACATGGCACAGCAGACCTCTCCAGATCCATCCACTGCACCCATCAGCAGTATATTTCAGTGCATCTGCCTGTTCTGTTCCCCACTCTGGTGAATCCTCTTACCCCCTGCACCTCTGGCACTTGTACCCCAGTTCTGTATGAATAAATAAATAAATCTGTAAAAAAAAAAAAAAGTATGGAGGCTTAATTAGTATAGAGTGTTAGGTAAATTTATAAACTTACACAAGGAAATTTGTAACTTTGTACAAATGAACAATTTCAATAAATTTCTAAATGTATTCTCATTGCTCTGTTAAGTGTGGCTCCAACAGTCAAATAGTTTTAAGATGTCTGATTTTCCAAAGCTCCCACTGGAGAGAGAATAGTCAAGATAGTAATACACATATAGTATGAGGGGAGATAATAGTAAATGATATGGTGCAAAATCAAGCAATAGAGTAACACAGAGGAAAGAGGTCATTAACTATTTCATAAAGGAATATAAAGCAAGAGCTCTGTGAGAAGAAAAAGCCACACATCAATCAATCCACAGGAAGAGCGCACCAGGAGTGCCTGCTGTGGTAGGGCTTGGTCATGCTTAAATTCCAGAAGAAGCCCAAGACAAACAGAAGCTAGGGTCTCACGGAGAGACTGGCCAGGATGGTGCCCTCCCTGGTGGCGCAAGGGGTTAATGCACAGCACTGTGCAGCTATCACCAGCTGATGCAGCAGGAGTTTGACCCCAGACCAGGGAGGTAACCCTCACAGAGCACAGCAGACCTCTCCAGTCCCAACCGCTGCTCCTCTCAACAGTGTATTTCAGTTAATCTGCCTGTTCTACTCCCCACTCTGTCTCTGGTGAATCCTCTCAGCCTCCACATCTCTGCCCTTCACCACAGTTTTTCTATGCATAAATAAATAAAAATGAATCTTTTTTGAAAAATAAGTGGTTGTTCAAGAAATACCATTGTAAATATAACATTCAAAGTTATAAAGACAGCAGAAGCAGGAGTGAACAAGATAGACTATGGTGGAAGATCCCGTGGCTTAATGGTGGGTGTGGTGTGTTAACAGCACCTGAAGGAAAAACCTACCCCTATAAACCACAAACAACATTGTAAACCAAGGTCACCTCAATTAAAAAAAATAAATAAAGTTGTGAAAATACAGAAAAAATATTGCAGTATAAACATTTAAAATATGGACTAAGAAAGAGGAAGGGAAAATCAGCTAAGGTAAATGAGTGAGCTGTCCCTCATTCATAAATTAAAATAGATAAAAGAAAAATAAGAGGTATTTCAAAACTGCAAATGGAATTTGAGAAGACTGCTAAATTGCCCTTTAAGGCTTGGTGAATTTTTATGAAATTTATGAATTTTTATTGTTCATGTTTTTTGCTAACCTTTTTTAACAAGTTTGTTTAAAAACAATTTCAAAATGTTAACTAGGAAATTTAGATCAGTTGTAACTTATGCTATTTACCTTTTCCAGCACATTTACCCCAACTTACCAGTTGTAAAGCCATTTAGAGATCAGAAGCATAAACGTGTAGTATTTTCTTGGATCACCATTTCATAAACCACGTTCAGAAACACTTTTATCTCATACCTAAAAT
This sequence comes from Condylura cristata, assembly GCF_000260355.1. Lineage (NCBI taxonomy): Eukaryota > Metazoa > Chordata > Mammalia > Eulipotyphla > Talpidae > Condylura > Condylura cristata. Next base: position 9,168,668 of record NW_004567111.1, read on the forward strand.
ATATATATTTCCATGTATCTGAACATGTACTTTTTTAAATGCCTTTCAAAGTAATATCATACCATTTGTGTTTACAAACACTGCATTCAACTGAATTTTAAAATACTTGATACAATGATCTTGAGCATTTGCAAAGTGTTTTAATAAACACTGCATTCAGCTGAATTTTAAAATAGTTGATACATTGATCTTGAGCATTTGCAAAGTGTTTTAATAAGGTGGGATTTCATTCAACATCGATATCTGTAATTAGAAGAACAAGACTCACTTTTCTTCATTTGTAATTTGTAGAATGGAGAGTGATTTTTTCCCCTTGTCATTTTATAACAAGCTGAGAGAAGCACTGTGATTTTGGTCAAGGGTGAGATGAGAATGACTAGCTATGGTGGATGTTGTTAGAGGGTGCTGGATAACAGTCAAGTATTAGGTGAAAGTCTTTCTACCACCAATATTTATCTGAAACTAAGGTTGCCGGAGCTGTGGACTTGCAGTAAAGTTGAGTTGTGACATCCATGCGGTGTGACTTCCTTCTTAAACCGGATGCCTGGCACCAGGCGGCCTCTCACATTGAGCAACCTTGGCCCCTGCTGCCTTGCCAGAGTGACACATTGTGTGAGTGTCACCTCTTTCTATGGTTTGTAGGGGCTACGTATCAAGCTTGATTGCTGCTTTCTGATTTGTGCTCATATGGCACTACAACTTAAAAGCACTTTTTTTTTTTTGCAGCAAGAGATATATAAAACTTTCAAATAATATGCAGTAAGTTACACAGGAAAATGCATTTTGAAGTAGGCAATGAACTACAAGGAAAACCTTTTTCAGAAACCAACTTCTCACACAAATAAGTATCTTACCAGGCAAATCTATGATCAAGAGCTGATGGGTTTCATCCACCACCTCACTTTCCAATACAGGGCACTGGCCATGAAAATAAAAAGCAACACTGTCGGCCCTCCCAGGTGGCGCAGTGGGTTAAAGCACTGCACTACAAAGCTTAAGCCACTTCCGCAGGAGTTCAATTCCCCCCTGCCCCGGAGGAGTCCACATGGCGAGGCAGACCTCTCCTGACCCGCCCGCTGCTCACCCTCAGCAGTGTACTTTGTCGATCTGCCTGTTCTGCTCCCCACTCTGTCTCTGGTGAATCCTCTCACCCTCCGCATCTCTGGCCTGTACCCCA
>NW_004567111.1:9170969-9232494 GCF_000260355.1 Condylura cristata
CCCCCCCCCCGCCACACACACACAAATCCACACTTTAGTGAGAAATGCTTCATCATTTTTCAGTAGAATTTATGGACACCAAGCAAGTATTCGACACTCATAAATATATTTTTAAAACCAAGTGACCCATGAAAAGTTGCATTTTAGTGAAAATAAATTATAGCGAAGTTTTAATCAGTTAATTGATGAAAGAAAGAAATAAAATTAAGATAGAGGGAAGAAAATAAATCTTACAAAGATTATGTAAGTGTAGAGAAAAATAGTGTCTTGGACATAGTATCCATATTTTCAACTGGAGACACATTTTGAAATATTACTTTTCTAACCTGAGTTCCATAAATTCTACTAAACATGCCCTCCCTGGTGGCACAACGAGTTAAAACACAGCATATGAAGCTGGCCTCACTGGCCTCAGTTGCCTTGTGATTTTGAGCCCCCTAACCCCCACCCCGGAGGTGATCCACAGGGCACAGCAGACCTCCCCTGTCTCGTCCACTGCTCCCTTCAGCAGTATACTTTATTGCTCTACCTGTTCTGCTCCCTGCTCTGTCTCTGGTGACTCCTCTCACTGCCCCTGAGCCTCTGGCCTGTACTCCAGTACTGTATGCAAACACAAATGAATCTTTAAAAAAACAATTCTACTAAACAGTGAGGCATTCCTTACTAAAAGATGATGGAAAAAAAGTGAGTAAGAAGGTAAATGCTAAGGAATGAGATGGTGGAGAGAATGTTTCTATATATTCTATCCCTTCTTATAAACAGTTTCTGATATTATTTTATCTTAATATATGTTACTAGACCAAGTGGTAAGAGGCATTCAGTCCTCTCTCTACAAATGTTGTCTCATGTCATTTTCATCTTTACTGTAGACAAACAAGCATCAGTATCAGATTGATGATACGTTTCAATTATAGCAATTTCTATTACCTGTGTGACCTTAGAAATACTATTTAACGGTCCTAAGGGGAGCCTGCATTGATTGTAGATTTCAACACTATGTAAATGGCACTAACAAGTAGAGATAGATAAACAATACTCAATTCTCCATGATAAAATTTACTACTGTATGTAAGTGACCTCTATATTAGCCACCAAAAATTATTTATATCTTCCTTTCTACACATAAAACTTCTCAAATCAAAGAATCTGAAACACACAAAATCATTATTATTTATTGCACACTAAAACAAAATAGGCAATCTACATTGGCAACAGTGTAAAATGCTTATCAGAAACACTTATCATTATATACAATATATCATTATATATAATATACCTGTTAAACCATTTTAAAAAGCACAGTATTACAGTATGGCCAATGACAACTTCTGGGCTCCTCTGGGTTAACAACAACTATGCTACTGGCTTTATGTGAAGAAAATCAAGAGTTATGCAATGTATTACACATTTCATCAAGTAGCCCCAAGAAACATGGATGTGTGAAAAAGTAACATTTTCACTTGTAATATAAATTTGAATCTGAAAAATATTTCATGGAAACACAACATGTCATCACCTAGAAAAATTCTTTCTTCAGATTAGTACCAAGTAAGTTTATTTTGACTGTGGTTGCATTATAAAACAATGACCTATTTTTAATCCCACAGAAGTTCAACTTTCCTTTCATAAATACAGAAGGTTTTAGAGAAAAATATGTGTGTGTGCGTGTTAATGTATATGTATATGAATATAGCTCCAAAAATGTGTTTAGGCATATGTATATACCAATATGTTTTGGATTATGGTCACTCAGGCATGACTAACCAATTATTTCTTGATTGTTGAAAGATTGCTGTCCAAAATTTCTCTCAGAAGGTACATTCTCTGTGTCATGCTTAAAAACTACAGGGCTGTGGCTTCACATGGTTGTAGGAATAGACATGTGGGAAAGGAGAAAAATAATAGGTGTTTGGTTTTGTTACCTTGTACTACAAAAATTAAGTCATTGTTGCGACTCTGACTGAGAGAAGAGGATATTTAGGATTAAAAATACTTATATGTCTACCCTGATTAGGAGAAAAAAAAATAACTGTGGGGAACATTGCAGAAACGTGTTTTGTACAACAAAGTGAAGCAGCTGGGTTACAACAGTAGGTAGAAAATGATGCTAGTGTTTGAGTCCAGCACAGTTTCAGGCACTCCCATAAAGTTTAGGCTGTCTAGGAAACAACTAAATGATTAGGCAAAAGTCAGCAATTAAAAAATAATATTTTGATTGTCATTATAAAAAGGAAAACAAAAAATCACTGTCCCAAACTGGAAATGAAAATGGAAAAAAAAAATAAGTATTACTTCAACAAGACTGAGAATTTTCAATTTCATGGAGGAAAAACTGGCAGCAATCCAAGACTGAGAGTTTGTTCAGCTAAAAAAAGGAGGAAATCACCAGAATTTCATCAGTTTAACAAAAAAATGAAATTCTATCTGCTTTTTTTTTTCCCCATGTCTTCCTGAGAATATGTGTTCTCCTGTTGAAAGCCAAACTAGGGTGGAGTGGCCTTGCAAAAGAGTGAATATCTTTTGGGAAAGTAAGTATGATTTCCCTAGTTATGCAAAACATGTAACCACACACACAAAAAAGAAAAGAAAAATACATAATCATAACATCAAGGCAGTGCACAGAAAAATGAAGTGATTAAATCGAGTATCCATTTTATATGTATTGCTACACTAGCCTTCTAATGGCTGGTAGGGAGCTGTCCGTGGTGCTTAATTTTCTAGGAAAGCTTCCTCTTCCACACACTTTGAATTCCTTTTGTCTTGACTTCAACTATCACAGCAGTTCTTTCAAATACTTGTTATTCTTATCAAATACTTGTTATCAACATTAATTAATTCTAGGTCAATGAGATGCCAAGGCCCACATCAGAAGTGACTATAAACCTCAAAGTGTGTCTGTCAACTTTTTCTCATTCTCATCACTTAGCATATGTTGTTTAAGAAGTGTTAAAAGCATAGGAATCCCAACCTTTCCACTGAATTAAGTAAAACACCAATCTTTAGTTTTATCCTCCATAACAAATTAAAATGGATGTTCCCTTATCAAAGGAACTAAGTGCTGCATAAACTACCTTTTATCCTTATATCCTTATACTTTAATGTCAGCACCCATAAGGAACATTTTACTTGTGCTATTAAGAAAAATTTTGTAAGAGCAATAGCTTTTAGCCAGTTTATTGGCTCAGACAAGGAGTCATAAAACAACAGGGAGAAGAACAGGGGGGCCATGGAATTACATTTGTCTGTATCTGTTATTAGATTTGGGAGTGTCACTTGAAGATTCATAGAATTAGCTTATTGATAGTGGGATATAAAGATGCTATACATAGCAAGTAAGATACTGGTTGTGATGGTGATTTGTTTTAAAAGTAAAGCTCAGGAAATATGACTGAAATAATAATGGCTTAATATGACTAAGTCAGTTAAAGCTGACTATTGCCTGGAAGTTAAAGCTCTACTTTCAAAAGGCAAGGTCAGATCAAGTTGGCTTTATACTTTAAATGATGAGATAGAACAGTAATTTGAGAAGTCACTGCTGGAATAAGAAATGAAATACTGAATCCAACACTTTTGTGGTTTAGAGACAAAAACACACAGTATCATGTTATTTCATGATATCTTTTCTTATTAAACAGACAAGAACAATAGCAGAAATTCTACTGAAATAGTGGGCAAATGCTTCAGATTATTAAACTTTATGAACTGGATGATAAAAATTACTGAAAAGAAGCATTTATATAAGCACTTCTCTTCCAAGTTCAATGAATAGAGGCAACCTAACTTGGAGTAGCCTTACACTTTTAAAACCAATCTGGGTTCAGAGAGCCTTACCAAACCTCATGCAATCTTGCAAAAGCAGATACATGGTAGTAATATGTAATTTGGTAGTCAATTTCTGTTACTGATACTAAGACATTAATTTATGAGTGACTGCATAGTAAAGGTCTAATGTTACAACAGGAATTAGGATTTTGAAAATAATTAATTGATTATGGTAGTCAAAGCAAAAGATCAGAAGCTGTTATCCTAGCAGAAATACTTACGCAATCTTTAAAAAGCCATTTTCATGACACCTGAGGTCTACTTAGACTGTGCTGGAAGCAAGTCACTAATTCAAGACAAAGTGGAATTGTATTGAGATTTATTTATAATCAATGTCATTTCTCTTATAAAAATGATTTCAGGGGACTTAGTATAAATATTACAGTGCAAATGCATTTGAGTTAGAAAATGGGAAATATTTAGTAAAGAGCAAGAGGCAAATACATTAAATGTCCAAGGAATAATCATTATGACTCTTTTTTCATTATGGATAGATGGAGAAAAACAGGAAGTAGGGTTATATATTGTTTCCAAACACACCAAAGGTTTTTCTGACACTGGTCTTTTCTGCCTACTTTCTTTCAAGCAAACAAAAACTTATGATTTTGAAATATTTCAGAGTATGTGGAAGACTGAAAGGATCCAATGGTCCCTCAGAGTCCATTTGATGCATCCGATAATCAAGTCCTCTCCTACCACAGAGAAGGCATGACTTTCTTAAAAGTTTTGATAAAGTCAGCTTATAAAATAACAAGAATGACACATAATAGTAGTATTTTAGAGCTTACAGATATTATTTACCCTTTACAGATATTAACTTGTTTTAAACCTTACAAAAATTCTCATTTGTAAATGAGGAATTGAGCCATAGGATGATTAAGCAAATTAGCTTAGACTACATGACCATTGGCAATACACTAATCTTTAGACCTAAACTTTTCTGCTACAAAGACACTGGGTTTTCAATACAGTACAATATCAACACATAAGAGTTGAACTTTCAATTCTAGAACTGCCTGCCTTAGGTTCTTAGGTCTGAATATGCCTTCATTAGGATTACTCAGCCACAAGTTGCTCACTTCATGTAATATTTCCTGAATGCCTACTCTATACCAGAGGATGAAGGATAAAAAATACAGGGTGCAGAACTCACAGGGGAAGAGCGCAGACTTAACAGTGAATAATTACTGTGATCTAAAAAAATAAACTCAGAAGGAAAGTAACTTAATGCATACATTAAGCATCTATTTATTGAGATAAATTTATTTTTTATACATTTATGGCAAGAAATTGAAATTGAAGAAATGAAATTCAGTATAGCAAAGAATCCCAGCTAAACAATAATAATCTTGATGGATTATGTAATCACATTTTAGTCTGAATTATATGCAGATACCTGTCACTCTCATCTAACTATATGTAATCTCAGAGAAATAAAATGTTATATATGCTGCAAAATCAGCAATGGGATCACAAGCTCAGTTCTCCATATAAAAACATTCAGATCAATGTTAGTGAATGTACAGGATTGATTGCTGCAAACAGAAGATGGCTATTCATCAAAAACCATCATCCTTCATGTAACTGCAAAAGAGGAGACAGCTTTATAAAATGACTTTTGTTAATCATTGAAAATCTATAAAATCTCCATATTCATCACTTCAAAAGAAAATGGAGGCAGCAATGGTGGCGTAAAACATTCAAGAATATATATTTTTGCAGGACAAGTCTTTCAAAGTTCCTAATAAAACCAAAGAATGTATAAGGCTTGCACATATTTTGAAAAAACTGCAGTCATTCTATGTAACAGATGACAGCAGTAGTCTTCCGTATCAAAACTCATTTATGCTCTTATTTTTGACACCAGACCACCTCCTGTCCTGAAGCTGCATCTCTGCTGAATCACCACTGTCTGCCTGTAGCAGGAGAGTGCTCAGAATGTTCTCCAGATCAGAACTGTCACCATTAAGGCATGAAGCCAAGTCTGTATGGCCCCTTTGCTTCTCCCAAAGGACAGAAAAGGGCTCTTCACCGTTCATCTCAAGCTAGCCCAAGAATATAGTCTAGATGAAAGTTGAAAGATTACCAAACTTATTTATTTTGATGATTAAGATACTTTAATGAAAGCTCCAAGATTTGAAAATCGAAACTAGTTACTTCCTACATTCTAATTTTATTCAGTATTCTGTTTTTTGTTTTAATTTATTTACTTTTATTTATGCAATCAATAACTGGGGTGTAGGCCAGAGGTGGCAGGTGTGAGGAGATTCACCAGAGACAGAGTGGGGAGCAGAACTGGCAGATCTACTGAAATACAAAGCTCAGGGGAGCAGCGGGCCGGACAGGAAAGGTCTACTGAGCCATGTGGGTCAGCTCCCTGATGGGGGACTGTACTCAAGCCCGCATGGTGATAGTGCTGAGATTTAACTCCTAGGCCATCAGCAAGGCCCCATTTATTCAGTATTTTGATGGAGTCACTAGCAAGATCAGAAGCTTGGTTGTTAATCCTGGTTACTTCCTGTGTATAAAGGTGGTAAAGAAACTCAGCGAATGTATTCACACTGATGTGATGTGAACAAGGGTGGGGAGGAGCTAAGGAGTAATTGTACATATTTAAGGCATGACATGAGATCACAGATGTTTATTATGTTATATCCAAACTGATTGGCAATGGAAGCAAAGTGACCACACCTATCTCAGAAAAAAATGAATGTAATAACAAGACTACAGTTTGATTTGCTGTATAGAGGAATAGAGAATAAATGAGAATGGGATTCAAAGTTAGAGAAAACTAAACTAGCCTGTTCCTGGCCAGGTCAAAAATACATTCACTCCATTAAACAACAATTTCCTCATCTGTAAAATGAAACTAGGAATGAAAATCCTTCCAACCTTTCCTCCTGGGTAGTCTATCTGAGAAAATAGTTTTCATCCAGTACAAAGCATCACCTAATTGTAAAATGTCAAAGTATAGCAAAAAAGCTGTTTGGTATTTTTCTATGGGAACTAATTTGACCTAATGGAAAACGGAGCACTGCAGAGGCATCATCATCACAGTCTAACCAATTTAGCTAAGTGGCAGAGGACACCCACTTCCAAAATAAAATTTCAAGCATATGCAACAGTGCAACGTGTTTATAATGTTAAATGAGGTGTTTCGTAATTAATTTTAAGTGGCAGGTGTGACACCGATGCTTTCTCTGGCACTTCTCGCTCTGCAGAGGCAATGGGGACAGAAAAGAGCAGGATTCAATGGCGAACATGCTCCTGGAGGAGGGCAGGGCAAAACTGAAATGTCTCCACCTTCATTGTTTTGATAGCGGATTTTGCACAGTCCGGGAGCAATGGCAGTGGGTGTCCTGGCTGTGCTGGGGAGGCCTCGCTAAGGGGGAGGTTTGACATTAGCTTCTTCAGGTGCTCTGGGCATCTCTCATTCCACCTGCAGCAACTAGGCTTGGCAGTCTGAAGTCATGGGCTGCCTGGGGAGCCTCTGCTGTCACCCACAAACCAACTCAAACATGAACAGAGAGGTGGTATCTAGTGATGGAGAAAATATACCTTGGGGGTTAAAACAGTTCACTTCGGTGACTGGTAAAGGGTGGGTCCCTCAAACACTTTTTTAAAAAACAGATTTAAATGATTTGTTATACATCAATAAAAATTTTGCTTAAAATACACATATTTATTAATTGCCAACAATTTGTCAGGTACTATCCTAGGAGCTAAAGACAGAGCAATGCAGAAAACAAAATCCCTTGCAAGGCTCAGTGACATCATTAAAAAAAAAAATGTTGGCCCTTTCTCCTTTCCATCCTGCCACCCTCGACCCCTCGACATCTAAGTGATTGGAAAATGCCATCCATTTTAATCTTACAGAATGTTAATGAAATTTTGCAAATTTGAAAAAAAGAAGAAATTTTGCAAGTTTGGGTAACAGACATATCAAAATACAAGTACTTCAAATATTAAAGAATACTTACCTTCATAAATGAAATGTATTTTCTGAAAGGAGTGTTTTCAGTTCTATGCCCTCAATGGCACGAGGGCCACCATAATAGACCACCCAAAGCCATCCTTCAGGACTGACCAGTTATTTCTCCTAATGGCTGGGATACTTGCATTGAAAATTCGATGGAAGCTGAATGTCCAAGGCCAGTCTCCCACTGCAGGGCTAGCAGGCTTCCACCTTACAGGGAAACAGACCAGGCCCCTCCCCTCAGGCTGACCCACCTCCACTCATTTCAGCAAACCCTCCTGCAACCCTGTCTTCATCTCCTCTGTAGGCCCTGTTCCTGGGGACGCGACCAATAAAATTACCGCAAACAAGCTTTCATCTTCTGATTCTATATCCTGGGGAAAAGACCTTCAGATAATAACTTTGGGATCATCCTTTGACTCCCGTCTACCCATTATTCCATTAGTATATTCCGTGACCTAGCGGTATTTGTAGACAAACTTCTTAGAGTACTGCTAGGCAAAAGTCAATAAGGCCAACATTTTCTAAACAAAATATACTAAACTGTTCTCTACATTATAACTGGCTTAGAAAAACACCAATACAATTAAGTGATTGTCAAAGGGGACTAAAAGTTAAAGTCAAAAGAAAATAAAAAAAAATGTTTCTTGTAAGAATAGCACAGCTAAAAATCAATGACACCTACCGCATATATCAATAAATAAAGACAATAAAATAATCTGGTTAGCAGCACAAGATGCCATGATGTCTTTGGGAAATGGTAAGGTAAAAGTTCAAGAAAATGTAGACATTCTTTGTAATTTCTAATAAATCAGTATTGACTTTGAACCTTTCTGGCCTTATGAAATACATTTTAGAAAGACTGTTTTCTTTAACATTCCCTGAAGAAACATTCAAATTGTCATGATAAATTGTCAAGTATCCATTACTCATTGATTTCAAAAAGCATGTTTTATCTCTTGTGGTAACATATATAGATACATGTATTCAGTTCTCTCAGTCACAGAATGTAGTGAAATTTTATTTACAGCCACAGAGCATATTACTTGATTTTTAAAAATTATTTCCTCCAGGTTATATTGATGGCTCTCCTCACATATTTCGTTATGAGTTTGTCAAGTATTCACAAACTCTGGCACCAAAAATAATCCCCTACTATATAATTTAATTGTCTATCAGCAGCATACACTTTTCTTTTTTTCCCCTAATTTTAAGACATACTTGACACACGTGACTTCATAAATTTAAGGTATACAGTGAAAGATCTACAGAGATAGTAAACTATACTTAAATCAGTTTAGTTCACATTCATCATCTCACATAGATGCAATATGGAAAAGGTTTTTTATTTTGTGATAAGATCTCTTAGGACTTAATATCTTAATAACTGTCGTAGATAGCATAAAGCAGTACTGACTAAAACCTCAGGCTCAGGCTGTACATTATATCCCTAGTACTTATTTATAACAGAGTCCTACCTTTTAACTACCTCCTCCAAGTTCCCTTCCTTGTCCCCTGCACTTTTGATAATGCATCTGATCTCTTTGTCTATGAGGGTTTTAAAAGTTACATTACAAAATACAAACGAAATTATGTAGTATTTATTTTTCTCTATTTGACTTGTTGCACTTAGCATGATATTTTCAAGGCATTCTTTAATATTTATTTAAATTTACTTATTTTTAACTGACATGATATTGGGGTTCTCCCATCAGGGAGTTATGACCATAGTACATTCACCTTCAGAGTGAATCCAAAGTGTTACCAAAGGGCAAGACTAAATCATTTATTCATGGATAATGATATCCTTTTGCACGTGTGTGCACATGTGTGCATGTGTATATATACATGTGTGTGACTGAATAGAGATGTGTATGTGTGTGTGTAGGCAAATCCATCTTTATTTATGCAACCATCAGTAGGCACTTAGGTTGTCTCACATCCAGGTGATAAAAGACACCTTTTTAATATAGTATCTTTGTTCCCTGGAATATGTTTCTGGAAATGGAATTGCTGGGTTATATAAGAGCAGTATTTTTAATTTTTAATGAATCCCAAAGTGGCCTTCCCAATTTACAACCCCATCAGCAGTGTATGTGGCTTTCTTTTTCTATACTCTGATAGCATTTGTTGTCATTTCCTTTTGGATGATGGTTATTTAACAGGTATGAGGTACCATCTTATAGGAGTTTGCTTCGCATTTCCTTCATGACTAGTGATGTTGAATATTTTTTCCTGGACTGTGTGACCATTCATATATCTCCTTTGGAAAAAATTCTACTCAGGTCTCTTGCCCAGCTCTAATTAAATTATTTTTCTTTGCTGTTGAGTTGTAAGAGTCCAGATGTTCATGGTTTCAGATCTTGCTACATTTGTAATACATCCTGAGTTAGCTTTTGTGAGTTGTGTTAAGGGTCTAATTTCGTTCTGTTATATGTGAATATCCCCTTCTCCCAGTGTCTTATGTTGAAGAGATTATCCTTTTTCCATTTAGTATTTTTGATTCCCTTGTCAAAGATGGGTGGATTTACATGTTTGAATTTATTTTTAGGCTTTTGATCCTATTCCATTGACTGGTGTTTCTATTTTTATGTCAGTATCACACATGATGTTTTGATTACTATAGCTTTATAGAATAGTTTGAAATCAGCAAACTGACTTTATTCTTATTCCTGTGATGGCCATTCAGGATACTTTGTCTAAACACTTTTCAAAGAACAGAAGCATCCAAAGTTACCAAATATCTTTCTGTAAATCACATAATTTCTCTAAATTGTCAAATATCCATTTGATAATGTACAACTAAATTCACTTTAAATTTCTGGATGTCCTTGCTTTTTAAATTATTAAGTACAATAATACCTACCACACCATAAAGAGAGTAGTTAGGTTTCATCTCATTGTCCATATTTGTCACAAAAAGAAAAAGAAAAAAAAGTAACAACTTAATAGAAAGACAGAGCCTCCAATATCAGCAAATTTAAAATTTGGAAGACCTAGCCCCATACCTCTCTCTCATACTACTGCTGCTGCCCAAATTCAAAACCTCATTTTTTTTTTTAAAGATTTATTTATTTGTACATACAGAACTGGGGTACAGGCCAGAGGCTCAGGGGCGGTGAGAGGCTTCACCAGAGACAGAGTGGGGAGCAGAACAGGCAGATTGACGAAGTACACTGCTGAGGGAAGCAGCGGGCGGGTCAGGAGAGGTCTGGCTCGCCATGTGGTCTCCTCCGGGCAGGCGGCAGGCGGAATCGAACTCATGCGGAAGTGGCTTCAGATTCTCAGTGCTGTGCTTTAACCCGCTGCGCCACCAGGGAGGGCCCAAAACCTCATTATTTTAACTTGGATTATTGCAACTGTCTACCAGTCATTTGCTCTGTCAGGTAATTTTTCTATCCATCTGAGTTAATCATCCACAAGTGCTACTCTATTGTGATATGCCACTGGTCAAAAAATCAATGTCACTCTGTGGCCTACAGTGAAACCCCCAGATATGTGACCACAAACAGAAAGCAGATTCTTGGTGATATTCTCATCTTAGTTATTGTCCCCATCATGCTGGAACTGGGGTCATCTAAAAAGGGCTGAGATCTATTGACAATAGCCTCTTTCAGTGACCACAGCACAATGTGTAGACATGATCACTGTCATTCTTGATACACTGTTTCGAGACTTTACTCTGTCCCCAGTTCTACAGCATTAGCTTTCAAGACCCTCTACAACCTCACCCAAATGCCATTTCAGTAACATATCTGCTGATTGCTTTCAGGCATGCCAGATGCAAGCCAAACTCCTCTCCTACTCTACCAGATTTCTTTGACTTTATTTCCTCTGTTAAGAATACCTCTTCCTGGCCCTCCCTGGTGGCGCAGTGGACTGAGCACTGCACTGAGAAGCTAAAGCCACTTCCGCATGAGTTCGATTCCCGCCTGCCCCGGAGGTGACCACATGGCGCGGCAGACCTCTCCTGACCTGCCCGCTGCTCCCCTCAGCAGTGTACTTCGTCCATCTGCCTGTTCTGCTCCCCACTCTGTCTCTGGTGAAGCCTCTCGCCCCTGAGCCTCTGGCCTGTACCCCAGTTCTGTATGTACAAATAAATAAATCTTTAAAAAAAAAAAAAAAAGAATACCTCTTCCTGGCTCGATAGACTGGATGGCTTAAACATCAGCAACTCAGAGTCTCACTTCATTAGCCACCAAATGTCCAAATTCAATGACTGGCAAAGTTAGTTCTGGCACTATGAGGTGACAATTTGTTCCAGATATCTCTCCGTGTATTGTAAATGACCATCTTCTCCCTAGGTCTCTTCATATCATCATTGCTATGCATGTTTTGTTCAAATTTCTCCTTTTAATCTGAATACTGATTATATGGATTAGTGCCCATCCTAATGACTTTCTTTTAATTTGATTATTTCTGTAAAAATCCAATCTCCAAATAAGGTCACATTGTGAGGTCCTAGAGATTAGGACTTCAACATAAGAATTTTGGAGGAACACAAAAATTCCTTCATTCTTATTTTTCTGTATCCACATCTTAATCATCCTTGCAGGGACAATCTGAGGGCATCTTTTTCTATGACACCTTCCCTGATCCTCCATCTGGAGGCTACATTCCATTTCTTAAGATATCTATCACACTGTGGGCATAAATCACATTTTAACCACTCATAATAATTATCTATGTGTCCTCTCCTGAAGGATAGTAACAGCCTGTTGAAAATGCTTTTTTTACTTATGACATCTAGCACAATAGCACAATAAATTATATACAATAAACACAGTCTGAGTATTCATGAAATTAATAAATCACTATTCACTTTAATAATGACTTTGGTCACATACTCAACTGCCGAGATAAGGGAAATGTCAAATTATCACCAGCAATATAAACCAACAGTACACAAGGATTTGGGGCTGGACATTTTTCAATGATGAAATCATGATGGCTATACATAACTGCCATAAAGAATTTTCTATCTGCTCCAGTTTAGATATCACTGTGTCTCAGTAACAAGATGACCTTTGGAGATAATCTAGGTTGAAGCCAACATGAACAAATATAAAATAGTCACATCATTCCAAAAATAAACAATCTCTGCTTTGGGCATGTCTAGGTATGGATTTAGTGGCATTTTTTCCCCACTCTTTCAGAATAGTACACATTTTGCTGCATTCAGTCCCTATAAATCAGCTTAACAGTGAGGACCACGCCATGGTCTATTGACTATCATTTCTCTTGATGGATCTAAACTTCTGAATTTCCCATTATTGGCCCACAGGTCACTAGACTAAATCGAATATTTATCTACCATTAAAGGAGCATGTTCTTCTGGCTCCATTTAACAAAAGGGAGCTTCATAATATATAAGATTTTTAAATTCTTCTTACTTATATTTAGCCACACAGATACCACCTACCCCAACTGCATGCCATGAAACTTTAAGTACAAAATAATTTCACTCAATTTCTTCCCCCCAAGTACATGACAGTTTATATAATCAAACATGTTAATCATAATAGAACTCTCCAGGAGAATATGCAGAGTTCAGAAGTTAGTTCCCTAGCTGACTGAAGAAAAGTTAGAAGAGAGGGAAGATGAGGCAGTTCTGGAATTGATCTATTCAAGTTCTACCTTCTGGAGGTAGAAAGTTGACTTTAGTGGATCCTGAATTAATCCAGGTTTTCCAACCCCTTTGGCTCTGGTAAGTTTAGGAATACAGAAAGTTTCCAAAAGTGAGCAAGAAACTTTCCCTCACTCAACTATTGCAACCCAAAATCTGTGGCATCTAATAGATGGAACAGGAGAATATTATCATGTCAGAATATTGGCAGCTACAAGACAACATTTCCCAAAGGGATGAAGGATATAGTGGGAAGTATTTGGCCAGTGCTGGATGTTTAATAATTGCAAAGTCTCCAAGAGAGAGGAGCAGCTGAGGTCTGATAGCTGGGAGCAGTCTCTGCTGATATTATCTAACTGGGTTAAAGTGTCAGCTAACTCCCCAGTATTAATAACAGTCCAAAATGTTAGACTTATACTTAAATGCTGTCCTGACTGAGGTCAAGCCAGACATACTGTGATTACTTCACAAACTTAACAGGTGCTGCAACAATTCCCAGTACATTTGGAATTTATCTTACTGCTTCAGTCACACATATGCATCACTGTAACAGCAAAATTCTAGAAACAATTAAGTTTGTGTCAATAGTTGCCAGTATGGAATAACAGGCCCCGTAAACAGCCATGGGAATGCTTTCCCATGCTAGGGTGGAAAGATCTCTAAGAAATAGCTAGTGCTGAAACAACCACACAAATAAACAGCAAAGAGTAAAGTGCATGCTTATTATGTCATGTTTTTTGTAAAGTTAGGAAAATAAGGGCATAAAGAAAGAAAGAAATTATTTGTACTTCCACTATGTATTGTTGTAGGTATTAAGAAGCTGGTTATGAGCACCTTTTGGGAGATGGTAGCAGAGTTCAGTGTGAGAAAAAGACACTTTACAACTAATATTACTTTGAAATTTTGATCCCTGTAGATAAAGTATCCAACAAATATATAATTTTAGTTAAATTGAAATATTTAAAGAAAAGCATGTGACTTGTTTGTACAGTTTAAACACAGGTTGGTTTCAACTGATTACATCAGTTTACCTAATGTTATACTATTCCCACATTACCGATATCTCCTTATTAGTATGTTCTTATTTGCAGAACCAGTAATTAATGACTATAGTGATACACACATAAAGGCATAGTAGTACAAAGTAGGATTTCCACACACAATCAGCCAGAATCTCTGTAATCCAATTAAAATATATGACAGTATACTATGTATTTATCATGTCTTTCATCACCCGGGGAGACTGCTCCCCATAAAGATGACTATCTATGAAAAAAAAAAGTAAATTTTAAATTTTTTATGTATAGAAACAAGAGTGAAAGGGTATGTTTTGCTATACTGGGCTGACAAATATTATTAAGTCCCCCTTAATTTCGTCATTTCCCATCTCTAAATTCTAAACACCATCACCTCATTCTATCACTTCAAATGTGAAATATTAGAACAGCTTTTAGATTTTCCCTTACATCTTGTATTTCATATTAATGCTATTCTTCCATAAACAAAACAAAACCTACTAGAAGAGCAATCTTTATTTTAAACTAGAGTCAACAGAAACTCTTCTGTTTACATAACAAAATCTTCTACAAGCTGACTCACTGTCTCCTACTTCTGTGAGTTCCCTTACTGCTTTCCTCTATTCTTCCATCTAAATTTCCCCCTTTCCCATCCTTAATATGACTTCTCTTGGGTCTCCCAGCTTTGGTTTTCTTCATCTGCTGTGCCATATAGACTAATCAAATGTGCAGTTTAAAGGAGGTGCACAGTGAGCCCAATCCAGCCAGCAACCTGATTTTGACAAAATAGTCTGTTTACTAGAGAAGGTTTAGTACACAGATGTGAATTTCAAGGTCCCTTTAAAATCTGGTGGTGCAAGGGGTTAAAGAGCAGCACTATGAAGAGATCCCCTGCCACTACAGCACGAATTTGATCCCAGCCAGGAGCTGATCCATATGGCATGACAGATCTCTCCTGTCTCGCCTACCACTCTCCTCAGCAGTGAATTTCAGGAGATCTGCCTGTTCTGCTCCCCAGTCTGTCTCTTGTGAATCCTCTCACTGCAGCACCTCTGGCCTGTACCCCAATTCTTGTCTGCATAAATAAGTAAATAAAAAATAATAAAATAAAATCTGGAAAATCTGACAGTGCTGGGTCTCCCTTATATGAAAGTGACTGTCCACTTGCTGGACTGTGAAGCTAGCAGGTAGAGGTCAGTGCACTCTCTAGTTCTCAGTGACCCCTACCCTGGAAGCCTCACTCACCTGCTATAGCAATACAGGCATTTGAATTGCCCATCTTTTTCCCCTCCAGAGCATTTTTTTTTTCTTTTAGGCACAGGTTAAATTGTCGGTAATTATTTTGATCTGCATTGATTTCTTTTGAAATCTGATAGTACTAGAAAGTACTGAATAGTCACAATATTTAGGGGAAAAAATCAACCTTCCTTGTAATCAAGGAAATCAAACAATTATGAGCTATTCAGCTTATGCACATAATGTGCTGGCAAGATTTTTAAAGTATTCTAGCCTCTGATTGTGGTCACAGAGGAGAATTAACATGCCTGTGAGGTCTAATTGATAGCACAAATAGGCAGAAATATTCTGGGGGCAAGTTTACTGACAGGTTTAAAAAGTTTGTGTCTACAGTTAGATCCTTAAAAACATTTGTAGAGAAAAGATTCTGAGATAATTGCTCAACAAATGAACACAGTCGTATGTGTAAGGATGATCACAATACCTTTTTTTTTTAAGCATAGAGAATAGAAAGAAAATGAAGGTCCAAGAAGAGGAGAGAAATGAAATTATGATAATCAATACAATAGGTAATGATGCCAACATATCACTGTACAGAATGGTACAGAATAGTACAGTGTACCAAAGAAGATATAGGTCATGGGATCGGTGCTATGTTTGTGCCTCTGACTGTTAATCAACATTCTTATTCCAAATTTCTTATTTTTGATAATAGAAATCTTTGCCAACTCTTTTAATTGTATTAGTTGATTAGTTTTCTATAATAAAACCCCTTGTCAATTCCTTTAATTATTTAGCCAAGTGGATGCAAATATTGTAATTAAAAACAAAAACACCTAAATGGAGACTTTAAACTTTCCAAGAACTTGACGAAGACATATTGCATTCATTGGCAAGCTGATTTAGGTGGATAAGTACACATTATATAATAGCATTAATAGATTGCATGTTTTCAAAGTTGTATCTGAGTGGAATTTACCCTTAGGATAAAGGCAGGGAAGCTATCAATAGAAGAGACGATGTCAGTTGAAATGAATTCATACTTAATTGCATACCCTGCTATTTAAAATATAAAATGACAGGATTTGCCTTTGTGTCCTGATTTAGATTTTTTTTTAATCTTGTCTATTTAGACTTCGAGTTAATACCCACACCTGCTTATATACCATTTCTTCTCTCACTACATACACCCCTACCTCCCCACTCCCACCTGCCTATCTTTCATTGAAGGAACATCTCACATGAAGCAGTCAAATGTCATTTAGTGACTGACATTGACATAACTTTGCCACAAGCAACTAAAGCAATTACCAGGGCTGGTTTGGGCACAGCTGAAACACCTTGATAAGGCAGTAGTGAAAAATGACGCATCACACAACCTGAATGGTTTCATCAGAGCAACACTAAATCAGTGTGTATGTCTCTAACACACTCATTCTGTCGATAATAGAATAATCAAACAGAAATAAAGAGTGTTGCCTCCAAATTCTGCTGACAGTCAGAAATGTAAATAAAGTGCTACTTTTCCGTGTCCTATCTTTCCAATGTATTTTAGCCAAGATGGTTTCAATTTAGTGGTCTGTAAACTACAACATATTTTAAACCTGCATCATTTGTGCCTAATAAACATCAAATAAAAGACCACAATTATGTAATTGTTCATTTCTTCAAAAATTGTGATGATTATACACTTAACAAAATATAAATCCAATGACAGGACATAAAATGAGGGCTGCCTCAAGTTAATGAGGACTTAGACATCTTTGAATAACTTCGGAGGACCCAGAATATAATTGTGATTTAGAGTTTCTCTAAGTAAACCTATCATAGATATCATGAAGGGACATAGTTGAAAGACAATCTTTACCTCCATGTTGGTGTTTACTAAATAACATGAGGATCTTCTATCTGCATGACATGACACCCCCATCCTGACTGATTTGTGGGTGACATGATGCTCCATTGCTTCCACTGCCTACCACTCACGTGGCTGTCACTTATGCTGGCGTCTCTGCTGCCTTCTGTCCCCTGGCACCCGATCACTCACCTACTCCTTCTACTCTGTGATTCACCTTCTCAAGCAACACCCTCCTCCTACCTGAAACACCAAATCTACACTCACAGAAGGGAACTTAAACAGCAAGCAGCACGTAAATGCTGGCGTATAATATTATAGATTTGTTCTACTCTAAATTGGCCAAGACTACGTTATAATCAAATAGATACCACGTTAAAAGAGAAACCCTGGAATTTAAACTCCCAGTCTCCTTGTTCTTCCCCCTGCTGAACTGAACTGTGATACCCAACCTCTGGGCCTTGGGGTAATGCCCATGAAGGGGGAGGTGGCTCACCCGCCTAATAGCATCCATACTCCATACACTCTCAGCAAGCTCTCCAGGGAACACTCTATACCTTGACTTTTGATTTCATTTTCTTTACACCATTTTTCATTTTGTGCATTTTTCCACCTCGATTGTAATCTCCATGTAATGCCCACCACCAATTCACTCATGTGCCATCACCACAGTCCAGGGCATTCTTCCTATCCCAGTTCTGATCCTATACCCCTTTCCACCCCCATAAAATGATTCTGCTTTATAGTTGTTCATTTCTTTTCATTTTTACTCTATTAGATTTGTTTTTCTCCCCCTGCCACCCCCTGCCCTGATCGCTTATGCTCCTGATATGAGTGAAACCAGCTGGTATTCTTCCTTTTCTTTCTGGCTTATTTCACTAAGCATGATCCCTCCCAGCTCTATCCATGTTGCTGCAAAAGACATGAATTGATCTTTTTGTTTGCTGAGTAATATTCCACTGTGTATTTGTACCACATCTTTTTTATCCAATCTATTTTTGGATTTTGGGTAGATTTGACATTTTATTTCTATAAGGCCTCTTCTATATAAAATGTTCAAAAGGATTTTCATTCTTACTAAGTATCATAGTATTTTTAAACCAAATTAGCAGGTACTTAAGATCTCAATATTTTGTAATTTTTCTAAGAACAGCTGGGAACAGAACACAAAGTAGGGGGGCATCTAAGAGCAAACCTCAAACTTCATTAAAAAGATCTCTGGGTCAACATTTGAGAAAAAAAAAAAAGGGGGGGGTTAATATGAACCTGTGTGTTGCGCTTCTACTGAGATGCATTGAATACATTAACTGATATTTGTACTTGATATATCATTTTTCCAAGAAAGATCATACATATATATTACTTTATATAGAGGGTGTTATATATTCTGTGTAGTTGAGAGAGGTAAAATTCAAATTTTATTTACAATATTAATATACTATATAAAGAGAGGTAGATAACACTAAGAATCCTATGCATTTTTTAGAGGAAAAATCCAATATTCAGTCTCCTTATTTTGCTTTTCTTTTCTCCCATATCATCAAGAAAACATACTTTAATTTGTCTCTCAGTGAACTGACATGCTTGCTTAACTGAAAAGCTGCTTTGCTGGCAGAGACCAGATAACTAATATCCATGGTAAAATCATTTCCGATGTTTCTTGAACTCAGATAAAGCCGCTTCAGACAGTTCAGACTCAACAGCCTGTACCCAAATATTAGGTGGAATATAGTTGGAGTTTCTCCCAAGTTCATGTCTGGAGGGTGGGGGAAAGGTAGGGGTGAGGAGGAGGGCTAAAATGTGCCTGCTCTTCATCAGCTACCTGAAAATAATAAACACCAAGTATACACTTCTGTTAGCTAAATGCAAAAATTGTCTCTAACATTACTTGTTGGTTACTGATGCTTCCTTCAGCATATTATTTTTATTAATTCCATGAGTGTTCCCCTTGCCTTCCAGAGCCTCTCGGGAGATCCATGATGTAAGGAACGCTGTTGTCTACCCCAAAGATGAACCCCAGAAATGGGCCCGCAATGCTAAGTAGGAACTCTTCCTTCACGGTTAGCCTTTTTGTTCAGCTTCTCATCTCCCTGTTACACTAATCAACCAAGTTACTCATAGTGTTGTCTTCCTGGATCACCTGAGGGTGCGCCATGTATTAAAAGGTCCTTGGCCCATGCAAAGACCCCAACATTATTCAATAAGTTGCTTATAACTCTCCTCCAGAGTCCAGATGAGAAACAGGGAGATGAGAAGCTGAACAAAAAGGCTGACTGTGAAGGAAGAGTTCCTACTTAGCATTGCGGGCCCATTTCTGGGGTTCATCTTTGGGGTAGACAACAGCATTCCTTACATCATAGATCTCCCGAGAGGCTCTGGAAGGCAAAGGGAGCACTTGGAGTTTTGAGGGATAGAGCAGCACTACAAAGCAATATCCATTTGATTGTGTTTAACCCGCTTATGAAAGCCCCCTTTAATGGAACACAATTGACAACAGGCTGAGGTACTGTTCCCAGAACACACTCTGACAAATATCACTGTAGCAAATGAAGAATGATTGAAATGCCTTTAGCAGAGGGTTTTCAAAGACCCCTTGTTTTGGTAACAGTGTGAAAGTGAGTGGGTAGGAAGCGAGACCACAGAGAAAGAGGACACACATTGGCTTTCTCCTTAAAACGAGAGAGCAAAGGGCGTGTTTTCTGAGACCCGTCCAGTGTCTGCATCCCATGATCCTAAAAATAAGATAATTTCAAAATTGACTTCATCACATGAGGCAACAGGGCCACAGTGAGTAATAAACCCCTTGGTCTTTTAAGTTTATTTAGTCCTTTCAAAGCGAGCCTGCACAGTGAGCTAGACTTTGAAGGAAACAGGGATGATAACACCCTTCCTGCCATACAGCCCTTTCAAGCATTTATTATGTTTAGGGATGTGTCCTTAAAACTCCCAATCTACTTAAAATATTATCGCTAAATTACCTTTCTCACTGGTTATTATCACTGTTCTTTCATTTGAGTCATCCCAATCTATTATGTCACATCGTGTTTGGCTGCCAAATGTCATTCTCACTCCCAGACATTTTTATGACATTTCAATCCATTGGTTCGGACTTAAATCATCGCTGTACCTTCTAATAATATGCATACATCATACTGTCAGACAATTACTAATTTTGAACACCAGGTTTAAAGCACTCAGTGGTTCATTTCGGACCATATTTTAAAGACTTATCTAAAGTAATATTTTCTGCAAGAACCTGTCACAAATGAAAACATGACTGTCAACTCATTCTGAGTTCCATGAGGTCATCTAGAGGAATACAAAATCCCACACCATTTTAAGAGCTTTCCAGAGTCAATATTCAGTGTGGTAACCTAAGAGGAGTGAATCTACTGGGTGTCGCTCTGTTACATTACAAGGCTTTATTATTGGCAAGCAAACTGACTAGGAGCTAGTGAGGTCGGTTTATTGGCTGTAAAAGTATACATCCCAAAGGAAGACTTAACTGTGCTCAAGTCCTTCATGCATAACCTGTTGGTTACATTTCCAATGTAGTCCAATGTGTGAACGGTGAGAATGTTCAAACTACTGAAGCTGAGCTCAACCCAACAGGTAACCACAACTTTTCCTCTGAAATTAAAAATAGACTACCTGGTGAAGATGCTGCAAAATGCTTGTGAGTCGGAATATCAACTTCTAACTAAACTCATCAATATGTGTTTTGTTTATTTGTTCTGCTTTGGCTGCTCAATTCTCCCCTAATGTGAATAGGCTGGAATGAATGATTAAATAGGCTAGGATGTGACCAAGTCTCTTCAGCCAAAATCTTAACCCAAGAAACTGTTCACAATTCTTTGTATGACTTAATCCACTTATGTGAATATGCAGCAAGGCTCAAAAACAGATCAAGTAAAAATTCTACAATGAAAGGTGAAATCTACACCTTCAAGCAAAAGTGCAGAACTCACCCTCCTAGACCAGGTGTTGGGATACATAATGGAGATAACGGGTCTTTTTCTCTCTCTGATTTAGGCCACAGGTAATTGTCTCAACTTTAGCATTGACACCCATTTGAGGGGATGCAGACATTCTTGTACTCACAGGGACACTGTTCACAGTAGCCAGGCTACAGAAATGACCTAAGTGCCCCCAAATAGATGAGTGGATCAGGAGTATATGGTATCAGCATATGCAACAGAATACAACTCAGCTATCAAGAAAAATAAACTTGCCATCTGAAACAACAAGCATGGAACAGGAAGGGATGACACTAAGTGAAATTAGTCTAAAGGAAAATGACAAGTACTAGGTGGTGTCATTTATATGTGGACTATAGAGAAGCAAAACAAAGCCGCCCACATCAGACTGCAGAATTGAGAAATCTGAATGTGAATCATGAGTACCAGAGGGCAAGCTAGGGAGGGGCACAGTGGACTCTAGTGAAGGACTGTGGGTGAGTTGGTGGTGGGTGTGATGTGTACCAACACCCGCAGGGGAGAATTTCCACCTCTAAATCATAAACATTGTAAATCAATGTTATCTCTATACAACAAAAGCTAAAAGAAAAGAATTTCGAGGCATTCTAGGAGTAATTTCACACACACACACACACACACACACACACACACACACACACACTACAGCCCTTCCTGGTGACACAATGAGCTATAGGTCATTCTAGGTACTTACGTATTTATGAGTGACTGAGGGTCCAAGAAGGAAGAAGGCAAGAAAAGGTATTTATATAATGTTCAAAAGACTAGTGTGCAAGCCTGGGGTCAAAGAGCAGAGGCAGAATTGGATGGATGACCTCTGTCTGACATAAGTCATGTCAGGCCACTAAGGAGCACATGCAGGGACAGCATTCTGAAAGCTTTGGGGACTGGTGATAGCTCACATGGTTACATGAGAATAAATCAACAGTCTAGATTAGCAACCACATGTGATTATGTGTCTCTCATTGAAAACTATATGTTCAAATTATTGGTCACCAAAAGGGAAGGGGGCAAGTGATTGGGTAAATCGTGTCAAGAGGGTTAGTTAAATGTTGAACAACAGAATCGAACTTTTATTGGTGAACTTAACATACAATATATGGATGCTGATTTATAATGATGCACCCCTGAAATATACATGTCCTATTACAATACAGTGTTGCTTTGATTAAAACAAAATTAAAGGATATGAAAGGACTCTGGGCTATCTGAAACATATAGGATTGCTTCCTTTCCTGTTCAAGGCTATCCTCAAGCAACTTTAGGATGAGTTCAAGGCACATCTCTCCAACCCCAGTCTGTGATAGATATCCACATACAGATTCTTTTGTAACAGGATATAGTAATGACTTTCAATGCATGTCCCATAAATCTGTAACCAGAATATTCTCATTCTACTCGCAAACTGTACACAGTTTCTCCCAGAACACTGTGAGTACATGTCTCATTCAGTAGTTCATGTTTTACCATTATTCCCTGGAACTAATAGTAAAACCAAGTGAACATACCTATTGCGCTGCTTCCTTGGCTAAGTTGTATAACTAAGGTATTTCCCAGTTTGCTCAGTTACCAATTAAGTTGATAAAAGGAAAATTTAGTTAATACAGAACACAACTGTAACTACGTACCCACCATGTACTTTATCACCTCCAACCACTCATTTTTCACATGGGTAGGTTTGTTTGCCCAGATTACATGATTTAACTAAGTCTCAGAGGAGACTTGATGTAATACATGATGGAATCAAGATCAAGAGATATGTTTTCACTGCAGATACAGCGCTCTGTATTTCTACCACGGAAATCTTGGAAACCTTGGTTTTCGTGATAGAGAAGATACTTCCTGTTTTACTCCTCTCGGGGGATTATGTACAATATCATAGACTCAAACAGCCTGCTGCCAGGGCTTCATGTAAAAGGAAAGAATAAACAGAAGTATTTTCTGTCAAGGTGCCTCTAAAGATCACTATGCAAATGAAGGTGACTGCCTAGAAGATTGTATTTAATGAGTTCAAAGAGCTTTGCAATATTATTGGGATTCACAGAGTTCAGCATCTCTCACCAGAAGTCCAGATCTAGAGACAGCTCAAAAGAAGAGCAGAGAGCTTCCCAGAGGTGAATCCTAAAATGCAAATTGTATGCAAAGATTACAAAATGTGAACAGATTGAGGAAACAGATTGACTCTCAAGGACAAAGCTTGAATTTCTATATCCTTCCAGATTCATAGGAGTATGGTTTTGTAAAAGTAAGTTAAGTAATTCTCAATTTTTCACAAGTGTTTTCTATGTCATGTCCAACTGAATTTAGAGGTGACAATGAATAATTAAATACTTTAATCACTGTTACACAATTAGGACTACCATAACCATGCTAATCCCTGTTGGACTAATTCACCACGAAGTCAAATTTCAAAATATCTATCTTCAACAGGCCTTTAAAAAATACATATGGAAGAAAGTCAAGGATTGAAAAATAACTCTGACAGTCTGGTGAATTGGCTTATAAGTAATTTAAAAGTTCTATATTACTTCCTAAATTGTTCTGGAAATGAGAATTTTTAACTCAGTGCTTTTGAAAATATTCTATTTCATATATTTTTCAAGCTTCAAAACTTTATTTAGCCTAATACAAATATGTACAATACTTTATATTCAAGCAGAAAAATTATTATTTTTGATTCTTCCGTCCTTTGAATTACAAAAGGAATGCCAGGCTGAGTAAGGGATTCAAGAATTGTTTAACGTGTATAACATGCAGTGAATGTATAACTTCTCTATCACTTCAATAAAATCACATACCCTCAGTATTAATCTACACCATTAAATATATATATCCCTAATTACATAAATATTCTATATGTATGTACATATGTATCCTTAAATATGTACATAACTGAACAACCTGAGTGTCACTGCTAATGATCTATACATGTAAATTTAATTTCTAATTAATTTTATAAGAAAGGATATTTTATAACACTTCTCATGACAGCGGATCTAGGCACAGTTAATCGAGTCAAACACCTAACGTCATTCTAAGGTTGCTACTTCACAGATTAGAGATTCATTGAAAAATTGAACTTTGTGTGAAGACTTAAAAAGATGTTATATGTAATTGATTACCAGCCATGCAGAGAACATTATAAATGCTAAATAAGCACTAACTGCATATCATAATTCTAATTCCTTTTATTTAAGTAACGTTGTATTATATGTTTCCAGTGTACATCCCTGAGTTTCAATGTGTGTACATAGAAATCGAGACCACGAATAGTGCAATTCAGTCTTTCATCGTTACAATTAATCCATTTTACCCGACTGACTCACTGCTCTTCCATCTTTTCTTTTGGTAATCACTAATTTGGATTTAGTCTAAATGTTTATTTTCACTTTCTCTAATTCATTCGTTTGTTTACGTACCACATATAAGTCAAATCATATAACTTTTGTCTTATTTCATCAAGCGTAGTATCTTCTAAGTCCATACATGTTGTTTCAAAAGCAAGATTTTAACTTATTTATGACTCAGTAGTAACCCATTCTTTAGTAGTAACCCACCTCTTTTTTAGCTGCCAATCAATACTTAAGTTGTTCCTAGAACAACAGTTTTTACCATTGTAAATAATGAGACAATGAACACAGGGTCTATATGTCTCTTTGAAATGGTGTTTTTATATTTTGGGGGACATATCCATAAGTGGGGCAACTGGATCACATAAAAGCTTACAAAGAAACAATTTCAGTATATACACTGGCACTTTTTAAAATATAGCCACTAGTATCTTTTTTTTTTTTTTAAATTTATTTATTTGTTCATAGAGAACTGGGGTACAGGCCAGAGGCTCAGGGGCAGCGACAGACTTCACCAGAGACAGAGTGGGGAGCAGAACAGGCAGATCGACGAAGTACACTGCTGACGGGAGCAGCAAGCGGGTCAGAAGAGGTCTGCCGCGCCATGTGGTCACCTCCGGGGCAGGCGGGAATCGAATACGCGCAGAAGTGGCTTTAGCTTCTTAGTGCTGTGCTTTAACCCGCTGCGCCATCCGGGAGGGCCCACTAGTATCTTTTGACCAGTGTATGGTCATACACTAGAAACCTCATCACCATCACTTCTCTGCT
Organism: Condylura cristata; assembly: GCF_000260355.1. Classification (NCBI taxonomy): domain Eukaryota; kingdom Metazoa; phylum Chordata; class Mammalia; order Eulipotyphla; family Talpidae; genus Condylura; species Condylura cristata. The sequence goes on from NW_004567111.1 coordinate 9,196,614, forward strand.
TCCAAATATCAATCATTCTTATGAAACCAGATTTTCATTGGAGTAACTACAGTCTGTAATTATGGCTCAAAAATGCTTCAGCTTTGGGGATACAGTTGTTTTGTGTTAACTATTCCAGAATTTAAATACCATATACACATCATTGAATAATTCTTCTTAAGAAAATACACAGACAATTTCAAGAGGAAAATAGAAACTTTTAACAAATGCACAATAGGAATTCTAAAAAAATGAAAAGAGCTGTTTTTGTAAGACAAAAAAAAAACTATTAGTTTAATATCAGGCTTGACACAGTAGAGGAAAACTGGTGAACCTGAAGGTAGATCAACAGAAAATAATTCATCTTCTAACATGGAGATAGTAAGACAAGTTAAATAGATGTCAGGAAACTTGGAACAACATCAAATCAAATCAACTTTTCATTTTTTACCAAAAGTAGTCAAGAGAGAACAAACAAATTATCAATGAGAGAAATGAGAGAGGGAAATATTACAACATACCCTGCATATAGTAAAAGTAAAGTAAGTGATTATTAAGGCCAATTTTGACAAGTGAGGATATGAAAAGTTCCTTACAAGTACAATTTACCAAAACCAAAGCAAGAAGACAGCAAAGCTGAAAAGTTCATGCCTAGTAAAGAAACTGCATTTGTAAGTATATTGGTTAAAAGAAAACCTTCCCATTAAGACACTCCAGGGCCATGTGCTTACACTGGTGAATTCTAACAAACTTTAAGGTACAAATCATACACTATTATAAAGATATGTACAGGCATATAGGAGAGGGACCTTCCAAACTTACTTCATGAGGTCTACATAACCCTCATGTTGAAATCTGACAAGTATATCAGATGGGAATAAATTGTATACCTTTATCCCTCATGATCATGAATCAAGAAATGCTCACTAAATACCTGGAAAACTCATGCAACAATATACCAACATGACACTACAACAAAACCAAAGTAGTTTTCCAACAAAGGTAAGATTAATCAATGTTTAAGAGTCAACCAAGGCGAAAAACTATGCCTTCTCAACAGCTGCATAAACAAGATTTGACAGAAGACTGACAAGGCTGAGAAAGAACTGGATGCATGCATTACTGGGAAAAGTATGTCTGACATTTTTCCATAAAGTTAAACATACTTATCAGTGGAAATAAATATCAGTCCAGAATACTACTCAAATGTTTTAAAAAGAATAAAGCACTGTTGTTTTTTTTTTTTTTTTGCAACGATGTAGGCAGATTTAATAATCATCAGGCTGAGTAAGAGTAGTCAAATTCCAAACAGCACATGCCATAGGTTACCACTTTAATGAACAGCAAAAAGAGCTTAGTGTAAGATTAAATCGCAGGCTAGTGGTTTGTTGAAGTGAAGATTGGGAAGATTGACAAAAAGTGGGTAACGAACCAATTTGAAAGGTGGTTTCCAGAAATTCTTAAGTCTTGATGGATGTGATAGTTTTTTATCAAAATGCCAAATATTTCACTTAAAATGTACAGTCATGTTTATTAAATGACAGCTGTATTTTTTAAGTGATCCTTCATTAGTTTGTAGGCTACATGTGTGCTTTTTAACTGAACCCCACCACTTTGAGTTTGTACACATAGTCTTCCCAGTTCACAATGATGGCTATATACCCTGAAATCACTAGGTCAAGATGATTATAAAGCAAAGTTGTGTCAAACTGCAATCAGATAGATTATTGGGCTAGTAAGGGGGAGCATTACATAAAACACATAAGTCTGAAAGGAGTATAGATTGTACATGGAAATATTAATGTTTTACTGAAATGTTCTAGAACGTTCATTATTTCAATGGAGCAGGTAGGGAAGAGAGAGAAGCTTAGTCACAGTGAAAGAAATTTTTTAGGCCCTCCTGGGGGCACAACAGTTTAAAGTGCAGTTTAAAGTATGAAGCAATCTGAAGCCAAACTAGCATGTGTTTGATTCCCAGCCAAGGTGAGGTAACCCACATAGCATGGCACACCTCTCCTGACCCACCCACTGTTTTCCTTAGCAGTGTATTCCAGTGCATCTGCCTGTTCTGCTCCACTCTGTTTCTGGTGAATAATCTCACCCCACACCTCTAGCCGACACCACAGTTCTTGTCTACATAAATAAATCTTTAAAAAAATAAAAAAGAAAAAAGAAGTGTTTTTTCTTTACATAGTTCTCAACAGAATACCCATGAATCTAATGTTAAAATATACATACATACACACACACACACACACACACACACACACACACACACACACACACACATATATATATATATATATATATATATATATAAATCAGGGAGCATTATTTCAGCTAAAAAATATATATGTAAGAGCTGCATACTATTTTAAAATTATTTGATAACTTTCTTGTCTTTCTTACTGTATGCTGACACTGTATAACCAATGAGTTGTTTAAAAATATATTGTCTTCATGATTATTTCAAAATTAGCTTAACTATTTTTAACCTACCCCATAACTAATTTTAGGGAGGTTGTAACTATTTCATATAGGTGGGCTGTTTTATATAATTCCCATGTTCTTCATGGCCCCTTTATCCAGTTTTCTTAACAAAAATAAAACTTATAAGGACACCTACATTTTAATACTCTATTTTTTACTGCTTATTGCACTCTTATAATTTATGAAGGTGATAATCACTACCAGTAGTATTTTTGCTTTTTAAAGCATTATGATGTGACTATATTAAATATAAAACAATTAAATAAGTATTATATGAAAAAATTCTCTCACACACACATACACACAAATGTATAGTAAGGCAAAAAAAATCAAATTGGTCATTCTATAGCATGATAAAATTCTCATACGAGAAGGTCTATATTAGCAATTGCATGGGATGTTTACCATAAAATGATAACTAATTTAATCTACGAAATCAAGTTTCTCATTTTAATTGCAACCAAACGGTAAGCTTTATAGGTTAAACATAACATTTTCTGATTTCACTTGTAGCAGGTGTTTACAGAAATACTGACTTCACTAGCTGCTGGTCTGCCATCCCCCTCCAAATTTTGTTGATTTGTTAGTATACACATAGATATTCAAGGTAGGTTTCGTATTCTTTCCCCTGTGCATAATTTTCTTGATATAGAATTTCCACAACCAAGGCTGTAAAAAATGCTTAAACAGAGAACATTTTGGTATGTTTGTAACTGGGATCCATCACTCACTGACATTCCACCAAGAGGCTATATTTAAACCTTTACACTGCCTTGCCTTATCAAAGGAGCAGTTTGGCATTTGGTATTTGGAGACAGCTATAAAGCTGCACCATCTGTCCCACTCCGTTTCAAGAGGGACATCAATTTTTATCCTCGTTGGATCCTGCAGGAATACTCTACAAAAACTCAGCACATGCATGACTCAGTTATAATTCAGCCTTCTCACTGGGGCCAGGGTAGAGGTGGCAGACGGAAGCACTTGTGTTCATATACTAGGGTAAAAAGGAAACTGTTGGCTAATCAGAAGCACAAGATTTCTAAATCACACTAATAAAATGTCTGCTTAGAAAGATGGCTCAAAATATATTTTGACAGCCTGTCTTTAAGGAAACATTCCAGACTTAATCTGACAACAAGATCATGTTTGTTCACTGAAGAGTTTATTGGGGTGAGCAAAAGGTAGTGTTGCCCAGCCTAACACATTTGGCAGAGATGAGGAATCAGAACTGTGGTTATAGACCTGTGATTTAGTTCTTTTATATTACAAATAAGTCCCATGACATGTAAAAACAAATCGCTTTGTAGACCAGAACATCACAGAAAATCAGAAAACTCTTAAGTGGGGGGGGGGAGTGTATCTGGGCATATAATTCATCATGAAAAGGGGAAGTCTGCAAATAAATTTCCAAGGATGCTACCAACTGACCTTTATTTCTTCTAAACATGCAGAAAAGAATGAGCTGAACTAACTGGAATTCAGATCCTACACTGGTGATGTGCTCTTATTTGGCCAGGGAAGTCATTAAACACAGGATAGGCAACAATGTAAAATAGATTCTCATTTCTCTAGAGAAGCAAAAGTGTAATGTTGCAGAATAGAAAACCATCTTGCAGTAGCACAGCCAAATTCAATATGCCTTCATGTTTGAATTTCTTTGAGATAAAACTATAAGCAACTAAATCAGTATTCACTATTTCTGAACTTATGATGCCCTGATGGTTTCTACAGGTGTTTGGATACTCTAAGGCTGAAAGAATTTAACTTGGTACTTTGAGTTTGAATCTCCTCAACATGAGAGATGGTGAAATTTAATTTTCTTAACCTCAGTGAATCTATTTCCCCATCTGGAACATACGCATGTCACATATATGACTCAATCGTTTATACCCATAATAACATACAATCCATGTTTCACATGTGCTTGTATACTCCTTATGCATTATATGCATATCTGTACCCATCACAAAATTGAGAATATAACAGTTAAAAAGCCATATAAAGTACTTGTATCACAATACCTGTGCTATTAATAAGATGAAAAGATACATGTCAAATGGCAAGATGAGCTGCCAGAAAACAAGATTTATTTCTATACTTGAACTGACCTTTTCTTTAGAGCACAGTTCTCTCTCTCTGGTGTTATTTACACAAAATCATCATAGGTATATACCCTTATTTGGAGAATATAACAGCACTTGCACTTTCTTTTGGATGACAAGGTTTTTTCCAGAAGTCTAACAAACTCCAGAATTCTATAGACATAGAAAAAACTAGCATACAATATTGATAGCTACAGGATACTTCAGAGAAGCCAGCACTGCCCAAGGGAGAGGAATTGAGGTTAGCAAACCACTGACCTCATTCATCACATTCCAACAACTGCCTAAATAAAGTGTCGGGTTCTCTCTCTAAACCCTGCTGCTCTATGTGTAAGTGTACATAAAACATTACAGAATCTCTAAGACAGGCTTTTTTACCTGTGTAAATGTGCCAGGTGCATGGATGTGATTTCTGGATATCACTGTGTCTTCCTGAATCAGTATTCTAGCATTTCTCCCTAAATACCTGAATATCATGTGTTGCATATAAAGAAACATAAATGTTATACTTTTAAAATTAGGCTATCCTAACCTAAATTTAAATAGCTTAACTGCTCCCAGTAAAATCATTCCCTTTGGCAGATGTATTTTTACACTGAAAGTCAAATAAAATGTTGTAGCACATACACAAATGTGATATCCAGAGTCTTAGGAAATGAGTCTCCTGAAATAAGCAAGAATGTGCATACTAAACTGTTCAATATTTGCTTATTGCAACATGATGGACTCATACATAGGACATAATTTGGAAGGAGCACTTTAAAGCTTAAAGGGAAGAGGGCACTTACCAATCATGGGAGTTTAAACTCAGTCCCTCTGAATGAAATCGGTAGATACAATAAAAGGTCCATCTTCCCTATAGAGAGATCTCTCCAGGAGAGAAGGGGAAGGAAACTGCAAAGTCAAGTCATTGCTTCTCTTTCCATTCTGCAGAAATCACATTTCCCATCAGTCTGTCAAGAAACATCACTGAAATCTAATCCACAAGCTGCATTTGCAGTCTTGTTCTCGTTCTGTTATTTGAGCTCAGTAATGTACTGAGTTATGGATGCTTATTGGCAAGAGCAGGGGCCAGGAAAGGGTGGGGGAATGCAAAGGGGTGGCAGGAGAGAAATTGAATAAAGTTTGTTGTAGTAGACTGGAGTGGAGTCATTGTCAAACACTGGGCATGAACATGACTTGTTCAAGACATCAGTCAAATCCTGAAACCTTCAAGAGAAAACACCCTTTAATCAGTACACCTAGAGCCAAGATAGGAAATTACATATTAAGGTGTTTCTATAAAATCTTAAATTAGATCATCAGGAAGAGGCAAACTGTGCTTTTAGTATACTTCTTGTGAATCAGGTATGCAATTGAATCTGTCTGATATTTCACTGGAGCATGATAGCGGTTACCTTGTTCCTCCAACATGTTTAAATTTCTCATGTAGCTCAGTGGTCTCAGTGCAGGGTGATCAATGGCAGACACAGGGGAGCATTTAGAGACCATCATCAATTTCCAGGTCCTGTGCCCAGGGGTTCTGATGCAATGGTCAGAATGGGGAAGGGGCATCTGTGTTTGTTAATGGCCCCCTGGGTGATTTTAATGTGCAACCACTTCAAGAACCAGTGACATAAGCCTGTTTTGCAGAATGGTGATGTGATGTATCTGGCAGAATCAGGAGCAGGTGCAGTTAAAATACCACCAGGGGTCCCGACACCAGGCTCTCTCCTCCCATCCAAGTGCAAGACCTGATAAGGATGGCGTCCTGGCTGGAAGGAGCCATGAGTCTACCGTTGTATGGATTATATTAGGGGATTCTGAATTAGGATCTGAAAGAGTCATTTGCTTCTCTCTAACGGCTGAACCTGTACAATATAAGTCAAGAGAAATTTACAGCCAGGATTTACACACTGTGACTGTAGCCAGTTTGTAGCAAAGAAAAGTGGCATTCACAATCCTGCTGTTGGCTATCTCCAAGGTTTACCCATGTGCTGGCCTTCCTGCAGTAGCTGTTCTTTTAGAAACAGGTCAGCATCCTTTCTTTTCCTAATGGCCTGGTTTTGTTTAAAGCTAAAGGAGTGCAGGTAATCCCATGGAGAGAAAAAAAAATTCAGAATCTCTAAAACAGACTTTTTACCTTAAAGAACTCAATGGAAAAAAATTAAGGCAACTGTACTATACTGGTAGTTTTTAAGAACATTCAATCTGGGCCCTCCCTGGTGGCAGGATGGGTTAATGCACAGCACTGTATAGCTGTCTGCAGCCACTGCACACGAGCTCCATCCCCGACCAGGGAGCTGGCCCACATGGTGCAGAAGACTTCTCTTGTCTTGCGCGCTGCTTCCCTCAGCAGTGTACTTCAGGATATCTGCCTGTTCTGCTCCGTTCTCTGTCTCTGGTGAAGCCTCTCAACTCCCCTCTGGCCCGTAACCCAGTTCTTGTATGCATAGATAAATAAATAGATAAATGGATAAATAAATGCATAAATACATTTTTTTAAATGAACATTCAGTAATTTAGGACTATTTTAACAAAACCATTCAACAAAATTTCATCCGAAGTACGTGAATGTTCTGAGTCATATTTAATAAACAGAAACATACTTCACTTAAAAGTGATCCAGGAATGATCTCTTCTGTGTTTGCATAATTTGACATAGAGATTAAGGAAAGCCATGATATTTGTGGACTTTGGTTTCTCACATGTATTTAATACTTCTTTATGAATGCACACTTTTCAAGTAAGTCCTAAAGCATGAACATCTGCTAACCTGTAATTATGAGTGCTGACAGTGTAACATCAGAATACACAGAAGCAGGTTCAAAAAAATGTGAATTTGAAGGAAATGATGATAGGTCTGAGAACAGAATGTAATCATCCAACGATACATTCATGCATCTTTCAAGGATTTAGGTATTTGTAGTGAACTTGAGATACTTGCCAGGCCTGTTAACCCTAACCAGTTACTGAACTGACTAGGAATATTTTTCAAAAGCCAAACATACATGGTCTTTTTTGTGAACAGTCACTAACTAATGACAGGCTTGGAAAATGAATTTGATCAAAGATTTCTGGTTCTAAAAACTATGATCAGAATTTTGCTATGAATATAATCCTTGACATTTTTTTTTCCTAGCATCACATTGAATATTTTCTCTATTGTTCCTCCTTGTCTTTGCAGCATGCTAAAAACACAAATTTCTTTTCTAAATTCATAGCTGCTTTTTTTTTCCTTTTTCATTTCTTTGGGGTGCAGGCTCATTCTAAAGTTCTAACGTTGGGTTCAAGATGAGTTTCTTTTAACTCTTTACCAATTATTAGTGTTTCCTAAAAGGATGCAGATCCAACTGAAACCTATTTCTGAGCAGAGAAAAAGCCTTATGAGATGGATTTTTTTTTTGGGTAAAAATAATTATGTAGAGCTGCTGGTAACATTTCTCACATTGTTGTATCAAATCCTATTTGGGGAAAAAAATAAATCTTATTGCAGGTTTGGGATTAGAAGAACACATTCTTTTGTACTTCACATCCCTTAGATCTTATACCAAAATAAAGATTTCATGCAGAATATTTGAAGTGTAGAGTATGAGTTTTGGGAGCAAATTATTTGGTAACTTGACCCTTTAGAATTAGGAAAAATAACAATTTTATATCAAGTATATTTACATCTATTTTCTTATTGATAGACAATCTTTAGTGCAATATTTGTTCCCGGAGGCTTTTTTTTCTTTGAAAGATGACATTATGCAATTATTTTAATATAGCATCTACTCATCAGGATTATATGCAGGTATTGTAAAACATAATGTGAAACACAGTTACAGAAGACATCGGATATTTAAAATACTGCATCATAACCACAGGACAGAAGTGCTTCCTTTTTCTTCCTGTAATAACAGATTTCTGGTCTGCATAAACAAAACTGTCCAGGATTCTTTAACTGAAGCATACTGCCGCCTTTAACTATCTACATATGTGGTTCATCATCTGCATTCCAAAATAACTCTACAGAGTTCTCAAAGAAACCAGAGAGAAACTTCATAAAACTTAACAGAAGCTAAATGGGTCTAAGTGTCTGGTTATTCTCATAAACAACAGAGAAAGAAAATTTCACCAATATTTCGTACACTTTTTCATTTCTTCTGAAATAACTATCGTAGTTTGTATATACCCATCAAGATTTTAAAAATTAGCCAGAGTTGTTTGACATATAGTGTATTTCATAAAGTGAACCAACACTCTTAAATACTAGTACTCACAAATAAGGAAAACAGCTGGACAAAATAATTCTTTAAATATTATATTGAACTATATGAAATTACTGATAGTTCATGATTTTCACCCATAGAAAGAGCAGATTTATATAATTCACCTTGACTGATGATGTGATTACGTAACAGTTAACCAAACCACTCTTCTATTGATCTTATTTTATGGAAGTAGTAGTCTCTCAAAAAAAAAAATTAAAAGAAAGATAAAGATGTTGAGTCAACATCAACCTTTTTTATAGAATTTGCATTTTCAGAGACCAAGGTTGCATGTGATGGATGTTTCAAGATGAATAGCTCCAAAAGATCCTCCTCAGACTTTGGAATATGGAGCACAGTATATTAGACATGGGAAATCTCTACTGTAATCCTAGGTATGTTCTAAGTCCTGTCTGTAACTTTGCAATAGCGGGAGTAAAAACTGTGTCATCCCAGTGTCTGTTACAAAGTAATAGATGATTTTTTTCAATGCATATTAATGCTTGACCTAGAGTATATGAGATACTGACCAGAACTAATATAAAATGCCAGGGTGAGAAGCTAAAATATTGATCTTATTTGTTGCAATATAGCACTATAAAGATGCTAAGTTACTTATGGCTCACCTATTCAGTTCACACCATCAAAGACACAGGCCCCCTATGGACACAATTAAATATCAGTGACTTCATTTCAAGATTAAAATGTATTAGCTAAATGAGACCAAAGATAATTCCAACTCATCACCTCTATTCCAGGATATAGTGTAAAGACCATGTTATACGTTCAGTAAAGAAAATGAATCCTTATTTCCATAAGGCCTTACTTAACCGGGTTTTCACTTCATTTCCTAGGTTGGTGACCTCACCACTCAGAAGTCAATTTCTATTCAGTAATTTTCACTCAATAAGGTAGACGAGAAGTCTCTGACTCTATCCCATGTAGCAGTCCATAGCTCTCCTTGGTGGATGGGGCAGCTGGCTGCTGAAGACCATGGTAAAACTCCATCATTTTAGTTTCTCTGTTGGTTGCAAGAGACGCAAAAGTTCCATTGGCAAGGACTTCTTTTAGTGGGGAGGGATGGGCCCCGGGCACATTTGGAGGAGCTGACCTCAGACAATGTGAAGGGCATCACTGCCATTTTAATAGAGAAAAGGAGGGACACAAGGATGCAAATGAGGGCAGCCCACATACCGTTCCCTCCATTACATCTTCCTTAAGCACTTCTCAGCTAGCGCAAGACACAGACACCAAACTTTGGGCAGATGTCCATCTCACAGTTCCTGCCAGGGAATGAGGCTTCCTTTAGACAGCAAGATGTTAGCTTTTGGTTCTAGTTGCAGTGACTATCCCAAGGATGGACAACTGAGCCAAGGACAGCAGTTGATAATCTGCCACTGAGGATGAGGACCAGTGGGTGGGTAAGATTATCTTTCAGACCTTTGAATAAGAAAAGATGGAGAGAGCTTAGCTATTGGTCCTGAGAATAGAACTTGTAATAAGAGCAAGAAAAAGCACTGACTGAAATAAAACTGTGATTAAGCTGAATTTTAAGCAAAATATTTGAGATTGGAAGTGACCCAGGTCATGGAAAATCATGAATTAAAAAGACTTTAATAACCATCACAGGGAGGTCCCTATGATTTCTCTTGAGTCAGTGTGTAACTAGATGACACAGGCCCCAAAAGAATCTGAGTTTGGTCCAGATTCTACATCATATTTATTTTCAGCAGGTCCCAGAAATAAAGTTATCCCAGGGTTCCCACGAGTTCCCTCTAATAATCTTCCCCAACTAAGTCTCATTGCTTCTCCCTGAACTCTGATGGCAACTTTCTTTTTTAATTTCTCACATAACTCATCACTCTCTACTTTGTACCTCAAACATTTCAGTACATGCCTTGCCTCACTTACAGGCAATAACCTCAAGGAAGACTTAGCAAAAGTAGACCTATCCTTGCACATAATCAGTACACATAATAAATACATATTGCAGACACATCCATGCTATAAAATGCATTTATAACCACATTGTTGGTAGAAGAATATTTTCAACCTTAACGAAATAAGTGCTTGTAGGACATGTATAAATTTACACATGTTTGCTTGTAGGAATGTATAAATTTACACATATTTGGACACATAATTATTCCAGTTTTTTAGACTCCATATATGGCATTTAAGGATAGGTAGGTCACCCGATTAAATTAAAACAGATAATGAAAGAGATTCAAAAACAATATTTTGAAAACCTCACTAATATCACTTGTAGGTACAAGTCAGTGGGTTTCTATGGTTATTGAATACCTTTTAATAGAAGTGTCATTTACACCTATATTGACAGCGTATTAGTTCTATGTTTTAGCATAAATGTCACTATTATGTCAAGGAGAGGTTCACTACTGCTTTGCATTCCAAGCATACATTTTTATTTTGTATATATATTTTTAATGTCATAATAGGTAATACACACACACACACGTGTGCACCTGATCACTTCCCTGTTCCACCAGGTATCACAATATAGAAAGCAAGGATACAGTCAAACTATGGTGTTTCTCACTAAATTATAATGATAACACAATTCTCAAAAGTCCTAAGACCTAATTAATGCTTTCGTGAAATGTCTTACTAAGAAAACATTACCATTATCATTTGTTATGGGGGGAAAATGAAAATAAACTTAAAAGACCATCCAATTCAAATGAGGATTTTAGTCTTATTACCCAGTAACTAAAATCAGAGAGGCGAAAAAAGTATGGTCAAAACACATGTAGGAATTATTTTACCATCTGCATTCCTTTAGCCGTTTTCCCCAGTTTTCTCTCATCCCAAACTGTTGATGACATCATTATGGAACAGATTTCTGGCGATGAAGGACATTAAATATGAATTTGCCAAGAAAAACTGACTAAAGTACATTGTTGGCTAGTTTACAAACAATCCATAATTTTTTTTTTATTTTTCCAATGTGGAAAATATCTTCATTTTATACTTATTAATGAGAAAGCAGAATATAAACTAAAAACATGGTGTGGAGCTACTGAATCAACAAATTTTCCTAAATCCATGAAAGTTCACTCCAGTCATTCCTCAACATACAAACTCTTTGGTTTGGTCATTTTACTTGACGTGACAAAAGTGACATCTCTAGAGTATATCCAGGTGGCCATAGTTTCCTCCTTGAGCCCCACAGTATTAAGAGGGAGGTCACCTTGCTAACGTCAGTTTTTGTGCTTATAAATTCATGCTCTTTAAAAGCTAAAAACCATGTTCAAGTGTCTCAGGCAAGTAGCCTTGCAACTGAAATAACCTCTTGAGCCCCGTCCCTGTAACTGTGTGCAAGGAGGCATGGAGGAGGCAGATGAGCCTTGAGTAGTGTTTTGTTTCCCTCTAAATGACCAGCAGATGTGTGCTTGAGCGTGATGATACCGAACTGTCAAGTACCAATTCTCTAAGCAGAAAGATTTATCTCTTGTTACCATTTGTCCAATGCTAATTTAAAATAAAAGCAACCATTATTTATGTCCCAGCAACGATTTAGAGATCCAGAAGTGCTCTGAGAGGAGAAGTGATTTTTCTATATTATAAACATAGACACACGAAGAGCCAATTGTTCTCCTCAGAAAGTGAAGGGTGAGTATTAAAAAGTGAAGACACCCTAAACCACCACTGAGGAAGATGGGGTTGGAGTCAAATAGACACTGAACAGCCACAGGGACAGATTGCTAACATAGAAATGACCACTGCTTGGGTTATGAAAATAACCAAATCTTCTCCAAGGTTGGCTCCCTTCACCGAAAAAAAAAAAAAAATGGTGATGTTGTATATGTTAAGGAACAATAGTTGTTATTTTTTATCTTTTAGCTGGAAGTCATCCTAGTACCTAACCAATTATGTCAACTCCAGTTCGGATCCACCTCCATATTCCCAATACAGATGTTTAGAATTTTTTTTTTAATTAAATCCTTTCATGTCTAGTTAAAACTCTGGTCTTCCACAAAATAAACAACAAAAGAAAACAGTAGAACTTCACCATATTTTAAGTTAGAAACCATCATAAATAATGAAGGTCATCCTGTTTAAAGGAAATAAGAATCAGGGCGGTGTTCTGAGGTGAGATTCTTTCCATGGTTCTTGTCCAGAGCCAGGCACCCAGGCTACACACTCCCCATTCTTTCCCTGACCCTCATTCTCATGTTCCTTCCCCACCCAGCTCCTCCCTTTCCAATGGTATTATCACCTCACCATCACACCCCTGCTTTTGTTCTCTACCTTTGAAATGTTCTCAAGTGAAATGCTGCAGGAATCTGGGCCTGTGTTTAATCAGAAGGTTCAATGAATATAAATACATTCAAGTTCCACCAAAATTCTTAATTCAGGGAAAGAATGCAGAAAACAAATGTTAGTTTCTGGGTCACTGTATATTTAGTAATTAATTTGTTCTTGATTATGAAAATAATGTATGTTGGTAGAACAGAAAATAGTAATGCACAAAATCAAAGTCAACCATAATCTCACCATATTGATGATAAACTAATGTTGCTATTTTAATAAACTTAACTCCCTTTCTTCTTCTCCCTACCCAGAGAATCTAAGGGCCTCACTGGTGGCACAGGGGTTAAGTCTAACTGATATCAAACTATCAGCAGAGTCTTAAAAAGTATTCTGTAATGGAGACATTTTACGGCAGTGGAGTGGGCAATGGGCTCAAAAATGGGAGGGAGAAGCGCATGGGACTTTGGTGAGGGCAATTCATGGGGATTGCCGCTGAGATGGAAAAGGCACAATATGATGTAAAAATAAACTATCATAATAAAAAAAAAGTAATCTATAATCATAGTGTTTGTTCGAAGTACAATCTGTGTATTTAGATTAGAAATAAGGTGAAGGGCCCTCCCTGGTGGCACAGCTTGTTAAAGCACAGCACTGGAAAGCTGAAGCCACTTCAGCATGAGTTCGATACCTGCCTTGGAGGTGACCCACATGGCGTGGTAGATCTCTCCTGACCCACCCACTACTCCCCTCAGCAGCACACTTCGTCAGTCAGCCTGTTCTGCAGCCCGCTCTGTCTCTGGTGAGTGCTCTCACTGCCTCTGTACCTCTGGCCCAGCTCTGTATGCATAAATAAATAAATCTTTAATAATAATAATAATAATAATGATGATGATGATGATGATGATGATGATGATGATGTGGAAAGTTTTTATTTCATTAACTTTTATTAAAATACAAATTTTGGTATGTGCACATATGTGCGAGAATACATGTATATGTACATGTGTGTATACACACACACGCGTCTGCTCCAGTGATAAGTTTCAAGAATAAAATTATTTAGTATCTTGATATATTTTGTTAGCACAAAATTCATTTACATTAAGACTAGGATGTCCCTTGCCTACAATAAGGTTAATTATTTAATCTTTTTTTTACATTTTTTATTGAGATAACTTTCTCTTCTAACATATAGCTTTTAGTTGTGCATCCTTGAGAATCAATATGTGTATATACTACATTAAATTTGCCAGTGAAGTTTAATTTCCAAACCAGCAGAGGGTCAAAATTCTTTTTGATAATCAAGTAACTAAATCTAAAAGAAGTATATCAGAACAATTTAAAGGTTAACTGGTTGAAAGTGAAAGGTAAGTTCAGAGGGAAAATGGACAGGAAAATGCATGTAGTGAAAGTAATATATTCCATATTTACAAGCTGATGGGATTACATAGTTTAAAGTGATCAATTGCCACTCTGAACAAGGACATGGGAATCATTAATGCCTGTTTTCTGAAGACAGAAGTTCGATATACCACCAAACGGTGGAAGATGTTGATGTATTGGATAATACTCAGCTCTGATATACCGAAAGCCTGGAAAAGCCTCACGCATTGGATCAAGATGCAGAAGCTCAGCCAGCGGGCTTGTGGGATGAGCTCAGCTGCAGAGGTGATAGGCAACATTTGGAGGCTAAGAAAAGATGTGTCTGAGGCCTGTTACACCATGAATCTGATTTCATAGTAAATATTCAATTAGGAAAATTTGGATTCCGTGGCTAAATAATAATTATCTTTAGTCCTCCTTAAGCCACAGTGGTGTCACAGGGCAAAAAGTGCATTATGTAAGTTAGACTTTGAAAGCTATACCTGTCCTGAACGTGCAGACGTTTTTTCCTTTTATTCGTTCATGAACAATACAGTATAGCCCACTGTTTACACTGCCTTTGATAATACAAGTAATCTAGAGCCCATATAATTTAGAGGTGATTTAAAGTGGGGGGGTGTATACGTTATATACAAGCATTACAACATTTTATATAAGGGACTTGAGTGTCTGCAAAGTTTGGAATCCTTGAGGGATTCTGGAACCAATCCACAGTAGATAGCTGGGGATGACTGTTTAAACAATGTATACAAAATTCAAAGACCTGTTGCATATGAGTTTAGAGAGACCAAGCTTATAATAACCACTAACAATCTACAAAAACAATATTCTTTGCTTCAGTAACGAATAAAATAGCTTCAACCCACTCATCTCTCAGGTTCATTCTCTGACATTTTCCAGATTTGTTGTGGAAACAATATTGATATTTAAGTGACACTTACAGATCAAGTGAAAACAGGTGTGAACCTCTTTTCGTTAGCAAGTAAATATTTTCTTTAGAATTCTATAACATCTCACCTCCATATTTCTCTCTAATATGCTACAGCTGATAAAACCCACTGCCGGTGCCAAAATTCTTGGCAAAATGGTAGGACACTCAATCTTTCCTAACAAATTATGCTCTGGGATTTTTTTGTGTGCATGTGTTGCATTTGTTCCTTTTTGTGCAGTTGGTCAACTACAATCTGATAGGCATCAGTCAAAAACTGCTGGTCCTGTCAGCTTCTTGCCAGCACTAAAGTACTCGACTCAAGAATAGAAGGGACAGAAGCAGGATTGACTTAAAGGCTGGTGTTTGAAACAAGTTCTAAACAGAGTAAAGCAACAGAAACACTAAAAAACTTACTTTAGCAAAGTACCCAACTAGATTTTATGACATCACTGTAAAACTGTTATCTGGATAGAATGTTATTTTATCCCTGAAAACAAATCTATATTTCATATGATTTAAATTACCTTTTTTGCTGTGAAATATCTTAACATACTTTGAATAATGTATTTTGCCAAATGCAGAGACTGGTATTAGTAGGTGAGGGTGGAAGGGGAGCTTTGAGTTGTACTGCTGTTTGCCTCTGGTCAAACAGGAACCACTTGTGCTTGACTTGGACCACACTTGTAAGATACAGTTACTCTCTAGGGCTGAGCCAGCAACATGGTCATTGTAGCTGATTACTCAGAGCACATACTCTTGTACAAGTATTGGGTGCTTGCACCCTCCGCTGCTGATGCATGTTTAGTCACTGGTTGACCAAATGTCATCTTTGACCTTCCATGTGTAGCTCCATACAGGTCATATGTTAGGTGAAGAACATGGCTTCCTATAGGTGTGGAGTTGTGGGGAAGAAGAAGGATTCCTTCCTCATACAATTCTGTCCCATTCATACAAGTGTGAAGGTATGGAATAATGGCATGCTAAAGAAAGGCATTATTTGCCCAATTTATGTAGAATTTATAGTTTATCAATATATAAAAAATAAAACAAAGTTACTTCAATAAAACATTTTCAAAGTAAATAATCAGAGCAGAAGTAATGCTATTCACATCGCCCCCCTCCCAAAACGGGGAAGAAACATTTTATTGGCACTTAGAAACCTTTTCCTTTGATTACTTTTATTCTATCCTTTCTTTCCAACACAGAGGAATAGAATACTTCAGTTTCCATGACTCAAAACAGAAGTCCTATCTGCTGTTTGATATTATTAATTTTAATCATTCTATGATGGGAAGCAATAGATTTTGATGGTTAACTGTATACATTTAGGATATAGACTTAGATTTGAATTTCCACTTATTTGAGAGGTTGTTATCCTTCCTATACCTCAGTTTTCTTTTATATAAAATGCGTTCCATTTTGTCAAGGAAATAAATTAGGAAACATAGCCAGCAGATAGTAATCACACAATAATTTATTGTCTTATTTTTATGTATATTATCTTTGAGAACGCATACTGATACAAATCACTAATGATAGATATTGTTTTCTAATAGAAATGTTTTTTTTTTCTTTTTAATTTTGTATAATAAATCCTTGGTCATTCTCTTAGAGTCTGTGGACACCTCAAATCAAATCCAAAAATCAAATACACCATATTACAAAAATAACAATTATTTTGAATTTAGGTCACCAAGATAGTTTTAATTATGATAGAGTGCTTCTTTAGTAACACATTAAAAATAAGATCTGACAGGAAATCTCATTGCTAATAATTAGTGGGAAATAGTTATAAGTGACATTTTGAGATATCTGCACCAAATGTAAAGTGATACTTATATAAATATAAATTCTATTGGTGAGGAGACTACAGATACTGCTTGTTCTGTAGTTGATTGTTGTCTACATTTATAATTAAAGACAATGCTAATTCTAACAAAGGATAAAATGTTTCCTTTCCCAGAATAAAATCCAGGAAGTTTTAAATTCAGATCCCATCTTTTTAAGAACCCTTAAGATATAAGGAAACATAATTACCTTCGCCATTCAAAAAAAACTCAAGAATGATTTTAAAGTTGGAAAAATCCTTGAATTGTTTGGTCCTTTTGTACTCAAAAAGTAAACTGTCAGCAAATCTTGTAGGTTCTAGATCCAAATATATATAGAATCTGACAGCTCTCACTTCCTTCACCACCGTCCCACCAGGGCCCAAGCAGCTCTCTTCTCCTACCCAGATTATTTCAGCAGCCTTCTGTCTTTGCTCCTTTCAGCAATCGCTACACTATAATTTATCATCAAAACAAGCCAGATAGCCTTGTGGATCACTCAGAACTTGGCTGAATCGCCTCGATTCAAATATCGTTCTTATCTACAAGGCCCTACAGGACCTTAAATTAATCTCTACATTTCACCCCATGCTTTTAAAATCACATTTTCTTTTTTTTTTTCACAGATTTGTTTATTTAAATAATAATGAACAACTATATACCAGAGACATTTTATGTTTTCACCCACATTATGGGTGGAGTGGGGAATGGGATTAAAAATGGGGGGAGGGGGGAGAAGCGCACTGGACTGTGGTGATGGCACATGGGTGATTTGGTAATGGAAAGCTCACGGGGGTTACAACTGAGATGGAAAAAGGCACCAAATGATGCAAAAATAAACTATTATTAAAAAATAAAAATGTATTTATTCATACATGCAGAAATGGGGTAAAGGCCAGAAGTGGAGAGGGTGAGAAGACTCCCCAGAAACAGTGTGGGGAGCAGAAGAGGCAGATCAACTGCTGAGTGAGTAAACAGGCAAAATAAGACAGGTCTGTTGTGCCCTGGGGATCACCTCCCTGGCCAGGGATCGAACTCATGCTGCAGTGAGTTAGATCTATTAAGATAGCTTCATAGTACTACACTTTAACCCCTTGTGCCACTGGGAAGGCCCCCACACATGTTCTTAAAGGAAACTCCCAACATGCTTTTCACTCAAGGACTTTGCACTGACCCTTCCCTTTCCTGGAGGGCTTCCTTCCAAGTTCCTCCAGACTGACTTCCCCACGGGGCTCCCTGGAAAGTACTGATTGTTTTCACTCTCCACCATTGACCTAGCTTTGCTTTTCTCCACTTACTCAGGATTATGTGAAAAACTATAATCAGCTTTTATTTTTTTAGTTTCTTTGTTGTTTTTTTAGTTTCCATACAAGACGGTAGCACCGCAATGGCAGATCATTTTGTTGTTCTTTAACTAGTTTTGCATGCTAGTGTCCTTAGTATTTATTATTTGAAATTGGTTGAATAATATTTGAATAGAAATACATACACTATTTTGCCATTAACTTATTTGAATATATTTAGAATAATATATTCTAATATAACATGGCTTTGTATTTAGACAGATTACCAGGGGACAATTACCCTTCTCCCATGATCTCAGGTAAAAAGTCCACCCACCCAGTATAACTCATCTTACTTATTTTTTGTATATAGTTATATATTGTTGTCAGACTGAATCAGCTTCAACTGTAACTCTGACTTGTATTTTTCACTAGAAAGCCTGAAATTCCTGTAACTCAGAGGTACAGACGGCAATGAAGGAATCTTGCTGGAGTTGTTAGACTCAAATGATAAGTGCACTGTGAGAGTGTACAGGTGCCACTGGAAAAAGTGATTACTTTATGTACAAACAGCTGAGGCGATTTGTTTAAAAAAAAATGAGATTCAAACATTTTAACAGTGTTTATATTTGGAATGCATTTTGAAAGTCAAGTAAATGTAATGAAAACAAAACCAGTTTTAGCTAAAAAAAAGTGATACAAATTTTTACTTTTGTCAAACTTAGGGTTCAGAGTAAGACATAAACAATCTATTGTCTGTATCTTTGAAACAATGAACCTATCTATCATAATTGCTAAAGTGATAAAAAGGGTTATGTTTCAAAAGAGAATGCTATTCCTCTGAGGGTGACAGATCAATGCCATAGCAGTAATTGGCATGCACATTTTTCTGATCTACTCAATAATACAGTGCAATTTTTGCAGTAGGATGATAAGAGTATGCTCACAAATATCAAATGTTGATGCATATAAACTATACAGCAAAATATGACATAGCATTTCAACAGGATAGATGAAAGTGGATTTTGGGGGTTACGCTCAGCAATGAGTGCACCTCAAAAGGCCTGATATTCTAACATGTCTAAAAGACTGAAGGGCAGTCTGGACACCAATGAAATGTCCCTACTTGTCATCTTTAATATGACAAGCACTTATGGAAGTCATGTTGCTGGTCTTATTTCAAGAGAATATGCTATAAACACAATCTATTCTAGTAATTCATTTCAGGTTGAGGACTTGACTTTCAGTTGTCATGTGCCAATTTTAAGCCCTTTAATACAGTGCATGCATTCATTCATAAATACACTGGCAGGGGGGCACCAATCATTTGTTTATATCACAGGTCAGACACAGATGCTAATCCTCAGCCCACTTCCTGTAGAACTCTACAGGGGCATTGCATCAGGGACACTATCTGAAAATCACCTGTTCTATATTTCACTGTGCAACCTGAGATAATTCATCTTCCTTCGAAAAGCATGATGGGAAAAGAAAAGTCAGGGAAGTTCCATAGACCTGTTCACAGAGCTTCTGTGAATGATCCTGGCAAAACCCTCAGGCAAGAGACCTGTAGTTACTCAAGTCTGCTTTACTGATCAGTTTTCCTGCAGTCAGCAATTACTTTAAAAGATTTTTGGGAATGAGGGGCTCACACAGTCTGCCAAGGAATGGCAAACCATTATAAAGTGCTCCACACATAGTAACGTTCAGGTCCAAAAAGTCAATAATGGTTTATTACACACTGAAAGTGAATAAACTATGTGCATCATCGATTCCATAGCATCCTCCCTTCTCAGAGGGCACGAGGTTCATATCAAGCAAGTGATCTTTGTTCGAGAGAGAAGCATAGCACTGTTTTCTTGATCACTGGCATTCACTCGCTCCTTACCCCTCCAACAGACAAAACAATTTTAAGCTCAGGAATTTCCATACATCATACAGAGGTAAAGCATGTTACACTCCCCTATTCCCTTTCAGTCATCCAAAACGTTTCTATCCCGAGTGGTTGAGATAGGCTTCACGAAGAGATGAGAACAGGAGCAGGGTTCTATTATTTCAAAAACCCATAATTAAAATGCAAGGTGGTAGCCAATTTTAAATTAAGAAGCATAAGATGCCCCACAGCTATGCGCCAATAACAAATCATCCTAAAGCTCCTGGAAATTAAGCAATAAGTGTATTTCTCACTAATGAAGTTCTGATGTTTGGGGGTGACTGCAGGAAACAAAAGGGTTCAGCTCTTCTCCATCACTTCTCATATTGGGGTTCAGGGTGAACACGCTGCTCTTATTTCTGACTTGTCATTCTTGGAACAGAAAGAGCAAGGGAAACGGAGTAGAAACACGGAGACTCGAGGAGCCGCTGCTGTGGTGGGCACAAAACATAACAGCAGCTTCTCACTTTCTTTTGACCAAAAAAAAAAAAAAAAAGAAGAAGAAGAAGAAGAAGAAGAAGAAGAAGAAGAAGAAGAAGAAGAAGAAGAAGAAGAAGAAGAAGAAGAAGAAGAAGAAGAAGAAGAAGAAGAAGAAGAAGCCATGCAAGTCCGAAGCCCACAAGGGCTCCCAGCAAATTTTTGCCCCTCACGTGGTCACAGGCAGGAACAGGGGGCGCAAGTTCTACCTCCCTTCATCGTAAAAGTTCCTGCCACTACCGTGGTGGACTTTCCGCAAATCCCACTCCTGGCTTGAAGAGTAGGTCCAACGACAGACTTCCCATCAAAGATTTCAGTGGAACGAACAACTGAATTGTTTTCTCTCCTTCCTTATTGCATAGTTTATTCCAGCAGGTTCCTCCAACCTTGGAGAAATAAATGCCGCATGTCCCCCACCCTCAAATTTATGAACATAGACCTGTCACTGCACACTAATTAATAATATTTAATATCAATTTGTGTTATAAAGATCCTCCATCATTCTTTGACCAACCTTTACAACAATTTTCTAGTTCCCTACAGTGATTGTCATCAACACCTGAGCTCCTTAAAACATCTGGCCAGGCCTTGTACTGTATCAATATGCAATTTCCTGTTTTTCCCAGGGCTATTAAGATTACAGAAAGTGGCCCTCCCTGGTGGCGCAGCGGGTTAAAGTACAGCACTGGGAAGCTAAGGCCACTTCCGCATGAGTTCGATCCCCGCCTGCCCCGGAGGTGACCACATGGCGTGGCAGACCTCTCCTGACCCGCCCGCTGCTCCCCTCAGCAGTGTACTTCATCTATCTGCCTGTTCTGCTCCCCGCTCTGTCTCTGGTGAAGCCTCCCACCCTCCACATCTCTGGCCTGTACCCCAGTTCTGTACGAATAAATAAAAATTTAAAAAAAAAAAAAAAGATTACAGAAAGTGGAGTCCAAAGCTTTGTTCTCTTGGTGAAGGAGGCCCATGCATTTCTGATCAGCGAAATATAAACATGGAGGAATTGGACTGGGTGGGTGGCGTCTGGAGAATGGGCAAGCAGCCCTTTCCTGTACACGAAGGCTGCAAAACCGCGCTCGAGCTTTTGTACAAAAAGTGGTATAATGTATCATGTGCAGGGCGTAGCAAACAATAAATAAATAAATACATACATACATACATACATACATACATACACACATACACACATACATACATACTGTGGCACGATGGAAAGATATGTTCCTTCCCAGTGAAAAATGTGCTTAGAAAGAATCGCATTTCACCCATTATTGCCAGAAAAATATATGCTGGAGCGATCTCACAATGACATTTCTTGAGTGCCAGGCAGACTGCTGTCAAGCAGCACACTTCCGACGAACAGAGTGCCTGGGGACAGTTCCTCACCAATGCCACACTAACCCCTCACCCAGCTCTCTCTAGTGGAGATAGATCTTCACCCATATTTGCCATTATTAGGTATTTTTTCCCTTATTCTTCATACTACTTGCAATAAAGTTGAGAAATACATCTTCCACTCTATACAGAATTTCTAAATTATCAGCTCCATTCTCCTGATTTCATGGAGACATCTGCAATCAACAGAGGCTCATGTTTTCACAAACTGTTCCACTCTATACAGGACAACCCTGGCTATGTATCCACATTGTGAAAAGTTTTCAATTTCTAAGTCTATGGAAATATAAAGTATTGAGTTAATCATATAAAATAAGTGTTTCGAGAAATAGGTTCACTGAAAATAGCTCAGATTTTTTTATGCAATTTGGAGGTAAGAAGATGGGGCATAAAGTATAACTAAATAAATCAGGCTAGCCCCGGATTTGTTAGAAAATCCACCCTTGTTCCCTGAATATACAGAAAGGTGTGTGCTTATCCTTGGGTAGGTATTACCAGTCCCTATGGAAGAATTCTTCTTGAGCCAACTGTGATGTCGGACAACTTTCTGTAGACTGTCTGCTTCATTATGGAGTATAAACTTGGGCGTATAAACTCTGGGATGGCTGAGTGCAGATTTCATAACTTTGCTTATGCTACATTGCTTCAATTTCTTCTTCCTTTGTCTCCCATTTACTATGCTAAAAACACATTTTCCCATCCTCTGTCTCCTAAGAGTAGCTACCTGGTTACGTTTGGGCCATTGTGGTCCAAATAACCGTTTGCTAAAATTTTAGGCAAAGTCTGTTCTTCAATTTAAATGTCATTTCTTCCTTCCCCCATCCTTTCTTACTGTGTACTTCTAGAAACTCAAATGCGATGTAGATGCTTCAGCAGTCATATTTGCATGTGTGCAATTAAAATAAAAAAAAAAAAATCAGCGACACATTCACCCAGAAATTCTTGTGACACAAAATATGTGTCTGCAATACAATGAAATTTTTGTTTAAGTCATGGTAAGTTTGAACCACTGTAAATTTTCTCAAACTTGCACAGATCACCTTTAACTGTTAAAAGGTAGAAGTCGGCCCTCCCTGGTGGCGCAGCGGGTTAAAGCACAGCACTGAGAATCTAAAGCCGCTTCCGCATGAGTTCCATTCCCGCCTGCCCCGGAGGAGACCACAGGGCGTGGCAGACCTCTCCTGACCCGCCCGCTGCTCCCCTCAGCAGTGTACTTCGCCGATCTGCCTGTTCTGTTCCCCACTCTGTCTCTGGTGAAGCCTCTCACTGCCCCTGAGCCTCTGGCCTGTACCCCAGTTCTGTATGCACAAATAAATAAATCTTAAAAAAAAAAAAAGGTAGAAGTCAAAAACCTCACCTAACACCTGTTATAGGGACCTAATCATTCCCAAATATGTCCCACCAGATCAGTGCGGGTCCTCAGTTGAACACAGACAGATGGTCCAAAGGATACCGGGACAAGTGACATCTCTTGTAGAACAAAGATGACTGGGAGACCTGAGGTTGAGGAAAACTCTAAGTAAGTCATAAACATCTCAAAACCTATCCCCTAGTCTGAGTTCTTTCAGATCTTAAACTAGAAGAGTTACACTAATTAATTTACAATTAAATGAAAGCAGGGAAGCACTCTTGTCTTCTCTTTGCACAGGAGTGAGAGAGGATCAATAACATAGGTGCTTACTAGATCGTTTAATAAAATGTATACTACATAGCATACTACAGTTACCATGAAGAAATAGTAATTTGCATCATCATTTAAAATTACTCTTTTACATCCTGAAGAAGCGGGGGAAACATATGTTTAGTAATTTGAAATTACAGGTTCTTTCAACTACACAGTCCTAACTCCTGATTAAAGACTTCCTGATGCAATTCCTCTCTAATACTATAGAAATCAGCAGCAGCTAAAAAATTTCAAAACATGAATTTAAAATCCTCAAAGGAATGCAAATCATAACCTGATTTGCTATTCTTTCATTTGCTACTCTCTGTCCTTTCCGTTCCTGGTTTTTATTTTACTTAGTTTTGGCGGCGGGGGAGGGTGAGGAGGAATATTGGAGCTGGGTTTTAAAGCACCTGGGAGTTTCTGGGCTCTTTAATGGCAACAGAGAGACCAGGAAAAAGATAGGAAACTTGGGTCACGCAAAACCCGAACACTACAATGGACACAGGGCACAAGGTTTTGGACCCCAAAGACTGTCCTTCATAAAACTCAATTACCTCCAAGTAACTTTTTTATTTAAATTCACTGAGTAATCATTTTACATGTCTGATCCATGAGGACCCATAAAACGCAGAGTTCAACAAATACATACGAAAATCTACTCATCAAATGATAAATGGGCAGAAGAAAATCATTTGGCAGGCAACAGTTCTGGAAAACCAAATTCTTAAGGAAAATTGTAAACATGTATTTAATGCAAATCATCAAATGTGTCCCTCCTTGATCTGACCTGAGCCCTGGTTTTATATTTCTTTTCTGACTTAACACAAAACTAAATATTTTCAATGTCAGTAAGATTTATTTTTATAAACCACCCTTTGATGCTTCCTTACTTGAATATGGAAATGAGTCTGCATTTCACCAAAGCTAATTACACATGCTGGGGAAAAGAATGTTTGGTTCTGACAGAGGAAAATTTAAGGTGGTGATAGTGGAAATGTGTTTGTATGTTTTTCACTCCTATAATAGATAAACACGTGCACCCCCCCCCACACACACACACCACAAAACTCACCTATCAGGAGACACCCCTTTTACTCCTAGATATGGCTGACAACAACCCTGCAAATCTCATACCTCCATTTTCAAAACCAGTAACATCTGATAGTCCATGTGTTAAAATGTAGGCATTTATATACGGTTTTCAAAGCCATGATACATTGCTAAACTGATCTATCTATATCATATTTGAAGAAATCCCAAGTTTTAAATGACATGTAACTCTTCCTTATTGTTTCAAATTCTCCTGAAGTTAGTCTTGACAAATTCTATGGACTTAGGTGATACGTCGACTTTCAATGTGAGCTCCAAATCACATTTCCAATGTCATCCCTTCCCTTCCTCTCATTTCATACACTAATCAAGCAAGGCAGAGATCAATTAATGAAGGATAATGTGGTTAAAAAACAGAACTGCTGATAACACCCAGAACATTACAAAAGACACATACTAAATAAATCACTTCGTGAAACTGAAAATCTCTTGTGTTTTTAACACACATGTATAAATGAGTATTTAAATAAATCAAAATGTTTGTTCAATATCTACTCTCTTCTATATTTGAAGATGTTTTACTAAATACTATGGGGAGCACACACATGGGTATATACTAAGCAGGCCAGGCATAAATGTAGCCCATGGGGACTGGTGAGCAGTTTGGAAACAAAAAAAAATCATGAAAAATATAATGCACAACCAAAAATAAAAGATGAGGATAGAGACCAAAGGACCAGAAGTTCTCAGGAAAGGCTTCTTAGAAAATAGAGGATGCACTAAAAAGATAAACACATGCCTTTTGCAGCAATATGGATGGAGAAGGAAGGGATCATGCTTAGTGAAATAAGCTAGAAAGAAAAGGAAAATTACTGGATGGTTTCACTCATAGCAGGAGTATAACAGACCAGGGGAGAAAATAATAATAATAATGAACAGCTATATAGCAAAGACATTTTGCGGGGGTGGAGTGGGGAATGGGATCAAAAATGGTGGGGTGAGGGGAATGCACAGGACTATGGTGATGACACATGGTTCATTTAGTGATAGGAAGCTTCGGGGATTACAACTGAGATGGAAAAAGGCACAAATGATGTAAAAATAAACTACTCTGTTAAAAAGATAGAAGAAGGTAGAGGATTCAATCTAACCTTGAATAGAAAAGGTACTGACTTGCTAGAGACCCTGGAGAAAGTACAGTTATGTGGCATAAACATCAGACAATTATTTTCTCAGAATTGGAAGCTAGAAGTCCAGGGTCGAGGTGCTGAGAGGACCAATTCTTTCCTGGTCTCTCTGTCTTGCATACAGCCATCTTTCCCTTAGGTTTATCAAGTGTGCTTCCTCCGTTTCTCTCTTCCACTTTTCTTCTTGTTGAACTCCAGTCATGTTGAGTTATTTCCTATGCAAATGACCGTCATTTAATTTCATTGTCTCTTGAAAGACCCAGTCTCAAAATACAGATACCTTTTGAAATAAGTGAGCTAGGACCTCATCATGGAAATGGGTAGAGAGTACCACACAATATACCACAGGGGAAAAGGCTGAAAGTCAGAAGTGACTCATGTTAAAATCAAGTATATAATTTTAGGAAAAACACTGGTAGTTTAAAAGTACATTGTTTTTAATTTATTGTATTTTTTGGTAAAGGTTGGCTGCTGATATAGATGACCCATTACTGGTCATATAAAAGTATGGATCAAACTAAAAAAATTGCCAGTTTGTAACACCAAATAAATTTTCTTAGGCATACAACTAAATGCTATTTTAGGAAAAACTCTTACACATATTTTGTAGGAAGAATTAGTTTTCATAACTAGAAGTGACTTCATGAATTTGAGGGACCAACATTTTTTATTTATTCAAATATTTATGAAACACCTACTTGGATACTTAACAATGCCTTCCATTACAGAAAGGAAAGTACACTAAAAGATGATGGTTGACTCATTACATACATGAGGATACAAGATTCCAGAAAATCTGGACAAAACTACGATGAGTAAAGGGTTCTACAGACTTACTCCATGGCTGTTCTTGTACCCTTATTCATGCTGACCCGTTGAAACTTGGTTTCTATGTGGGAATGGTAGAGAATTAATGAACTGAGAAGAGATTGAACACTAAAGTTCAGTCACAAGTAACTAAAGTTGTGCTTCCACACACAACAGATTAAGCCAATGACCAATACCATCATTCAAAAGAACCCTGTATGTTGAACAACTACACTAGTGAAAGTAACATCCAAAGCCTACGTGCACTGCTGTGCCAAATCTAGTATCGACTCCTTTATACCCATCATTTGATTTATGTCTGTCATCTACCTCATGGGTTAGCTACAATTATCAATGGTATTTTTATAGATAAGAAAGCTGAGCCTTACAGAGTTTAGGAAAAATACCTAAGGTCACAGAAGCATATATTTCTGCTTCACGTTTCATATTACTGATATAAACAAAGGCATATTGCAGGCATAAAACTGTATTTTCTTCCTAAGACAGAAAAAGAGAGGGAGGACAGAAGTCCCATGACTCTGTGGCATTGTTACATTTTTATGGGGATCATGAGAGCAAAACCAACTCCTATGGACAGGGGTCAGCAGAACAGCCTCATTGTGATACATAATGGAATTTATTTAATTTCACCACCTGAGATACTTAGACACAGACATAAAACATGTTGTGTTTTACCTTAACCCAATGTCTAACAATCTGCTACATATCTAGGAAAATACGTAACATTTCAGGCTAATTCAATTTTTTTCTAACTCTCCATTGGCTGAATTGGATCAACTCTATGACCTGACTGTGAGTCATGAAAATTAAAATAGATTTTACTGAAAAGTAGAATATTTCACTGATTCACTTATGCATTATAAAAATGAATCACTCAAAAACAAAAAAGATGCATCATTTTTGTGTGATTTTCTAGTAATGAAGTTATTTACAAATATTTTTAAGTCTGCTTATTCAAAACTGTACTCCTATCTTCATTCCTAACAGGCATGATTATCAACAAAAGAAAGACATAAGATTTCCCAGATGGTGTGAGAGATCTCAAAATGTCCGAGTATAGCAAGTGCCACTTTTCCCATTTTGATATATTTACCAGACTTGCTATCTACATAAACAGCATATGTGTTCAACCTTTACTTGGAGGCTTTCAACTCTTGCTAACAAAACTCAAAAACTGTCTCTCCAGACTCAAAAACTCATTTAAAGTAAATGGATTCTTGGTGATCTATAATGATGACATTTTAAAAGCAGACTTCACTTCTCTTTCTAGAAGTCCAGTTTCCTATCTTATTGGAAGTACAATGTTTTTTTTTTTTTTTATTGTGTGACAAGGAAAAACTCCCAAATTGGGACTGATTTAATGGTCCTCCCATCTCTGCCACTTTCTTTAATTGTGTCAAAATCCCCTACCTGTTTCCTAGCTTTTTACCCTATGGTCTTTGTCTTCCATTCTTTCTTTTAAAAATCATTTCAATGTACTTTGTATACTTGAACTTTTAAAAGCATATTACAACATTTACTCAAGAAGGGATGGGAAACCACATTTTAAAAATCTATATCAATGTCCCCATTTAAATATTTATTAGGGTACATGGGGAAATCCTTCACCCCTCTGACTCCTTCTCAGGCTGATCTCGAGATGCTGGGGAGATGGGGCACCAACCCCACAATGCAGAAATAGTTGACAATCACCTACACAGTTACCAGAGGGAACTCCCTGCCTGCAGCGCCAGGATTGGTACATGCTGGTGGACCAGATGCTCCCTGCTCTTTCCACCGTGGGCGAGACCACACTCATTGGCTCAGAGCAAGGCAGATAAGGAAGCAAGCAGCATCTGCACCCTGAATTTGGACTGGACGTGCTTTCACTTCTGGAATGAAACTGACAAAGGAGCCAAAACAACCACAAAGGGAGACATATGCGTGTGTATCTGCATCGTCTGTGTCCACATCTCTATCTATACAGGTCGACGCATTTACCTGGAGAGGTGAGAAACTGGTGGATACAGGAAGAAATGCATCCAAAAGCAGTGGGTCCTGCACAGCCCTAAGTTGAACATTTGCATGACTATGAAAGGCTGCCTCTAGAGGAAACCCCTGGAACAGCAGGAGTTCCTCGGGGACCTGACTCTGTCTCCCCCCCTTATCTGGTCACTTGTTCCTTTGATGCTGGCCCTCCTTTTGGCTCAGTGCTTTTATACATGCTACTCCATCAGTCTGAAATGCTCTTCCCCCAGATCCCGACGGATTTGCTCCCCCAACATCAGTCCACTCAGACTTCCTATTGGCCCTCTCAGATTTCAGCTCATATTCCTTGTCTCCTTCTTTATTTGTCTTCTCTTCAGCAACTATAATTTACATATCTCCTGATTTTATTATTGTTTTATGTAGCTCCTAAACCATGCTATGGCCTCCCTAAGGCAGGGAGTTTTGACTATTTCAGTCCTAATATACTTCCTCTTAGTGCACTGGAGACATTATCTAATTATGTACTTTTTAATAAGTAAATGCAAAGCCATTAACTTGAGCTAAATGGTCTTTTACCATGTGACTCTTCTATTTATTCCTTTCTAAGTCAATTTATATCATTAAAATATAACAAAACATTGTTTTGTATTATTAATGTAATAAAATGGTTTCCACTCATTTACCACATTTTTGTATGTTTGCATTTTTGTATGAAAGTTAAGACGGAAAAGATTAGAGAAAGACTGAACCCACTTCTCATTTTACAATTTTTCTACATGAATTCTTGTTCTGATTTATGGGACCTTAAGACGATTTGGTTTTCTACATTTATTTCGTATTTTCCAATTAGATAGTCTCACCTAACTCCAACCAGCATCTAAATTGACTAAATGTACTCTCCTTTAATTTGAGACATTCACACGGTCAAAGAACTTAATCCCAGTCTAGTCTGACTTTTTTTAAATTGATCTATAATGACTCAGTGAAATTCAAACTCGGCTGTACGGGGCATGACCTCTCTGAGGTTCGAGAACATTTTGATGGACTCTGAAGCAGGCAACTTCACGTAGACAGCAACTCAGAAATTTCAGCTTTCCAACAATACTTACCACAATTTCATTTTATTTTACTGATTTTTAAAGGGGGCAAGTCTAAAGTCTAATGTACATAAGGGGTGTGACCTAGCCATTTATGTAACTTTAGAAATGACATACTCAGTTTCTGTCTGGCAGTTCAGGGGCACATGGAGAAAATTTATTCCCATGATTGTTGCTCAATTAACTCCAAAATCTATGTACTGAGAAATACTTAATATAAGTGTGCCTTTTCTTCATAATTGCAGTGAATTCTGCTCTAATGTAAAATAGCAATTCCCAAATAACTGTGTTGTGCAAAATTGCCTGATAAAAGCCAAAGGGCTTATTTTAAAAAAGGAGCTAGGTGCCCAATACCCACAATTTCATCACTGACACATAGAAAATGATAGGTACTGAGTCACTGTAGTGCAGCTTATGCACAAATATTACAACAATCACAGCCTTTACTTATAAAACCTGATTTGGCTTGCAGAAGTGGTCTCAGACTGGTGCAGCTAGTGAGTGTGAAATGGTGGAAGGGAAATCACCTGGGAAATTCATCACAGGCGTTAGCACTGGGATATGGTTCAGAACACAAGTGGTGAACCGAGATGGGAGTGGGTGCAGGGGTAGCTGAGCTTTGTCTACCAGCACAAATATCTTTCATGGCTTTAGAGCTCTAATGTGGCCATTTTGAGAATTTTAATAATCTTGGAACAAGGAGTCTCAAATGTCCTTTTTTATAGGTCTGGAAAATTATGTTGCCTGTCCAGATTTGAGGAGTCTACACCTGTGTCCCTGTATATGTGTGTGCATGCACATAATACATATGATTTTGCATGTACATAATATATATGATTTTACAGGACCCCGATCAGCCTTAAAGCCAAAGTATTTCTAGCCGATGAAGTTCTCATGATACTCAAATTTCTCCCTCTATCAATCCCTTAACCAAAAAAAAAAAAAAAAAAGTCATGTTTTCAAAACGAACAATTATTGCAGAATTCACAGGGCTTAAATCTTATTAAACGGAAGTGAAGGAGACAGAGCTCCAGAATTAATGCCTCCTTGATAAATCCAGGCTACTCTCACCAGGAGACCCCGCATCCTACCCAGAGGAAGTCAGAACATCCAAACTCTTCCAAAGAGAGCCTGGAACCACAGAGAGCAGAGAGCAAACATACATTAAGTATATTGTTTATGTAGGCTGCACTGTTGCTGCTTTTCCCTCTTTTTCCCCAAGAGTTTTAACCTGAGGCCTTGCAAAAAGTGGACAGAGGTGTTTTATTTGTTTTCATGCTGCTAGAACCCCTAGGGTGGGGTGGGTTGGGCTCTGAGGCTGAGGAGTATCAGTGGACTAATGCAGGGTCTGGGTGCAGAACAGGTGACCAGACCACCTGGCTGACACCTGAAGACAAGGAGACAGGAGATCAGCTTGCAAACCCAACGAGAGGGCCCTAAGATCGGGAACTGATGATCTGGAGATCTGACAGCACAATGGTGGGGGTCAGGGGGACTTACACCCCAGCTCAGAGCTTCCTCGTCCTGCCAGACTTTAGACAATCTGAGGGTCCATAGAGAAGGTGGATGAACTAGGAAGTACTATGCTGATATTATTTATTATCTCAGGCTAATGTTGCAGATACAACATCCTAATTTCAAAATAGCTGTTTTCATGCAAATAAGGAAGAAATAAAAGATAACAGATTAACTTGCATCTTGTAAATAGGAAAAAAAAAAGTACTATGCATCCCATTTTATTAAATTTTCCTCCCCGTCTATACTACCAGAGAAATTCTTGACAATGCATCTGAATACTGACAAGCACTGTGTCGAGCACCCTTCTAACTTCCAACCAAGGCATTCTATTTTTTACAGGATAACAATTTCTGAGCAGAATGTTTAAGTTATTTAACAATCAACCACAAAAAAGCAAATGATCTGACAAGAGAACATTCAGCCAAAATCACTTTTCTTGCCAGTTTCAGTTTCCCTAGGAGTGGTACTTAGCACTTAAATTCTATCACTTAATCTCAGTCCAAGGATTAAATTTTCTCCCTTGAATCCATAGCTTTTAGTTTTTCTTATGAGTGGGTTTATCTCCGTTACACACAGCCAGCTTTTAGCCCTGGGTTCATGTATAAAGCAGTACTTCGCCAGATAACTGCTACTGATGTGTTGATTTACATCTTTTGTTCTACTACTTACTGTGAGGCTTGAATGCTCTGCAATACATCTGGTTATCAGGTGTTATTAAGAGCCTCATTACCATAATTTATTATTTATGGAAGGGTGCCATTACACACGTGGTTTTTCATTAAGTACTACACACCTGCTGTTTTCTTTTTTCTGGATTTGTAATTAATTTCTTTTTATTTGTTTATTTTTATTAACCATGCATCATTATTTTACATCCTTGTTTGTTTGGTTTTTTTTTTTATCCCCCCAGTATAGGGTTTCTTCCTTCAAGTGAGGTCACCTGTTTCCCCACCATCAAAGCTATTTTTTTTTTTAATGTAGGAAAGATTACTTTTCTACTTTTTAGAAGAAAATCAGGAGGATGCTGATTTTTATCCTTTCATAATCTTGCATTTTCATTCACAATGAAATAGTTCTTAGACCTTTTTGGCGTGAAAAGAGGTTCAGGATAACATAGATTGAAATTCACACACACAAAGCCCTCCTTTTGAAATGAAAATGTTCTCCAATAATACCTCAGCCTCCTAAAAACCCATAGAGTTTCAAATGTACTTTAAAATGAGGCAATCTGTTTCTTCCCATGAGATGTATTATTTTAAGAGAGCTTCTCCTATTTGCTGTGTTGCAAGTTATCGGGTCTCCCATTAGCTCGTCCACTGCCAGCTCTCAGATCATAAAAGGCCAGTGGGAAAAAATTCACTATACAGGCAATTTCCCACATTTGTGCTCAGAAAAGTGATACCTCTGTCTGGAAGGCAAGGAGAGGAAAAAAACAGAAGTTAAACTTCTTGCACTTACAGAAAGACTAAATGTGAGGATGTATCTGCTGTTGTTTCTAATAAAAATTAATAATAAAAAAAAAGGTGAAGCCTTGGAGCTGGGGAAAGGAGTAGTGGTCTATAAAGTCACACAGTACCTATGTGTGTGTGTGTGTATGAGGGAGGGAGAGAGAGAAGGAGAGAGAGAGAGAGTCATCTCCAAGGAGAGACTGATTCTGCATCTCTTTATCTTACAAATGTATCAGTCTCTAAAGCTTTAGTTCCTCACTTATCCACTGGTGCTTCTCACTTTGGAAGATGTTCAACCTCAATGACCAAAGCACAATGACTGGCACATGGTAAATTCTCAGCAAATATAAGCAATTAGTATTATTTTAAGTATGTATTCGAGTGTTATGATGACACGACACGTGTGACTGTGTAACACGGCACCATGAACACGACAGTGTAGCTTAATTCCAGACTTTGATAAGATCTTTCCCCAAGGGTTTGGCCACAGTGATACAACCATTTACTTCTCATTAACTGTTACCATCTTTTGAGCAGGCTTACACTGATTTTCTGAATTTAAGTCTAATAAGAATCATCTGGGGAAATTGATAATCCAATTTTCCCCTAACTCCACCCAGGAGATTCTTATTTAGTAGACTTGGGGTCTGGCTGGGGTTTGCTTTTCTAGAAGGACACACCCAAATCCTTCTTATC
This sequence comes from Condylura cristata, assembly GCF_000260355.1. Lineage (NCBI taxonomy): Eukaryota > Metazoa > Chordata > Mammalia > Eulipotyphla > Talpidae > Condylura > Condylura cristata. The sequence goes on from NW_004567111.1 coordinate 9,230,378, forward strand.
TATTATTAAACAGGTCTGGCAAACACAGCTACCACAAGATTTAATAAGGAATATTCCACTTTAGAAGTCTATTTTTACACAATCACAAACTTCTCAAAAAAATGTAGCAAAGACAACAGTTTTAGATGATAACCCATGTGTCTCCAGATTTCCCAGTCCCCCTCAAAGTAAGGTAAAGGTCTGTGAAGAGCACCAGACAATGTCAAGTCCACTTCAGTTAAAGAGACAGGGATCCTCTTCATTGTCCTCTGCCTTGAGATGGATCTTGAGAGCATGCTTTAAACGGTAACATCATATTGTTGACTGATACCGCATGTAACTGGTTCTTGATTAATTATGTAAAACACAACTTCCACCTTACCTTCTCCTCTCTCCACCCCAATCAAGTCCATATATGCAGAATATGAAAGAAATAAATCTACGTTGCAATCAATCATCAGTCTAAATTATTACAGTGGGCAATTTTCTAATCTGAATTAAGAGACTGAACTAAAGAAATAAGCACAAGAAAATTAACTGTTCAATAAGCACTTATTGAATACACAGGGGAGAAGTATATCAAAGGATACAATCATTTGAAAAACAATACTGACTCACCCAACTGGATGACAGATACTCAGCTATCAATAGCACATGCAGAAAAAAAGGTTAAGCTCTCTGGATAAGGTGGAAGTAGAAAGACTGGTGATTCGGAGGAAAATAACTAAGTCATTCACTGCACTCTGATCAACCCTCTTCTCATCAAAGGGACTTCTGCTTTGAGTAATCAACAGTTGCTTTGGAAAACCACAATAAAATGAAGAATCTACTAGATTTTTAGAATTTGGATGGGTGTCTGGTTTCCAGAGAACAGCTTCAAATATTTAAGCTGCTAACATTAGACCAACAATGAACTTAATGATAATTGAAAACATCTTTTCAATAAATAAAAACACATTTTGCACACTTGATTTCAAAAGTTTACTCATGACTTAGACTAACACAGATGTGGTTTGCAGACACTCTATAGCTAAAGAAATGAAACTTGATGGGAAAGAAAAATACCAAAGAGGAAATGAACTGATATGATTTAAAGTGCAATATTATTACCATCGTAAATTATGTCATCCATGGCTGACTCAAGTAGAACTTTACTTGATTTAAAGCCAAACAAGGCCACTGAATTATTTTCAGTTAATTATGAACTAGCCATATGTTGCAATGAGAACAATGTGTTAATCAGTCAACATTGACTCAATAGTGACAATTAAAATGCTTGGTTTCTAACTTGCTGGACAAACTATATCTCAGTAATAGACGACAAATGCAATATATTTGGGTAGAGAAAATTATGTTAACTGATTTGGGAAATTACAGAAAGATATAAAGTCTGGCTGTAAAGATGTTCTACATAAAAGTGTATTTTTAAATTTATTTTCTGTCTCTTTTCTCCTCATTGTTAATTTTGGGACAGTATTTGATTTCTCCCTTCAAAAGTCATCCACATAGTCCTCCCACCACCTCAGCACACATGGATCCATCACCATGATCCCTTCTGCTCTACTCTTATTTGACCCCTCTCCCACCTCCTCCTTTTCCCTTGCTGGATACCTCAGGTCTATTGTCAGCTTACAAGTTGTATCTTTTGCATAATCCTTTGTTTGGTTTCTCTGTGTTCTGATCTAGAGAAATCATCAGATATTTATCTTATTCCTTCTGATTGATTTTGCTTAGCATAATCAAATCACATGAGTTTATCTTTTGAGGGCTGCGTACTATTCTAATATGTCTATCTTTCTTATTTTAAAAAAAGTATATGGTTTAAAGGTATAAAGTTCTGAATGGTATAAGTTAGCAGGCTAGAAAATCTTCATGTCTGGAATTCATCTTTATATAGAAGTAAACTTATGTGCTATTGAGCATGTACATAGTAAAAATATTTTGCAGTTATTTTAATATATAATTGTGCAATTGTATGAAATCATACCATATCCAAGTCCTATATTAAAAGAGAAAAATGGCCCTCCCTGGTGGCGCAGCGGGTTAAAGCACTGCACTGAGAGGCTGAAGCCACTTCCGCATGAGTTTGATTCCCGCCTGCCCCGGAGGTGACCACATGGTGTGGCAGACCTCTCCTG
>NW_004567111.1:9233260-9238809 GCF_000260355.1 Condylura cristata
TATATATATTTAGATCATTCTTCATTTTTTCATCTCATTTGTAATCCCTGTGGACTTCCTACCTAAGTGGTGTCACCGTCACCATAATCCAGTGCACTCTTCCCACCCCAGTTTTGAGCCCGTTCGCCTCCCCACCCCCGTAGAATGTCTCTGGTTTATAGTTAGTCTATCGACTTCCTTTTTAAGTAAGCCTCCAATTTTAAATGAATGTTGATGTTTTCCAACAATGACATAATATTGAAACATTTTAAATAAATTCTTCAATAGTAAATTAAAATATTTCAAACATGATAAATCTGTCAAGTCATTCTAAGATTAAAATGAACTCCACAAGAAGTGTCAGGCATGAATTCCCAACCTTCTCCCAGCATAATTAGAGACACAGAGCTTACCAAGGCTCCTTGGACATCTGTTCTGCTAAGCCCTCTCTTTAAAGCCTTGATCTTTGCCTCCCTAATTACACATTTTATCAAAGCACTTTTGCTACTCTTTCCTAAGCCCTGGACAATGGAGGCAGTTTCGATTGAGATTAGTATGTGAGGCTTATTGATTTCATTGAGAAATGCAAACCAGAACAGAATTTGCTATGATTCCCAATTTCTGTTAAGTTTTAAGATCAGTCTATTAGTCTGTGGCTTTTCTAATTCATTTTAGTAACCTTTATTTATTATTTATTATATTTATTCTCCTTATTTTATTTAACAAACTAGAATGCACATGTGTGTTGCACATGTGTGTTACACATGCCCACATATGCATGTATACAAATACACAAACATGTACAAACTATATAAAATAATGAATTCCGCATATATAAAAATGAAAATGTAATGATTATGGAAATAAACTGATCAAAAAATTAATTTATAAATATCAGCCAGTTCGTAATTAAATGGAAAACAGGTGCATGTTTCACATTTCTCTATACTGTGCGTGTGTGCGCATGTAACTGTGTGTACAGGTTGTGTTGCACATTTTTTTATTCTTCCTATGAAGCCAAAACAAGAATAAGATTTTTATATGAAATATAAATCTCTTTTTAACAATAAATGGGCAGTAAACCTTTTCCTGTTGAATTATAATTTCTTGAAAATATGTATATGTAAGAGAGGACACCTCAGTTTGGAAAAGTATACATTGATTTTGAATGTATAAATGATCTTCACATGCATTATAACCATTAAGATTTATAGCAAATAGTTTATAGGCCATTTAATTTTATGATCTCACTCCCTAGAATAATGTTCCTGAAAACGAAATAGTCCATACTTAATATCTAGAAAGATCTTCTCCAGCTGGCTCCCACCAATATATGCTCTCTGAGCACAACAAATGCATCATACTCGGGGGTTCCCGAAGACTCACTTTCTCATATGAAAAGTAACTTCCCACGAGCCTGTAGAGCCCCAAGGTGCTCGCATGGGTGCCCAAGACGCTTCTGAGGAAAGGTACAGAAATGGGTTGCAGAAGCCTACTTCTGTCTCAAATGATGTCTCCTGCCATTTTTTTCAGCGCACACTTATTGAGCACTTGGCTAGGTGCTGAGGCGAGAGGATACAGAGATGCTCCGCCCCGCCCCTCTGAGCTTACCCAGTTATTTTGTGGAGGTGCACACAGCTGAATAAAGGGTTCTGAAATCTCCTAGATGTCATATCTCATCTTTGTAACTTTAAAATGCCTTTAAGTGAAAATTGAGTGGTAATTATATGTCCTGTCAGTATAAACAGTCAAGATCAAACATAGTAAGTTCTTAAAAAGGATATTTTTCTGTCTTCTTCCCCCTCCAACCCAAGTTAGTCCAATAATATCTCTACTTTCCTAGAGTGGCCCAAGGAGGACTTTAAATCTGGCAAGGCCTTTAAACCATTCCGTTTCTGAACATAAGCTTATTACAGCAATTTCAAAGTGAATTCCGTTTAAAGGAGGTTAAACTTTCAATCCATCTTGGGGAGAACAGAGTGTCACTATGGAAGTTGACAATGAAGTGTTATTTCCTTTTGGGTAAGCGATCACACACCAGAGAATAATCATAGGTATTTTAGTAAAGTTAATAATTACTGATGATTCAAAAGAAAAGAGGGAGCGAGTTAATGGTGTTGAAAGTTCATGACTAGTTCTACATACCTCATAAACGTGTTCTCAGATTGGTTGTGGGAATTGTGGTTTGTGTTTCTTTAATCTCTGGGTATTCATAAAATGGTATTTTGAGGGAACACTTGTTATTTCAAGGAATGATTGATAGGTGATTTAGTATGGCTCTTGCCAGTGTGATTCCTAATTGTATTTGAAGGAACCAACTAATTTTGTGTATTATTAACTGGAAGCATTTTTTTCTTGCCCCTGTAATCTGTTTCTTTGACTCTAGCAACTTGAGAACGTATTCAGTCTTCTAATCAAAACCTTAAACACTGAAGCTGAGTTGATTTTTCTAGCAGATGTGTTTTCCCCTCAATGTCAAGTTTTAAGTAATTATTTATATTCTTAAAAGACTTATCAGTAACTTAATGACACAAACTGTAAGATAACGTGTTCACTTTAGAAACTATTGAACATATTATTTCTCACTTCCAATAAACTTTCAATAAAATAATCTCTATATCCTCTTGCTCTCCACCAAAGCAGCAAGTTTAAATTCCGATTAGGAATAAATGTTCTGAATTATGTAACTATTCAAATTAATTTTTGTAGAATGTGTGAATCAGCTGCACGTATGCTTTATAAAGGGAGTGAGAACAGAAAAACAGATTTTTTTTTTTCCTAACAGGGATTTCAATACCAATTCTTACCTCTCTCTCACAAAACAGGCAAGGGACATTAAGACATTAAACCAAAAAAAGGAGACAAATTACTTAGACCAGGCAAAGAAATTAAGCACATGATGTACTTTTATGGACAGAGATATTTATAACGAGGCAATCTCTCAAACACCCAAGTCCCTGCACGCATCTCAGGAGTTAGTTGCTTCCCACTTCCAATGGACTTTCTTTAATTTACTTACTATTTATTGAACAATTATTACGTGCCAAGCACCACATACCATCTGTGCAAGCTAACTTAGTCACTGTGACAGTCATACAAGGTATTTTTACTCTCATTTCTTCATCGTATTGATGAAGAAATTTAAGATCAGATTTTCTAAATTAAGTGGCTCAGAGAGAAGGTCCAGAAAAGCCATCTTTGTACTCAGAATGGCCTTGTGCTCATGTTCACACTCTAGCAGACCCATCAAGGGAAGGACTGAGGTCCTCGTACATAACAAGTGATTCTAGAAACTGCAGGACAGGGCTCTCCCTGGTGGCACAATGGGTTGAAGCACAGCACTAAAAGTGAGTCACAACCACTTCAGTGCCAAGTTCGATTCCCAGACCCGGAGGTGATCCACATGGTGTAGCAGACCTCTCCTAACCTGCCCACCGCTCCTCTCAACAGTGTACTTCATCAGTCTGCCTGTTTGTACCTCACACTATCTCTGGTGAATCCTCTCACCACCCCTGCACATCTGACTTGCACCCCAGATCTGTATGCATAAAATGAAATTTCAGGGCAACTTCCACATGATTAGTTTTATTTTCCAGGCTAACTATCTATGCTCGAAGGCATATGGTCTAAGTTAGAGCATTTCTATGGCTGCTACCCAAACAGACTACTAACAACACAGTGGCGAGAAAAGAGACAGAGTACCAACTGTTGACACTGCCTCCTGGCATTGAAAGACTTACAGAAAATGTGATTGAATAAATGATAGCATTAAACTTTGCAACAAACAAATCAAAATAGAATTCAACAAATTTTGCAATTCATAATTTATAAACAGATGCAAGTACTTTCCTAGATGGATAGAATGTCAACTTTGGACATCATTCATTTATGTTCATTTTAAGACTATTTGCTACTCACATGATAAAATGACTCCATCTCATTTTAGAAGAAAACCTGAGAGGGGTTAAATATTAAGACACGGGAAACTGTTAATGGCGTACATTGATTTTTTTTAGGAAATGTAGTTTGGAGAATACATTTAAAGCGAACAAAAATTGCACAAAATTATTGAAAATCTGAATCTGTGTTCTGTGTTCAACAAATGTTTGTAAATGGAAATGTATGGGGAATCAGTGACCTTCTCCACACCCCTACTATGGTGTAGGATAGGACATTATTAAGTTCTAGATGGTAAATGATGAATGAATAGAGACCAGATCACCAGGCCAAGTATATTCACAGAAAAGAAAAAGGAAGAAAAAAAAAGTGATATGCAAAGATAAAAGAAAAGAAAAGAAAACAAAACAAAATGATAAAATTCTGCAATCTGAATACCCTGACTTTGGTAGCTATTTTAATTTTACAAGCAAAATATATTGTGTTTCAAGAATTATTTTTTAAGTATGTTACCAAAGGATATTCAACACTACTCTTTTCTTTAAGGTAAATAAATAAGGGATAAAAAATAATATATATATATATATTATATATATTAGAAAAATAGTGTCACGACTGATATATGTCCTTCACCATTTGGAAACTGGTCGTGAGCTATTGACGAACACCACAGCTCACACAAATTTAGTGCTTACTATGAATTAATTATAACACCGTCACTTCATTTAACTTCCCAGTTTGCAAATAAGAAGACAGAAAGTAGTGAAAGTTAAGTAATTTGCCCAAGGAAAAGCCTGAAGAGTGTGTATCCAGATTTTTGAATCCATGTTCTCAATGAGTTGGGGGTATGAATCCTATTAATTTTATTTACACCATTTTGAGCCATGCATGTCAAATTGTAGACAGCTATATAGGAAGCCTTTAACAATGTAACACTACATCTTCTGGGCTATAATATTGTAGTTTAGTTTTAAAATATTTTCTGAGAAATAATACCCAGTGATTCCCTGCCATTTAGGAAAACAGCATTTACCTTAATGTGATAGCAGAGCATATTGAAGTTCTGACATAGTTTCTGATAATTCACTATCTAATCAAAAAATATTTGATGAGGGAACAAACTCCATTATACCTTGAACAGAAATGTACAACTGAACTGACAGCTTTATAGCCCTTGAGCTTTTTTGCCACAATAACTGCCAAACCAGATTGATGTGTGATCTAATCAATCATCCATCAATTGTATCAAATTGACTAGAACCCAGGCGATTTCTACATTTTATAGATCACAATGAAAAGCAACATCATTCCTGTCTCCTACCATAGCTCATAGCTTTTAAGGGAAGGCTTGTTCTCCATGAAATAAAATTCAGGGGAATGAAAATCAAAGAAACTCAGCAGAGAAGTGAGGTCTAAAGATGGGTTGACAAGAAAATTCCATGGGTGTCCTACAAGAACCTGCTCTGAGTAATAGCTTTTGTGGTAGAAACAAAGGGAGTTTTTACAGTGACCTCCTTGAATCGTAGTGACAAAGCCATCAATATTAACAAACTGTGAACACGGGGGTTAAAACTAAAAGTGGGCCCTCTCTAGTGGCGCAGCGGGTTAAAGCACTGCACTAAGAAGCTTAAGCCACTTCCACATGAGTTCAATCCCCGCCTGCCCTGTAAGTG
>NW_004567111.1:9238984-9304466 GCF_000260355.1 Condylura cristata
TTTGTGTGTGTGTCAGAGACAAAAGAGAGAGAGAAAGAGAGATAATGAGTCAAAAGTCATTTAAAATGAGTGTGTCATTTTATAACAAATGTTTTCAATATTCAAACCGTGCCTCTCAGCTTCTTCACGCCCTTGTCTCCTATGAAGCCCCACAGAAAACACAGAGCCCTGTTTCAGGTCATTTTGGCAGAGGATTTGATATGCTGCTGCTGTTTTCTTAGTTCCCTTTGTAAAACTGCAGACATTGCAAGTGGAACCCAAGGAGAGGGCAGAGGTTGTAAAGGTGAAGGATGAACGGGACAGGGGAGCAATGCGAAGGCTTAAGATTGATACACTCCTTCTTTGAGGCTTTGCTTTTGGCCTGTCCAGTCTGGTACACTGCTCTTTCAGTCTGTCAACAGAGGCCTCTTTGGAAGCTAATGCTAGCACATGTGCCTGAAATAATAGCCAGTGAGGTTAAAGAAGACAGAGCTCTTCACAACAAACAGGTCGTCCCTGCAGGGCGAGGCTGAGGAATGAATTCCATCACCACGTCCAGTTCAGTGTCTATACAAACCCGTATCTAACAGTTTCCCTCATTCCTTTAGCCTTCAAATACTACACATACTTCCATCAAAAATTTGGGAACTGTCAAATTCATAAACAACCAAATCCAACGTGTGCTCACATCCCTTTCTATCCAGGCAGGTACAGGATGAAAGATGGTGAAATACTTTTGTTTCTGATTATCTGCTTGAACATGAATGATTTTTCCATGAGCAGCTTTGCTTCCTTCATTTACCATACTTAGGGTTTTTGCACTTTCTTATTCACTTTCATTTTGAGAGACCTGGATTTTACTTCCCTCTATTTTAACCTTTAATTTCCAGCAAGTACTTATTACAGTGTAATTCCTACTTAAACTGCACAGTCAGATGTCATATGAAGTATTTCATAATCGATTTTAGTCAATAGTAACAAAATTCACTTTATGGTTTAAATGGTTGTCATTTATTTTTTGAGAAGCATTATCATACAGTTAGAGGCTATAACATAACTGATACTCACTGTCCTTATTGTTTGGATAGTGTGTTAAATTTTGAATATAATGGTTTGCAGATATTCTGGCAATTATGCGTCACCTTTAAAGATGGTAAGTATAAGTTCAATTTCATTAATTATCTGACTTATCAATAATTCAATTTGCCTTCTATAACTTCATAAATATAGATATAACTATTCATGTCAGAAATTAATCTGTTCATTGTTAGTTTATATCACTGTTTATTATTACAATTGAATATAATGTAATTTCACCCCCATATGTAAAGTTTATTGTTCTTTAAAACTGTTACATATCATGAAGAAATTTCCACTGAATAGATAAAGGAAAACGTAGAATAGTTTTAATGCAATAATACTGTTTTATTCTACGTAACTGGTGATATGCTTTATTGGTGAGACCAGTTTTTTTCAAGAATGAAAAACACAAGTGTCATCACTATTTTGATCATTATGCATTGAACTGGAACATCCATGATGCTTTAGGATTTTCAATGCATTTTAAATATTCCCCTAGAATGCTAAAATGATTCATGGCTCTATACTGAGTATTTCAAAAGATGAAATTTATCTGTGGCCACCATCCACATGTGGAAAATATGAAGGGAAATAAGTTCCTTTTTAATCTTTAGGTGGTATACACACAGTGCACTTCTCCAGGTTAAAATGGCATAATCAGTAGGAAAAGGAGTTAGATTTTAACCTAATGTGCTAAAATGTGTAGCTATAAATCTACTAAGTTGTAACTACCTCATCTAGCAGTCTCCAATAAGAGTCAATGTCATTTCGGAATCTTACATTGACCAGAATTAAGAAATCCGCCCCCACTCCCACCCCCTACTGATGAGCACTATTCCAAAGATCACATAGCATCTAACTGGATAATTTCTTACATGTTCATATCCTCTGAAATTGATGAAAGTTTAGAAAATTTTCTATCCACAACTGACGAAGATTATGAAATTAAGTTCATCAGATTCCAAATAAGAAGTTGATATAATTATTTTCCACAGTTCAACTACTTATTGTTGAGTATATGTAACTAATTAAAACACTCTGTATTCTGCCCACCAATTGTAAAGTTATTGAGTATCTGCGGGGATACAACTTATGTTTCCTAATCTAGCCATTTTCTATGATGAAGCTAAATGCATTGATGTGTCAAGAAACCATCAGATTTCTTACCATGAATTGCATCACACATTTTTAGAAAAGAATTGAACAGACATTAAAAGAAAAAAAAAATGAGAGTTCATGACACAAAGTACAGCCATTTTATAAAGCTCTTTTCAATAACATATGACAGCATGTGATCATATGCAAATATGTTACTGCATACACATACACTGTGGGGCATATGAATACATATATGTGTATATACATATTGTGAGAAACACCTATACCCTGATTTAAGATCATTCATGATCTCCTGACATAATATAGTTCTTTTCTTTATTGTTTATCTTCCCCTGAGCAGAAATGAGTGATCTTATTATGGATAACAGTGTTGAGTGACTAGTGAATAGATGAATTAATCACATACAGTTATGTTTGTGATATAATATTTTGATAAAATTGGCAGCAAAAAAACTAAATAATACAGAAATATCAATGATTAAAACCAAACTTTATTTTTACAAACATGAGTTTCATGCAAAAGTGCTCATTCCCTTCCCTATATCCCTTTCAGTCTCCCCCCATCTAATTACAGTCAATATTTAAAACATATATTTTTTCCTGCAAAATCTATGTGAAGAAATAGACAAAGGAGGCCAGAGATGAGATCTGGCCTCAGGAAATCAGTGTCCTGAAAGCACCACCAAAATGTAAGTTAAGTTCACTCATTTCATTCATAAGCCCTATTTCTAGTCAGCCTGAGAGTAAACAGATGGAGATGGGGTATTCAAGAGAGGACTGAGGAAAAGGCAGGTGGCATAGATTGACACCCACTATACCATAGTGAAAAACCGAATAACAGGTGAAAAGAGTGGTTCCCAGTTACTGCCAAAGATAGGCTTGTCACAAAAGGAATTAACACTGTGTTACTACTTCAGGATACAGAATTATGAGAAAGTATGAGTAGACTCAATTAGTTTGAGGGATTCCAAAGCAAAGGGAGCAATGGGGTAAAGGAAAAAAAAATAATAATTTATTTAATGTATTTTATTCATATAAGAGCTAGGATGTAGTCCAGAGGTGTGGGGTGGGGCGTGAGGATTCACCAGAGACAGATTGGGGAGCACAACAGGCAGATTGAATGAGATACACTGCTGAGGGGAGCAGTGGGAGAGACAGAAGGAGTCTGCTGTGCCTTGTGGGTCACCTTCCTGGCCAGGAATTGAACTGGTATTGCAGTGGCTAACAATAGCCACTGCAATAGCCATCAAGGAGAGATTAGCAGAGGTTAGAACAGAAAGAAATGAGAGTCAGGATTACCAAGAAAAGGCTCTTGAACTTCCTTGCAGGGTAAGAGGTAGACATATATAAGGGAAGGAAGCAAAAGGTACCTACTTAAGGATTTAAGCAGGGAAAGACAGTTGGGAATTGAGAAAAGGCGAATGAATTAGACAACAAAACCAAGAACAAAGAGGAGTATTTTCAACTGACTTGGCAAGTAGACTGGTTGAACTGAGGAGACAGTGAAGGAGGCAGTAGACTGGATGAACTGAGGAGACAGTGAAGGAGGCAGTGAGGATGGTATTAAAAGAACACTTGTGAGCAACACAGTATGCAAAGACCACGGGAACGTGGGGAATGGATGCAGGTGGGGTTGAAAGCAGAAGTGAGGCAGAGAATCTGGAATCCCTCCAGTAGGCAGTTTGAGAACCTGGGTCAATATGTACTACCTTTCCCCATATTAAATGAGAATATCTTGTTCAGAGTTGTAGAGTTAGCCTATTACAAAAGCTGCCACATAGCAATTATTCAATAAGTGCTACCTGAATGGAAAAGAATGAACACAAAGAATTTTCTGAATCTCACAGATCCATTTGTAATGAGCTAATGGGGATATTTGCAAAACCTGCTTCTTAATCCTCTGTCTTACCTCTAATTGTTAATAATACCATCTCACATCACCTCTCATATTCTCCCAGCCATGGCGGACCAGGGGTTAAGTTGAATTATGATTCTGCTCAGAATGTCTTCTGTACTATGTGTCTTGCCTTCATTCGTAGATACATCTATGCAAAAAGACCCATCTGAAGACAATCTTCAAATGCAGAGGGTGGAAAAAATGAATTCTTGGATCTGGGAATCTTGTTAAATCTGTTTTCAAAAAGAACTTTACTGACCTTCCCTGATGGCGCAGAGGGTTAAAGCACAGCACAAAGAAGCTTAAACCACTTCCGCATGAGTTCGATCCCCGCCTGCCCCAGAGGTGATCACATGGCGTGGCAGGCCTCTCCTGACCTGCTCCCCTCAGCAGTGTACTTTGTCGATCTGCCTGTTCTGCACCCCACTCTGTCTCTGGTGAATCCTCTCACCCTCCGCATCTCTGGCCTGTACCCCAGTTTTGTACGAATAAATAAATAAATCTTTAAAAAAAATAAAAAAGAACTTTACCAAAGAGGCCCTCAAATCGTTTGAGTTAACACCATAAGAGAGGAAGTGAGTATTTAGTGCAACCTTCTTTAAAAAATCAGAATGTAGGAAAGTCACTGCCTGCAAAAACTTCAGTTTCAAAAATAGTTTGAATACACAAGGAAAATGTCATGTAATGTGTTATCCCTGTCGTTAAACTGCATGGTAAATGCCTATTATTGTCTTTGTCACTTTGTCTATTCTAGAATAAGAATGCCAACCCACGTGACTAATAGGAACTAAGGTGAAAACAAGATATGATTGAAAGGTAAATGAGAACATATTCCACAAATATTGAGTCATAAGATGGATTCCTTCTGTTCACAAAATACTTCTTGAACCCCTGATACTTTCAGGGAAAATGAAGACACCTAACCTAAATAATAATAAGACGACATGGACTCAGCTTTTTTAAGCTAACAGGCTACTGTGCAGAACAACCCCACACCTGGACAATCACTACAAAAATTTTTGGACAATCACCTAACACAAGAAGAAGAGTACCAGGTTGAATTTGGAGGGAAAGAGGAATGTTGGCAGGTGGTGGCTGGGGGGCAGGGTGCTTTAGGAAGCCCGGCTGCAGCTACAGGGCTGACCTAGAGAGCCTAGGCGGATGTCATCCCGCAGGCGCTAGAGGCAGGAGAAAGGAGAGCTAAAAAGGACTGCATCCACACAGAGCACAGGTCCTGTTGAATGTGATCGCTGCTCACCAGAGCAAGGTGCTATCTGGCTTCAGAGAGTTTAATGCTGACTGCAGGGTTTTCCACCCAGCCAAAAGGCACTGAACCTTTCTCTGCAGCAGCACCACCTCTATGCTGACACTCTCATCTCAGGCAGTTATCCTCTGCTTGTTAGTCAGAGGGATCAGGGACTATGGAGTGGTCCACTGGAGAGCAGGGATACAGGAAGGAGAATCCTCTCCCATTAGCTGGGGAACTGGTGGGGGGTTCCTTTACTCTGCAGGCCACAGAATATAAGCTGCACACAATCAGGACCTTCTTCCTTTGTGCTTAGCTTAGAGCAATGGACCATAGTAGGCACTCAGTAAGTAACTTACCAGTGGAGAATGCTCCCCATTGGAAGATTCAATGTCTGATCCCACTGACTAAAAGTGAGAAAGAAAGCATGCCCAACTGTAATATGTAAAATCTGCTTTTTGTAAACAATCACTAAATCCCCTAAATATTTTCCAGTAATAGACATCTCATTTTCCCCTGCTGCAATTTTATCTTCAGTTATATTGGTTCCAAATGCAACCTAGACCAAGAGAAAATAAACATGTTGGAGAAAACTTTCATATGAAAGTAGACATCTTATTTGGATATATATATATATATATATATATATATAATTTGGATATAGCAAATTTTAAATACCAATAATTTATATTGATAGGACAGTAAGATGGGATTTAACAATTAGATCAGGTTGTAGCATGGGTTTATAAGTTCTTTATTCTGAGGAGGTACAATAAATATATATATTCATTTTTAGGACCAGAAAGTGTTAGAAAATGAAAATTAAGTCAAATAGAAAATATTACTTGTTTCAAAAAATATACTTTTTTATTTTAAAGTAAAAAATAATAAAAAAAAAACTATGCCAAATATTAAAGCAAGTTTCCAAACTGTTCAGGCCCTGCTTTCATTTAATTTATTTATAGCATGGGTCATTTGGACCATAGATAAGTTAGTTTAAATAGAAATGTAAATTCAGATCTAATTTTTGTGTTCTACGCCCCCCAGCCCCGTCCCCAGCAGAAAAGTAGCAGAGACACCAAAGAAACTGTCAATATTTAGGAAGTGCAAGCATTAGATTACATGCAGTAGATGTAATGTTGAACATCTGACCTAACTTCCCATCCAGTGAATCGATCATCCCTTATACTGAATCATCATCCTCTATCAAGTTGAATATGTTCTATAACATAAACTCATAATTTGAAAGGGCAGACTACTCCGTCATTGGCCAGCTCAAATACTTTGAGCCTTTGCCTCAAGGTTACCTTAAATGTACCTCCTTTGTACTGCTTTATTTAGCTTAGATGTGGGTAACCATAAACTTTCTTGTCCAAGCAGAAACACATTTCAAAGCTAAAAACTGATGAATAATTGCACAGACATAAAGTGTGACTATCCAAAGAAACCTAAGCATATGCTTATCCTTCTTAGCTTTATCCTCTGAATTTCAAAAAAATTCCTCTGAGTTTCCAAATGCTTAAAATCGTAGTGGCCATCCACATTACATCCATCCATGAAATAATGTCCAAAAAGGTCAAGCATGCCCTCCACATGCTGGGATAAAGAAGTGGTCCCTGGTGACTTTCACAACCCACGATATTTTTTATTGCTCTTCCTCTGCCAAAAAGTTGCCTGTATCGAATCATAGTATTTATGACCAAGCAAAAGCAGACTAAATTAGAACTTGACTTTCCATGGTCTCTTAACAATAGCTAATGATAACTAAATTTAATGGTATATCTAGATATGTACACTATTTCTCTAATTATAGCTTCTATATATGGAAAAAGATACAAAATTATCTGTATCTATATGGAAATATTGAGGACTGAAATGAAAAGAGTAGCATTATCATATTGTTTTTCAAGTTTCAACAAAAATCTAAACCTTTCACTGCTTCAGTTTTCATCTGCAATAAAAAAGAATAATTATAGGATCAAGAGGCAATAGATATTCACATACAGACATAGATACATGGTAAATTGATCATCTTTAGAAAAGGAAAATTACAGAATCAAGAGGCAATGGATCAGTAGACAGCCATAAATACACAGATTGATCACTACTTTTCTCAAATATTCTTTGTCCTTCACTTTTCCATCAACAAATATTTCATGAATACCCACAATTATGGGTCAATGTCTAGACTTAAAAATGGATACAAGATAGGAAAACACATTCTAAATTCTTACCTTGAACATCTATCTAGAAACACTCTAAGGGAATAGCTACATTACAATTTTCTTCATTTGAATCCAGCAAATCTCCATCTTTTTTCTTCTTTTACTCATTTCACATCTGGGACAGACACACTCTATCCAGTGCCCCAGAGGGCAAGTAGTAGTTCTCAAAAGGAGGGGCGGAGGGCAGCCCAGGGTTGGGTGAGCCTCCCAGGCAATGACTTCAGGTTGTAAGGTTATGGAGAGAATGGAGGGTGTGGGTATACTGTTGAGTTTAAGGGAAAGGATGTAGCAGTTGATTCAAAAGGTTTCTACAGGATTCCGATGTTGCTGCTCATCCTTACAGAAACCAGCAGATCTACTGGACCGAAAAGACTGTCAAAGACTAAGGGAGATGGTGTGAGGCAGCTGGCATCAGGTGAAAGCCTAAGACCATTGATGATGTTTCCACAAAGAATTCTAGATATCACCAATTTTCTTACAAAGTTTTTTTTAATCTATTTGAGAGAATTTTTTAAAGATTCATTTTATTTATTTACACATACAAGAGTTGGGATATAGGCCACGGGTATGGGAGGTGGTGAGAAGATTCACAGGAGACAGGGTAAGGAGCAGAGCAGGGTGATAGACTGAAATACACTATGAGGAGCAGCCTGTGAGACAGGAGAGATCTGCTTCGCCATGTGGGTTAGTTTCCTGAATGGAGATCAAACTTATCCACAACAGCTGTAGATAGCTTCATAGTGCTAATATGCAACTTCATGGGACACCAGGGAGTCCCTATATTTGTTTTTGTCAAGAAATCTACATTCAACTGTAGTGTTTACACAATGTAACCCTCACTCCCACATTTAATGTCAAGAATTCTGTGTTTTATATCTCCTACTTCCAATTTTGAACAGAGATTACAAATAATGATCCCATTAGTTTAAGTATGCTTTTCTTCTAAGACCACAGATAAGTTAATAAAGTCCAATGATTTCTTCTTCTCATTTTACTTACCTTTAAGAAAATAATCACTTTTTTTTGTATAAATTGTTTTTTGTATAGACAAACAGAATTATTTTGCTTTTTCTAGTAAGTATGCCTCTGTTGGCACACCAATTAAGGTCAGGTTACATGTAGGCATGAATACATGTTTCATGTGAAAAAATCAGCCCTGAAATTTTTAATCCAATATCACAATTACTTTTTTCCAAGGGCAAAGATAAAGTGTGGTGTTTAAAGATGACTGGAGACACAGTGTGATCTCATAAAAATGACGTAAGTTCCGTAGAACTCAAGTTCCTCATCTATAAAACTGGGACAATAACACCTATCTAAACATTTTGAAGAGTAATGTGTTAACATATGTGAAGCTTGTAGAATACTGCCAGACATATAAAAACCAAATGTATGAAAGTAACATATGTTTAAATTAATTCACTGTGATACTAAAATATATGCATGGCTATAATGAATGTCTTAGTGTTTTCTAAGTCTATTATGCTCTGTAGATCACAAGAATTAGTCCTGATTCAAAGCTTATAAAATGTCAGTGGAAGGTCATTTTCAGCAAAGGGTTACATGGCAACATTGATTTAATCAGCATTAAGTGTATTTCCAGATTTTCATATGAGATTTATTGGAAACTGAAATGTGGCTTTTCTTGCATTTTTTGACATACATTGTGTGCCTAGTATTTATTCTTTGTGGTTTTTGGCAATTAAAGATAAAGTACTAAATTATGGCAATGAAGTTATGCTTAAAAAATAAAACAAAATAGAAGGCTAGGGGTATACTAGGATATGGTATACAAAATTTGTTCTTTGCATGACTTCATTGGTACTACACGAAAATAAATTTAACAAAAAGATTGATATTCTGCACATTTCATTCTGTCTTCTCATCTCCTTTCAAGAATAATTATATGTGAACAATCACTTAAGTTTTCCAGTTTCTCTTACACAGCTATCAGAAAATGCTTGCAGAAAAATATTATAGAAAATAACAGCGCTCACTGGAATTGGACTTTCCTAGGGTCTTTTTGCATTTAAGGTTAATGCCAAACTAATTATCTCTCACTGGAAATGGCAATGAGGGATAATCAAATTGTAATTCAGTCATCTTTAATAGTTCAAGTAAAATCAGTCAAGGGTTTCTGAAAACATAGTGTTTCCTTATTGTTTTAATTCGTATCTAAAACAATATTTGTGTTGGTTGTGAAAATACACATATGGTTCTGCAAAGCTGTTGTAGAGTTCTTCTAACAATTAGTCTAATTTTGTTTAAGTTCAGAGAATATTTTATTCTCAAATAGACTAAGTATATTATCATGATTTGATTTCAATAACGATAGCAAAGTCAACAATACATCTGTTCTTTTTAATTACATATTTTTAAATGATGATGCATTTTATTTGAAAGAATGTCTACTAGGTGATGGATGCAGGATCTGTTAAACTCACCTTATATTCTCAGAACATAAAGCAAAAAGAATCAAGAAGTTCTATTCATATGTCACTCCAATGAAAAGACTTTAGAGAAATAGGACCTCAAGTAGAACAACCCATAAGATGCCAGCTGAAATGTAGCAAATTTTTCAAAGTTCATTTCGGTATGTTTCCTCCATTATCAAATTTTCTGACAACAGTTAATCTACAAAGGGGCTTCCTTTACCAGAAGGTGAAGCAACCAACTCTGCATTCAAGTGCACACTTGATGCATCACAATTATCTCACAGAGTCGAACACCTGGCACCTCGGCGACCAGCCACACGTGTGCACGTTTCCATTCCAGGCCAGGGAGAGCCACTGCTGACTTGGGCAGACGTAAGAGAATTCTGGAGAATTCGCTATATTTGACAGGCCTTTGATGCTAATCACGAGATAAGACACACAGGCTGACCAGCAGGCCGGAGGCAGTAACTGACCCCATTCTCCCCCAAGTGTCCTCTTTGATGCTTCATGTCTCAGCCCTGGTGTCCACATTTACAGGTGAGTTTGCACGTGCTCCCTGGCTTCTCTGTGCAGGTGTCTGCAATTACAGATGTGTGGGCCCCATGCCCACACTCTCATGCACCCCCTGGAAGGAAAGCAAAGCCCACTGCAGAGGTTGGGGGTGAAGCTAAAAGAGAACCCGAGCCACTCCACTTCCTACATCAGTCTCCACATTCACCTTCAGCTAAATAAGAACTGCGAAAGCATTAATGCCTGAGTGATGATATAACGTGTTGCATATCAGATTTTCAGTAAGAGTTCTCCTAAAGAATCAAGAAAGAAGGATGGAAACAATGTGTGCCTAGTAGTAGAATACACAATGTAGATAGTTTACTACCCCTTGGGCTGACTCTTCACCTATTTCATGTCTGAAGGGAATATGCACATGTTTTACTTTATTTAAGCTCCTGGCTTTTCTTCATTCTATTCTCTTAATAAAGACCTTTTGGTCTGAGGCTAAGCTTCCCTGTGCAGTCAGATAAGTGGTTGAAGAAGCAATGCTGTTTAAATGGAGAAAATGGCACATTGAATACATGTACCAGACAGCGTATTTTTAATTCACTCATTCCTGCACCTTTCTCCAAGATGGAGCTTCCTGTTACAACCAGACTCTACTAATCACCGCACTCTTCTCTCCAGTCATGCACCATTTTCCTCTTACAGAGTTGAACACTGAAATTGCTCAGGACATGTTTGTGCAGTTTTGCAGGAAGTGAGCCAAGACTCAGGTCTAGACAATTCTTACTCTTCTTCACAAACACTCCAACAAATGCTTTCACCTGTCGTGAACTTACTCTTCTCTGACGCCTCAATTGTCATAATATTAGCAAATGCCACTTAGCATGAGATGCTCGGCATCTTGTAAGTTCCCTCTGCTCGAATGGAGTCGCAGGAACTAGAAGTTCCTAAGGTCCATGGCTCAGGTCCTACTTCTCTCTGCCTAGCTCAGCACCAGACAAATGGCAGTATTTATTTAATATCATAAATCAAATACATTTATTTACTTAGCCTAAGCTACTGTGCTTAATTTCAAATTAGGTGAAAAATGGGTATTTCACTACTTGAAGCATGGAACAATAATTAAAGGATTTACATAAACAGTAACTCATAATGGTTCTTTCAAAGACAAGTCCCACAAAGTTCAGTCTTATAAAGGTCCTTTTAAAATCACATCTTGCTGAAAGATGTTTTTCCTAGACATATTCACATGAAAATGATCGATGAGTTACTCTGTAGACAACTGAATTCCCTACATGGACTTTTGTTAAGTGTTATCTTTCTCCTTATTTCATCTCCCATTTCCTTCTTCCGTTAACTTCCTTATAGGGAGTATTTAAACACTGAACTGAACTTATTTTTTTAGAAATAAGAGTGCTAAACATGCTATTTTTAATGAACTCACCACTCATTTTGACATTTCCCATTTTATCAATCAAAAGTTAAGAAAGCGCCAAGCTAATATATCCTCACCATGGATTTCTGTTCATTGGGTCATAAGGGCTACTTGAACTCACGCCTTTCCCATTTTTTTAGACAAATTGCAAGAGCAGGCATATCAACAATAAGCAGAGTGTAGTCACTTCAACTCTAATGGACCCTCAAAATGCTTCCAATTTCATGCTTCCCTGACCGGCTTTATTTAGAAGAAAATAGATCTCATCTCTATGAAAAAACATTTGGACAATCTGCGGGGGAAAAAAAAAAAACACTTAGTAATATTTGGTGGTTCTTTGTAAAATTTTTGATATTTCCACATTCATCAATATTTTGGAAGCAAACTAAGTGCTATCTCAAAATGGAACTTGAAAAATCAATCAAATATCTAATTCTGTAATTGAGTCAGGGACTCCTATTTCCAAAGTGTATTCACATTCATCAAAGATTACTGGAAACCACCACAGGTTTACTTCATAATTTGAAGTAAACCTGCATAACTATAAACACAAAGAAATCACAGTTGCTATTCTTATGTTCTAATGATAGTTCTTTGATATGACACATTTCTAAAGCCTTTCAAAATGTGAAAAAGTGTTTAATAGGGCTATGGAAAGCAAGATTTATAAATCCAGGAGTCCCAGAGACAGACATGACCGCACATCCTGGTTATTTCAGAGTTTAGCGATATTTAATCATATTAAAGTATTAAAGAACTGGGAATTATTCTAGAAATACCATAGTTTAAAACTGATCTTCTCAAAAGAGTTATCGGACTGTTCTCAGTCTACCCAGAGTAGCCCTCTTAGTCTTGGGGTGTAGAAACTATGAACATTCAAGGCTTTATGAGCCTGGAGAGTTCTATTCCCATCACTTGTAGAATGTAGACTGTTTTGAGTGAGAGCTTTTGCCCTTTCCCATGTCCTCTGCCCCTTGCTAATGGAAGAAGAGATCATAATGTCATAAACGTCTGGTTTTCCTTAAATGGAGAAGCAATCACATAAAATCACCCTTTTCTGACCCAGAAGAATCTAATCTACATTTATTACCAAGCAAAGAATCTAAAAAGGGTCTTGGAGTCTCTCACCAATTCTGGATCTAGCAACCAGCCACTACAAAAGCCAACACAATGAGCTTTAGTGCAAAACAGAAAACTAATATATTCTAACCAGCAAGGCAGAGGGAGAGGGATAACTAGCAAGTTATAGGGAGAAGGAGAAGGTCCAATTACTGCAATGGTGCAAAGCAGAGCTGCTATTACAGGGGCCAGCAGGGAATCGAGTCCTGTTTCATCTGGAACTAGCAGTCTTCCCAAGTCCAGCCACCACACAGAGGCCTGCCACTGCTGAGGTCAGGTGCTCCCCACACGCCCTCTAGGGTGGGGCAAAGGCTCTGGCCTTCAGGATAGCAGCTCCAAAAACAAAGAGCAAGTCCATGGGCGTTAATTCCTATTAAAGCCTCCCAAGTGGCTTTTCTCCTCCACTGCCTTCCCATCAGCCACCTTGCTCGGGATGTCAGGGACAGCATTTATCAGGTGTAGACTCTTTGGGCCTGACATCCAGGTGAACAAGGTTTATACCAAGGCTCAGCCTCCCCCTTCAACCATTTGTGACATCTCACACACTTGTAGGTCTGTAAGTATATATGACCTTGTTATCTAGGAATTTCATCGTCTCAGTGTAAGGATAAGGGAATCCTCTTCCAGTCTGTCACACTATATCACTCACTGTCCTACCTCTGGTCCCCTTTATTATCCTTTAGAATGTGCAACCATGTAAATACTCCAAACATAAGTTACTAAATGAATTTTCCCTTTGCTAACCTGTGTGATGCTGTTTACATTACTTGTCCAACCTAAGAAGCCAGAGAGATTTTGAAGGATTCCACTTGTTCCCTGATGATAGAAAGTTTTTGACATTGACAGTTTTGCACCATTCATATCCCAGATTAAATTCATTCCATTTTAATTAGCATTTGCTTGTATTAGGTAAAATGAAAATGATTTGCTGGCTTCAGGTTCCATGGAAGAATGTGGGAAAATCATAACTTGTGGTGGTCACAAACTTAATTTAGTTCTGATCCTTAAAAGCACCGTTATTCTTAAAAAATAATTTACTTTTGCTTTGAGACTTGCTTTCCTAGGTTTAACAATGCTATGTCCAATCATATGATATTGTTGACTTAGTGAATCCACAATAGTTAAATATTGGCAATTTCTTATGGCTGAACGTGTGTGTTTCACAAATTAAGAAAGATTGACCTGTTTGACTGTGGGGTGACCCAATCAGTTAAAGGTTAAAGAGAACAAAGAGAAGATCCTCTTGAAAATAAGAGAGAATATCTCCTACTTGAAAGTTGAACTAGAATATTAGCTCTTCAGAGGGGAGAAATCTTAATGAATTTTAGACCAAAATGTATATTATGGACTCTCCTGGCTTTCAATTGTACCCTGGACTTTGCCTTCTGCTCTCCTAGTACGTCTGGACCGTGAGGGCTATGCTTTGGGGTCTCAGGTATGCTCCTGGGCCTTGCCTATCCTGAGTATTCAAGGGAGAAGATAAGCCTTGTGAGATCATTCAGCCAAGCAATGTCTCCTTGCTATCAGTAGTTCTAAACAGCCTCAGGTTATAGAATGGCTAAAATAAGATAGCAGATGGCATTCATGTATTATATATGTTCCCAAAAGATTATGTCATATAGTGAATATGTATATTAGTGACCAGATACAGTGTCAATAATCGATTTATCTAGTAATAATGTTTTAATTGAAGGAAACTGCAATACCATCCATGGGCACATATACTGTGATTCATGATGATGACATAGATACATGAAATCACTTACATTCTCTAGAATACAATATGCAACGACTCATTTCAAATATATTAAAAAAACTCACTTAGTTAACTTAAAATGTGATATTGAAGGACAAAAAGATGGTTAAATCCCCAACTTGAGAAAGAAAAATGTTCCATTCAGGTTGTTCATCACCTTTTCATACACAACAAGCAGAAATTAGATCTGATGGAATGAGACAGAGGAAGATGATTATACACATGACAGAACTTTAATACAACTCAGTCTTGTAAATTTATAGTTATAACTACAAATCTGTTAAAGATTTGAAAAGTTTAACAAAAACTCTATTGAAAAGAAAGATCAAGACTTCTTGGTAGCCTTTATGATTTCTATTATCATGTCTACATTTTTTGCTTATCTATGAGAAATCTCCATAACTTTATATGAATATCACTTTAAACTAATTGGTATTATTAAGAATATTATTTAAAAAACTTGCTCTTATACCAAAGAAATGCACAATTAAAAAAGTCAATTCATAAACTCTTCATACAAGACACAGTTTTTAACAGTGGATGGAATGTGACATTTCAGGCATTAGAAGAAGAACCATAGTATGGGAATGTATTTAAGAAACACAATAGCTTACATCTAGGAAGTTATTATTCATAATCACACCTCTTTAAAATATAAGCTTTGTAGTAACACTTCCATTTCATGCAAAAAAAAAAAACATTTTTTAATAAATGGGAAAACTCCTTAGGTAAACACATTGGGTTCTGCTTTCATTAGATAAGACAAACTTGAGCTGACTATTTAGCTAATAGTTATATGCTAACAGCTTGAGTATTATACAAGACTCACAAACTATTAATGGAAAACTCACAGCTCTACGCCTCCTATTTAGCAAACTCCCATCTCTTTACTATAAATTACTAACTCTAGTATAATTGCAAATCTAAATAAATTCCCTGGTGATTACAGATTACAGTCACAAATCCAAAAAGCTACAATACAATGTACTTTCTCCAGGAAAATTAATTATTCCAATTTTAGGCAGCTCAATAGTCAGAATTCAGCCACCAGCTGGCTAATATGTACAGTCTGAGCATTTACCAGCAGGCTTCTGCATTAGTAACAGCAAGATTCCATTTCACAGAAGAATACTGCAAATGCTATGTATAAATGATTCCCTCTCAAAGAGTCCTCAAGGCCTAAGTGTTTCATCCCCTTAAATGTTCGGGCTAACTTGCTCCACATGATGTCATCAGGATTAATTCTGAGGAAGGCAAACAAAAGGTGTAATGTACTCAGAGCAGAGAAATGAGAAATGGGGGTTCTAACATTTAGAAGTACCACATTTTGGTGCCACAGACATATTTATCAAAGGGTTGTGAGACTGGAATTCCCAGAATGGCTCGGGCAAGTTTTTTTTGTTTTGTTTTGTTTTGTTTTTTTAAGATATTCTGAGCAGGCTTTTTTCAATGTGTGTCACCTGGCTATATGCAATATAAGGCAAGCCCTGTGAGACTCCAGGAGACTCTTGGAATTACCTGATCAGATCATACTGATTTAGGGACACATTCAGAAGTGTGAAGGCAGATATCCATCCTAAGGGATGGCTGTGTGAAGTCATCTCCTCCCCATCTTGTGTCTCCTGGCTGTTCCAGATCTGCTAGCTCAGGATATGAGTTGGTCCTGTTCTGCCATTATTCCAGAATGAACAGTCATGTAAATTCCTCATATATATGTTAAATCAGCATGTTTTTCTCTTACTAATATGTCTGATGTAAATGCGTTTGTTTGTACAATATCCAAGGAATGCAGAAAGGGAGTACTGTCTCATTCAATTCCAACAGGGTAAAGGGGCTTCATTCCATCCTCCAAAATGAGGCTGCTATGGAGAAAAATTAGATCGCTCAACTACCTCAGAGAAGCAAATCCTAAATTATAGGCTGGTACCCTTAACTGAAATCAGCCTCCATTTACAGCATTAGATTAACTAATGCCCAGACCTGGCTGCGACTTTAGAACTTACTAAAACTACATCAAGATATTTTATGGTTTGACTATGGATTTAAACTATTTGATGGGTGGATTTTATGGCTTATAAAGTACACATTGATAAAACTTAAAAAGTAGCAGTGGAATGGGTGGGTGGATGTTGGCTTGATGTCAGATGGATGAATAACAGATTAACAAGTATAGTAAAATATACAATACAGAATTTAGGTGGTGGGTTTAGAAATATTCATTGAAAAATTCAATTTTTCTGTAATGTCTGAAGTTTTTCTTGATGAAATGTAGGGAAAGAATAAAAAAGAGCATGGACAACTGCCTACACTGTTTTCCTAAACGGTTCTGAAAAACAAGGTAGAGGTGATAAAATGCTAACCATGGGGGAGTCTGAGGGAGGGTACAGGGAAATTCTCCCCAGGCTAGTCAAACCTTCAAGCTAACATCCCACAGACCGGAAGGAGAAAATGGTTACTTTGAAATTGTTTTGAAATAAAAGAGGCAACAAAGGGAAAATATTTGGCATATAGTAGTGACTTAAGGGCCTTTATATTTTATGGGGATTTCATTTGTTATCTTGATGTCTTCCTGAGGTAAATGATCTTGTGCTCTCTCCACCACAGTGTATCTCCCCACTTTTGCTAATCCCTCTCTCCCTCAAGCACACACAGTGGGGTTCTGCTTATGAAATAACACATATACGCACATGCACACACACACACTTGGAGGAAAAATATTATGAAAGACAGAAACCGCCTCCCACCACCACCATCCCCCAAGGCCCAAGACATGTCACTTTGGCATGTGAATTATTTTGAGTTAAGTTCCATCAAGGCCCTAGGGCTTTAAGAGAAACTCTTATCAGTATCTGAACCATTGGAAAAATAGAGATTGTGGTCTGGATGCAGATTTAGAGATGCAGATTTAGAGATTCCAGAAATATACTCTTTTCTCTGACAAACCTATTATTTGGCCCGCCAACACATAGTTACAGAGCATCTGGGTTTTGTCAAGTAAGTCACCATCCTCTGGACTTGAAGCCCAGGTCCTTATCCCAATTCTTACCTCAGGATAAAAACCATGGTTGCCCTATTTACTCTAGAATTTACAAGTAGGTAGATTGCCACATGTATGTTATTCTATTTATTCATTTTTTCCTATTAATCTTTCCTATTAATTTTGATTGTTGAGCAGAAACCAAAGAATAACCCGGAGAGAAGTTCTCCTTCCCTCAGGTCTTTGGGGGGGAAAGTCAACCAATTTTGGCAACATTTTGAATGGACTGTATTGGGTAAATATCAGTAACTTTATGAACATTCTTGGTAGTCACTCTTTCTTTAAATTTACCAGAAATTTGTTGTTTTAAAAGTGGAGATGGAAAGTTAGACTTTCTAATGACAGTAGATTAAAAAAAAACCAAATAAATAAACTTAATTTAATCTCTTATTATGAAAACTGAAGCAAAGCTCCTTTTCTGGTTTCCAGAGACAGGAAACTAGGAAGCACTTGGCTCCACATCTAACATGAATGAATCTCCAAGTTATGGGTGGAGACTCATCTTCTTGAAATAAATTTTCTGGGGATTTTAGGATGAAGTGCTATCTTCCTATAGAAACTCCAGTAGATAAGAGAAGCTAAAAGAACTTGAGGGGTTCTGCTCCAGTTAGGCCAAGTAGGCAATAAACATTAGAGAGAGGGAGGTGGAAAAGACCTTCCTGCTGATGGCTATGGAAATGGGTTGTGGGTTGTGAGTTCCCAACTATCTTTGAAGCTGTGTACAGCATTTTCATCTAGACTTAGTGGGAAGGCCACAATTCAGTTTGGGCCTGTGGCCATCCTGGGGTGAAGAGCTCAAAAAGGCCTAAGAGAAACCCTGACTTGAGGCATTAAGAAAGGGAATGTAAGGAGGTAAATCTTCCCATAAACCACAGGCAATGACCTTCTAGTGGTCAAGGAGCAAAGGGGAGTTAGTCTCTGATACAAGACAAATGAGATATCTAGTGGGTTGTAAATCATAGAACATCCTGGCCAACCCAAGAATCAACATAATTTTCCACAAAATTATGGCCTTGTGGACTTCCTTATCAGTCCTTCAATTAAACAAAACATATTAGAGCTGAGAGAAGTCTCACAGTTTATCTAGATAATCTCACTTTAGATACAGTAACAGCAGGTAGCGTGTTTGTAATGTTTATGGGCCAGACCTTCTATGCACTACATAAGTATCCATTCTTATAATTGTTCCAACAGTTTTGTGATACAGGAATCATGATCTCACCCTTATGATATGTGATAAAACTGAAACACAGAGTATGTTACACACCCAAGTTGCATATCTAGTATGTCAACAACAAGAAAGACTTCAGGAGTCTAAAGAACTTGCCCAAGTGCCTTTGATGGGAGAATATAGAACAGACATGGGGTGGGGGTGATTAAAGAGTCTGTAAACCAGCTATGCAATCAAAGGTGGGGGGGAGAAATGATTGTCAGTATTGAGCAAACCAGGGTAACCCAATCCCAAAGGGATGGGATGACTTTGTGGCAAAATGCAGCTCTATTCTCAGACAGCTGTTTGTATCTATGCAAATCTCTTTTCCTTAAAAATCTTGTCACAAGACACTGAACAGACTATGATGAATCCCTTCTCAAAGGGCACCAAGAATTGTACACACTGAACCCCAACAACTGAGATTCCTATTTGGAAAGCCATGAATCTGATTCTGTCTAAGACATTAGAGGGGGCGAAGGGGAGTTAGTCTCTGGCGCAGCGGGTTAAAGCACAGCACTGAGAAACTAAAGAGCTTCCGCATGAGTTCGATTCCCGCCTGCCCCGGAGGTGCCCTCATCGCGAGGCAGACCTCTCCTGACCCGCCCGCTGCTCCCCTCAGCAGTGTACTTCGTCGATCTGCCTGTTCTGCTCCCCACTCTGTCTCTGGTGAAGCCTCTCACCGCCCCTGAGCCTCTGGCTTGTACCCCAGTTCTGTATGCACAAATAAATAAATCTTTAAATAAATAAATAAATATTTTTTTAAAATGTGCTTTGTCATTGAATTTCTATAGGGTATACAATTCCCCCAAATCTCAGGTAGCAAGAGCAATATAATGTCAGCATCTAAAACATTGTTGAGACTCCGCAGTGCTGGGTCAAAATGAAAAGAGTAACTCTTTCTGTCTAGCTGAATGGTTTCTTTTTGAGCAAATTGTGAGAAATTCTCAACTATTATTATATAACATCAGACATGTTTTTGTTCCCTACAGAACACACAGTACAGTGAATGAACATTAACACCCTAAACTTCCTTGTCAACCTTTAACCTTTCTGATAAAGAGATTTTTTTAAGAGGAGGAAAAGTGGAAATGTAATTGTCATTTTCTATATGATGAGACTTGAAACACTTCTAAAATTACACAAAACATGCTGTCAAAAAAAAAAAAATCATGTGATGGTATTAAAAGCAAAAAACAAAAAAATTCCTGGCAGCATGAACACACTTCCCAGAGTTGAAGTGCTAATCTCTGATACAAAAAAGTATTTTCAGGACCTTGCGTTTTCATTGATTCATCAACTAATATGTTAAAGAGTTACTTACATTTTAATGTTCTGAAGATACAAGTATTATACTTAGGGACCAAAATTTTCTATGTTTTTGATCCTAGAACCTCTTTAGACTTTTAAAAATTTATCCACGACCTCAGGAAGATTTTCTGTATGTAGGCAATATTGTTTCAGAAATCACAACAGAGTAACATTTAAGAGATGAATAGGCAATAAAACCGTACTTCATTTTCCTTCAAAGCAATGGTGTCCTGAATGCTCACAGCCTCTAGAAAATTCTACTGCATATTTTTGGGCAAATGAGAAAAAAAAGGAGCAAATATACTATAGAATTAGTATGGAAATAGTTTTGATCTTGAAGAACCTCTGAAAAATGGTGTCTGTAACCTGCAAACATCCCTGGATAAGACTTTGAGAACATCTATTTAGTGTATAGCTATCATTTTCAATTTAAAATCGAAGTATTGAAAGTGAGTATATTAGTCATCCCAAGAAAGAAATATTTCCAACACCACTCCACCGCAAAGAAGCTGTTTCTTTTTACGTTATTGTAATCTCAGAATAATCAGTAACACCTATGTACTTGATTCTTGAGAGAAAGAGGACTGGCTATGTGTTAAACGACTTTCTTTCTTCCCTTTCAAAATAGAACTTCTGAACTACAGCTAGGTCTATGATATCAACACTCAGCGAGACATTGCCCTTCCCAGAATTCCTCGTGACTCAGTGTGGTCACATGACTAAGACTGGATCCCTGGACTCTGAACAGAAGTGCGCCACTGCTCTGTTTGACCTTTAAAAGAGCTGGGGGAGGCTCATGCTGGTTGAGAGGCAGAACATGGTGACCACAAGTTTAGGACATCGAGACTGCCCCTCGGGTTCAGACTCTTGTCTCTTAGTTTCTAACAACTACAAGAATGTTCCGGAGTTGAAAAGATGCATCTGAAGATGCATCTGACAATAGAATGGCTGGCTTATTTTACACACATATACACATTGTATACTGCTTTAATTAAAATAGAATTTAAGTAAGACCGTATATACTGCATAGTATTTGATTCAGAGGTACAAGAACTACTATTTTTAAGATATATTCAGAGCCAGTGAGAAGGAAGAAAGACAGGAGATGGAAACTCAGAAGAAAGGGGATATGGAGTTATTAGAGTTAGTAACATACTAATTACTTAGCTAATTAATACCTGTGCTCTAAAAATGAGCAGAATCCCAGCAACAAAATCATTGAGTATGTGTTGGGGGTGGGTTGGGGGGAGCAGAAGCGGTGGGACAGATTATAAATACAGCAGAAATGCTGTCAGGTGTGACACTCCCAATTCATCCCATCTCATTGAATTACCTGGAGTGCCTTTCACCGTTCAGTAGAGTAAAGCACCTATTAACCTGTGACTCTGCTACAGCCCTTAACATTGTGTCACAAGTACCCTAAGACCTCATGCTTTAGGGGTAAGAAATCTGGGTTCTTTTTTGAACATCTGCACAAATATAAAAACACTTATTGAGGAAAATACCCTAGTTCATTTAGATTTTGCTGGAGGCTTCCTCTAGGAGAGAGAGGCCTGCCTGGCCTACCCCCCAAGCTTGACATAAGGTTTGCCTTCCACAGGTCATAGTATGTTAGGTACACCACCTGCCTGTCAGCACCAACAGTACAGCTCTGAGCTCAGTTCTACAATAAACACGGCCTAAAAGATGCTTCTTCACTGCAGGAGGGGGATGGTGAGAAGGGGGAGGGCATAGAGGCTTCCAGACATCAGTTCCTTCTTGTCATGCCCAAGGGCCAGCTGCCTTCGAACCAGAAACATGTTACACAGACATGTAGCGTAACTTACCAACGTGGGTAGTTTTAGCTTAAAGGTGTGCTTTTTAGTCTGAGGTTATGCTATGCCTGCCTAGCAGCCTTTGAAGAATACATTCTATTACAGCCAAAATACGGGTAGCCTTATGCCAGTTTTCAGATTTTAATTTGAGTCCTAAAGGTCTCTTAAGTCTACACATTGAGGAACCAGTTGGAGAAAGCATTATCATAGAACTTTTGTTAAAAATTTAAAAACCTAAGCAAATGTGGACTTGGGAAAGTATTGGTGACTAACATTTGAGAGCACTTTGTTAGCAGTAAAAAGGATTTTTCACTCATTGCCTGCTCTTTAAAACTCAATGCCAGGTGAGTCCATCTACAGAATGACTTTGATTCTTGATTCTTGAGCACCTCAGTTTTTGCTCTCTGAACCCCAGAAAAATAAAATGCTTTCACTTCAAAGTAACTGACTTCAACTTACCGTCATGTCTAGACACCCATTGGGGCAGTGGAGCTCAATGTGACAAACACAGAGTCTCTGTTAACTTAGTCTGACTTCACGGTACTTTCTGTCAAGGTCCTACCTCTCCTCAGGAACTGGTATGTCCCTTCCCCTCAGAAGAAAGCAGATGTGAAACCTGACATGTATTTTCTTGCCCAGGCTCCCAAGAGGCACACAGTTAGTTAGGGACACAGTTGCTATGAACCTCATGAATTTTTTTAAAAAATGCCCAATGTGCTTTAGTTACTATATTTCCCCCCAAATATTTACTGACTTTTCACTTTCAAATTATATAATTTTGGGAGTACAACTTCACACCTCCATCTGGGTACATCTCTCTCATCCCAGAAAGAACTTTTAAACAGAATTATTTTTTTTTAAATATGGCTCCCTACAATTAAGGTGTTTTTTCTTTGTTTGTTTGTTTTGTTTTGTTTTGTTTTTAATTATACATTGTGTTGCCAATAATGTACAATAATGTATGGAGGTCATTCTGATCCTGACTTGGTCACTCAAACAATAATGTATGGAGGTCATTCTGATCCTGACTTGGTCACTCATAAGAATAAACTACAGAAGTAATGCAGTCATGCTTGTCTGAATTCGCTGTTCTTATCTCTTGAAAGGTGGAAAAATATCTGTGCTGGGAGAGCAATGTGTTCTGGGGTCTCTGGGTTATCCCTAGAATGTACTGTACCTCAATTTGTGAAAATCTGATCCTGAATAGGAGATCAGGATGAAACATGATTTCAGTATATGAACTTGGAAATCAGTCACTTAATACATAGTGTGACTTTCAGTCTCTTACAAAATCTATGTATGGTCGATTCCTTTCACTTCATCCTCACCTGGACAGGAAGTGCCTCAAAGTCAAACTAAGCTAACAGAGACTTGGTGTTAATCACATTGAACACCACTGCCCCAGTGGATGTTTGGACATGATGAATCAGTGGAAGTCATGATTGATAAACAAGTTATTGTTTCTAGTCTGATAACAATCAGCATGACTCAAGTAGCTAAAAATGGAAGCAAGCTAAGTCCCCAACATCAGATGAGAAGAGAAGACTTACTATACATACACAGTGGGGCACTATTCAGTGGCCAAAAAGATAAACTCATGCCATGTGTGGGAACATGAGTGAAACGGGGGATCATGCTATGCGAAGTCAGTTCAAAGACAATGACAAATGCTAGATGGTGTGACTCATATGTGGAATATAGAGAAACAAAACAAAGGGTCAGATAAAGCCCAGCCCAAAACCAACCCTTGAAAACTGACTATGGAACTGATCCATCCAGAGAGGGGAAAGAGGAGGCGGGAGGAATGCATGGGCCATGGTGCTGTGCTGCGGTGACCTTGTGGTGAGTGCGCTCTGACAACAGCACCTGAAGGGAGGGACACTATATTTTCAAAGCTCAACGAAATGTTACCTAAAAATTCTTATTACATCTGGGCCCTCCCTGGTGGTGCAGCGGATTAAAGCACTGCACTAAGAAGCTGAAACCACTTCCGCATGAGTTCTATTCCCTCCTGCCCCGAAGGTGACCACATGGCACAGCAGACCTCTCCTGACCCGCCCGCTGCTCCCTTCAGCAGTGTACTTCATCATCGATCTGCCTGTTCTGCTCCCCACTCTGTCTCTGGTGAAGTCTTTCGCCACCCCTGAGTCTCTGGCCTGTACCCCAGTTCTCTATGTGCAAATAAATAAATCTTTAAAAAAAATTCTTATTACATCTTATGAAATATGCTTTTTTATCTCAAAATCAAAACAAAAAAGCAATTGTAATCGCTGAAAATTACGTATTTTTCTTCTTCAGAGAGCTCAATAGTTTAATGTGACAAGTCCTCTTGCTTCTTTAAGTGATATAAAAACCCAAAACACTTTTGCATTTAATTACATAGTAAGTTATGTATTCAGAACAATACCCTTTGTAAAAATGATACTTTCATGCTATGCCTAGATGCTGGCTGGCAGAATTTCTATTTAAATGCAGATTGTTGTAACTTAAAGCCATTCTGACTTGACTATGAATAGGAGGTAACCTGTGATTTACATTTAATTATAAATGAAAAATTTCACTTCAAAGATAAACTAATTTTAAAATCAGAAAAATGCAAGCTAGCACAGAATGAAATGACAATGTTTTGTTTGTTTTCAGAAAAAGAGAACAGTTGAATGTATGTGTCACAAAGGTATAGGTGCTTGTCTGTTTTGCTCTCAGACACATCCATAACAATTGACAGTAAGTATCTGCTAAAAGAATGAAAGACTTGGGCCCTCCCTGGTGGCACAGCCTGTTAAAGCACAGCACTGAGAAGCTGGAGCCTTGTCAGCATGAGTTCCATCCCAGCCCTGGAGGGGACCCCAATAGCACTGCAGACCTCTCCTGACCCACCCATTGCTCTCCTCAGCAGTATACTTTATCCTGGGCCTGTTCTACTCCCCACTCTGTCTCTGTTGGGTCCTCTCCCTGCCCCTGCACCTCTGGGTACCAGACTTCTGTATGTATTAATAAATAAATCTTTAAAAAAAAAATGAAAGACTTAAAAAACCAGTTAAGAGGCAATGCCAACAATGTAACTCCGGCCCTCGGTACTATGCAATCAGTGCTGGGTGTCTGTGCTCTGTCTGATGCCAATACATCTGGAACTTTTTTTTTTTTTTTAAGAATATTGGTTGACAGTTTTATATATATATATAACTGTCAACAAAGTTAAAAAATATTTTTAGATCATCTAAAATATTTAGAGAGTACAAGCAAAGAAGAACTTTGCTTGTATTCATGAGTAGAGTTTATAATATTTGCTAATAGGTTTGAGGAAGAATTATGAAACAGTTACAATGTCCACTTTTACTTTCAATCTAAAAGATAACAGTCATCTGTGGTTTAATAAGGGGGAGAGGAGAAAGAGAGAGAGTACTTTCTCAATTATGTAAGGAATTATAGAAGGCAGCTATGTGAAAACAAGGAAGTCCTTACTAAAAACTGAGCCCTTCCAAATGTTACTCTGGGCTCTCCAGCTTCCAGAAGAAAACAAAAATATATTTCTGTAGTTGAGTCACCCGGTCTATGATCTTTTACTATGTCAGCCCAAGCTGACTAAGACATAATAAGCCTACAACTATTTTAAATTTCCTCTAAAAAACTTATGAAACTTAATTGTAGGCTTCAAGGTCTTAATCTCTCTGTCTCTCTCATATACACACACAGCAGCAAAAAATCAAATGATAGAAAACCCTGTATCTCAGATTGTTGGAGCAGCTTTATAAATGAAACAAGAATTAGGCCTCCTCCATTAGTTTATGCACATTATTCTCCTACACCTGAACATTTCTCTTCTTTTTTTCTTTCAGAAGGAAAGAGACTCTACATCATATTCTTGGGCACTCTGTCATAGCAAAGGCAGAGGTGGGTTTCCTGTGAATTCAGAGTTCGTCCACCTCAACCTCACAGGCATGATTTTGCCCAAAGAACTGGACAGTCAGGGCAACGTGATCACACAGCCTGGTACTTCTGTAAAATTTCCAAAAGTGAGCTAATTTTCTTCAGTTAGGTGAGAATGTTCTCCTTTTCATTCCTCCTTCTGGGGGCCCACATTTCTCTTTGCATCAGAGCCCGGGGCATTTCTGGAGGGTAAGCAAAGTTAGCTGACCTGAGAATACTTGGCATTTGGGCTCAGTAAGACAGAGTTCTGTAAGTCCCCATAATTTCAGGATAAAATTAAACTGTTGTTAGTGGTTTCGATTTTGAAATGATGTTCCAGTACAATCCCAATCCACCAGATTCATGCCATCGAAGGGTCCAGGTGAAAGATCGAGCCACTGACACTAAAGAAATTAGTTTATAGATGTTATTTAGTAGAGGAGGACGGGAAAGTGCGATTCAAGTATTAAGGTTCATCTTATGGAAAATTTAATTTTTTAATGGTTCATTTATTTATGCATACAGAAATGGGGTACAGGCCAGAGGTACAGGGGCAGTGAGAGGATTCCGCAGAAACAAAGTGGGGAGCAGGACAAGCAGATCTACGAAGTACACTGCTGAGAGGAGCAGTGGGCAGGTCATGAGAGGTCTGTTGTGTCACGTGGATCACCTCCTGGTGGGGGATTGAACTCACACTGAAGGGGCTGCGACCAGCTTGCAGTGCTGAGTCCTAACCCGTTGTGCCACCAGGGAGGGACAATTTACAGAATCTTGAGATAAGGTATGGAACTGTACATAGAGAATTTTGTTCTTAATGAAACCTAATTTCAAAAAATCTCACCTGTCTAGAATATTCTCAATTATCACCATATATACAATGATAGATGCAGAGGTATCTTTTCTCACCTGATGGAAATTGCATGAAATTATACCCAGCAGAATTTTTGTTTTGAAGGCCTAAGTGTGTAGCTTCTAAACATAATGTGAGTTGGTGAAGCTACACGTTGGATTATACTTGGACCAATAAGGAATTCTGAAGCCAAAGGAAAATTTTATTAAATAGTAATAATAAAAGGCAAATTTCAATCTCCCATGTTAGAGGAGATGCAATGTTTACTTTCCAACCGATATCAAAAGCTACAAAACACACTAGAGGAAAATGCTAAAAGCAAGCATATAATCAAAAATGTGAAGAGAAAAATAATTATACATATATGCTAGGCAGCTAAATATAAATCATTTCTCCAGATTGTGATCCTCTTTCTTTAATTTGCTCTACTTTTTCTTTATTCATTCTAAATATCCACTTAACATGAAATTGTATGTTTTTATGTAGTATAACTTCTATTGTATTTTTTTATTATAAAAGAAACACCTCCTGTTCATTTTATATAAGTTTAAGCCTCACAAACTTGGATATACCACTGAGAAAATGACCTGCTGTCACCAGAAAATATTTTTACATTAATATTACTTAGTTAAGTGTGTATTCTTGCTATTAAAAAATCTACAGAAACAGCTATGAGTTCACACATTAAACAAGGGACAATACAATTCAGACTGTTCTTTTAACTAAGTTACATATGATGGGAAAAATGCATGCTAATCTGAGTTCATGGCAGGTCTGATCCCAGGAACAGACTTATCACTGACTCAGTGATGACGCTGACCAATGTGTGTGTGTTTCTACAACTGAGTCTTTTACTTTTTCTTTAAGATTTATTTTATTTATTTATGCATACAAGAGCTAGGGTGTTAGCCACAGATGTGGTGGGTGAAAGGATTCATCAGAGACAGACTGGGGAGCAGAACAGGCAGACTGGCTGAAAACCACTGCTGAGGAGAGCAGGGGTCAGTCAGAAGTCGCTGCACAGTGTGGGTCAGCTCCTTGGCAGGGGCTACAACTTATGCAGGGTGGCTGAGACAGCTTCACAGTGCTGAGACTTAACCCTTTGTGCCACCAGGGAGGCCACAGGCTATTGGTTTCTGATCTAGCTAATTGGTTAAAAAAAGGAGAAGCAAAAAAAAAAAAAAAATGCTAGCAATCCTCAGAAGCTTTGTGGATTTCAGACTTCCTTAAAATAGGGCAAGTGACTATGATCTTGAGAATGCGTACAGCTCAGAAATGACATTAAGCTTATCGATTTTTAAATTTTATCCTGCAAACCAAAAGCTCCCAGGAGATGCAATATTCCACAGAAGTCATGCATGATAGTCATCAAAACGTAACTGCAGCTTTCCGAGGTTTATGTGAACTAGAGGACAGTCTAGGTTAAGAAACTGTCAGTTATTCTGCTTATTAGAAGACAATGAGAAAGCAGAAATGGATGGGGATTTAAAAAAATAAATAACTCAACACTGTGAACTGTGGCTTTGGTTAAAACAGTCATACCCAAAGAATGTACCAGGCACCAGAGGCTGGATTGCTAATTCTCAGGTCCCCGTACAAGTGGGCCTAATGAACCAGAAACTCTAGGGGGGAGGCCCAGCAACATGCATTTTAACCAGTTATAAAAGTGAGTCAGATACAATACTCAGGTTTGAAAATCAGTGAACTTAAGAATGGCATGAAATAATGTCTTCCTCGATAACCCAAAGATATGGTTTTAAGTTGTGCCTTAACAGACAAGCCATGCTTTCTTCTAGCACTTTCTTGGAAGTGTATTAAATATTTCCCGGAGCTTGCTACTATACGCAAACTACCTTCAGGGAACATCAATTTGATACTTAAAAAAAAGAGAAATCTATTGCCCCCAAACATTATGCTAATTGAAAGGAATCAGATGCAAGAAATCTATGTTTTAGGATTCCATTTGTAAAAGGCGAACCTATAGGGACAGAGAGTGAATTAGGAGTTCTCAGGGGCTGGGGGCAGAAAGAAACAGCCGACATGTGGGGCCTTCCTGGGATAATGGGATTGTTCTAAACCCTTCTGGTGGTGATGGCTGCACAATTGTGTGTACATTACTAAAAATCATTGAATTATATACTTTAAACTATCAAATTTTATAGGATGCATTTCTGTTTTCTGGGTCTGTCATAACACATTACCACATACTGGGTGGCTTAACCAACAGAAAGATCTGGCCTCACAGATTTGGGGATCACAAGCCTGAAATCAGCAGAGCCAGGTCCCCTATGAAATCTGTTGGGAGCGAGTCCCTCACGCCACCTCCTCTTGCTAGCAATCCTTGTTAGCAATCCTTGATAGCAATCCTTGGTAAGCTTTGTCTTTAACTTCTTCACTCCAATCTCCTCTTTACTTATGCATGACCTTTTCGCTCTATGTCTCTCTTAATATAACAACATCCATCATATAGGAACATAAGTCCACCCTACTTTGTCCTCCTCTATCTAATGCTACCTGTACCAAGCCAATGACTGTGGAAGGTCACATTCTAGGTATTGGGGGTCAGGAAGTCAACACATCTTCTCGGGAAACACAATTCAGCCTAAGCCAATATGCAAATTATATTTTAATTAAGCTGAGTAAAAAATACCCAAATGCCCCAAAATAGTTGACTGGAATAAGAAAATGTGGTATATCTAAGCAATAGAACATTATTCAGCAATCAAAAAAGATTATGCAGCCATTTGCAGCAACATGGAAGGGATTATGCTCAGTGAAATAAATCAGAAGGAAAAAAAACAAAATTATTGGATGGTTCCACTTATAAGAGATGAGGAAAAAAATAATGATAATAAAAGATAATTAAGATTAACCGGCAGCTATAATCAGAGACACTAGGGGATGCAGAGGAGCTCAAAACCAGAGGGAAGAGCAGAAAGGTCTGAGGTGATGGCTCACAGGTGAAATGCTAGTGGGACTTTTTACAGGAACTATACCTGTCTATGTGTGTGTGTGTTATATTGGGGTATGATACACAACTGTTAAACTACATAGTGTATGCATATATACATATTATTTATTAAGTAACACATATAGTTTTTAAATTTATTTTAAGTTATTATAGTAAATATATTATTTATTAAGTGACACATATAGTTTTTTAAATTTATTATAAGTTATTATAATACATATATTATGTATATCATTATTTTAAAAATCTTACAAGATGTCCACACCAACGTTCACAGGTACCATCTATCACTCTCATAAAAACTATTATTGGCAATGGATGCATTTTTACTCATTTCTTAAAAAGAAACACCATGGACTCATGCCCCGAACTCAATCCTGTTACATATACCGCATTTACAACCTCAAGAACAATGGGTTACACACATCAGTAGATAAAGTTTCATTCCACAGTTGGCCACAGAAAGGAATGAATAGGAAAAAGGGGACATGGCACAGAATGAAATACTTTTGAAAAGTTACTGTTCAGCATCTATTGATCTATGTGGGTGGGTTGGAGCAGAAGTTCCTGTTAAAACTGTCACCTTTTTCAGCAGGAACCAAAAACCACATAAAGGAGGAATCCTCTGGAAACTCCATTAATGGACTAGGTCTAGACTGCTCAATCGACCCAGTCCCTCATTCTTCATGGTCTCATTTTATCCATGTAAGAACGTTGTTCCCTACATGGTTTTGTTGTTATTGTCTAGTTTTGTTTTTTTTGTTTTTTTTTACAGCCGCTCCCACTGTAACTATTCCCATTAAAGGAAATTTAAATTGGGATTTTGTTTTCCAAATGTTAAATTTCCCTCCCGCCCAGAGAGTACTGCTAAGAGGGGTTCTCCACATAATTCACTGCTATATTAATCTGTTCTCTCTCATACAAATTTACAGATTTGCCCTTGTCACATTGGTGACAGTCGTATGGGGGTGGAGGTCTCATTTGTCTGGTCCTTTTAAAAATTTCTTCCACAACACTATAAATTTATAACAGACTGTATTTAGTCAACATGTTTATTGCACATCATCGGTATCCCTGTACATACTATAACCTACTTGAGCAATGAATATTGTTTATTTTGTTTTCACTATTTCACAGATAATTGTGTGAACTATTTCACCTGCCTAAAGATATTTGAAGAGTCTAGAAAATTCTATCCAACAATATTTACTTACGAAATATTGACTGAATCTATTAAATAATCGTCCCCTTTTGACTATAAATAGCCTCACCTAGCTTTGACCTGTCAGACCCAAGACAATTTCATCTCAACTGACCAGCTATCCCTTTAATACTGTGAACTTCTTTTATGAGATTCCATCCACAATTTAGTTTTCCCTCTATAGTCACGAGATACAAGGAATTTAAACAAAAAATGAAGAGCGTAAAACTTTTTTCAGGTCTCCTAGTTCAGCATACAGCAAAACTGTTCTGAGTATAAAAAGTTCTGACTGAACAAAGCTTTTATTGAGATCTAAAGGTTCCTTCTGAAAGAGCAAATACAAAAGTCCATCTATTCAACTAATCTTCACAAACCGATTAGATTTGCTGTCCCTAAGATTTTATATATTTTGTACTGTCTACTTCTCTAAAGTAAGTTTCTAAATGTTCTTTGAAGAAAAAGAACATAGGACAGTGGACAGTGGTCCTTGAACTGTCACCTGCAAGGAGATCATCAGGAAGGCTCTTGACAGCATAGAGCACGGGCAGCCCCTCTAGATGGCCTGCTTTAGGGTTAGTGAAACCGGATCTGTGGTGTCCCTAAATGGTTGGCTACCAGGCTGAAGCAGCTCTCATCCTGGAACCAACTTTTGAGAACCACTAAAACACATCATTTCCATATCCTCACTTTATTTTTCTTATTCCTGTAGATTTCTTATTCCCTAGGTGTTGAGCATGTAACCCTCAAATTTCCTATCACCCGAAAGATGTAAAACCAGTGAGTTTAGTCAGTAAGGTAAATTTTTGCAATACTTTCTTTAAATAAGAGTAACTTTTGGTCAGTTTCTTAAATCAACATAATTAAATGCTGTCCTATACTTTTATTTTCTCAATG
Source organism: Condylura cristata (assembly GCF_000260355.1). Taxonomy (NCBI): domain Eukaryota; kingdom Metazoa; phylum Chordata; class Mammalia; order Eulipotyphla; family Talpidae; genus Condylura; species Condylura cristata. The sequence goes on from NW_004567111.1 coordinate 9,270,968, forward strand.
AAATTCTGATATCAACTACAATATCACATCATGAAATAGTCATTCAAAAGTCAATGGATTTGAAGTTATAAGTTTATAAGAGGCATAAAATTATATAAAACAAATTCTTAATATTGATTTTCTGGTATATTAAAAACTTAAGTGAACCAATTTCAACTCAGATAATGAAAACAAGATTTCCCTCCATGCAAATTTACCAGGAATCAAAACATTCCAAATTTAATTCTCATGTATGGGGAGCTAATCAGTGAATTAGTGCTTTCAAGCTGGAGCAGTTAAAGGAGTGTGAGTGTGGGTGTGAGGTGGGAAGAGAAGAGATGGGGAGGAGGAATTGGAGAAAGGTAGCAGTAATGAGCTAATCTCTGTATCAGCTATTTTTGGTGTTGAACAGGGCAGTGATTACTTTGGGCAATATTTCACTTCACTAAATTTACATAAAATACTTACATCTTACTATTTTATAACTATAACCACAAGAATAGCCATAACTAGAAAATGATGATAGATAGACAATTTCATTTGTATATATACTCTCAGTCACCCCAGAAAGATATCCCAGATCTTTTTTTCTTTCCTGTCAATAGCCACTTTCACACATCACAAGCACATCTTATGTCTCCATTTTCACTCCCCACTCAATACAGGCAAGAATTCCCTCTCCAATGATGATATTTAAACAATATCCTATGATTTTTACTGATTCAAATACTTGATTTATATTTTACAATTTAAAAGAAGCCTGCAATAAAACAAGTGCAGAGTTTAACCTACTGGAGACCAAGATAAGGACTTACATAAAGCCAACAACTGACTTACTAATATTTATCATTCATTTTAATTATAAAATAAATTTGTAACTATAACCTATTCTATATATTTGATACACACACACAAACATATGATGTGTGTATACCTTCTTTTTCTGGACAGTACTTTCAAACACAAGTGATATAGTTCAATGGCAAGATTTTTCTTTTTGGATAAATTGCAGTACACCAGAAACTTAAATATGTGTGAAAAGCTAGCTTTCCCCTAGAACTTTGGCAGCTACTTGACATTTGAACAGCACCATAAACATATTCAGTGACATTAAATAATGTGGTATGTTTAAGGAAATAAATCTTCTCAGGACAATGGAGAGATTAACAATAAGTAATAATTAATTCCGTTTTTATCACTTGCAATTCTTAGCATGGCCAATGAATACACAGATGTTTAATGTCTAAAAACTAATTCAAACATTGGTAGTTACACAAAATGCCTTATTTCATTTTCACACAATGTCTGAATAAGAGATTTTTCTTAGCATCATTTGAATCTTTATTACCCCATATTTTCTCAAAAATATTTATAGGGTATATTATCATGCTTTGAAATATGCAAAGATAAAAATGACACATAATGAAGGAAACAGATTTTTCTCACTCTCTTCTGACATCAATGAGTTACATTTTATACCAGAGTGAACATTGAATGAATGTCTTTAAATTTTAATTCCACTAATTTAGTCATGCCTAAGAAACACACTTCTGGATCCTAGAATAAGACCTACAGCCACAGGAAATGTATGCAGTAGCCCTGGTCACTGCCAACTCAGATCATCATTACAAAATACTCATCTACAAATATGATCGGTTCCAGATCCAGCATAAACGAAAATATCAAAAAGTATTTAAAATATAAAACAGTAGATGGCAAATAAGATACTAAAAACAAACCAGCTACTGCTCTTGAATTCAAGTTCTGCAAGAGAGAGACTTTTCCACTATGTCGTTGTCATCATTATCAGGAATAAAAGTTCCAATGGGTAAAGCCCAGGCTGACACTCAATACTTCCAAGAGATCATCTTTCCCTAGTTTACATTTGTACACTCAATTGGTTCTAAAAGGGCTGAATGAAATGTCTAGAAGTGGAATGGAAAATGTGCCTAGTCTATACGATGGTAGGTGACTAGTGACTCTGGAGGAAGCTCTGAAGCCCTCTGGATTTAGATGGTGGATTCTGAGAGATGCCCACAAACAGCTCAGTCTTCTTACTTATGCCCTTTGTTCACAGAATGTTTCTAGTGTCTATTGCTGAGGAACTAAACAGTACAGCTATATATATAGCACTGTCAGTGCATTTCTATTGTTTATTGGTTTCTCTTAGAATATCAACTAGCAAAAAAAGAAAGAAAGAACATCAACTGGCAAACTCATCTCCTATGGTTTAACCCTATGCACTCTGTCAAGCATTCAAGGTCTTTCATGTATTGGTTGCTAAAGAAACAAGTTATTCTTAAACTATCCGACAATGTTGAGCCTCGAAGCAAGCTGAGCCAACAACTGTTATATACAGTAACTTTAATTATGTATGTCCAACTAGTATAATTCTTATGCTTTTAAAATAGCTGTTGACTAACCGAAAATAACAGTTTTCTTTGGACATCAGTAATCTAGTATTTAATAAGTATTTAAGTTCATTTTTGAAGATATCTTCTGGAATGTAAATATCTAAAAGATGGCTAGGAATGTCGGGATATAGCTTTTTCTCAAAAATGTCTAGCTAGTATACTATATATATATATAATATTACTATATATATATTACATATATTAAATATATTATGTATATAAATATATATTATATATTACATATAAATATATTAAATATATTATATATATTAAATCAACATCAAAGAAAAAAGTAATTGTAATCATCAGGTCCCACAGACTTCCCTCAAATAATGAAGTGATGAAGGCTGACATGTCCCTTTATATGTTCTTAGTAAAAAATAGATCAGATCAGCCATTTTTAGAAGAAATCTGAAGTATCTCCCAGGCTTGTGATACCACAGAATCATGTAGAGCTCAGGACAGGGAAGGTGGTCTTTCAGCCTGGTACTAGATTTAACTTACTTCTATTGTTTCCTTGCTCGTTTAGCTTTGGACATTCAAATTCAAGGTGTCCAATTCAGAAATGAACATCTTCAGAGTCGCAGGAAAGTTCATCACAATAGTTTCCATTTCATTCAGTCCTTGTTCAATAGAAAACCAGTCTATTTCAATTATTGTATTTCTCACAAAAAGTCATAAGTATCAAATATACTTAGAAATATTGCCTATTTTTTAACACCTATTTAGGCCAAATGGTAACTCCTCCTTCATCTAGTAAATGCCTGAACCTATAAATTAATAGCCCATCAGTCCTTACAATTCCTTCGGCTTCACCACTGAAGGCAGCCATTCTATCTTTCTTGCTTCCAGAATTCTGCTTCCATGTTTATTAAGTAGCACATCTGCTATTGAAGTTATCTGTTAATAAGAGTATCTTCGGAATGGCAACTAATCATACATTTTGTTAGACTTAAATATGTATAGGAGAACAAAATCTGCCATGTCAAAATATGTTTTTTGGCACAAAGCTAATTTTGTGGCAGGAGCTCTGAAGGCTGGGTGAAAGTTTTTGCTTTCGAGAAAGATGCCTCTGTAAGGATATTTACCAAGATGACCCCAATCTTACCTATTTTCAATGGAGAAGGCAGACTTAAATGTACATACCTTTTTTGGCTGTGCCTTCCTTAGTAAAGGACCTAACTGAACAATCTCCTACTTTCTCCAAACCTTTCGTGTTTTAGTTAAGTCACTTCAAATGGCCTATGAAGCCAAGAAGGTAAGTTAATCAGTTGTACGTGGTCTGACCCATATAAACAGGAGGGCCACATGTTATCATTAAAATCGTTTTTCTTTTTTTTTTTTCCTTCCTATCAATCTGTCTGATGCTTGTTTGGTACAAGCGCAGAAGAAGATGCAAGTTTATAGGATACTTTTATAGGATACTTTTATAGGATACTTTTCTTTGCATCTTTATGCATCTCTGATTATAGAGGGGATTCCCAAAATGTGATGAATTAATAAATGCTTTCCAAAAATGTACAGGGTAAGGACTATCACTTTTGATAGAGACAAAACTCTTTTGCCTTTATCATGAATAATATTAGATTTCCATAAATTATAGAGAATTATTTATATATGAATATACAATTATCTACCATAACTAATAATACACCAGTTTAATTAAGGTTTGAAGACATCAATCTGAAAGATGTTTAAAGATTCTGCACAACCAAATAAAGTGTCAAGGAGACACTGAGTTGGGAGTTGTTCCTTCTCCACATCCCTTATTAAGATCCTGTCTATTTCATAACTCTACGCTATTTTGTAGAATAAATTCCTGAGGAAATGCTGTATTTAGCATATGTCAAATAGGTTCTTGAATACTACTGGGGAAGTAACTGCTTTTGCAGCTATCATGTCTGGTGTCTGCTTCCCATCAACACTGGCCCTCGGTCAGCCATAGGACCATCTATCTTCAGACGGAAATTCACTCTCCCTGTTTTTTATCTTCTCTTAATTCATTGAAGCCACTGCACTGACCAGATGTGCTTTTAATGAGTCTATACTTACAAAGACTCCCAGGGTCCTCAGATAAAAAGAAACATCAATACAGTTTTCAAAGGTTATTTAAGTAGTGAAGTCCTTTTAAAAATCAAGAAAACAGACATTTTATAACAAAGACAAGATCAAGATACTCCCAATTATTGGAAAAGGGAAAGAGTTGAATGAAAAGTTGAAATGTGTTAATTCAAAGGATATATATTCTTCTATCCCCAAGGAAGCTTCTTGTTAAAATGTACCATATAATCAATGAACCAGCACCCATTATAATTCATTCCCGCATTTTCCCTACACACTTTCATTTCCAAAATTTCAGAGGGACTGACACCTGCCAGAGAAGAGCAGGATTATAATTGAAGTCCAAAATTGCAGAATGATGCACTGAATGTTGTTCCTTCACACTAACAATGGAAAAAAGGAGGGCAGAACAAAAAAAAATGGAAACATAGCTCAGGAGATGATAATGGAATTGAAGCCAAGCATGTGGTCTCTGAGATTGGGGGCATCTGGGAGGGTAAAACCTGAGTATGTAAGGGAATGACAATGAACCCAACATTAATTGTGATAAAGTTAGCAAAGGAAAAGGCAACTCACAAAAGTGTTACTTTCTGATATCAAGTGGGTCTTTCTAGATTTTCTGCAGCCTCAGGGTTAGAAAATCTTTATACTCCCGTTTGAAATAGCAGAGGAAAAGGCAGGAAAAGGAAGTTTAAAAGTAGAGGGATAGAGTTATGAAATGGACTTCTGATATTAACGGGGCGTGGGGAATGAACAACTTGCCACTTAACACCTGGTTTGTTTATACAAAATCCTTAAACATTGGACTGGACTTTTGCAGAATTACTTCATCTGACAAGATACCAAGAAAGAATACAATATCCAAATACTTAAAAGGTAAAAGCGTATCTAGAGTGTTTTATCGTTGACTTTGACTTGTACATGATCCCCTTTAAATTGAAAACAGGCTGTAGGCAAAGCCTCATAACTGTCCCTGACAGCATGTTAAAGAAAAAAAAAAATTGAAGATGAATGATTTTGAAATAGGTGCAGTTTTGTTCTTAAATATATTTTTGAATAAGTAATCCATCTCTCTGTCTATTTTATCTATGGATAAAAAAAGTTATAAAAGTATGTACACAGAAACACTTTTCTTTCATTCTGACTTCTAGAGCCCAAATAAAATATCCTTTTCTCAGTCACCATTCTACATAATCAAATCTATTAGTTATTTGCTGTCTCCCCTCAGCTGTGATCCCTCAAGTTCTGCCACCACCACAGCATCCATGAGCCATCACCACAGTCCCTGTGCTCTTCCCTCCCATTTTGACACCTCTCACTCCCCCTCCCCTGCCAGACACCTCCCACCTGAGGTCAATTTGCAAAGTTGTCTTTTTCTTGACTTTTTGTTCTATTTCTTTATATTTCACTTTTAAGTAAAATGATCAGATATTTATCTTCTTCCCTCTGATTTATTTCATTCAGAATAATTCCTTTCAGATCCAACCATGTTGCAGCAAGTGGCAAGATACAAGAGCTCATGACATCAGCAACAGGACTCCAGAGTGTCTAGGTTCACACACCACACTTCCTGCCATTTAGACTGAAACAGCACCAGCTGTGGTTATTAACAGGGCCATGTCTGTTTTCTAGTGTCTCTATATAACATTTCTCATATGCCACACTTTAGATGTGATCCCCAACTCACTCCTAAGCCTGGTGCTACCTCTGAACCCAGGTCTGACTTTCTCAAGGGTCATCAAGGTTCCTGTTAACTTGGTAGAAATACAGATTATTTGGTGAGCTACTTGAGATATCATTGTCCCCTTCTCTCTGGCCATGTGGTGCCTGTAACAAGGTCCATGTAGGCACAGCAGGGTCAAGCTTAAGTTCAAGGCTAATTGAATCATTCCCAAACATGTCCAAATTAGCTAGAGTTATTCACAAAATATTTTCCACTTACACAAGATAAATTCATCTACAACTAGTTAGAGTTCAGGGAATGATAGCATTATCTGAACTTCCTTTGATACAGAAATGTTCACTTCATAAACAACTTCAATACTTTCAAGCTTAAGTTCAAGGTTAACTGAATCATTCCCAAACATGTTCAAACTGGCTAGACTTATTCACAAAATATTTTCCACTTACACAATATAAATTCATCTACAACTAGTTAGAGTTCAGGGAATGATACCATTATCTGAACTTCCCTTGAACACTGAAATGTTCACTTCATTAACAGCTTCAATAATTTCCAAGGTACTAAGGTTTGCTTACCTGTTAGGAAGAGTCCAAGTTGGTTAGTGACAGGTGCTGCACTGAATGTTAGCTCTGTCTCTCACTAGCTATGTCAACACAGGCAAACTGATCTACAAGCAAGAGATCCTCCTGCCATAAAACTGGAGGATGAATATCACTCACCTCATGGGATTGCTGTAGCAGCTCAGTGGCTTCCCACAAGCTATTACTTAATTAATCTTAGCTTTCCTTATGAATGTATAGGAATTTTCGTATTTATTGGGTGAGAAGGTTCAGTCTGTGCTCAAAAGTAAACTATTTATCAGAAAAAAAAAGAAAAACTCATAAAAATGATATGATTGGCATGGCAAAATAGTGTAAACTAGCTCTGTGCCAGGCCTGTAATAATAAGTGCCTTCTGTGTATCACCTTATTTTAACACTCTATGAGGTAGAATTTATTACTGTGTCTATGTGGGATGAAGAAACTAAAGTCAAGTCGCCAAAAGCTAATGGAAGTTAGGAAGCAGCAAGGTCTGTGTGGCAAGGTCTGATCAGCAGCCCGAATCCAGCCGAATCAGCGGGCTGTGAAGGCCGAGCCCTGCCTGTAACCACTGTATTCTCGTCCTCTCCTGCCTGGTAAGGGCAGTAAATAAGTCCTTTCCACATTTTATTGTGCATCGCAAGGGAAAGGCTTTATCACAAACTGTGTTTTAGGTAGGAAAATAAACTTGGATTCAGCAAATTAACTTTCAGCATAGCTTTCAATGACTAGGGTCTCAGACTATTAAATCTGGAATTTCAGAAACACAGTCTCGCAAAGAACAACAGCTGCTCCAGGATCCCAATCCACAAAGCAACAGCAGTTGCAGCATCTGGACCAACAGCTATCAAAGCTACATCAGTAAATAAGGAGAAAGTCCCCATGCAACCTGACCCTCTAGAATCTTCTCCCCCCAGCTTGCCCTGGGTGGCTCCAAGGTGCATCCTGGAAGAAGCCAAATGGCATGTCTGCTTGTATGTGTGCTCTGGCAGGAGACTATGACCTTTGCTTTCTGTTGGAGGAGTGGACTCTAAGGCTGCCAGCTGGAAGCAAATGGAGATTTTAATTGAAATACATACAATTCTCTACAAGGGGTGGGGGAGTTGGGGGAAGAGTCAAACCATAGCATCCTTCTAAGTTATCTAACGAGCACCCAGCATGGATTGACTTTCTACAGATGTGCCTCCATTAGCCTGGGCCCGTTTTGCAAACAAATACTCAAAAGGAAAACCTTTCAGCTCCAGGTTAGTTGGCCCCATTGCCCACTATCAGCTCTATTACTAATGGGAAATACAAAGTGCAATTCAGAATCCTGTTGACTTGTGTTTCCTGGGGAAAATGGAAAGGAAGGCAACATTTCAGTATCAGAATTGTAGTGTTTCAAAATATACCATAATGGCTTATGTGGTAAGAGGGACTGCAACTATCAATATTTTTTTTTTCTACAAACACATTTCCTTCTTTATTCTTAATCCTTGTAATACTATATTCTATTTTTTCAGACCATCTTATTTCAATGGAAGGAATTAGTTGCAGTCTTTTCACTTTAATCTGATTACCTACTGAATTGGAACAGTTTTCTTCATTTTGTGTGAAATGGTTAGCAATACCTTTATTCCACAGATTCGAGTTTGTTTAGAGAGTTACATATTTTTTTCTGTAGGAAAAAAATGTCATTAGATATCATTGTTCAAGTTAATTAGTCTTTTAAGTGTTACTGATGCTTTCTTGCTTTAATTATAATACTTATTTTTAAGAGACATCGAAGTTTAAGATATTAGACAACAGGATGCATTTCTTGTTACACTATTCAACTACGTAAAAAAGGCTTAAAAATAGACATTTAGCAGAGAGAACAAAGCCACATTTAGAATCTTACATTAAGCAGAATACGAACAGCTGATCTTTTTCTTTGCTATGAAGGTAGCTCTTAAGTCCGCACAAAATCACAGTGCTGTGTTGAGTGCTGAGCAAAATTCTCAGCTGGCAAGAAAACATGGTGCTGATTTGTTGTGCAATTCTACTTTTTAACTCTTTTTAAACTGATGACCCTTAAAATGTACTTCATTCTGATGAAGAATGGGACAGAACTGGATTCATCCAACAAAGTAGACTTCATGAAGAACCTTAGTCAGAAGATCGCTGCCCTCCCTAAATTTCTATGCACACTGTATAGTGAAGAAACACCATTACTCATCGTGAGAAACCCATTTAGGTGTGCAAGTAGCATCGGTTGATGTTTATTCCAAGGAATCTTACTGCCTGGGCAGTAAGAATACTATGGAAATAAACTAGATTCTCTATTAAGAGCAGTTAGAGAAACTGAGAATAAAAAAAAAAATAGGTTTAGTTATCAAAGAATGCATCCTTCCTCCAACACAGGCAGCCAGCCAAGAGTATGCCATGTGATTAAGTATTAGTCTATTTCTATAACTTGAGCCAGTGGAAATTTTAGCAGCCTTTAGAATTATACATTTTACATGAGGATTTAAGGCTGCTTAAAAAAAAAAAAAACTATGGAAAATCAATAGCTACTTAATAAACACTGTATAAATGTACAATAAATAAACATGTATATCTTTCCATATGTAATGTAGAGCTAACAGAGCTTGAGAAGTGCTGGTATTTGCCATTATGTGAAGAACTTTAGTGGATAAAAGCAATGGTGTTCACCCATCCCCACTGATCTATATACCCAGCCAGTTATGTGCTAAGTTGTTACTGAGAAAATTCAATTCATTACATGAAGTGGGCAGTGAATCAGCAGTTATATGCCAGCACTGTTGTTGACTGGAATACTTTTTTTTTTTTTAAGATTTATTTACTTATGCAGAGAGAACTGGGGTACAAGACAAGGGTGCAGAGGCAGTGAGAGGTTTCACCAGAGACAGAGTGGAGAGCAGAACAGGATTACTGATGAAGTACACTGCTGAGGGAAGCAGCAGGTGGCTCAGGAGAGGTCTGCAGTGCCATGTGGGTCACCTCCAGGGCCAGGGATCAAACTTCATGCTGAAGTGGCTTTAGCTTCTTAGTGCTGTGCTTTAACCTGCTGCACCACCAGGGAGGGCCTTGACTGGAAAACCATTAGGTTTGTGACTGCATGTTAATATTTGTAAATAAACAGTACAATTTGGATTGCTGTTATTAAGAGTCAGATAATATTCATATTAGGGTCATTTCTGGTGCCATATATCTTCATGTAAGCTGTAGGGGACATCTTCATGTGAGATCTTTGAAAGCGAAATTTACGTATTATAATATATGATGTGAGATACAAAGATTTAAAATACACATTTGCTTTTGAAACTCGAACTGGACACATCATGACAAAACTTCAGCAAAATAAATAATATCATTAGCTGACATATAGTCTATGTGGCAGGGCCTTATGAGCGGTATAAATTTAACGTTCATTTGTATCATCCAAGGAAACATTTCATGTTTATGCTTCAAACATTAATATTCACTATAGTGAGGAATATGGAAAGTCAAGTAGCACGAAGAAAGTGAGGGTCTACCCATGGCATCCCCACAAGTAACTGTTAATGTGCTTTGAAGAAGGAAGAGCATGACAGCTGTTGGTACCTGAATCAAACTCAGTAATGCTAGGAATTCTGCTGTTTATTAACAAATGTTACTGTACAGTCACAACACAAAAGATATAAGAAGTCCACTGAGTGTATTTTGTTCTATAATCCCATGCCTACTGTCAGCCATCCTCTCAGCAAAGCAAACCCCACAGTGTAAGTTTTGTTAGTTGTGTTTCAACTGTGATTTTTATCCATATAACTTCAAAATCAACAGTTAATGCTGTTATGCAAAAGAAAATAAGCAATATCCATTGCCCTTTCAGAGAACACATTGAATTGTTCACTTTTTAAACATACTCAAGGACCTTAATCCTCAACCCACTTTTATCCAGGCATACTTCACCACACCAGATGGACTCATCCCTGCTTCCCTCTTGAATATTTCCACCAGAGCTTGGGTCCCATTTCCATATTCTGCCTCATGACTGTCTGCAAACTAGCTACCATTTTTTTTAATATTTTACTTATTTTTGTATAGAAGAACTGAAGTGTAGATCAGAGATGAGGGGGGCGGGGTGAGAAGATTCGCCAGAACAGGCAGAGTGGCAGTAGAACAGGCAGATCTACTGCAATTCACTAAGGGAAGCAGCAGGCAAAACAGGAAAGTTCTGCTGCCCCATGTGGGCCGGCTCTGCAGTGATTGCTTACTTTCAAGCCAATTTTCATTTGTTCTTTCCATAAAGATGCATACAGCCCTTTTCTCATGAAAAAAAAAATACCCTAGGGCCCTCCCTGGTGGTGCAAGGGTTAGGACTCAGCACGGACGCAGCACTGCAAGCTGGACACAGCCACTTCAGTGCAAGTTTGAACCCCAGACCCAGAGGTGATGGTGCAGCAGACCTCCCCTGACCCGCCCGCTGCTCCCCTCAGCAGTGTACCTCATAGATCTGCCTGTTCTGCTCCCCACTCTGTCCCTGGTGAATACTCTCACCACCCCTGCACTTATGACTTGTACCCCAGTTCTGTATGCATGAATAAATACATCTTAAAAAAAAAGAAAAAAAAAATCATCCTAATATCTTGACATTTAATCATCTTTATATTTGAATGTTGTAAATCCCTCTTAGTATTTTATCTATATTTTCATGGCACCAACCAGTACAGAAGCCAGCCATGCGCTTGTTGAACTGGCTATGAACAAGAAGAGCACAGTGATGAAGACAAGGATGAAGAAGGAGCAGGCGAGTTGTAATGGAGGAAAGAGAACTTGTACCAGAGTCCGGCCAGGCTCCTGGCCCACATTTTGAAAGCTAGGACTACTACATTCATTTTAGAAAGAGAACCATAAAGCCCATCAAGTTCAAGAACCTTCCTATTTTGTTTTATTAATAAATTGCAAATCCTACATTTGAAAACTAGTCTGTGCTGACTCCAAGACCTGCACCATTCCCATGGACTTTTTAGTAGAATTTCACATGATCTCGTGACTTAAGTGGACCCTCTCCAATTATGGGGAAGGACTGATGGGTGAAGAAAAGGTTGCAGAAGCTGTTGTCACTATCTATAACCTAAATGGGAAAATACTATAAAAAGATTCCTGATTGAGAAGTAAAAAATAAAATAATCTCAAGCATGGCAGGGGCAGGGAGGCAGAGTGTCCATATGTTCACGTAATGCATCTAAAATTAAACAGTATACAGATCTAAAATGAATTAACACTGGCTCCCAAATTTCCTCAATTTCAGAATACAACCCGCATTTCTGTGCACTGGAAACAAGCTAAACCCTGAAATGGACAGGAAGGTGCACCCTGTTGATGATCTACTTTTTGTAGGAGACTTAGACACTCCAGACCTGACAATGTCATTAGAAGCCACTTCCCGAGTAAATGTTTTCAGGCACAACAGAGTGTGAGAATTTGGGCTGACTTAATATGCAACCAGATTTAAAAGTCAATAGACTTCTTTTTTCACATGATCTATTTTTATTTCCATGATATGTGTATTTTCCTTAAATCATTACTGCATGGGAGGATTCATTTTAAGTACTTCCTTAAACTATGCTTCACTATCAATGATGATTTACACTATAAGTCTTCATAACTATGTTGTCATAGTTCCAAAGGACTTCTACTTCTCACTGAATAAAGACCATCTACCAATTATGGTAAACAAAGTTGTGTTGAAAAAATGTTATAAAGTGGGGAAATACTAGTGCTACAACGTAGGCAATTCTACTTTTCCCACATGAACTGGGTCCCAATTTTCATTTTGTATTTACAAAATATTAAACACGAGAGTTATGATCCCTAACTAACTTTATGTTTTTGAAGTTACTTGAATAGACGTTCATGACACAATATATATATATTGGTTATGTTTACATATTGTTTTTTTTTTTTTTTTACTTCTGTGTCCTCAGGGATAAGATTTTTGTTTTTCCAGATTAGGTATAAGCTTAAAGTATTCTGAAATCTTTTAACACTGTAAAGTGAAATTAATAAAGTTTGCTACAATAAGCATATGCTACTTTGGAGTCAGAAAATGCTATTTAAAATAAGTTACTTAGCTTCAAAAACCATCATCCAAATCAACTACATATATATATATATATATGTTATATATATATATGTATTTATAATATATATTATATATATATTTATAAGAAAATTGAAAATAAAGAATAATTTTGATCTGAAGCTGGCATGATTGTAGTTCTCAGGTATAATTCCCTGTCAAAATCAAAAGGAAAACAAGGAACTGCTTCCTGTTTCTAAAATGAGGTTTGATTGACAATATGCACTAGATTCCTACCTTACAGAGTACAGATTTTCACTGGCTCACTTTAAACTGACCTTAGTATGTTAGAGCAAAGATTTTTTTTTTTTTTTTTTAAAGATTTATTTATTCATATAGAACTGGGGTACAGGCCAGAGATGTAGAGGGTGAGAGGCTTCACCAAAGACAGAGTGGGGAGCAGAACAGGCAGATCGACGAAGTACACTGCTGAGGGGAGCAGCGGGCGGGTCAGGAGAGGTCTGCCTCGCCATGTGGTCTCCTCCGGGGCAGGCGGGAATCGAACTCATGCGGAAGTGGCTATAGCTTCTTAGTGCTGTGCTTTAACCTGCTGCGCCACCAGGGAGGGCCTAGAGCAAAGATTTTAAATCTTTGTTCGCTCAACTCTTTGTTCATCTTTCTTTGGTCAACTCAATGTCCTGCTAACTCATTTTCCACCTTCATTTAAATGCGTGGTGGTTCAGGGACCATTGATTTGGAATATTCAAATAAAACGAAGATTCTTGAGTTCTATCCAGATAAAAGAACCAAAATATCAGTATTTGAGCCCAAATTCACTATGCAAGTGGTCCTCTGGGTGAGTTGTGTGCATCTCAACCTGTCCTTGTTCATGTATGTGCACACATACATCTATGCATGCATGTGTGTGTATGTATCAGGAAAAGACAACCATCCAGCTTTTTCCAGAAATTCTTTGAACTCTACATAAAGGCCATCTTTGTTCTGGGAATTTAAAATTATTTCTAATAAATCTATTAGAATAAATGCTGCTGAGATTAAATGACTCAGGATTATGGCTCCTAATAATTAAGAGATAAGTAAAGATTCCCATTTCCTCTTTTCTTATGTCATATTTATTATAGGAACCTAAGTAATTATTCTCAACAGTCTGTGTTCTTGGGTATTACTAAAGCCTGTGCTTTAGACAACACTGAAGCATTATTAAATATGCTCCCTAGGAAGTCAAAGATAGGAAGATAAAATAAAAAATGGAGCACTTGTCCCTATACTTATAGCCTAAACTTCAACAGGAAATATGCAGTAGACTATACTTTTTAACATACTATTACAAGAATACTAAATAAGAGAAAATGACAAGCTCTCAACTACCTAGACATTGAGGAGGAGAAAAAGAAAACTGAAAGAGCAGTGTTCTTCTAAAAGACAAAAATATTACAAAGACATTGTCAGAAATAAAAATACAGTAGAAGTGTAACTTCTTCAAACATGGAAGGGTTCTGGAGGCCACAAAACCTGCTATCTTACTTCCAAGTTTGCTTTTCATTTTCCAGTTGTTTGGATTCAATTAAATTACTACGTAGGGAGTGAACAGTGCAAAGATCATACATTATTATGTTGTCATCCCAAGAATAATATTTGTCCATTTGGTGAATATAACAAACTTCATGAAAGAATAATAAATGGAAAAATCTGGAACTGTAATGAGTGGTCCTTTTAAAATTTCTCTGAGCACTGCAAACCACAAAGACTTATTAGCAGATTCAGCTCTATCTCCACTGTGGGATTCAGGACTCTCTGCCTATCTAATGGAATACTTGGAATCATAGAGAATTAATCAATTAAGCAAGCTGTCTCTTCCTTTAGATTTGCTAAACCGCTAAACTCTGTGAGTCCGTGTAAGTGTTGTCAACCAAATATCACTGATAACTACTGAGTGATATGTAAACATAATGTATAATGCATTTGTAATATATGCTTTACATTGCTGCCTGTTTCTTTCTAAAGTTTATGTTTGAATAGTCTGTTTATCTTGGTGTCCACAAATCAAATTGGGAGCTTAATATTTTGAATAAGTTGGTAGGGGAATCTGTTTATGTGGATAAAGAGATTCCGTTTCTAACAACAAAATAATGAAATGTTAGATGGAAGCAGAAAGCATATAGCCTTGATGGGAGTTAAACATCCCTATAAGTTGTCTTTGTCATTGCAATTTGAAGATGATATGTTCTGTGAAATTTACTCTTGTTGACTACAATAGACATAAAAGTAGTGGTACCTTTTGACATTGTGCTATATCCAGAATGAATTCACAATGTGGAAATCATCAATCCTGTGGATGCTCAATTTAATTCTTGTTTAAAACACACACACACACACACTTTATAGCACACACACAAAAACGAGGCAAGACTCACTCACCAGTCTCAACCATTACCACCTTGCTGACCATCTCATGCCTTCTCTTTCCTCTTCACGGAGTACATCAGGACATTACTGATAAGTAGTCCCCTGAATTATTTTCTTACTGAACTTAGGAAGACCGAACACAAGTTCTTCTTTACCATGTTATTGGTTTCGCTAACGGACAACTCATATTGTCTGTCTCTATGAGGAGGAAAGCACAGTTTTGACATCAACTCCGTAGCACTAAGGAAGGTCAATAATCTCTTGATCTAAGATCACAGTTAGAGCACAGGTGACCTAGGCTGTTTCCCGGCACACCTCACATGTAACTGGAGATCAGGAATTCTCCATTATCTCTACCCACCCTACACAATGTAGACTGAGCCAACTGTGTTCCCAGGTCTGAAGACAGAAATGTTTCCAGTGAACTCTGATTTACACCACCATTAAACATTTTTCTTGATTTTCATTAAAATAAGAAAATCAGTTTTCTCTCTTCAGTGGCAGATCAATTTAACTGAAATAAAATTTCTCCTGTAATTTACCCATACTTACTCAAAGGATTAGTGAGCCACTGTCAGGGAACAGATACTTGTCTGCTCATTAACATTCATGACCAAGAACCCTTCTGGTAGGACTGGTTTCAGCGTCTGATAGAGCAATACTTAAAAGAAATTGGCTTGTCTGTGAACAGCTGCTCAGAAAGCCACCCTGCAAGGGAATTGGTGATAATAAGATGACAATGTTACAACTACATTGGGAGCATAATGTGTTTTAAGTTACTCGGAGGTGTGTGGTAGGGCTGGGCTTAGAAAAAGGCTACAGAGGACATGAAGCTGGCAATCAGCAGTGTTTCCTGAGTTGTGCGAGATCTGTCCAAAAAGCAAAAGAGAAGATGAAAGGGAGAAAGGAAAGAGACAGGGTGGGGAGGGACTAAAGAGAGAAAGGAAGGAAGAAACAAGAAAAGCAAACATTTGAGAAAAGAAACATTTATCTTTATTTTACTTTTACAAGAATCTGGTTTCATGCACGGCCTATTTTTTAAAGATTTATTTATTTATGTATATAAGAACTGGGAGACAGGCCAGAGGTGCAGGAGGTGAGAGGATTCACCAGAGACAAACTGGGGAACAGAACAGGCAGACTGACCAAAATATACTGCTGAGGGGAGCAGTAGGCAAGACAGGAGAGGTCTGCCGCACCCTCCCTGGCCAGGGATTGAACTCACGCTATGGTAGCTGTGGAGAGCTTCATAAAGTCGTGCTTTAACTCTGTGCCACCAGGGAGGGCCCTCCATGTAAAGCATTTAAAGGACAAATTAAGGCGGGGGCCATGATTATCTATTCCAAGGCTGTGCAAGCACAAGGTGCTCTATTTGTAAATCAGTTCACTAGTCCTGCCAAAGCTAAGTCCTCTGGTTAATTTGTATTTTTGGAAGTTCTGTCCTTTGGGAGAATTGGCCGATTACTTTCCAATGCCAGTGAGACTAGACTGTTTCTCTAATTTCTAAAACACAATTCAGCACATTCTGATTTCCAGAGGCACGTCCTTCAGAGGAAGTACATGTCCTTGAGTCGGTGATCCCACAGATATAAGGGATGTATTCAGCTATGTATGCAGGATAAGGATGAACATGATAACCCACCCAGAATATAACTGTCTGTTGCTCTGTTACGTGACCAAGAGGACTAGTAAAATTAAAAAAAAAAAAAAAAACTGTGGCCATCACATCTATTTACAGTGCTACTTTTTAAAATTGCACTTCATTTTATTGTATTTGGTGTGTGTGTGTGTGTGTTTTAACAAATGACAGATCAGCCTCGAGCAAGCCTATCAACACCATTTGTCCAGCAGCATGTGTTTAAAGTGTATTTGTGTGATTTTGGTGACCTTTATGGTATTTCCAACCTATTCATCATCATTATATCCCTGATGGCGATCTTTGATATTAATATTATAATTGTACCAGGATGCCAAGAATCATGTCCCCAAAGATGGCATACACAAACAATAAAATATGTGTGTGCCCCTCTGCTCCACTGACATGCTAGGCCCTGGTCTCTCCTCCTCCTCCCCGGGCTCCCCTGTTCTCTAAGACACAACGATACTGGAACCATGCATTGGGCTCTAAGTGTTAAGTGAAATGAATAGTTACATTACCCTCACTTTAGGACTTGGGAGGCTTTGTGGGGGGTAGGGTGACATACACACACATAGGGAAGCACCTAGTCTTCTAAGTCACAAATAGTTTGTAAAGGAATGCTTCAGCAATGATAAATTTGATTCAACATAAATTTATAATCACAAACGTAAAGGAAAAGTTCTTGAATGATAAACAGTGCTCTTTGGGTGAAATCACAAATGTCAAGAAAGCAATGCTTATTGTTGATGGGGACAAGGTTGCTGTGGTCTAGATTGAAGATCAAACCAGCCCCAACACTCCCTTAAGCAAAGTTTAATCCAGACCAAGCTCCTAATCTCCAATTCTTTGATGGCTGAGAGAGGCACGAAGATACAGGAGAAAAGCCTGAAACAACTGAAGGTTGGTTCGTGAACAGCAACATGAAAGTGGTGTGATGGTGTGCATGAGTTAGTGTGTTGATATGGAAGGTAGGAGCATAACAGCTGTGCCCCCTAACTCTGTTTTAGAAAACATGTACTGCTTTGTATCACTAGAGAATCTACCACAAACCTCACAGAAGTCAATGTGGAACACCAAATGCAATCTGGAGAACAGCAATGGACAATACCTTGAGGGCTCTCGCACGTGAACATACAGAAATCAAGGCTCCCACCTCCACAGGAAGAGAAGATTCCCCTGCCCCGCCACATTGGGAGAGGCCAGGAGACTCTATGGCCCATGGAGCCTGAGAGACCACGGGTCAGTTCTGGCAGAGGCTTCAAGTCATATTAGGCTTCCAACTGTGTAGCTCAGTTTCTAAAGTCTACCAGGAGAAGACCAAGACCAGACAGGGTGCTGCTTCTGGAGAATGAGTCACTAGAACAGACAAAACCACATCTCCTTCTTTACAGCCAAGGGGGATACAGCCCCAAGTGGTCAAACTCTAACCAACCCAAAGATCCTTCTCATGCAATGCACTGAAATTCTGTAGTTGATATAGGGCAATAGAACAATATAAGGTCAGAAAAGTTTCAACAGATAGCTA
This sequence comes from Condylura cristata, assembly GCF_000260355.1. Lineage (NCBI taxonomy): Eukaryota > Metazoa > Chordata > Mammalia > Eulipotyphla > Talpidae > Condylura > Condylura cristata. The sequence continues at coordinate 9,289,321 of NW_004567111.1, forward strand.
CATAACAGATATGCTAGATGTCAATAAATTAAAGCAATAATGGGGAAAAATAGGCAATAAATATGCCTACACACGTGCCAAGGATTTCGTGGGCATGCAACAGTGTCTGGTGACTTTGTCTGTTCTTGTCATTCCTTTCACAATCACAATCAAGGCTTCAGTCTACCCTCATCTTTTTTTTTTTTTTTTTTTTCCCTCAAAGGTCTTCTGCTTTATGACAATTCAGGCTTCCTGTCTAGTCATCTTTTATCTTTTATACATTTGGTTAAGAGCCATTGATAGAGTAGATGCTGAATAAATGTTTGCAAATTGAAATCACACACACAGACACACACGACAGGAAATCCACAAGATTCTACCATCACATGGAAAACTACTTAGAACTTTTTTCCTTTCCAAAAAAAAGTGCATTCTCTGAGAAAATTAGACCATATTTTAAAGGTATCATTACATTATTGTCATTTCTACAGTATATAGATGAGAAATGATATTTAAAAAGAAAACACAAGCAGATTTGCAGTGTAAAAATATTATGCTGCTGTGTATAAATTATTTCCACATTCAGTAAAATGAGATTTCTGAGGGTGCTACTATAGAATAAGTTCTTCAGAAGGATGGAAATTATTGCTCAACCTTTTTTTTTTATTTTGCTTTTAAAAATGTACTTGCTGCCAAAATCTCTGGACAAATGTATATCATTAAAATACATAAATAAAAGCCAGGAAGGAAAGTAAAATAATAAGACCAAGAAGAACACACTAAACAAGAAAACCTCATATTGAGCTTCAAATGTGAATAAATTTCAACTCAAATAAATTGGAAGGAAAAAAAATAACTAAAATAAAATATTCCTTCAACCTCACTTTCTTGTGTCTGGATAATCCATATCCATGCATGATCCTAGAGAATGGGGAGCTGGTGTCTCCATGGAGAGAAGAGTGGGGGGGGGAGTTGTGATTCAGTAACATTTTTGTACAAAATTCTCATCCTTTGTTAATTTAGGGACAACCGCCCCCAAAATACTCTCTCTTAAAAAAGAAAAAAAAAAGTGACTAGAGTCTTCACCGGCCACTATCACTACAGTCTTGCTAAAACAATGCCAATAATCTCTAGCCCATGTCCACTCAGACCAAATTGGAGTTGAGAATGTCAACCATGTAGCAGCTTCCTATCCCATGACTATACTTCTAAATCGAGAGGATGAGATTACAGTCGTGGTGGAAACTTGGCTTCAGACAACTCAGGGGCAGGGCTATATTTACTTGGTTAAATCCTTTCTTCATTTTTTAAGGATTTAAAAAAAGAGAAAGGCTCCTACTTGCCATTTTGGTCTAAAAGACAATTCTACCTTCTTTCTTCCCAGGATAACTGGGGCGCTACCGCAGCAGGAGATGCAGGAATACATGGCGTCGCTGGCTGGTGAAGTCTCAGCCTATTTGTTGGCTGGAAAGAACTGGGCAGATTAAAAGCTGGTGGTGGCGGGAGGATCCCAGAGGCTCAGACTGAGACTGCCTCTGCTGCCGGTGACCAGACCGGCGACACTGCCCTGCACGCCACGTCTGCTGAGCAGGCTTAGCTCGTCCAGTGCTCACACCAGGCAGAGTGCCACCTGCCCGCACGTCCCTCCCGGGGTGCCCCGTTGTCTTCAGCGACTGAACCCTGACACACTAGTCAGGAGGAAGGGCGACAGCAGCAGGGATTCAGTTGCTAATGCCAGCCTATTCACTGGACACTCACCTAATACAAATGCTAGGGAAAGCAGTTGGTGGGCAGACCCTCCTTGGAGACCCAAATGGTTGACCCGCAGCATTAAGAAGCTAGCCGCCGGAGCTTTGGTGCAAGTTCCATCCCCCGGCAGGGAGGTGACCCACACTAAGCAGAAGGCCTCTCCTGTATCTGCTCCCCTCAGCAGTGTACTTTGCTAATCTGCCTGTTGTGCTCCCAGCTCTGTCTCTGGTGAATCCTCTCACCACCACCACCATCCTCCCACCTCTGGCCTGTAACCCAGTTCTTGTATGCATAAATTAAAAAAAAAAAAAAAAAAAGTTGGTGGACAAAGATGACTGGCCTTTTTCTGCATTCTGATCTTAATGGCTTATTTATGTACTTCCGGCTCTCTAAGGAGGGGTTTGGGCCAGTAGGAGGGTGGAGGAGGCACAAAAGGGAGAGATGTTTTGATCATTCCAGAATGGACGGGTCTCCATGCCTATTGTAAGTATCGGAAGTGACAGGAACTATGCTTGGCTATAGAGCAAATCAAGAACATCTCTGGAGAGCTCTCTGGGAAGCTCTGCAATGGCCAGACCTCTGCCCTAAGGGTGAGGGGCTTGCAGGGATGTGTGAGGGAGACTTGGCCAGAAAGAAAATTCAAGAAAAATTTTGTGTGACACTTGGAGAAGTAGCAGTGGTGATAACACAGATACTTATTTTACATACACTGATACATTCCATTTCTTTATTACAAAAGAAAGAAGCTAATCAGATACAAAACAATAACAGGCCAAGGAATGAAAATTTCCACACTGACTACATTATCAATTCACTGCCTCCAGCCACAACCTCTAGGTTGTTAAGGGGGATATAGACTAAAGTGTCCTGATTTAGGCAAGAACTCATATTAATTCAGTTTTCGTTCTTCAACCAATGAAGAGTTATAATTATATACAGTGTTCTAAATATTACCAAAGACATTAATCAAAACTAAGGATGTGACAATAGATAGAATGTAATGTCAAGTTAACTATTTTGGAATTTCAATTTTTTAAAGACACATCCGTCACAAAATGAAAAGCTAAACAGACTGCAAACATTGTTAGTCTAATAAAGAAACAGGCATAGCCTAATTACTAAGTGACTGCATCTAGCCTCCATGAGTCTATCAGGTACACTTTAAACTGTTTCTTCTCTTAATGAAAATAGGAGTCCAGAGCTCACCGTCTCGCATAATACAGCTTTGAAGCACAGAAGAAAAAAATCACACAGGCCACGAAGACACGCAATGTCCAGAGGACAGATCAGGGTCTCTGCGAACATCCAAGCAGAGGAAGAAACATGCAAGGTGGGCATGTAGGATCAGCCACACAAAATAATCCAGAGAAGAGGGCATGACCATAACAAACTTTCCTTGGCAATACCAATGGTTCTAGCTGAGAATATGAAACTCAGGGGCTAACTTTCCACCATTGACTGTAGATCACCCTGTATACTCTTGCCAACTGATACTCACAAATAAATGTCACAAGGAACCTGCAAAGGAACCTGCATGAATGCACCAGTGTTCCAGAAAGGTGACTTAACAGCTTCGGCCTGGAGGTATAAGGAGATAAGTCGCACAGCTGTATGGCGGACCTTCATGAATTTGCCAAAAGAAAGTACATATAATGATTATCTTATAACTATGTTTTTATAATTATTTTCTGAAGATTGACATCTTCAGAAACTGAGCTCACTAAATCATATTTACATTAAAGACAAAATAATCGTGGCTGAAAACATACTTGAAAAATTCTGAATTTCTCTCCTATCCCAGCCTAATGCACCTGCAATGAAAGGCAATATGACTAAAGAACTCATCTCCCCTATGTCAGATATAATATTAGCAAACTCAATGTCCTGTCAACCCTACTGACATAATGCCCCTAAGTACATTAGAAGGATTTAAGCCATACCTATAGAAGAGAAGGAGAGGAGGAGGAAAGAGAGGAACTACAGAATGCTTCTTGAGAAAGACAAATGAGAGCTGGGATTATGAATTGTAAATCCCAAAATATTAAAAGTCATTGATATGAGAACACAAGAAATACCTGGCTCAGTCTTCTTGAATAGCTTTACTCATGTAAAAAAATAAATCAACTCCCCACAAAGATTCATTACTTCTAGTATTTTTAATAATGTATATAATAAATACTAGAGATGTTTCATATATATATATATTTATGATATATACTATATATATCATATATTATAGATTTAATATATTTTTAATAATATATATAATAAATATAGAGATGTTTTATATATATTTATGATATATATTATATCTATCATATATTATGATATATATCTTATGATAGATATAGTATATATCATAAATATATATCATAAATTCCTAAACCATAAATCATAAATACTGCTTTGGAATTATTTCAACCTAATTTTGTGTGGAGCTTGATACTGCTTTGGAATTATTTCAACCTAATTTTGTGTGGACTTTGACACACAGGTAAAAGTCAGCAGAAGCAAATGACTCTCACCTGCTGCCTGTAACAAACAACTAGGTGTCTCCTTTCACCTCAATTTGGAGTGATATATTATAGCTCCTCAAACCCCAAGCTCCTTCCGGGACTCCTGAATGTCACTGGATTTGTAATCTGTCCATCAAAAGCAACTCCCCAGTACTCCCTAGTTGCATTCAGAGGAACAACATTCACAGAATCAATGATAAATAACCGATTATTTTCATACCCATCGACATATAACAGTATACACAGAGCAGGAGGCAGCAGGAGAATGTGAAGATGTTAAAGTTGATGCTCCATCCGCTTACACAGAAAATGTCACATCACCTTGAGTCCTGAAAGCCCCACTGGGCGGACCTGCCTTTAAGAATTTGGAGGACTGATTTAAAAGCAATTGGTGCTGCTATCAAAGCTTAAGGTAGCAATGAGGCAGAAAATTTTACCTACTAGGAAATAAAGGAAAACTTTGGCAAGTCTTTTTAACCAGCACTGAGCTACATTGACTGGACAGCCTGAGGAAATTGAAAAGCTATTCTGTTGCCCTTGGCAACGAGTCAGGACCAAAGGGACACAAGAAAGTTTTGTTTGCAGGTCTGATTTACAAGGAGTCCATGTAAGGGACCGTTCATTTCCTAGAGCACCTAGAAAGTGCCACACCTGAGATTAGGAACGGTGTCATTATAATTCAGGGCATAAAAATCAGAGCCCTCTGGAATTGCTTTCCAGAGGGCTCTGATGAGAAAATTCAATGTTTAAAATCTTAGTAATAATTACTTCTGCATTCTGTGCGTTTTTTTTAAAATCTTAGTAATAATTACCTCTGCATTCTGTGCTATCTAATACAAAATGTTGATCTAACAAATGGAACAGAGAAATGAAGCTGATGGTCATACTCAGAAATTGATGGAGGGGAAGTGCCTTTGTGTATGGTGGCAACAATAATGAAAAGTGTGGCGATATTATTGAAAGACGACTATAAAGGAAAGGAGCACATGTCATTGGAACACAAAACCAGCCCATCTTCTTAAAAGGGGTGTTAGATTTCACATAATTTCACATGACATTTCATTATTTTAAAGCAATTTCTAGATAACAACTAAAGACAAACTACTGTGTGAGAAAAACTGACCTAGAATCACTCAAATAATGAAAAATTGAGCTACAACCTTCAGAATAAATCTCATAGGCAAAGCACATGTGCCAAACCACTCTCTGTGAACTCTAGTTTCCCCAAGATACTACTACAAAAATCGTCATGAACATTCATGCTGTTTCTAAAAATAGACAGTGTTATACATGTTTAAGAGGGAAAGTAAAACTCCAGCTTAAAAAAAATGTTTTTCACAGGATATCAAGGTTCTCAGAGAAACACCCCACACTGGGAACAAAGCAAAAACTTTCACCTACCATCAAATTTCTTGTGCCTGGACACGAAAGTGGTACGTACAAAATGGCTCGTCTCCTCCACAAGGTTTTCAAACTCCAGTTTGCTTTGCTGGCTTAGCTTGTCTTCCATCTCCGTGGTACAGCACGTATATTCTTGAGGACAGATCCTTAAATGCTCCCCTGGAAGGAGAAGGCACATGTAAGCAAGGAACACAGAGGGCTGTGGGAGTTCGGCTCTTCAAACATTTCCCTCAAATCCTGAAGTACCAATCCCATCACCCTCTCCGATCAGCTCCGTGAACTTGACCAGTGCCCAACACATTCCAAACAGTATGGCCTTAATTTGAACCTGATGCTATGATTTGAAGGTTTGTGTTTTACACCTTCTTGCCCCCAAATTCTTAGACTGAAATCCTATCCCCCAAGGTGAGATTAGGTCCTTTGGAAGGTGGGTAGGTCATGATAAGACATAGACCCAGGTGTTCTAACGCTGGATATTTAACCAAAAATTATAAACCCCTAATGTGAAGAAACATGTGCACTCTACCCAGGTTCACTGTGGTGTTGCTGACAATAGTCAAGGACTGGAAACTGCCTAAGTGCCCAGCCACAGACAGATGGATGAATAGATGGGATATATGGACACAGTGAAATATTCCTCAGTGGCAGCAAAGGTAAAACCCTGCCATTTGCAACAACAGGATGAACATGGAAGGTCAAATGAGTCAGATGGAGAAAGACAAAACCCCTACTACTATAGTTTTCTGTGGTAAATAGAAAAAAACAGAGCAAGAGAGAGTAAGAGACAGCGTTGTAGATAGTGAGAGCTACTGTGAATCCAGAGAGAGCCCTAACTAGATATTCGACCTGCTAATTACCATGACCCCAGACTTCCCAGTTTTCAGAACTGTGAGAAATAAATGTTTGTTGTTTAGAAGCCACTCCTGTCTATGTTTATGATCTTTCTGTCATAGCAGCCCACATGGGCTAAGACACCCAGTAATTAGTTCCTGTCTGTGTCACTGAAAGGAACATACATAAAAGATTTCAGAAGATCACAGCAATTTCCCACGTTTTTAGTTGAAATATAACAAGTAACCCCAGGTGACAAGAGATGGCACTCACAATGAAGTGCAAATGTCTCTGGAAACTTCATGTGAAGCAAAAGACATGAGGTCCCATCAGGGAGGGCAGAAGGAGATGAACAACAGACACCTTGAGCTGTCTTTCCAATTGTCTGTCTGTCCGTCAGTGCACTTCTGCCTTGCTGTGAAAGATGTGTGTCTCTGGGATGCCCTCCTGCTGTGTCTCACGTGCCCTGGGCTGGCATCTCTCAAAGAGGAGAGGAGTTCCTCTAAGGAGGAGCACTGACGGGCGGAATGGATGCCGATGTCATGTGGACATGCAGTCAGAGCTAACGGCACCTTGTATTTCATGCAACAGACTTCTCTCTGGATAGACCAAGCTACTGCTTTTGACAACCTTGCTTTCTTCAGTAGTTGCAAATGGGAGCCTAACTCTTGGTTCATGAAATAAAAATGGTCTTTTATTGCAGAAAATGTGAATGTCCTGTGTTGCAGATGTGTAAGTGTCAAAAATGGTTAGCAGAGTCTGAGAAGAAAAGGAAAATTCACCCAAAATCTTCCCAACTAAAGCCACCAAATTGCCCCTGAGATAAAGAAACTATAGGGCACTGAAAAACAAATGTACAATGTGCTTGATGTGGTGATTAGATTTCATTTAGAATGTTAAGCGCATGTGGATAACATGATGTCCTGGGATCGTGTGTGACATGCGGGTGTTATGATTCTGCCAATAGTCTGATGTCTCCCTCCCCTCTTACAATAATTAATGATCAAAAGTATGTATTAAAGTTAGATCTGCTATAATTATTTAGATGGAAGGAAACCATAAAATAGTATTTAAAAATTATGTGTGTAATGTTATATATATAATATATATATAATATAATATATATATAATGTATATATAATATATGTAATATATAGCCAAAGAAAAGAAACATACATTGCATTTGGAAAAGAGAAACATCAAATTCACAATAGCAGTTTCCTCCCAGAACAAATTCCATTTTGAGAAAAAAGCTCAAATATTTGTATCTTTAATTTCTATATTATTTTTATTTTATTTTTCCATATACTTCAAATATGTTTAATAAAAAAGTGGACATATACTATTAAAAAGTAGGATCCACTAAAATTGTGCCAGGTAGAGGGATACATTGTAAGAAAGAAAAATATACTGTGCTTAACATTCAGAAGCCAGCCTGACACTCACTGCTAGTTCATCATAGTTTATTAGACCTCAAGAATCTCAAAGAATGCCAACCTCAGACAAGATTACTCTGAGACCAAGATAAAATGAGATAAAACAAGGTCATTTCAAAATTCTGCGTAAACACAGACAAAAATCAAGGTCATGATGTTTCCAGAAAGTCTCGGACACCTCCTCTCTCAGATAAAATGAGTATCTGGTAGGTACATCTTTACCATTTATAGATTGATCTTCATATTAGTCTTTTGTTGATCAGATTGATGGCGGCATCTTATAATAGCATTACCTCTGCTTCCTGACAGCATCCAATCTAGGATGGATGCTTCTCTGAACTCTCCCCCAAATCACCCAACCGAAATCCAAATAGATTCTATCAAAGTCCCTCTTCCTAGCAACACTGTGATTCTCCATGGTCTATTTATTCTCCTTGGCTGAAAGCAGTGATCATTCAACTTGTTCAACTACAGGTGTGCTACTGATTGGTTCTGATTTGAAGGTATTTGCTATACCAAAACGAGAAGGAATCATTATATTTTAAAAAATTTCCCAAGGGACTGATACTCACATCCCACTGGAAACTATATTTACTGAGTTAAGATACAGGGAGGGAGTTTAACTATAGCTTTGTCAAGAGCAAATGATCTAATAATTGCTAATTTTTCTTTTTATAAAACAGCAAATCTAACTGACAATCACAAAACTATATTGAGATGGAATAGCTGAGTGTTCCTTTTTTTCTGATGTGTTACAAATCATTCTGTTAAAATTCCCCTCCTCTACAATTTATCCCCCCTGCTGTGTTATGCACAGATGAAATTTCTATTTCTCAAGATCCAGTACATCAGGCTGCGTTACCATCATATTCACATTAAAATACAGGGGACATTTGGTGAAAAAACTAACCAAAAGTAAAGTGTCCTATGACATGAGGAAAACCATTGCATTTGGGAAATCTGTGGAAGAACGCTCAGGGATCTGCAATCATTAAATTTGATCGGACAGGAGGCATTAAAATCTCTAATCCTCCAAGACAATCAGTAACTTATAGCAAGTGATTAATAGAACGATACTTCTTACTGGGATAACATGAAACCAAAATTATTTGGTATATATATTCACACTCAGGGTCAGAAAGGAATAGCAAGAGGCTGCCTTGATCACTCAATGTGAAATTAGATAATTTTGAGAACTGAAAGTGTCTGAGATGAAAAGTCAATTCTCCTCCTTTATAGTAGAACCTGTCAAGAGAGAAAACTAAAGAGATTGCGACACAGAACTAAACAAGTATTGGGAGAGACCATGAAAGGTGAAGAGGCCACCACAACGTTGAAGATTCTTTACACAGGAAGACTAAATCTTTCACACAAAGTTCTTGCTGGTGCGCCTGGGGAGAGGCTTGCAGGTGCCCAAGCATACAGAATCAGGATGCATGAACTCCACAGACTGCCTTGTTTTCTTTCTAGCATATTGAATATTACTGGATAAGAAGGTTGTAGAAGAACTGAATTATTGAGCACATAGCCCTTCTCCCTCTAATCTGAGGCCACTGATAGTTACCAAAACAACTTGATGGCTTTATATTGCCAAAGAGACTTAGGATAACAGACATTCTATTGCAAGCAAGTTTATTTATTTTGTTTTTAGCCCTAGAACAGGACTTCACAAACCACAGGCTCTGGACCAAATCTACTCTACCAACTAGTTTTGTGGGATCTGTGAATAAGTGATTGGAGAAAATTCAGAAGAATATTCTCTGTTACTTAAAACTTTTAAGGAATTCAAGATTAGTTATCCATAAAAGAAATTTCATCAGAAAACAGTCAGGCCCCTTCTTTCACAGATTCACTAGGACTGCTTTAGCGTTAGCTCACAATTCCCCCACAACTGAACTATTTACATCTGACATCATATACAAGAGTCACTCGGCTGTAAAAAGGATCAGCTCTAATCCTTCCTGTTCCAATTTCTCCCAATAGCCAGAATAGGAAACCCTTCTCAGTTTAGCTAATTCCTGTCACAGATGAGTCTCTGATGTAATAATAAGATTTTAAGATGTAAGTGATGCAGGAGAAGAAAGTGTGGTCCTTTAGATTTCCACCCACATTCCATTCCCAACGCCCCTTCTTTCTATTCTTTCTGCTTTATGTGTTATATAACTAAATGCATCATTTAGCTCAACTGGAGTACCCCTCAGCGGCTCTGCAATCACTGAATAATCAAGACACTACATTGCTCATTCTGGAAGAGCAGAAGAAACCATAAAAACAGAAACTGCGGGAGGGAAACTATGCTGACTTAATATCTTTATTCATCAAACATGTATTGGAAACCCTGCCTGTGCATGTCCTGCTGACAGACACATGCTCACGAGCTCAGACATGGGAGCTGCCTCAACTTCCACAGGCGCCTGTTCGCTCAGGCCACCGAGGATCACGACTGTGAACACCCAGGACCCTGCATTTTTAGAGGAACCTTCTTGGCCCCGAAATAAATAAGAGGAGCGACAGACGTCAAGAATGAGTGCCACTGGAAGAAGCCTGAGCAAAAGCTGTGGGACACCCACTTGGGCCATAAATTGTCATCTGTTTTCCAAAAGAGAATGGTTGAACTTCCTCTACATTATCCTTTCAACCGCATGTCACTCTTCACAATGTCTTTCCCCAAATGCCTGTCCAGATGTTCATTTTTACTCTGAGAATCTGAGGTGACAGCAGAAATGTGACTGTGCCAGATCCGGCTCCCTCGAGGGAAGGTCCCTGGTCTTCGCACAGCCAGGAATAGACTGGGTGAGCGGTCGGCAGGGAGGAGAGGAGACAGGAGGACCTCGTTAACTGCAGAAGTCAGTCCCTGCAGGTCTGCTGTGACAGACTCTGCCCTCGGAGGTGACACACGCGGGCCCTGGAATGCACACTACAAGCAGACAGCAAAAACGAGTGCCCCAATGAGCCACACCACACTGGCAACAGCCAGGCTGGCTTTCCTATAGCTTTGGAGTAGGGAGGGAAAGTGTCATCCTACTTTCCTAGAAAGGGGGCAGGAAACTCATGCCTCAAAAGTGCAGAGACACTGGCAAGATCTCATAAAGAAGAGCCCTTCATTTTTTGAACCTCTAATTCCATTTGGTCAGGATGCAATATGCCCTCTACAGAGTGTGGCTCTCATCTTCAAATTTTAACATCCCCAACTGTCATTAGCTCTGTCTGCACTCAAGCTACAGTCACCTCAGCATTTGACATGGTGTCTTGAATAACCATTTATTTGTTCATCTGGTGCCTAAAGAGTTGACTGGAGCAAATAATTGAAGAAAATCGGTTTGGGTTGTAAAATACTCTTGAATAGTTAACTCTGAGCTAAGTTTCTGAGAGTTGAGATCATTTAAATTGGAATTAATAGTTCTGGACTGCCTGTAGCCTCAAAAAGTTCCTGCACAATCTAATCTGGAATGACAGAACATAGAAAAGCAATTATTTGAATGCATATTTCAGTTCACTTCTTTAAGTTTAAATTCTCAAAACTTCCAAATAAGCACTTCTTCAAAATCTTTGTTGTGAAGCATTATTGTATGTCATATCTTTAAGGAGCGTTCTTCATTTCTGATGTTGTTCAAAACCATAACAGAAATATTCAAACTTTCTCAGAAATATTAAGAAATTCAATTATTGTTCTACTTTAGTGTATCTTATCATTCAAATAACATAGAATAGCATCCCCCTTTGATGTTGTCAATTTCCTGATAAGGTCTTTACATACTAATTCTTATAGCTACCGATTTTTCACTCTGCATTTTGCAAAAATAATTCCATTGATAGCCTCAATGATTTAATGTTTTAACTCTGTTCTGAAAACTGCAGAGCGGTTTTAAATATATTGTGCTAGATGGCATAGCTCTTATCCCTACAGTCCCTCCACAATGGGCTTGACCATGTCCTTGCCTTTCTTATTTCAGAGAGACTGAGAGTACACAGGGGAGGTGAGAAGGCTGAGGGGGGAGAGGGGTTGGAATTGGGGAGATGTTTTTTCCAGATTTACCTATAGCTTTTCTGATAAACTCAGCAATCTCCCAAAAGCACCTTCCTCTTCTTTCACAATTATACTCATGAAGTTGTGACCCTATATAAATATTTTATATAAGAAGTAGTCAAATGATAAACTTTCAAAGGGACAAGGTCTGGTATAGAACCTCTTTCATTTTAATTTTTCGCTTCACTTCTACATAAGCAAAGAGGAGGACTGACTTTCTCTTTCAGTTTCACTAACAGGTGGAATGTATAAGCAGAACTTTCACCTGTTTCCTTCACCTCCCCTGGCTCAAGCATCTTTCAAACTGCAGGATCTGAAATTGGTTAGGTTGTGTCCACAAACATCCATGTTTAGAGTAAAGCATGACAGAACTCACCAAGTGTCTCTTGTGAGAGTGCTACTGCCGTATCTACCATGTGTGCTGCGATATGTGACTTCCTTCAGAAGCTGCCCAGGGGCAGTATGAAAGGTAGTTTGGCTTTGTGTAGAAGAGGTAATGCTAAGGGCAAAGAGTCCATGGGTTGCGTTGATCCACACTCCTTTAGCTCTGCTGGACTGACGGTATACTTTCTGCTTCAGTAACATCAAGATGTCCCCCGAAAGAATTCTTAGAGGTGTCAAATCCTCACCATGCTTCCTCAAAAATTTATACAGGCTTATTTTCCACTTGTGTTTCATAAACACACTGTCTTGGGAACCATATAAGAGGCTAAATTGTTCACCTAAATCTGGGGTGGGGGGGTAGTTGAGTAGCATTCATAAATGCATTGCAAATTTCACACCTGCTTACAATTCATTTGCCATGCTGGTCTTAGGAGTTGCCAAAATTTAATATTCAAATGTTCAAAGATGTCTTCAATCCTACAGCCCACTTGGCCATATCAGCTCGAGCTTGGCCGCTCCAACATTGCTTGCAATCCAGGCAAAGAGGTACTCACCAGTGCCTAGTGTCCTCTGCAAGTCAACTGACCAGAGATGCTGATGTACATTTCCTCTTTCTGTGAGCCAAACTGTACACATCAAACCGACTGCCTCCTACAAGTTCACTCACAGCTAATGATCAATTTCAACATTACTGCAGCTGTATCTCACACACATCTTTGCTTTCTCAACGTTAGCCATTTTTTCAATTGAAGTTAGTGCTACTGTGGTGATATATAATAAACCAATTACAAAGTGCTTGTTTTTGACCCTGATAACAGCAGATCAGCATTCATGCTAAATTATATGACAGCTCACTTGAGAACTTAGGATTTACAGTTTGAAGCCCTATGGCTACAAACTAGTCAGACCAATTCAAAGGGGCAGAGGCTGGGTGAGGGTGATTAAGAACATAATCAAATTCAACTGCATGGAAGCCTTTATGAAAAATTATTTTTCTTCCCCATAAAATACTGCAATTTTACTAGGCATCTGTAAAGTCATGATTATAACACTGATCATATCCTACAGAGTCAAGTAATAAAAGGCAAAGCAGCTAGAAAGGTTACAAGATCTATGGAACAATCTATAAGTGTATATTTCTTTAATTGTCTGACTCCATGACAATGAAACTCCATAATATCTAACCTTTTATAACTCAGAGTCATTAATTTATAATAATTACTTTAATTCCCACTAATCATTTAAGATGGATGCCCATAGGTAAATATCACTCAGTCTCTACTTCACAGATGAGTGATGGAGACCTATAAGAGGGAAATTGCCATTTCCCCTGAAATCACTCTTGCAATTAATAAAGGGCAAGAGGTCTCTTTGTAAAAGTTGTGTATGGGGACCTAGATTTCAAAATGACACCACTTCAAAGGCTATAATAAATTCTAACATCCTTTCCAACCTGGGACCTTGAAATGTCAGTGTTCGGCGACAGCTGTACAGTCCACTATTGTCATTAAAAAATGTGTGTGATATAAGTTCAGTCCTGGTTTTCAAACAAGTGGAGTGCAGAACCTCCAGACAGGTAGCAGCGAGATCTCTCCTGAAATTAAAGTACAGATTCCTATGTATTTAAAAGAGAACTGAAAGGGCAAATCGAATTTCAGAGAACATATCACATAAAGATGATTGAAGAATACCTTGAGATAGAACATGACATTTTAAAGAAACATTTAAAAAAAAAAAAAAAACTTAAAATCTCAACAGGAATAAAAACTCAATACTAAGGGACACCAAGAATAAGCATTTTTTTCCTCCTTCATAATATCTTTCCTTGGGATATTTTTCTTAGGTTGGCCTCAAAGGGGGCAAAATCTATAGTTACCTGCATTCTATGAAATGGACAGAACATTGCACTCGAAATCCAAATATGGAAAATAACTCATTAATTCTATATCATCTAACCTAAGGAAATATCTCATTTATCAGGTTGGCTGTTGGAGAAGGGTTTTGAAAAGGGATTTCTGAAATAGCTTTCTGAAAAAATGGTACAACTCTTGGTAAAATTCTCCAAATGAAACACATACACTTTCTAGTGATTAACATCATGATCCTGAAATGATTGAAAATTCAGAATATGTTAATATTGCACACCATGCTTCAAAATAGAGTTAGATTCTACCCTCATTGCATGGTAAACAGTATTTGGCTATAAGAATATATAAAAGGAGATTTAAAACTTTTGCAATCTACTGGATAAGTTTTTATTTTTCAAGGTCTATCTTACAGGACAATAGCTTACATCCATATTAATCACCTACCAATTATCAAAACTAGAATGTTCTAGAAGGAATTTCTTTTGTGGAAGAGTACTAAAGGAACTTGAAAATCCTTTTAACTATGGATCCCACAATGTCATATAGTATCTAAACAAAAGATATTTATAGCATATATAGAAATGTGATTGGGATTTGAGGTACTGAGTAGAAGCCATTGTATTTTTTTTTTCATTCATTGATTCACAACACATGTACAACAGATAATCTTTCACCAGGTTTATGCATTGCCCTAGAGTTACAAGAAAGATCTTTTGGAGCTTCCATATAATCAACCACCTTTGAATTTTCTACAGATAGTGAGCCTTGTACTATAGTTTGAAAATCCCACTAACTAATTTCAAGCTCAACCACCTTCCCAAGGGTCAACCTGCTGAGAGCTTTCAGGTAAGTGAATTAAAAAAAAAAAAAAAAAAAAGCCTCCTGAACAGACCAAGAATTAGTACAGTTTCCTTTATAAAGTGTCCTGAAATGTTCAATCCTCTGTAAATCAAAA
>NW_004567111.1:9304566-9344072 GCF_000260355.1 Condylura cristata
CAGACCAAGAATTAGTACAGTTTCCTTTATAAAGTGTCCTGAAATGTTCAATCCTCTGTAAATCAAAATACTCCCAATTTCCTGGGAAAATTCCCAAATAACATGTGAATTAAAAAAAAAAAAAAAAAAAGCCTCCTGAACAGACCAAGAATTAGTACAGTTTCCTTTATAAAGTGTCCTGAAATGTTCAATCCTCTGTAAATCAAAATACTCCCAATTTCCTGGGAAAATTCCCCAAAATAAGGCAGACTCAGTGGTGAGTGAACCTGTACAAACCTATTAGACAAACATCTGACAGTCTTCCCAGACAAACTCCTACAAACTGTTCTGTTTTGCTGACACTTGGGTTTATTTTCTTTTCCAAACACACACTCTTAGACAATTGGGTTTGAAAACACATTTTCTGAGAAGAATCTGTAGCTACCTCTTGGGGGGCATGTTCCCGACACTTTGCCCAGTGCACTGTGGAGAGCAAATGGCACGGCAAGGATTTGTTTCATCACCTCGCTGTGCAAATGGCTGTAATTTACAAGTTTGGAAGCCTGTGTCCTCTCTTGGGATTCACAGTAAATTCTCCTTTTTTCTCCCTCCAAATTAATTTTGCTCTTCACGGCTGCCCCACCATAGGAGAGAAGCATGGCAGGTACAAGGAGTGGTGGAATCTCGCCAGGCTTGCAGTTTCCATACGATCCATCCCTCCCCAAATCCTGCAGGGAGCCAATAGCTCTCATTGAGCCAACAACCAGACATGGATTTTACTGTAAGAGGGGTCGAGCCATTTGTAACAAACAAACAAACAAACAAACAAAACAAAACAAAAAAAAACCTTTCACGGCTCATTTCTACTTCTTCTGAACAAAGTCTTCTACAGAAACACCATTTTTTTTTTTTTTTTTTTTTTGTGGAATTATACCAATGTATCGAGAAACAGACACACATTCCGTAATTCTGTGCTGGATGGAGCAATGGTTCCCTGTCACTCATACTGTGAGAAAGAGCTAAAGACACAGGGCCTTGATGCTTGAAAGGCTGTAATGGAGGTTGCCCACCTCAATCTCACACATGTAGCCATCTGTAGCCAAGCCCATGCTATCAGTTTCAAGCACAATAATTCTTTTTCTAAATAATCATTTGTCAGAATGGGGTAGCTTAAGGGATTTAAGTGCATGGACAAGTCAGGCAAGCACCATATTGTTCTCCTACGACAAGTTAGGTCACTGTAAATGTGTCCCATGCTAGATCCTATGAGATGCTGACGTCAGGATGACAGCAGTCAAGGGGAGTATGGAGACTTCAGTCTGTGCTGCTTATCCTGCAAAGAAGCTCCTCTTATTTTAGCCTCCAGCTACACTCCAAGGTAGGTTCATTGCACCTATTTACTCATCTGTAGAGGTGAAGCACTTTAACAGCCAATGCCCAGGCCTTGAAACAACCACCACTTAGCAAGCTTACTCTATACTTTTCTTTGATTCCATGCCTATTTCTGGTGATTTGTGGGTAAGGAGGCAGGTGGAAATTCTGGGTCGAAGATGTGGTAAATTCACTGCAAGTTACCTGTTAGTGCTTGCAACACTGGGATTTACAAGAAATATATATTTTTCATACATATTTGGTCTTCATTCAATTCCTGCATCACAGCTTCCTCCAAAGCTTTGGGAGTTCCTAAGTTTTATAAGTGTTATAGATATTGCTTGTTAGTTAATGAAGGGGATATTTGGTAAACACCTGCAGATGAAGGCTTGTTGCCAGGGAAAACAACTGGAATACAAGTTTGGAGTTCCTAGTCCCAGGCCTCCAGGGAGCGGTGAGGGGCTGGAAGTTGAGATTCAATTGTCAACAGACAATGATTTATTCATTCCTACATAAGCATGAAGTTCCAATAAAACTCCTAAAGGAGTGGAACAGCATTTGCAAAGCCTGCCCTAGGGGGCCCCAACCTCCATGAGCACAGACGCCCCTTTGTCCAGAGGCCCTTCCCTACGTTTCTCTTCACTGAGATGAGGGTTGCAGCCTTTGATTCTTTGTGATAATTAGTGATCTGGTAAATAAATGGTTTCCTGAGTCCTGTGGGCTATTCTAGCAAATTAATCGAACCTGAGGACGAGGTACTGGGAACCTGTGGTTGATGGCTGGTTGATCAGATGCACAGGGAAATTCACAACCTGAGGCTGGCCTAGTGTTCATGGACAAAGTTTTCAGTTGAGTATGGTCCATTGAAGAGAGAGCCCTTACCCTGTGGAACCTGATGCGTGCTGGGTAGACAGTGTGAGCAATGAGTTGGATTTCTGGAGAGTGTATTTATACCTGAGAATGGTCATTGGTCTGGGAATCCTATGTACCCCAGCTGGAAATGAGCCCAGGAACCCAGCCACACAGTGCTGTGGCTACTTCTTTCAGTCTCTCCTTACATGAAAAAGCTGAGAATTTTTACCTTCAGTCTTAGTAGATGAACAAATTGAGGACCAAGTCAGGTAACCCCTTTGTAGTGAGGCCAGAATTTTAAGAGCTGATTTGCTTTCACATGCTGGCCCATCAGTGACTTTCCCCTCTCTCTTCATCCAGAGACTCACAAGTGGCAACGCTCTCTATAACTCCTTTTGATTCTCATATTGAATAATCTGAATAATCCATACCCAAACCCATCTGCACCAACCTCTCTTCCCCTCTCAAATCCCTTAGTCACGTGGTATCTGGGGACTCATGGATTCTCATGCAGATTTTAAGAAAAATGATAAAAGTTTTCAGACACAAAGCAAGCGAAGTATAGAGTGGGACACCCTGGTTGGTGTTGAATTGTTATGGATACCTTGATTGAGGGTGGGATGTGGTAACATATATCTGAAGAGGTGTGAACCTAATTCTGAGTCATATACAGTATTATAAGCCAACACTATCATAATAAAAAGCTACAAAAAGGCTACTAATACAAATATAGAGAAAATTCAGGGAAAAATTCAAAATCCAAAAGGAAACACCCAGTGAATGGAAATACTTAGCAAATCAGTATCAAGAATTTAACTCTTTGGAATGAGGAAGGCATGAGTTTGAACCATCACATTTGATTATGCAGCCTGTGACATGCAAAATCTGTGATGACAAAAACCCATGACACACTCACATAGGTGTATAGAGAACATGGTATAGAATGGCCTGTAGAAATATGTCTTAAAGCAGCATTTGATATTTTATATTATTTTTTTTCTTTTACTAATTATACTGATCTGCGAGGATCAATTCAATTTAGGTAATTTAAGGAATATTTTCACCTTAGAAAATATTTTCCAAGAGTTAATTCTTAGACTTCCTGAGCTCCCTCATAATGAGAATGCAATATCATTGAGTTTAAGAATCACAAAACAGATACAACAAACCCTCAAATCCTATTCCCCAAGATGCCTTCTAGATGATTGCTTGCAGAGAGAATGATATTTTTAAAATTTTCAGGTATTTTTTACTAAATCCCATGTTTTAAGAATGCCTGTTTCAAAAATAAATTGTGAGAATAATTACTGATTCCTCAAAGCTAGACTAGTACTTATTAAAATGGTATTCACTTACAACAGGTTCTTTGATTAAAAAGCATTAATGCTTTTTTTTTTTTTTTGAGAAAGTGACTCATTAACAGGTCAATTTGTCACCTTGAAAAGACTTTAAGGAATCTATAACTAACATGCTAATGGCAAAAAACAAGCCTATGGCAGCAAGCAACATTTGTAGTCAACCAACACTCCTCAAATCAAGGGAGATGGACCATCTGGTCCCTGGATTGGACAATGCTATAATTTCACAGAGTCACCAGTAATATATCAGCTGTGCTCGGCAAGATGGTGGTATTCTGATAATATTTTAACTTGCTTCTAACAGCTGCATGTCAAAGCTTTTTATGAGTCTTCAAAATGAAAACGAGAACCTTCCCAGTTGGCCTGGTTTGTCTTAATCATTCATCATAAGTTTATAGACTGAAGTTCAGTAAAGCTCTATGATGAATGAAGAGCTGGTAGTTACTGGCTCAGAACAGGCAACAAAGTTGTCTTGCTGATGACATTTCATCACAGAATTCTATTTAATACTTTTCTTCAATATTAGCTGATGATAGGACATGTTTCAGTTAAAAAAAAATATAACAATGCATTATTGTTTCATAATTCACTTTGCTGTGTTTCATATGGAATATAAGCTGATACAATAACATACATTTAAATACTTTTTAATTTCAATCTGGATCAAGTAGAAGAGGGTCCCATCTTACTAGACTCTTACAAAGTCTGGCTCACTATAATCATTGAATTCATCAGATTATAGTGAAAGTAAACTAAAACATGTACCATGAGTTTAGGCTGTTCTTGCTGGATGATACTTTTTTATTTTTTGTAAGATTTATTTATTTGTGCATACAGAACTGGGTACAGGCCAGAGGCTCAGGGGCGGCGAGAGGCTTCACCAGAGACAGAGTGGGGAACAGAACAGGCAGATGTAGGAAGTACACTGCTGAGGGGAGCAGCGGGCGGGTCAGGAGAGGTCTGCCACACCATGTGGTCACCTCCGGGGCAGGTGGGAATCGAACTCATGTGGAAGTGGCATTAGCTTCTCAGTGCTGTGCTTTAACCCGCTGCGCCACCAGGGAGGGCCAGATGATCCTTTTAACTGCTGTAAGCCTAGAAGAAAATTATGGACTCCAATGAAGCTTCAAATGTTTCCATTTTACTCTTTCCCTGAATCAAGTAACAAACCATTAATGTTGAAGGTTGAAGATGTCAGAAACTCTTTTAAATTTTGTCTCAGTGTTTCTGTCTTGTCCTTAGACTACCAAAGTACAGTTAAGTTTTACACTGATGATGTGGGACTGCTGGGGTGGGGGTGTTCTCTGGGTGCACATGTAGGCACATGCCTGTGCATGTATGCATAGGTGAACTCTATGTAGAAAATTTATATAGAAAAAGAAAACGTCCATTAAAATTGCAATAGTGGGCCCTCCCTCATGTTGCAGTGGATTAAAGCACAACCTGAAGCTATCTGAAGCTACTGCAGCACAGGAGTGCAAGGAGCTGACCCTCATGGTGCAGCAGACCTCTCCTGTCCCGCCCACTGCTCCCTCAGCAGTGTATTTCTGTAGATCTGCTTGTTCTGCTCCCCACTCTGTCTCTGGTGAATCCTCTCACCCCCACCCAACCTCTGGCCTGTACCCCAGTTCTCGTATGCATAAATAAATATCTTTAAAAAATAAAATAAAATTACAACAGTTAAAAAAAAAATTACAAAACACACATTGCAAAACCTTAGCATATAATTTAAATTGAAGAGTAGTCAATAGGATGTAAAAATTAGCAAACATTTGGGAAAACGCCAGAGTAAATATTTTAGATTTTGTGGTACAAAAGGTCACAACCACTCAACTCTGTCACTGAAGCCTGTGTTGAAAGCCGCCACCAACATTATGTGTACAAATGAGTGCGGTTACATTCTGATAAGGCTTTATTTACTAAAACAGGCCAGGTTAGATTTGACCTGCGGGGGATAGTTTGCCAATACCTGTCAGGCATAAAACCTGCTTGTTTCACAGTGATATATCATTTTTATTACCGATCAATCCAAAACTGAATAGTAAATACAATTTATAGTGCTACTGAGATCACAACACATTTTAACATCTTTTATTTTCTTTAAACCTCCAGTAACTCTGGAGGAATTTATCCCCCATTGTAGATGAGGAAACTGAGGCTCAAAGAAATTGAACTCTTGGTCTAAGAGAGTCTAAAGCGAGTCCTACTTCCTTCTGCCAGCAACATCTTGTAGCTCACTGTGAGAAAACTCAATGCATTTAATCTTTAATGATTAAAGATCTTTTCCATTATGCAGATTTTTTAAAAGGTTTATTTACTTATGCATACAGGAGCTGAGGTGTAGTTCAAAAGCATGGGGTTGGCGGGGTTGGTGAAAGGATCCACCAGAGACAGAGTGGGGAGCAGAACAGGCAGACTGACAAAGTGCACTGCTGAGGGGAACAGCAGGCAGGACAGCAGAGGTCTGCTGCAACCTGTGGGTCAGCTCTGAGCTGGGGATTGAACTCATGCTGCAGTGGCTGGTGATAACTTGATAGAGTTAAGACTTAACCCCTTTCATGAGCAGGCAGGCCTTCCAATATTTTAAATATTTAAGTATCAGGTTTAATCAAGTCAGGAAGCCAAGGGTTCTCCTTTTAAGAAGTGAATCTAAGGGTAAGAGAGAAGTCTGAGCAGCAGCTTTGCCTCATGCTACTAATGTGGTATCAACAGAAGACTGGGAATTCAGAGAAGTGAGAAGAGATGTCCAGTCTCAATTACGGCCAATAAGAAAACTTACAGTTATAAACTGGAAGATAGTCGCACAGTTATAAACCGAAAGTTGACGATACAGCATGTGAGCGAGCCAGGAGCCTCCAAAAGAGGAGATGCAAAGCAGTGATAAAGCCCTGTCTAGGATGCCCTCCCTGGTGGCACAACAGGTTACAGCACAACATTGTGAGACCACTCACAGTCACTGCAGTGCAAGTCGGATCCCCGGCCAGGGAGCTGATCCTCATGGCACTGCAGACCTTTCCTGTCCCATCCACTGCTTGTATTTCCCTGTATCTGCCTGCTCTGCTCCCCGCTCTGTCTCTGATGAATCCTCTCACCTTCTGCACCTCTGGCCTGTACCTCAGTTATTGTGTGCATAAATAAATAAATCTTAAAAAACAAATCCTGTCTTAGGAAGTCTTCAGACAAGAGGAACATGAATCACCACCATAGTCCTTCAGGGAGATCTAAGTTCCAGGAAACTGGGGACCCTTTTTGTCTTTGTTTCCTTAAAAAGAATCTTTGTATCCCACACGGAACTTTATGAATTTGATAAATGAAATTATTTGACATTCAAAACTCCATGAACATAGAGTAGATTATGATTTTGCTCTTGCCCCCAACACACACAAACACACACGCACACACACACACAAAGGTAACTTGTGTGGTAGATGTTAATTAGCTTGATTAGGGGAGTCGTTTCACTATATACATATATCAAATCTTCACACTGTACACTCCACAAAGGTACAACTTATATTTGTGGAATATATTTCAATAAAGCTGAAAAAAATCAATAAAATAAGGTACTCTTCAACTATGAATCCCTGAACGTTATTAAAAAGCAAACTTACAATAGCAGCACTTGCTGAAAAGGTTAAATACCCTCTGATGTTTAATAGTAACTAGATTAAAAGTGCTGATGTGTTTATTGAAATGAATTTTTCCTAACTTTACATAGTTTTATGCAATTTCCTATCACTCTATTCAAAAGAAAGATTTTACTCATCTGACTAATTGAGGATGTTTAAGAACAAGGTTTGGTGAAAATCTAAATTGCTGAGGGCTGGAAGAAACTTATAAAACGGTCAAGTTTAAAGGGGAGTTCTTGGTGTGGTGGGTGAAAACAGCAGTCATTTTTGGATGTCTAGCTGGAGTTAATTTTTCTACCCCAAATAAAAATTGAGGAATATAAAAATGAGAAGAGAAACAAATGTGAATGCATTAATTATGGCAAATTGAAAAGAATCTAATTCCAAACAAATGACTAACAAAATCTCCACAGAGTGATTCACATCATTTGAAAATTACAGTCATGAACTTCACGATTGAATCCAAAGCAATTACAATCTAAAAGAGATTAATTTTTCCAAGTTGAGGATATGAACACTTTAGTACATCTTACCAAGTTGCCTAAAAAGAGAGTTAGTCTGCAAAACACATTGCTCTGAAATGCCATGAAAATTAATCAGGGGCAGGGAATCACAGTGTTCCCTTAGAGTTTATGAATACAACGTAATTCCTAGGAAGCAATAACATGTCTTGAAGTTTCAAGGTATGCTGGGGGTATAGAGGTGACTCTCACTGCCTTACTGAAGCTCTTATTTCCCATTAGAGTTTAGCATCAGTAGTACACAACAATTCTCTCTGCCTATGAATGCAAACGAAAATAATAACAGGTGAGCTCAGAGTTCTTTTCATTAAAAAATTATATTTCCTGTTGCAAATGAAGGAGAACTATGCCCTGTCTGGTCTCGAGATTAATGCAAAAGTCCCTTGTAGTACATTTGCGTTCATCCCTTGTATGTCCTGACTGGTCTGTCTATGGTAATGCTATTCCTTGAGAATGCTGCAAACAAGCAGGTCAGGAACTGCATTCCTACCTACACACTCAAAACTTTCAAGATGAGTGAGTGATGTCAGGATTGGGAGTGACCCAGAAGCAGGTATCAACACCGCCGCTCTATGTATCAAGTCTATCCACCTGTCATCCGGGATAAGGCCATACAAAAATGAACAACACGTGGGTTCATGCTATTTTGTGCATGACAGCATATATCTGACATTATCCTTCTTTTCTCACTTTTTAAAATTTCTATTATTGACATAATGCCTATGTGATTTCTCTGTTATTGACACAATGTATTTTGATAAATGTGTATTATTTGGGGGAATAGGTTCCTATCTCCTCAGATAGACACTGACACAGTAAGTCACCATCAAGGCACCCTTAGAGCACTGTGCAAACTCCCCCTGCCCTCTCCCAAACCCACTCTTTCCTTTTAGTAGCCTCAAATGTCATATTTCTAGGGTTCGTTTTGGTTTATTTCTCAGTTCTTTTGCTCTGTTTCTCTATATTGCACATAGCAAAATCACTCATTATGTGCTTTCTTCTTTTGACTTATTTCATTTAGCACAATCCCTTCCAGTTTCATCCACGTTGTCTCAAATGGCACAAACTCGTATTTTTTATACCTGAGTAGTATTCCAACCTGTACACATACCACGACTTCTTAGCCACTTGCCTATTATTTTGGCCCTTAGATTGTTTCAATACCTTGACTTTTGTAAACAGAGCTTCAGTGGGCAGAGGGATGTCTATGTCTCTTCAAATAAGTATTTTTGTATTCTTTGGATAAATACCAAAGATTTGATCACAAAGTCTTTTCTCACCAGAATCATTCGCATAAGAAGCTTGTAGAGCAGCAGTGTTCTGAAAGAGTTTCACCAAGGTTGAAATTAAGAAAGATGTTGATCTTTTGATGGATTCTGGGTGCTCCTGGCTTAAAAAAAAAAAAAAAAATCTGGAGATTTGTTTAGAAAATTACAAACTAGAGGCAATATGTGAGTTCTGCTACTTAGCTTATTCTTTGGTTTCTTCTGTGGCTTTCTTGGTTGCTTGTGAAGTAATACTTCTGTGAGATTTCAAGCACATCATTGGTGCTTCCTTAACAGTGAGTTGTACATGTATAGTTACTTGTGTGTTTATATATTTTACTACAAGATACTTAGAGACAAGAGTATTTCTTTCACAGACTACTATAACTTCTTGCCAACTGGGATTTAGTAGAGTGACGGGTAGAAATGTACATGCTTTGAGTGTTTATTTTGCCTTGGGAATTCTGCTAGGTGACTTACATACAATTAATCATTTTTTCCTTGGAACAAACCTATGAGGTAAGTGATACTGACCTCATTTGCAATTTAAGACCCAAAAATGTAAATAATTTGCCTAAGGTTCTGAAGCTAGTAATTAGTAAAGGCATATCCAAACCCCAAATTACCTCCAAAAGTAGTTGCTAAATATATGTTTATTAAATGTCTTACAAAGTAAGTTAATCATGCTTTAATAAGTCATATTATCTCATGAATTTGAAAACACTATAAAATATGGGAATATTCAGCATAAACAATGTGATTTTCAGATCACAAACAAGCCCTCCAGCTATTTATCACTTGGATCCTATGTCCAACAAAAATTGGTAGGGAACTCTATCCGCTTAAAAGCCACTCAAAAATTCAGACTGACAATTCCTTTCTCGAGGCTTCTAGCACCCTGACCTTCAAAACCCATCTTTAAGCAAGGCCCTACATTTCCACATTTCCACTTGGATTCCATAGAGACATGTCATGTAGTCATTTAAAATGAAGAGTATAATAAGACTCTACCATGTGCCTGTGTAGAAGAGAAACAGTGTATTTGTGAGCAGTTCTAATGAACATCGTCTGAAAATATAAATTTCACTCATCACCTGCTTACTTTCCTGCCAATAACATTCTTTGTATCAGGCCTCTCTGATGGTGCAAGGGAGTAAATCTCAGTGCTATGACACTAATGGCAGCCATTGCAGCATGGGTTCAATCCCTGGGCCAGGGAACTAACTCACATGCCACATCACAGCTCTCATCAGTGATGTATTTCAGTCTCCGCCTATTCAGCTCCCTGCTCTGTCTCTGGTGAATCCTCTCACCCTCACATCTCTGGCCTACACCCCAGCACTTTTATGCATAAATCAATAAAATAAATCTTTTAAAAAATAGCTATTTGAATAATAATGAACAGCTATATACTTGAGATTGTATGGGGTGAAGTGAGGTATGAGATCAAAAAACAGTGGGGGAAAGGAAATGCACTAGATTATGGTGATAGCACACAGGTGGTTTGGTGAATGGAATCCCACGGGGAATACAACTGAGATGGAAAAATGCACAAAAATGATGTAAAAATAAATTATTATATTATTAAAAAAGAAATAGCTATTTGTATCAAGTAGCTGTGGGCTTCCTAGTGGCTCTTGCCCTAAAACATTGAGTGTCTATTTATTCTTGGTCTATGAGGTTATGGAGTGGTTGAGGGTCTTGTTTTACTTCGGGAGGATTTTTGAGAACGATGAAACAGAATGTGACACTGTCAATGGTTGACCCTTTTTTCTATTCTGTGAGTCAGTGCACTAAGTCTTTGAAAGCCCACAGAGTATCTATGGCTTGGCACGCATTTCTCTGTTCGACCAATCCTCTCGAAGAATCCAAGCTTTTGTGGTTACCATTTGAGGGATGAATGTCTCATCATTCAGCAAAGGATTCATTCCCTATTTCTGTCATGGGATTTCATGCCTCTGGTGGTTGGGAAAATCATCAGTGAGGCTGACTCTTAATACATTGAAGGAGTATAAAATCTTAAGACTGCAAAGAACAGACGTTGAATCAGGCTTGTCTGACATCGTGCAGACCAGGCACCAGGCACTAGTTTTGCTGAGTGACTTCTGAGACTACCAGAGGGCAGGAGCAGTTATTGAGTAATTACCTAAATCCCAAATCTGAGCTTTTATTTCAAAATCTCTCTGCTGTATTTTAATGAACACAGCAATGCAGAACATGATAAGATTCACTCTGTAAACACCAACATTCACTAATTACCAGCCACAAAGGTAAAGCCTGGAATTACTGTTAAGCATTATAAGACAACAATGGTAAAACTGCAACGAATTTTCAGGACAAAGAGCATCGCTTTGATTGGACTCAATTTGTGTTGAACACAGGCAAATTCTAATCATACAATGAAGGAGGGCAGAAGGCTAGAAAAGAGAAAAACCCAAAGGTAAACAGAGTTGATTTATGGTTTCAGAGGCATCCATGATCTGGGACTAAGTAGCAAGTTATTTTATTAAGACGCGTAGTTTAGTTCTCGGACATAGGAGGAAGGAAATAAACAAAGAGTTAATCATGTTCCTCTTTATTTCAGTATAAACTACATTGAAGAGAAAACCACTGAAAAGGAAAGTTTCAGCATTGCCCAAAGAAATCAAGTTTGCTTTTTTAATCTAGTGTAAAGCAGTGTCTGAGTTTACCAAAGATAGCAGCTAACAAAATGATGGTCTGTCTCCTGGCATCTAATGTAGGTCCTCCATACAGGGCTAATAAATCTAATTTACTCGAGTTAAATGAACACTTTACCCTCATTTTTTTTTAATTCAATTGTCAAATATGTCTTAGATCAGGTAGCTCCCTGCTCTTAGTCCTGTCATATATGTCTGATATCACAGACACCTGTTTTTCCTCTATAACACATCCTTCCAACATGTTATTGTCTGACATCTGGATAATGCCCATTTTTTTTAAACAACCTACTATTTAGCTACAAATTTAATTTCCTTCTAAGATTGGTCCATTTATGGTAACCACAAAACCTCAGAAAACACTAGTTATATCCTTCCTTCTTTTAACCAAAATTAAGCCAAAATAATTTTTGAGGGACTGGGAAAAAAACAGAGACAGATTTTTACTTATTTCAGGAGAGCTGAAAAGAAATGACATCCTATAGAATCCGGTTTATTAACAAAAATATGCCTCAAAGTGTAAATTACCTTCTTCTGAAAGGAATTCAACTTATGATTCAACAGAAAAAATCTGTGCACTGGGTAATCTGAGAAATCTGCATCTGCACAAGCTCCTAAAAATCAGAAACCAACCCAAGCTGTCCTAACTATTATGCAAAGCAAAACTGAATAACAAAGTAGGCAATTTCCTAAAGCAAATTAAAATGCAATAGCAGGCATTTCATGAATATTTGAGAGTTCTCTTTTTCTCAATGACAAGCACCTGCATCTCTTTCACTACTTCTGCTTTTCAAAACACATTGAATAAAGGTGCTAAACCTTTACTCCCAAGGCGCCTGTGAAAACACAACGGGACACTCATGTTTGAGGCAAGCTGCCTTGGTATTTCCACACATCCTTCGACAGAAATTTTGAGGAAATCGTCATCTTTATGAATAAGCAAATGCTCTTGCAAGGCATTCTAATAAGATCAGGGTGGCAGGGATTACACATCTCACTATATTGTTCTGGGCTCACAATGGCTTGCTGAGTTAAAGGAAGGTGCACCTTTTCTTCTGTACTCCATGGAGAGCTGGGTCAAGAACAGCAGCCATAGATCAGTGGGTGGGTCCCTGTGACCCCTGGCAAAGCAAGCCAGCTTTCATAGTGTTATGACACCATTCATTTCACAGTTAGACTAAATAGACATCATTCTCATGGTAGAAAGTTTCCAATTTGTCATTACATGTTTTGCTGATAAATAATGACCTATACTATATATTTCATCTTACAGGCTTGCAATATCAACCAACTTATTAATATAATGCTCCTTCACTATTTAGGTCTCAATCAAATTATTTTGGCCACAAGACAACTTTGAAATACACTTGCTAATTCATCCTCCTTTGTCTACACTGACTTGCAGGCTGAGGTCCCCAGGACACTCCCACCCTCCGGCTCCCGAGGCAGGCTCTGCCTCCTGCTCTCCATCTTGCCAGCATTGTCCTCTTTCCATCTGTGATCATGTGTCTGGGTTGGGAAGTCTTAAGGACTCCCTAACTTTAGCAGGTCGAAACCAAAATACCTCAGAATGAAGGTATTTTCCAACCTTGACCCAGCAGACCAGTCATCACACTTCAAGCTCCAACACACTGCATCACTGCCACCCTTACCCAGAATTCCTTCCCTGCTCCCTCCCCAGGAAAGTCTATAAAGACTCGTTTTCCCCTTCTTCAGGAACAACATCAGCCAACTCCTACCCACCCCAGCGTATTTCACCTACAACAAATTCTCAGCACAATCCCGTGCTCAGATCAATCCAGCTTCCTGCCAAGGCACTCAGCCCTCTCAGAATAAAATGCAGCTTTTGTGACAGACTATGAAGAGCTTGCTCCCTGCTCTCTCTCTGATCCTTGTCTCATTCCCTTCCCTGACTTTGAGGGCTGCTCAGGCCCATGCCTTTCTCCCTGTGCTTAGCCAGTCCGGGCACACACACCTCGGGGACCTCACACTCCACACCTCTGCCTGGAAGGCTCTTCTGTCAGATACCGAGTGACCTGCTCACCAAGCCCAGTTTTCCCTGTCAGGAGGCCTTCCCTGATGCCCCAATGTTGCCCAGGCACGTTTTCCTGTTCCCAGGTAACCCCCTTCTCCCCATCTCGCCCCTATCCAACATATCACTGACATTTTGATTATTAGGTACTGATTTCAACTGTCCACCCTAGACTGCCCCGTTTAAAACTGCGCTTCCCATCACTATTTACCATCTGAAGATGCTGCTTTTTCCTCCTATTTATAATCAACTGACAATTGGATATGACAGATTGAATTTATTTTCTTTCTCTCTCAGCTACAATAAATGTTAAGTCCAGAATTTATATTCTGAGCTTACCAGAACAGTGCTTGAAATACAGTAGCCACTCAGTTCATATCTGTTGAAATAATGAACCCTATTTCTAAAATTTTCTGTCTCCTCTCCGACCTCTCCTAGACTTTTAAATTATAGAGGACTTTTTTTTTTTTTTTAAGTGAGCTAGTGGTAAGCCAGGCACTTGGAAGAGATAAGTGATTTAATCAACATGTTCATTAAACAGGAAGACATTTTAAATCTTGGTCAATATCCCCAAAATGGAGAAGCAATACTTCTCTCCAGTTCTAAAATCACTCCCTGTGCCAGGAAAAAAAATAATAATGAAAGCAATTTTTGGGGAATACACACTGACCTCCAGTTGGGCTATCTAATACTTTGTTAACCTGTGTCAAGTTCAGCTAACTAAAAAGAGCAAAGGCGCTTGTTGTAGGTGGTATCTACAACATTTTATTAGCGATATCATTCCAATATTAAAGTTCCATGGACTGAACTGCACCTTGAATAAACAGTTAGTAGGTGAGCTATAGAATTATCTTACGCAGCTCTTGGAAAGCTGTTTCATTATAATAGGTATCATCTTTCACATTTGGGGGAAAGTGGATGAGTTGGCATTCCTTTAATTAAAAGATTTGCAGATTTGATGTAGAATATTCAAGTGCTGAAGCGTGACAAGAAGTTAAGAAACTCACCAAATTCATGAACGATCAATGACGAGAAGCAGAAGAAAGAGAAGCAGACTGCAGTCTGGCCCTTCCGGGGGGCTGGAAAGTGGAAGCCAGGCCCTCGGGCTGCCGGCCTGATGGTGGCATGCTGCTCTTAAATGCCATTTACAGCCTCCTTACTCTGTTTTTCATCCTTCTCAGGGCTGTTTCACTGGGAGGGACATAAACCTACCAGCCAATGTTTAGAGTCCTGAATACACTCAAGGATTTTTAAAGTACACCCTTTTATAGTCTGAATGCAGAGAAAGTTTGAGGCGGGGTATTTAAGTCCAAACTACTGTACTTATAAAATGGGTTGTGGAACCATTAATTGTCAGCTTGGAGCCTCAATTATAAGAGCTCTAGGCTACCATTTCAAAAAATTAAAGCTTAAAAGATACACTGGTGGCCTGAAGGATTATTGTTGCTCCCAGACATGCCTAGCCTCAGAGAGGCAGGAGGGTGCATGTGAGAAGCCAGATAGAATGATAACCTTTTACTTCCTCCTGGATTTTGGACATGCCACTTGAACAATGCTTTGAGTAATCTCCTAATAGCTACCTACTTAGTGGGTTCAGGTTTTCCTACTGGAAAAAGTAAGGATGATACTTCCCCAGAGAAAATACATGACTTCCTATTGGCTAGCTGAAATGCTATAAACTGTCTACCAACTATTAACCTCACAAATTTGGAAAGTTCCCAAAACAAATTAAACCCAGTTTAGAACACTTTCTGTAGATTTCACTGAGAAGGACCATCAATGGTTGGTATCTTAGGCCCTGCGATGAGTTTTGAACCATGCAAATGAGTAAATGTACTGAACCACAAAAAAATAAGCAGGTGTCTCTCATCTGCAGAAACTGTCCATAGCAAAACCTACCCGCCACAGGAATCACTGGACAACGATCACCAAATTTAGTGATGATAGAAAAAATAAAATAAAGGAGAGAACTGTGTCTTCGACTAAATCTGAATGATATTAAAGATGAGGCTATTTTATAATAGAAATAGACTCAGTCCTCAGTATTGGCAGATTCCGTTTTTATCAGTTTGCTTACTCACTAAGATTTGTTTGTAACCCCCATAACCAATTCACTCAGCACTTTCAGCCATTCACAGGCATGCACAAAGCATCAAATAAGCAACATGACCTGTATGTACCCTGCTATGATCAGACAAGGCAACTTTCTGCCTGATTACAGCTCTCCTATAAACAGCATCTTTCCTTGTTCTGTTTAGTGCCACACTACTTTTTTTTTTTTTTTTCCCCTGGTGATTAGACTGTTCAGTAGTACTGAAGTGCCACTTTCCTATGTCCCTTAGCTCAAGAAGGAGGCGAGACACCTTGCTGAGGAAAACAAGAAAATACGTGTGTTAGACAAGCTTCGTTCAGAAGTGAATTACATTGCTGTTGGTTGTGAGTTTAAATCACTGAAGCAAGTATTTGCATTGCTATAAATAGAACTATACAAAAAAACAGGTTTGCATATATTGATTGGCTGGTGACAATGTTGTGAGCAGAGGCACACAGGAATCTAAGCCTGTGATTCCCCCAGGAGCCAAGACCCAGCTGCCACTTCTTCAATGTACACAGTTACACCACGAAACATCACTGTCACATATAATGAGACAGAATCAAGGCCAAAGGAGACTTTCTGGCCTTAGCTAATATGAAAGAACAGCTCGTATGCTGCTGTATTAATAGTCTAAAATTGTTATAACCATTATTTCTATTCTTATTGCAAGCCTATTCCACATCTTCAGAGTCCTTCCACATCTCACTGCTTTAGCTGGGTCTTGAAAGAAACTGTAGCAACAAAAGCAAGCCAACTGCATTGACAGTCTTTGGATGAGCCAACCATGAAGGTCCTCTCCACACCTGGAGAGGGATGGATGCATTTGTAAGAACTGCATTATGGCTGACGGGACTGGACTTGTGTCCTAGGTACATGGTCTCTACTTTTCTGAACCTGAACAAGTAACTCTACCTGTTTGACCCTCAGTTTCCTGAAGCTGTCTAAAAGTATTCTAGAGAAAGTTGCACATGAGAGGCCATAGAAGGAGCTCCTGTGATCAGTGTGTTTATAAATAGTGACATCGCTACTCCTTCTCTTAAGAAGACCTGTTCCTAGCGCAGCAGACTTTCCTGACCGCCGGCTGTTCCCCACACAGTGGATTTCAGTGGACCTGCCTGTTCTGCTCCCCACAGTGTCTATGGTGAATCCTTTCATGGACCCCGTAACTCTGGCCTATACCCCAGTTCTGTATACATACATAAACTTATGGGATACAGGCCAGAGATGCAGGGACGATAAAAGGAATCATCAAAGTGGGGAGCAGAACAGAGAGACTGATGAAGTACACTGCTGAGGGGAAACAGGAGAGGTCTACTGTGTCCTATGGGTCACCTCCGGCCGGGGATCAAACTCGCTCTGAAGTGGCTATGGCTAGCTTGCAGTGCTGCATCCAAATTCACTGCATCACCAGGGAAGGCCAATAAATAAATCTGTTTAAAAAAATTCCTCCACGTGAATAACCATGTAGGTGAATGAAGTGCACTAAGTTAAGGATATACTTTATTCATTAAGATCCAGACTATTTTCTAGATTAATGACGCCAGCAAACATTTACTTGAAGTCACTACTTAAGATCTAGACCTTGTCGCAGATCATGATCCATTACAGAAGGAGACAACTGGAGAAGCCCTGAAAGGGGTGTTGTAACAGGATCTGCCATGGGACACTGCGCTGGACTGGGCTGGTGGGTAGAAGCAGCCTGAGAGTTCTGGCTTCCTGTGGCCTCAGACATGCTCATCTGACAGAAGTGTCATGACTTCAATGTGATCTAAACTTGCTCCTTCCAATCAATTTGGTCTTCTGTGGCTCTCGGGAAAATTCTGAATGGGTGATCAAACACTGTTTCTCTGAATTACTCCTCATTAATAATGGAAGCAATGTCTATGAAAGTAAATAACCTGAAGAAATACAATTTGGGATTTATACCCTATATATCACCTGCAAGAAACTTAAGGAGGACAGTGAGATGCATTTTACTGGTTCATTGATGCACTCTGGCGACCAACCTCAAATCTATACCATACATAAGTAGAGCCGATTTGCTGAGCCAACCAGACAAGAAATCTGTTCTGATAAATCAGTTGTCTAATTAATAGAGAGGCAAGAAAATTAGAAACCTAAATGTATTAAATGTTAAGCACAGGGGAAACAAATAGCTGATGCTGTCAAATGAACATAATTTGAACTTTTTCTGAGTCCCCTCTAAGAATGTCTCCTTAGAGTCAAACTAATATTTGCTCCACATATCCAAAACATAGTTATATTTACTCCATGTGCAGAGGGCACGGAAAACTGAATCCACACCAACTTCCAGGTAGGCATACTTTACCATCTATCTGAAATCTTCAAAGATTTAATTAAGACTCAGTTTAGATTGTGTGCAGTCTTTTCGTTTCTTTCTCAATGGGCAAAAGCAGTTACAGTAACTGGTTTGTTATCATTGACTTCATTTGAAGACATGAACTAAGTTGTCAGTCTCCAAATGAAAGTGCAGTGGATGCCAGGCAAGTTTTCACTGGGCAATGTTCAAAGTGGAACATAACAAGCTTGGTTCATGATCACAGAGAGTGAGGACAGAGTAGAGTCCTGTACTCTCTGAGCAATGATTATAGTAGGTCTCCAGTAGCAAGCTGACTCCATTAGCAGGGCGATTATTAAACAAAAAAAGAGAGAGAGAGAGAACATACGCTTCCTTCAAAAGACAACTGCTTGTTTGAAAATTATTAAACATGCCACATTGGCACATATTTTCAAAATGTGAAGGACTACTTCACACCTACTCAACAAACTTAATGACTGCCAAAGAGAATTGAAAGGAATGCTTATTATTACTTGAATAATTTTAAGAATAATGAGTGTTATTATTTGAAGCCAGTCATGAGAACAAAGTGTCTCAATCATTTCAATACAGGATTATGGAATTTTTTGAAAATCACCAAATCCTTCCTAATGGGCAGATCAATGCTTTGTCCTCCCCAGAAAAAACTGAGGGATATTTATCCTGTTCTTATAACAGGAACTGAGTAACAAAAGGCCATGCTGATGACTAGAAGCTTACACATAGGCTCCAACATTAAATCTACTACGTGCAAATGACTCACTAGCATGGGAAAAGTTTGCTAATAGATGCTCGGAATACTTCTCCATGCTCAAAATTGAGCTAATGGATTAAATTTTTAATATATTCTTTAAAAGCTCACCTATATTTATAAATTGTGTAAGTGAACACTTATATTACATGATTCTTAAATACTAAGAGTTTTATTAGCAAAGTAGATACTTAACTTCTGTTTAGGAATTATGTTGGTATGGATGCAATGGTATGATTCTCAGGATATGATGGAATCACTCATGGTATGACACTGCTGTGTGTACCGTAAAATAAAAGTTGACCAAGTTCACTATGATTTTCACTTTGAACATAACTTTTTTGATACAAAATCTCATATTGTAGTCCATATTTGACAACTAAATGAGGCATAATATTTTTAGTTCTAAAGAAAGAAAATGTAAAGGTCTCCCGGGTGGCACAGGGTAGGTCTCAGCACTATCGTCTCTAAGACCTGAATTCGATCCCTGGCCAGGGAACTGACCACATGGCTCAGCAGACCTCTTCTAACCCAGCAGCTGCTCCCCTCAGCAGTGGATTTCAGTAGATCTGCCTGTTTTGCTCTCCACTCTGTCCCTGGAGAATCCTCTCACCACTTCCCGACACCTCTGGCCTGTACCCCAGTTCTTCTACACATAAATCTTTAAAATAAAAAGAGAAAAACTCCTTTAAAAAAAGAAAAGAAACATAGACACCCATCCAAAAGAGCAAAGCAGGAAGCTAATGAATATAGCAAGAACTGCTATTTATAGTCGGAAACCAGAAAGGGGTTTTATTATCTCATTGATAGGAGAACTTTGTAAAAGTAATAAAGGGAATGCAGCCTTGTGCAGAAAAAGAGAAAGGCGATCTTTATCTCAGGCTAAAAACAATGAGACCCTCAGACAGTTTTAGAATGAAAGTTTATTACAAGAAGCTTGGCCCCCATGCCATCTTTCTCTGTATCCTTCCCTCTTCATTATTAGCTGCATATCTGCATGAAAACAAGCCCCATTTTTCAGCATTTATCTATTTCCTGTGGTTTAGTCTCTACCTGAACTCTTAATCCTCCCTTTGTGACTTAAATTCTGTCTCTGTGGAAATCGTCACCTTGGCAGTGACAGGTTTACAGCGTCACGTGTACCGATGCAGTCAGCACAAGCCACGAGTCCTCAGCAACCCCCGGTTTGTAGCAGCAAGTACAGAGTAAAGAAATTAGAAAACCATGAAGGCACAGCTGTAATAGAAATACAGTGCTTAATGTTAACAAATATCAAGTGGAATTTGATGTATGATTTATTAGCTTATTCTTAAACTAAACTTTGTGGCTTACATCAAATCGCCATTAAGATAAACATAAACATACCATAATAATTCCAAGGATATCGAGTGTGGAGAAGGATCCTATCTTGAGTGTTCCTTGGGATGGCTAAGAATTCCAACTCTCGTAAAAGCAGTGAGATTTGGACAAATGCAGGCAACAGGATGTACTTTAAAGGGTTGTTGTGTGGAAACTAGGATGCAATTCAGTCATCTGTGCTGGGTTCCCAGCTCTGGACCTGGGACAGAATGAAGCTGGTAGTCAGCACTGTCGTTTGTGGAATAGTGTGGTTCGCTACCAGGCCACCCGGGAATCGCCCATGTTTAAAGACTTCTCTATTCTATAATTCTAACTTCCTTTGTTAATTTAGGCATCAAGTGTCCCTGATCCTTACTTTATTTAGATTCAACAATGTGTCTATGCCTACTTAGTAACATAATTGTGTAAGCTCAAAAGCAATACTTCGTATACCTTCCCATGCATTTGCAGAGGTACAGAGAATGGTGGCCAATTTCAAAGGTGCTCACACACACTACCAAGACAAGGCTGAATAAAGAATACTTCACCTGCTTGTTTCACATCTACTGTAATACTCTTGGGGGGGGGGTAAGCTTTTTTTTTTTTTTATGTGACTGTCTCTGTTTGGAAATCTTTGTATATCTTTGTGTGACAGCCCACAAGACAGATATATGACTACCCAAAAATAAATTGAAAGAGCTATCAGAAAAAAGAAAAGTCTTAACAATTATT
Source organism: Condylura cristata (assembly GCF_000260355.1). NCBI lineage: Eukaryota > Metazoa > Chordata > Mammalia > Eulipotyphla > Talpidae > Condylura > Condylura cristata. The sequence goes on from NW_004567111.1 coordinate 9,325,506, forward strand.
ATAAACAGTGCCAATTTGGGGGTCTTTGCTTTTGGGTGGTCCTGAAGTGCCGTCTAGTGTGAGAAGAGAAAGGATATGGTGTGCATTAGGATATTATTTGTGTTGGGGTAAGTTTTGATTTGGTATTAGGTGTGCAATGTGTTATGTCAACATTCGTGGGTCAAAAAGGATACAAATACAGACAAACGAAGTGGGAATTCTTGGATATATGGGGGGGGCGCGCATTATTACTTATATGGCAAGTTACTAAAGTGACATCAGTAAGGCTAAACTTGTGGATTCCTGAGCTCATTTAAAAAAAAAACAAACCCCAAAACCTCTGTTTGACGACATGCGGAGTGATAGAATACCAAAGAAATGGACAGTGATGGTGTTACAGGGGTAGCCCACAGTGAACTTGGGCTGCCTGTTCGTGGGTCCTCACCTGCACACTTAAAATGCAATTTTCTGCAGACACATACAAAGGGGTGTGTTTATTTACAAAAGGGGAAAGGTTTATTTACAAAAGGGGAAAGGAAAAGGAGCAATCTAGGGAAAGAGAGAGGGATACAAAGTAACTGGAATATTTTACCAGCTCGGCTACCTTGGAGCTCCAGTAACAAAACTATATGCTAACCCCCAGTCATACAGTCTGAAAGCCGTTGCTCCAGAGAGAGTGCTATTACTTCTCCAGAGTGACAGTTGGAAAACCGCTCCCTGGTTTATCCCCAAAAGTCCCAGCATGCCTGCTTAGCTCTGCCCTTGGGTTCTCACAGTTCTTTCCTTGGTACTGCTGGGAGTTGTAGTTTTCCAATCACTGGAATAGGGGGCGGAATCCAGAAAGCTGGAGTAGGGGGTCGAGTCCACAAAACTCCACAGAGTTCCTTTAGGACATCCTTCCCATTAACACAAAGAAATTGACAGTGATGGTATCATTATTCAGGGTGAAGAAAACATACAGTTCACCATAACAAGTGTATAGTTATAAAGAAATTGTATGTATCATTAATTATTTCTCAAAAAAATAACTGATCCTTTAACAACGTATGTGGTCGGGACACTTGACACCAGAGTCAAAAAATCTGCATATAACTTCTCACTTCCACCAAATTATAGCTACTAATTGCCTGTCATTGTATAGAAGAACAAGAAAACTGTCAATTACCACAAATTTCGTGTGCAATACAGCTCACTATAGGAAAGAAAACTTTATTAACATCACAAGGAAGAGTAAATACATTTTATTTTACCTAATTATCAAAACCGTAAATCTACATGTGTTTACAAGAGAATTTAGACACAACAGACAGGTGCAGTTGAAATCTGTGTTTTCAACTACATATAGATACATGGAGACTGCATTTAAACAGAAACACACATAGGCAAGGTTACATAAAGTACAGTGGCGGAAACACGGTGACCTGAGTTTCACAGGAACCTGACATTCTTCTTCCCCTAGAAGCTGCTGTTTGCGACTCACCAGATCAGTGTTGGTGCTGACTTAATACAGTGGAAATACCACACGTAACAAGAAGCAGCTGCCTGTAAAGTCTTAAGTAAAGATCATCTACCAATTCAAATCTCTACTGCAGAGCAGAGTTGCTAGATACCAACACAACACAAGGAAACCGGTTAAGTTTTAATATCAGAAGAACGATAAATAAGTTTTTAGTATGAGAACATGCCATTCAGCATTTGAAATTTCAATTACCCCTGGTATATTTTATTTGCTCTACTGGCAATCGACTAGGACAAAACCAACACTTAGCCTACATAGCTAACAACTGCCTCTACGCTCACTGCTTGCCATCTCTTTCAATTTTTTATCCAATAAGATTTATTATAGTAAAGGATTTTTTATTTTACTTATTTATTTTTTTTGCTGAGATGGCCCACTTTTCAGCCTCATAAAATACTTTAGTATGTTAATTTTCTGTGTTCATTCTTGTGCTTGTATTTTGAATAATAACGAAATGCCATTTTCTAAGTGAGTTTTCTTTGAGGATATAGCTTCCAGATATAAAATACCAACTTGTCTCCTGGGACAAAACTATCTTAAAAAGATGCTGCTAAACAGACAAAAACGAAGGCTGATGTAATGAATATGCTTAAAAAATTTAAAAAGCAATAAATATAAAAAGTTAATAATTTCAAAAATGACAAGTGATTACATATTAGAGTTCATAATACTTTAAGTAGGGTAATAACATTTTTTACTAAAAATATGAAAACTACTCTAACTGATTCCACTTAAAAACATGCTACAGGACACATAGCCATTGAACATACTTGATTTTGGTTTGCTAGTCCCGGTAGAGAAGCTGTATCCCCTTGCTTCACCACTCCAACCCTATAATCTTACCAGGACTTCTCCCTCTCAGATGTTTGACCCACCATATCCCTTTACTGTTCCCTAATCCAAATTACGGTGTAAGAGACACCCAAAAGGAATGGGCAGTCATAATAGACATTATCAGCATTTTCCACTCTCCAATTCCTCTCTAGCGCCTAGCATATGGAAGGTTCTTTGGGCCCCTATTAAGTGAATCTGCTCTTGGCACTGACTGCAGCCAGTGCAATGAGAGGAAGTGATATGTGTCCTTTTGGGTGGAAACATTTCATTTGGAGCTCACGTCTCCAGCCTTCTGTCTGCCAGCCCTAAGTGATCACAGAGTGACTCTTCTCTGCAGTCACCTGGGCAGGGAAGGCTGAACAAGCACACACAGGGCCACTGTCCAAGGCAAGGCTCCCACCCACAGGTAAATCCAGCTTCTGTGTGGGGTCCTAGTAAAAGTAAGGTAGAGCCATGGCCACCTTTGTGCAAGCAAGAAAGTAATCGGTGTGAAGCAACAGGGAATCGATTGAAGTGTCATAACTGTATAAAAGAATTCAGTCCAAACATTGTCACTCGTGGTGATAGAATTCAGCTTTCTCCTGTGTTGCACGAGTGTACATTCTATGAGATAAAGCACATGAACATCTAGCTTAAAGTCAGAAATGATCAGGGCCAGAGACTAAGTAGGAGGTAAAGAGGGCAATATATTGATTATAACAATGTCTTCTCCCTGCTTCACAATTTTGCCAAAGTCAGTCCTGACTACAGTAAATAAGTCAGCAAATGTTTAATCTCCTCCTGTTTATAACTGTTAAAACTTTTCATTTTTCTGATAGATCTTGCATTTATTTTTGAGTAGTCATATATCTGTCTTGTGGGCTGGCACACAGATACACAAAGATTTCCAAACAGAGAAAGCCAATAAAATTAAAAAAAAACTTAACTTTTTTTTCCAAGAGTGAAAATTCAGGTGAGACTTTACATGAAAGTTTTCGAAGCCATTTCCTGCCATTAATAAATAAGCCCATGAGATCTCAAGTTCTGATTTCTTTAGAAAAGGAATTTTCTTCCCCATTTCTGGTTCTCTGTCTTATTTAAGATGATACATTTTCTGCTGTGTATAGATCCCAGGGATGATTATTTCATAGGGTGGTCTTTCTCTTGAAAAGAGCCTGTATCAGCTGATTGCCCACAAGTTTGGAATTTTTGCATTTCAGAAAATATCTGCTATGACTCTGAAGGCCAATTCCAATTATGAAATTGGAAAGAATATGATGAAATAATACACTGGTGACAGATGAGAGTACAATGTGGATATCATTGTATTCCACTCAAATCACTGATTATAGGTAGAGTACGTAGTAACACAGAGAATAGAGTTCTTTTTAAGGACAGCCCTTTGGCATCTCTCAAACAGTATAGAAAACAGACATAAGAAACAGGAGAAGCTTGGTAATAGGAGAATGCCTGCAGACTCCGATGAGGTAATTGCGACTTTCAGGTGTAATTTCTAACACATCCACACAGATTAACTACTTGGGTGTGACTTTTTGTAGAACGCTTTCCTGTGGGAAAAGCCTGAGTATGATATTAGGAGAAACTGGTTCATAAGTATTGTACACTTAATGTTCTTTCTATCCATTGTCTATTTTTAATCATAGCACTCGCTGGGCTCTTTATAGAGTGATTAGAGCAAGCCTTTTTTTTTTTTTTCCTGTGTATGAACAAGATTTTTGTTATGGAATAACGTTGTTTAAACAGAGCTGTTTAAAAAATATATTTTTTCAGGCGGCATCAGCTAATTTGCATTTTATTCCAAATATAACGGTAGGAGATGAGCCTTGAGGATGCAAAGCAGAAATCTACCCATGGAATATTAAGTAACATGCAGTTACTTTTTTTTTTTCTTTTACAGTTTGGATGCTTTTCATGTCAAAATGAGTTTTCTCCCTATTTCACTGAAGCACAAACTGAAATACTCTTCTCTGCTGACCCCAGCAGAGTTCACCACACTGAATTCTCCCTCAAATGCTCCATTTTCCAAAGGTCTGATGCTCTGAACTGATTCACTGACCACAACCTCTACGCTAGCTCTCTCTCATCTTCTAGTTTTATTTTCTTGCTCTTATTCAAGTTCTTTCCCAGACCAGTGCTCATCATGGGATAAATCACTTTCTCCCACAAGGACTCTCCTGTCAGGCGCTGTCCTGGGCTCTTCCTCCGGACACTTGACACCCAGTGCCAGCCCAGGACTGCTTGTTTCCCCTGTCCTGTCTGCTCAAGGTGGGCTGCAGCATGCTAAAGAAAGCCAAGAAATAAGGAGGTATAACATCAAAAAAAAAAAAAAAAAAACAAAGGCTGGACACCCATGAAGGAGGCACAACTTCCCAGGGGAGAGACAGGTGCTGGCCCAATAGGGTAGGCAGTCTGGAAGAGGGGGTGCAAACCCACAACATAGATAATGCATGGTAGGAAGTGGCAGAAGCCTGGGCAGACAGCCCTTTTTGAGCACATTATCATGAAGTTTAATGCCAGATTCAACATCCCTCCTGAAATCTCAGGTAAGTCATGTGAAATTTTCTAACACAAGAAAGATCATTTGGGGCTGAAATAGTTAAACATGGAAAAAAACAGAAAAATCATAAATGTTCTGTGGTATGTTCATTTATTTACTGAGGTTCCAGTGAGTGAGCTCTTAATGACATCTTTGTTACATCACTTCAGATCACTATCCAGAATCCACCACAATAGTCTCATGACCAGATTTTCATTCAGGTGTTAACTCCCAACTCAGGCAGGAGAAGTCAGAGCCACCCATGGTCCAACAGGGCCAAAGCCATGAATTCGCTCCCGTTGCCCATGCTGTTATCGGTTTAGGTCAACCCTGTTGGAGGACAAATGTGCTCACGAAATCAGGAGAGCAGCACTTGCTCATTAAGCAGATGTGAATTTATAAGGTAGAACTCTCAGTGACAGCAGAAGATAACCTTTAACCTTGACATTATGTCCAGTGCAGTATCAGAACTTTCCTCTATGCTAACAGAATCCTTTTTGTCACAAGAAGAATTTGGATGCCTGCACAAATAAAATCTATAAATTGTTTTTTTTGAATATTCATACCAACCCTTAAAGAATCCATAAGCACAACTTGGGATAGAAGGTGAAACACTCATTTAGGCATTGATGGCTACTGTAGCTGTTTCTGTCCACAAGATGAGTGTGTATATTCATGTGTGTGTGTAAAAAGAGATTAAGGATTGTGGAATGGATCTCCATTTTTAACTCTTTCCGAGAATAATAAAATAAATGCTGAATGAATAAATATATGAAGAACAAAAATTAAAGACACAGCTTCTCATATAGACACTTGAGACACCTGCCCCGATATCTCGTTCTGTTTCTAGAATGCTGACAAATAATCCAGCATAAGAAAAAGAAAGGGGAAACTGTTTTTCAGTTTCTTGCCAGAAGTACTTATTGGTAATGAAATTAAAAGTACCAAACAGACTGATACCACACGGCATATACCTTTCTAGCAGTGGAAGGGACAAAACGACGTTCTAAAATACCTCCTTGAGTGTTTGCAGGTGTATCCAAGAAATAAAAGTCACCCATACACATGATTTCCAGGCAGCAAGACTATTTTTATTTAAGATGGCACTGAGAGCTTTAGTAGGGGAGTAAATGCAGCCCAAATGACTGGCAGGAAAAACTCAGTAGGCGCTTAAGTCACATAAAGCCAGGGCTGGACACCATTCGATCAGTAACTACACGGGCTCCTTAGCAGCTTTGGGGAACTGGCACAGGAAGAACCAGACATGAACTGACAAGTTCACAAAGGAACAGTCACCAGCGGAGGGGACTCCACGGCTTGGGTGATCCTAGAGCATGACTCAGGGGGTCATCTCCCCAGGTAATGAACAGCTATAGGAGATGACACCTTTCTTCCTAAACAAGACCGCAAAAAATTAGGAACTTTGTAACACTGACTCTATTTCAAGTATCTAAGAACCTCTGTTACTGTCCCCTCGCCTTCTCCTACAACTCCTCTGGGCAGACTTTAACTTAACTACATCCAGAAATCCCTGTGGGTAGCACTGACCTCCCTGGGATACAAAGATTTCTGCAAATGACCTTTGACCCATTTGCCATGACTATTATCACTGCTTCTCTAGTTCAAAGGATGCCAAGCACAAATTAAGTTCATATGAGACTTATCCTGCAGTCAAAGATGCTGGCTGCTTCCCAACCAACTTCACATGAATATTTAAAGACCTGATATGTTATCAATTGCCCTTCAGCCTCCAATGATACCGACATTGTGTTCTTTAGCATGAAGTTTCATTTTCTGTCTTTTTTTCTATGTTAAATGCCCATATATCTCTGTTAACTGACCAGGATTACACAGCATATGGAAAGCTAGACCTTCTCTCTTTGAAATACAATTTCCTTTTGGCTTTTTGCCCAAACACAGTTAAGTAGTATTAGCTCTCTAGGCAGACCTCATTGTCTTTGAGTTAAATACAGTAAGAAGTGCTGATGCTTCTATTTCACTAATATCTTTGCTCTATAATCCTTTATTTTATGACCTGCCCCTGGCTGCTCCCTGAGCTAAGAATTTGCTGTTTATAAAGAGGGTGACGAGTCTCATCACATAATGATAAAGAAAATGATGTTACTCAGATCTCACGTGCGCAATAAGAACACACTATGAATGGCAACGCTCTAGGCGACAATCAGATTCGAGGTACAAAGTAAAACACTGCACTTTATTCCAACAGGAGAAAAATATAGATTTTGGTGTTGTTGTTGTTTTAATCTTCCAGTCATAAAAGAGACACAGACAGAGTCAACCACAGAGAGTCATGATCTAACAACATGGAGGTCTCAGTCATCATTTCATAAGATTTTAGAGCCTTTCTGGGATTAATATATCAAATTGTTCAGCAATATTTATATCAGTAAGGAAGAAAAAATGATGATTAGAATGCCTCATCCTTAATACCCCATCCATTATATATCATATTTATCAGTTATCTTTTATAAAATAATTCTTCTGTGCCAAGGATACTTTTAGGTGCTTTACAAAAATAAGTAGATCTCCATAACAATTACCTAGAGTAGCTTCTCAATGAATACCACATTTTATGAATGAAGATACAAGGAACAGAGAGGTTAAGGAAGTTGCCCAAGGTCACATGGCTTGTTAGTTGCAGTGCCAGACAGTCTGGCTCCAAGGTCTATACATCCCCTTACTGTGATTGGTTGACTTTCTCTGTAAAGTAGTGCTGAACAAAAACTTCAGTCCTTAAAAGTTTTGATTAACACTAGTCAAAGTTTTTGTTTTGTTTTGTTTTGTTTTAAGAGATTTTAATATTGGGCCAATTGCAGAACATGGATAAAGAAAAACTAATATGTCTACCTATTCTTTTTTTTTTCCTTTGAAAAATGCCTTAATAATATTATGAGAAGAGAGACTATAGAGCTTGGCCTGTACAATCTCTGACAAATGAAACAGGTTCAAAACTTAGATTTAATTTAAATTCAAACTTGGTTTTGATAAGTTTCGTAAATGTCTACTGTTATTTCCCCTAAGACGTATTGATTTCCCATCTTACTGTTTCTAGAAAATCAAGAAAAGCATCTGATTTGTAAATGCCGATGCTACATTTCTCCTGATGACACTACTGTGTTTCAGTGCAAATGATGTGGTGAAAGAACAGAAGCAAATGGGTTTGAGCAGAGAAGAAAAGTGATCAGATTAAACTCTCAAGTCAACAACTTTGTTGTCCCTCAAACATCTCTCCCTTTCTAACCCCTCCTCCTTCAAACTTTGCTCTACATTCATGTCACCAATTTCTACTGACCCCTCATCATTGCACCCCTTCCATACTTAATTGAAGACAGCAGCAACTGACACCTGATTTTTTTTTTATCATCTTTACTCTCTTTTATCCTCTCTAGGTCTTCCTTTAACTGAAGAAATACTTCTTAAATTTGTTCCTTCGCTGATAATAACATGAATAAATTTGTGAAAGAAAAGAATGTTACCAGGCACTATGCTAAGTATCTTATCTAATGGCCTCTTTTAAATCTTCCTAATAGCACCACAAGATTAGCTGGGGATAACAGTCAAGATATTTAACACCAATTAGTATGACCGCTGGCTATAAACAGTGGGCAGGGCTGAAAGGGTGTAAACTGCTAAATATCAGATTTGCATAGTATATAAATTATTTTCATTTCATAGGAGAAATAACTGTCTAGCAAGTTTAAATAATGTGAGCAGGGTCATACAACTATTTAGTGCCATGTCCCCATATCAAGATGGTGTCTAGTACCCAGAAGCCAACAGATTTGTAACAAGAGTAGTCATTAGCCAAATATGTTTAGGAAATATTATATATTTCTGGGTTTGGTACATAAGCAATTCATATGAACACTAAAGACACTGAGATGCTCAAAAGAGAAAACTGTTTCACTTCACTAAGTCCAGGGCTTTTCAGATTTCGGTGCTATAAAAAATAGCAGTGATATAAAATGATGATATTATGTAGCACTTATTAAGTGTGCCAAAAATACAGTTTGGGGAATGAATCTAAAAACATACAAATTTCTTTTTCTTGCTTTCCTTTTTGTGATTGATTTCCTGATTAATTCCATTGTAACCAGAAAAAGACACCGGATATAATTTCAAATTTCATGAATTATTGAGACCTACTTTGTGACCCCAACAGGTGGTCTATATTAGCAAACATCCCATGTACACTTGAGAAAAATCTGTACTCAGCTTTTTGTGGGTGCACTGTCAATCTATTGAGCACACATGATCTAATTTCTCACTTAATGCCACTGTTCCTGGATTGATTTTGTATCTGGTTGATTTCTTATTGGTAAAAGCGGGCTGTTGAATATTCCTACTACAATTGTGTTGCTGTCAGAATCTGATTGCAGATTTGATAACAGTTGCCTTATTTATTTTGACTTTCCTTAATCTGGTGTACAAATGGATGCCTTTTATCTTTTCCTGATGTGTTGATCCCCGAATTATTACATAGTGCCCATCTCTGTGTCCCCTTTGCTACTGTAGTTAGAATTGTATTTTAACTGATAGAAGCATGGCTGTCCTTAGCTTTTTTTAGGTTCCATTTCCCTGTAAGTTTGTTTTCTAACCTTTTATTCTGAGCCTATGTTTATCTTTATAGCTCAGATGGCTCTCCAGACAACAAAAAGATTTTTTGTTTGTTTGTTTGTTTTTATTTTCCAATCCAACCAGCTACTTTGGTTGAGGAGTCCAGTCTTTGGTTGAGGAGTCCAGTCTTTGGTTGAGAAGTCCAGTCTGGCTTTGGTTGAGGAGTCCAGTCTGGCTTTGGTTGAGGAGTCCAGTCGACTTTCATTTAGAGTGATTATTAATATAAAAAGATTTATGGTATCCATTTGTCTTTAGTTTTCTGGCTTTATCTATTTTGTTGTTCAGTTTTAATGTGGCTATTCTTTTCTTTGAAATGGGAGAGATACTGAAAATTTCTTGTAAGTAATTCTATTGTTACTAAACTCCCTCAAATTTTACTTTTCTACAACAGACTTATTTTTCTTCCTCGTATTTAAGAGAGAGCTAATGGGATATAGTGCTTATGAGTGTTAATATTTATCACATTTTATTAAATATTTTGAATACATGGTGCTATCATCTCCTTGGCCATATAGTTTCTTCCAAGCATTCCAAAGTCAGTCTAATGGGAGTTCCTTTACATATTAGTGCTTCTCTTGGGTCACTTTCAATATTCTGTATCTTTTCATCTTTTTTAATAGGTGAGTAGTATTCCATTACATATATCACATATTTTTTTTTTTTAAAGATTTATTTATTCATACAGAACTGGGGTACAGGCCAGAGTTGCAGGGGCAGTGAAAGGATTCACCAGAGACAGAGTGGGAAGCAGAACAGGCAGATCAAGGAAGTACACTGCTGAGGGGAGCAGCAGGCGGGTCAGGAGAGGTCTGCCACGCCATGGGGTCACCTCAGGGGCAGGCAGGAATCGAAATCATGTGGAAGTGGCTTTCGATTCTTAGTGTTGTGCTTTAACCCGCTGCGCCACCAGGAAGAGCCCTATCACATATTCCTAATGTACTCATAGGTCATTGGACATTAAGTTGTTCCAAACTTTGGCTACTGTAAATAGTACTGCAATGAGCACAGGAGTGCATAAGTCTCTTCAAATTAGTGTTTGCACTCCTCAGGTAAGCTTTTAAAATATTTTTAAACAATTTTATTAAAACAGGCAGGTCAACGAAGTACACTGCTGAGGGGAGCAGCGGGCGGGCCAGGAGAGGTCTGACGCGCCATGTGGTCACCGCCGGGGCAGGCGAGAATCGAACTCATGCGGAAGCGGCTTAAGCTTCTCCGTGCTGTGCTTTAACCCGCTGCGCCACCAGGGAGGGCCTTCAAACAATTTTTAACAAAAGTATTGATTTAAGCACTTCTATAAGATTCGAGGTTAGTAAAAAGTTAAATGTTTCAAAGCAATGTAAAGGGTACATCTTGGGGATTAGTCTGTTTTTCTAACAGGTAAACCCTGATATTAGAATATAGGACACGCGTTGTAATTCATTTCCATATAAGGAATTAGCCTCCTGGCTGTATCAGAAAAGAAATTTAGTTCAATATTACTTTATCACATTGATGATCACTAGCCCTGTGGGTAACTATAATAATAGAGTCACCATTCAGAAACATTGTTTCCACCATAAACTGCATTCTTAATCCAAATAATTAATTAAAAATGATACTGTGTAAGAGAAAATACTATTTTAGGAATCTTATTAATTGTTGAATCATACTAAAGATGCACATATTAACAAATAAGTTTGAGAATAGCAATTCAATTAAAAATGCAATCACTGCAAATTGGAATTATCTGCACTACTAGCTAAGGAATGCATATTAATTGGCTGTTTATTACTGGAAATCTTTTAGTTATTATTGAATAGGTAGATGGATAGATAGAAATCTCTCATATGGGACATTTAATTTCTACCCCTAATATCTGATGACTTGTTGCTTTTCACAGCATAAAAATATGTAAAAAAAAATAATATTTTTCTATTCTAAAACATCTTACTAAGTTGTTCTTGGCAATATATTTCTCAAGACTATTTATCTCAGATATCCCCGATAAAACAGTTGTTATATAACAATATGTTATTTCACTTATGTGCCTACTAAATTGAAAGTGAACATTACACATTAAAGAAATATTTGTAAAACAATTACCTTCATTATAATATGCAACATAGCCTCAGCTTATAGATAAAGCAATCAATGTCAGAAAATCTCCAACTAACTATGGAATGAGTGCCTGGGTGTTGTTACTGGACTGATACTGGACTCCTCATCACATCAGAGGTTCCCCAAGGAATACATGCTACACACTCTTGTATTTTAAAATGAAAGCAAAAATAAAGGCATAGAAGTTAGAATGTTTCAAAGTGAATCTAATGAAAAAAATGTTACATACAATTTAAAAAAAATGATCTTAAATTGGATAATTAAGAGTAAACTGTATTTTATTATAACAAAAATAATTTTCAACACAAGTAATTGGTTCAAACATGTCAATTTTGAGTCCACATTTTCCTTTAACAGAGGTATTTTGAAATCTGTTAATAAAACTAAAGTTACTCTGCGCTCTTTATATACTTACAAAGTTAACATGAGTCCCTGTATAGTCTACAAACTTCATTTTGCTTTTCTTGATGTGTGTGTGTGATAGACAAAGAGTGAGAGAAAGAGAGAGAGAGAGAGAGAGAGAGAGAGAGAGAGAGACTCTGCCTCATTTTCCAGAGCAATTAATTTCTCAAACAAAATCGAGGTTTATAAACCTGATATACTAAAACATATATACTTATAGATTTAAATTTATTTCCTAAAAATAGAGATTAATTTTGATTTAATTCAAATTAATTGCATTATATTTTCTTATAGGATGTTCCATGAAATTTATTTCAAATTAATCATAATGGAATATAGGAGTCCACAGTCACTTAGTTGACATCTTGACTTTGATAAGATTTTTTTTAATAACTCTCACAAGTTTAGTTAAGCAAGGGAAGAAATAAATGGCATTTAAATTGCAAAGAAGAAATAAATATATCTATTTAATGATGTATGATCTCATATATGGAAGGTCCTAAGTAATACATAAAAAAAATAGTTCTAATGTGAGTTAAACAAGCTTACAGGATATAAAATAGACATCAAAACAATAATGAATGATCCAAAAATGAAAATTAAACCAATTCCATTAAAGAACACCAAAAAGAATATATTTAACAAGATTTGTACACTAGAAACTACAAAAACTTTGGAAAGAAATTAAAAATACAAAAATAAGTGGGAAGGTATTTTGTGTTCATGAATGGTAACTACTATTATTAAGACCACAATACTGTCATCTTTAGGGATCAGTATGTCCCCAAATTGATCCACAGACTGAAAATAATACCTCTTTAAGTCCCAGCTGTCTTTTCATTTTGTAGACATTGATAAGCTTTATCTAAAATTCATGTGGAAACACAAGAGAACCCAAATAGTCAAAAGTACTCCACAAAGGAGCAAATTAGGAAGTTTCAAGTCCTAACACAAAGCTGCAGTAATCAAGATGTAGCTCAGAACGGACACAGGAAACAATGGAATAGAATTGAAAATCTAGGAAGAAATATGTGCATTTAGTTATGATCAATTGACTTTTGACCAGGAATTTCAAAGCTATTCAATGGAAAAAAGACAATCATTATAACAAATTGCTATCAAAACTAAATATCCAAATGCAAAATGAAGTTTGTCCCTTATCTAGCAAATGAGCAAAGTAGGAGGACTCACATTTCCCAATTTCAAGTCACAAAGGATGTAGTTACTGAAGCTGAGACCTGAGTCTAAGAGGTAGACAATAAAACTCTTAACAAGGAAACAAGAAAGAAGGCATTCATGGTTTTGGATATAGTAATAGTTTTAGTTGTATAAGCAAAAGTGACACATAAGATAACAGATGTAACAAATATTTTATCAAATTTAAATTTTTGATGTATTAAAGAACATCAAAAGGTGAGAAAGATATCCAACAGAATGACAGAAAAAATTTGCAATCCATGTATCTGCTAAGAGACTTGCATTCAGAACTTATAAGGCACTATTAAACCTCAAAAGTTTTTAAATCAGCTAATTAATAAAATGGGCAAAGATTATGAATAGACACTTCTCTAAAAATATACAAATATCATTAAGCTCCTAAAAAGATGCTTGACATCATTAACAGTTATGGCACTGCATATCAAAACCATAATTAGGTATCAATTTATAAACACTAGGATGGCTATCTTAAAATGGACAAGTAAGAAATGTCAAAAGTGTGGAAAATTAAAACCCTCATATACTATTGGTGGAAGCACAAAGTGAACAACTGTTTAGAAAACCACTTGGTTATTCTCAAATGATTCAGTGCAAAGTTTGTCTAGGACTCAAAAATTTCACTCCTCTACATAGTTCCTATAAATGCCCTTAGACCATTTCTTATAATAGGCCAAGACAGAAAACACCCTACCACCCCACTGATGAGTGGATAAATGAAAAGCCTATTTGTGCAATTGAATAATATCAGCAATGAATAAATCCAACTATTACATTGGGACTGAGACTTAATATACGTAATGCTGAGTAAAGGAAGAAATGAATTTACATGAAATGTCCAGGTAACTCTTTTTCTTAATCACATTCTTTGGTTATTGAGAGAGTGTAGTTGGCAGTATGGTATATAGGGCTATAGGCTCACATCTTGCCTCTTTTTCTTAAAGATTTATTTATTTATGCATACAACAACTGGGGTAAGGTCAGAGGTGTGAGGAGTGAGAGGACTCACCAGAGACAGAGTGGTGAGCAGAACAGGCAGACTGACTGCGGTACACTGCTGAGCGGAGCAGTGCATGAGACAGGAGAGATCTTCTGCACCATGTGGATCACCTCCCTGCCTAGGATAGTGCTGTGCCTTAACCCCTTTTGTACTGGGGGGCCCTAGGTTCACATATCCTTAAGATGTGCTATCCTGCATACCACATGTACCACCAAAGCAGGCATAATTCTTCACCATAGTCCATTGCGTCTCCCCCTTCCCTCCCCCCCTTTGAGAGCCTCAATTGTGCAGTCAGGTTTCTAGGGTTTGTTTTGGATCCATTTTGTCTGTTTGGTTTCCTTTACAGGCAGATGAGGAATAGGCATGAATGTGTACAATTGCCAGTGGTTATGGGGTTTCGTTTGTGAGTGATCAACATGTTCTGAAATAGTGGTGATCAAAGAACAACTTTCCAACTACACTAAAAAACACAACACTGCTTACTTAGAGTGGACTTTATTATATGTGAATTATATCGAGAAAATAGTTTTTTTTTTTTTTTCTAAAAAAGTCACACGTTCTTATCCCTGTAATGGATTTTTCAACTCACTGATATAACATAGCTTGACAACAAAATAACTGCACTTAAAAAAAAAAAAAACTAGTTTACTGTATCCAGCTCATATTCAGTAATTTCAAACACTGAGAAAAGAATATATACCCAATATGCTCAGAATTATTATAGTTAAATAAACATTTCAAAAATATACCTTTTGCAGAACAGTAAGTAAAAGAATTATGATTTTCTTTGCATCTTCTATCAAGAGTAATACTAAGGAAACAAACCTCCTCTAAATCAATGTGTATCTATTACAGCTTAAAATGTTAATTAGCTTTCATCTAAGCATTAATGTCCCTTGGAGACACAGTGACAAAAGCCACAGGTGAAAATGAAGGAATAGTGCTTATCAGAAATGAAGAATATTGTCTATGTTGCCAAAGTAACCAAATGGTCTCATAAGAAATGTATGATTTGACATTCACTTATCAATATTTTTAAATGTGACTTTTATCTTGCCTTTGTTGTAAATTTAATTTCCTATTAATGACTTCACAGATACCCCCTTTATATTCATGTCTCATTTATTTCTGTTTCCAGAATAAATTAAACCAGAGAAGCCCAGGCTGTCTTTCTCTCACTCTCCGTGGGAAATAAGTCATTATCTTCATCCAGAAAACCCTGCTATATGATAATTGTTCAATCAATTTTCAGTCTTCCACCTGAACCCTCCCCTATTATGATCCCCAAACCACAGAATTGTGGTGGCGAAGGATACTAGAGAGAATCTAGCTCAGTGTACAAAATAGATGATCAATATATATGTGCTGAATAAAATCCCCTATGTATTAGCACTTCTCGTTCCTCCCCAACGTCCAACCAAACTCGTTGTCTTATAAGATTCTTCGTTCCCTAAATAGTTCTCAGTAGAAAATCTTCCTCCTTGACTTCTGGGCCTGGGGTCTTCCTGGTATCTCCTGTAGCCACATACAGTCCTGCTTATTTCTTTCCCTGGTAGGTCTCTGAATATTTATTAAGTCTGATGTTGATTAGCTCTGTATTTTGTTTGTGTCCAAACACAGAATTGTATGATTCTTCTTGCCTCCCCTTTCTTACTGAGCTCCACCACTCATGTTTGAACAGATGACTTCCAGATCATGGTTCTTGGATCTTTCTTTGAAATCATGCATGGCCCACCAAACTGACCGTTTCTAAGTTTATGATACATTCTTGCTATCTAGTCTGACTACACCTCTCTCCATGGTAGACATGCTCCTATTGAACAAGATGTAGCTTTATTCTGTTTGCCAGGCCCATCCTTCAAAGTACAGATGGCATCTGTTCAACTGGCCTCCAGGCAAAATTCTTTATGTCTCCTCACTCCAATAGTTTAAGCTACAGTTTTACAAGAAAATTCTCCCTTCTGATTAGATCTATGTAGTCAATTGTTGAGCTTGTTTATATACTCCTTGGACTTAAAAGGCCCAACAAACTTAGAATTTTGTAGCCTTTAAAGGTGTTTTCAAGATTATTTCTGACACAGTTATCTTTCCTTTAAAATGCAGTACTTTTGATACAGGTGGTGGTGTATCATTTGGTAAGTTTTTAAAAAATTGCCTCTATATTCCACGTGCACTTCATGAAAACATGTCATGTCAGACTGAGCATTACATTTAGATGTAACCTGACTTCTCTGCATTGTTCTGGAAACAGCTCCCTTCCTTTCTTCCATCATCACCACATGTCACTCAGTGCAGAACTAATAGATCCTAGCCTAACATTCAGGCTACTGTCCTGTGTATCCAGAAAATCCAGATAAATATTCTGCTGAAGGAGGACTATTTAAATAGCAGTCTAACACCTCCAGAATCTTCTCATTCAATCATAATGATTTCAGAATTTGTTCAGTAAAATCTATACTTGTCATTCTACCCTAACAGAATGACTCATCCATCTCAGACTGATTCGGAAGTTCAGATTTTAAGGAGTCATTTGTTCCACATGTCCTTCTTAAGCACATTTTACATGTCAACTTCAAAATTAGTTCTGGAGTGAAGGATTGAAGAATGAATGCTTTCAGAGCCTGAGTCATGCCTTTCTGAGTTTTACCCCTGGAGACTAGAACGGTGCCAGAAATCTTAGATTAAAATACTGGGTCTAAGCATCAAACATATTTAAAGTTTTGTTCTATGACTGATAAATTACAGTTTCTATAGAGTACAATCATTTCTCAGCCAGGTTTAATCATTTCCAATTGCCAGCACATAATAAATGTGTTCAAAATGTGAAATAATTGAACTCTAGGCACTCTAGAAGTCTCCATTTTGAACACTATAATAAAAAGCATACATTCTCACAAATGGATCATCCAAATGCTATTAAATAACTTAATAATTCTAAACAAGCAAACTCATACACAGTAGAATGTTAAGATTAAAAAGACTTCATACATATTTTCTTATATTAAGAACACCTGCTGTTATGTCTGTACTTATTCTGTGCATAAAAAACAAATACTTAAGGATGAAGTAATTAAAGGAACTCTCAAAATCCTACCATCCTTGGAGAAAAATAATTTTATGCATGAAATGCGTTAGATTTGGCCCTCCCTGGTGGCACAACAGGTTAAAGCACAGCACTATGAAGCTACCACAGCCACTGTTGAATGAGCTTGATTCCCAGCCAGGGAGGTGACTCACATGGTGTGGCAAATCTCTCCTGACCTGCCTGCTGCTCCCCTCGGCAGTGCATTCCAGTATATCTGCCTATTCTGCTCCCCACTTTGTCTCTGGTGAATCCTCTCATCCCCTGGACCTCTGGCCTGTACCCCAGATCTGTTTGCATAAATAAATGCATATTTTAAAAAATGCATCAGGTTTTACTACCATTTCTATTCCTAGTTCAACACATGAGAATTCTCCTTAAAAGGATCCTCACTCTCTGTCCTATAAATTATATGTGCATGCCCTAATGTTCTTCTGATTATATCTTTATTTTTCTCAAAGTAAATAAACGATTTCTTTGTGCACTGTTTGATTATAATAGTTGAGTTAACAGGATTTTGACTATTTTCTAATATGCTTCAGGAACTTATGAACCTCATCATTATCTTACTTTTCTTTGGAAGCATGAACACTTGTCTAAGCATCATAAAAATATGTCATTATCAGTCAAAAACAGAGAGGAGTTGCACAATAAAAATTCGGAGCAATGCAACTAGCATCTGAATGCACCACTAACACCACAAAGCCAAAGGGATACTTATTTCTTCCATTTATGGAAATAGTAGTTAATAAGCTTTAAGAATTAAGATAATTAGAGTCTTTGCATTAACCAATTCTTTGAGTTTATAAAAAAAAAAACAGGTTTTTTTCTTAAAGAAAATATAACTAATATTTTAAAATGTGGGATGCTTTAAAATTGCCTTTCATTTATAAGAACTATCAAATGTAAGTACTGTTAAATATGAAACGATTTGGGAATGGGTCGCATATCCCACAGACATATTTACAGCTAGCCAGAGAAAAAGGTTAGATGTTATACCTCAGAACTTTGCTCACAATATGTAGATGTGATTTATAGATATCATGTAATAATGAGCATAGAGTTCAGCTAATTTAAATTTCTAAGAAGATGGTAACATTATATATGTGAAAATCTTTAATTTCTCTGTAGAACATGAAAACAATGTCTCATAAATACATGTTCATATTTTAGTGTACTGTATTCTTCATCTTCTAGGTTCATCTAACTCCACAGCTAATTTATACAACATAAGTAACCAAAAACAAAGATTATATATATATATA
>NW_004567111.1:9344172-9382578 GCF_000260355.1 Condylura cristata
TTTTTTTTTTTTTAATTTATTTATTTGTGCATACAGAACTGGGGTATAGGCCAGAGGTTCAAGGACGGTGAAAGGATTCACCAGAGACAGAACGAGGAGCAGAACAAGCAGATCGGCGAAGTACACTGCTGAGGGGAGCAGCGTGCAGGTCAGGAGAGGTCTGCTGCGGTGTAGGTCACCTCCCAGTGGGGATTGAACTCATGCTTCTTAGTGCTATGCTTTAACCCGCTGTGCCACCAAGGTGGACCCTAAACATTAGTTTTTAGGGTACAATGTTATAAAAAAAAAGTCACTAACCGAAATATTTTTTTCCATTTTTGACAAGTGCTAGCTATCCAGTAATTGAGGAGTATTAGCTTAGAAAATCACTCACAGTAATCAACCCTGGTGTTTAAGAACTTAAGGCATCACTATCATTCAAGATATAGTTAAAACTTATGTATGATTTTCATCTAAATTGAGTTTTCTCTCTTAACTACTGCTGTTCAGAACACCAAAGTCCATTGACTATTGACAAGCATATGGTCCACTATTCATCCCAATAGATAACAGAGCATTGAGGGAAACCAAATGCAGACACATTCTTTTTAAGACCAACATCTATACCTATCTTGTTTGGTTGCTTATCAAAAAAGTGAAAATGTCATATTTATTTCTATTCTAGAAAAATCACAATTTATAATTGTTCAGAAGGACATCCTTTCAACATTGTATTTTCTTACTGCAACAACAGTTTAGAGCCGAATGCTGAGTTAGAGAAAAAAATCTTATCAATATTCTGTTTTGGTTAGATTTTCCAACAAAATGTAAGAAATCAAATTAATATGACAAAATGAACCTGGTTTGACTATAGTTTGACAGTACTCACATACAGTTAAAGAACCTGAAAAAGGAACTATTCACACACACACATATATGTATTTATAAGTCTATTCATTCTCAAAAGCATAACAAATAATTCTACTAGACTATCTTATTAGCAACGCCATGAATTATACAACAGAAATGTTTGTTCAAACTGTTTTTTTTCTGATAAGAAACACTGCATTTTAAGAAGCAACCTCTAGTTTAATATTTAATACCTCAGCATATCTAGATCTCCAAAAGTAGCAAGCTATTTAAGAAAGAAGTGCACTTCTTGTAATGTTAAAAGCATTTCTGGCATTTTATATTATCTGCTTTTTAATGACTGTATTTTCCTAGCATTAAAAATGAATTAATCTCTTTCTTCCTAAGTAGTCTGTTGAACATGGTCAAAGAAATAGTTCAACAGGTTACTTTCCCTAGAAAAAGCCATATAGATTGTTGCCTCTCCACACACATGGTTTAAAAGAAAAGCATGTGATTATGCATCAAGTCAAAGCTCTTTCTCCTTTGTACGAATTCACAGATGCAAAATTTCTTATTTCCCATTCGATCATACTGAGTCTACAGAAGAGTATTTTTAAAATGAAATATAATTTAAGAACTATCTATACAGTTTTCATTAGGCAGAAAAGGTTGAGTTTTACTCTATCTTAAAGTGAAAGTGCTCTAAGTAAATGAACAGTAATATTCTGGACTGTTCTATAAGAAGTATAAACAATTGTTCCATTGAAGGTACTCAAAGGCACATTATTAATGTTAAGTAAAGATGCTCATACTTTTGCATTTTGACATGTTGTAATCAACACAGTATCTGCTATACACCTATCGGAAGCACACTGCCTGAACACCAGCATTATGATGGAAAACTGTTTAAAACATGTAGTAGAAAGTTCTGGTTGTGGGTCAGGTGCGAGGGAGCAGTTGCCACCACAGGGCTCATGAAATGCACCTGGAGAGAATGCAAAGTATAAAGGTCCAACACCTCTAATATACAAATAGTGTCAGGGAGTGAGAAGAATTCAAAATGTCATCAATCCAATGGTGAATTTACCATTTTTCCGTAAGGTAGTCTCTGACCTGAATACAGCATAAAGGCAGGGAGCATGAGGGCACAGATAAATGACAGAAGGATCCCTCACGTTCCAACACATAGACCTAAAAGGAAACAAGATGGACAAAAATAGCGCAGAAACACCCTCGTCCCTCTCCATTCTCTCTCCTGCTCTCAGGTCTCCTAACAGTTTGCAGTCACAGTGGGTCCTTGCTGCAGCAAGAATTCTGAAAAAAAACAAAACTGTTCTCTTCACTTGAGGTAGTTACGCTTACAAGTGGGTGGAAGGTCTGTCTCCCTCTCCCCTCCCACAGCCTAGTCCTGGAGGCTGGCTCTATGGAGGAAGGGTTTGGCAGAGGGAGGTCACCAAAGTTCCAGCGCTGTGAGTGGAGAAGCTTCAGCCAACAGGAAATTTCTGGGTAATAATGGAAAGGAAGGAGCTTGGAAATGTGACCTCATAAAGCCTTTTAACAACAGCTGGCTCACCTCCAATGGCACATGAGTACGACTGGCCCTATCCAGAATGACAAAAACTTGGAGAACTCAATTAACAGCTCACCATCCAGGCAGCAAGCTGGACAGGGGTGGTGCCATTTAGGACAATGCCAGGAATACTGAAAAGTCTTTAAAATTCAACTGACATTGGAACTACAACCCACAGAGTGGTCACAACCGGATCAACTAACTATGGAAGCAGAAATATCAAGGGTTTCCAGAAAATTCAAACAAGACTGAGAGTCTCACATGTTATTGAAAATGTTCAGGGTAAAATCCAAAGGTATTTAGCATACAACGAATGATGAAAATCCCCACTGTACTGGAAAAGTCGTTAAAGAGTCATCATTCCATAATGATAAAAGGTCAAATCACTAAGAAGACATAATCATCCTAATCGTTTATGCACCAAAAAGCAAAAACAGAACTACAATCATGAAGACAAAGTAGGAAATACTGAAAAGAAAAAACAGACACATATAAGTAAAGGTGAAGTGTTCAACACTTGTCTCACTGTAACAGATAGAGCCTGTAGAAAGGATGTCTTTAGGATTGAGAATTAAAGATTACTATGAATCAACTAAATTTAACTGGCATTGTTGATTACTCAACCCAACAACAGAATGCAAATGGACTAAGAACATGTCCCCAGAATATACCACCTCCTGGGTCATAAAGCAAACAGTAACTAATCTAAAATAACCAAGCAACATACAGTATGTTCTCAACCACACTTAAATTAAAACAGAAGTCAGTAAGTGAAAATTCCCCTCAAACACATGTTAACTATAAGTAATCTATGAATCCAAAAAAGAAAAGAAAAAAAAAACTCAAAGTGATTTGAAAATATTTTAAGCAGAATGAAAATGGAAGTATATTATGTCAAAGTTTATGAAATACATCTACAGTAGATGAGGAAATTTATAGTATCAACTGCTTACATCAGATAGAACAATGTCTCAGTTTCTCCATCCTACATCAGAAAATGAGAGCAGATAAAAACAAAAGCAAGTAAAGGAAAGAAAATAAAAGCAAAAATCAATGGAACTGAAAACAGAAAAATAACACAGGACAACAGAACCAAGAGCTGATTTTTTAAGAGATCAATAAAACTAATAAGCCTTTGGAAAGACATAAAAGACACAAATGAACATTATCCAGTATAAAAAAATAAACAAATATTGCTACAAAATAGGCATTACAATGAAGAACTATGTGTACACAATTTAACAACTTAGATGAAATTGCCCGACCCCCCAAATTTTATAGACTGCAAAAACAGACTGAAAATGAAATAGGTAGCATTTATGATCCTACCACAATAGAAAATTTACTTGAGGAAAAATTCTATTGAAAATACATCTCCAGTTCTAAACAGCATCACTGGTAATTTCAACCAAACATTTAAGAAGTTCACACCAATTTTATACAAAATTTGTCCAAAAGTTTTCTTGGCAAACCAAAAGTAGAAGAAAATTTTATTTATCCTAATAAACAGCAACTACAAAAGCCCATAATTATTATCTTACTTCCTGGGGAAGGACTGAACATCATCTTTGTCATCCAAGTCAGTGAAAGTAAATGTAGCCGAGACTGGAAAGACCCATACAAGAGCAACATACACAATTAATTGTATTTTTATATCTTTGAACTGTGTAATTCAAAACCAAAATTTCTCAAATACATCAGTTTAATACCTCCCCAAAAGTGAAATACATCACTTGAAATATGACAGATCATGTAAAGAATCTATTGCTAAAAACTAGGTGTGATAAAAAAAATCTAATAAACAGACATGATTCTTTTGTAGTAAAGTTAGTAATTCTCTCTGAATTATCTAGCAATTTAATATAATTTCAATCACACTTCATCATGATATTTTACTTATAGATGATCTGGTAATAACAGGATCTGGGAATAAAAGGGTCTAAAATAACTAGTACGTTCTGGAAAAAAAAAAGACAACAGAGAAATTACATTATCCTATCTTAAAAGTAAGTATGAAATTAGAGCAATTAAAACTGTATGGAATAGGTGAGAAGATTAAACTGAACATTAAAACAGGATAATGAAGACAGAAATAAGCTCACCCCAAGGTGGTTAGTAGATTTTTGACAAAGTTGCAAGAACAATCAAGAGAAAGGTTCGTCTTTTCAGCAAATGGTGTTACAGCAATTGAACATCCATACATCCTCTCAAAACGCAGTTTGATGCAAACTTCACACCATACACAAAATTCAACTTAAATTATGTCATAACTCTGGTCCTCATAGGTGGCACAGGGTTTTAAGTTTCAGCTCTATCAAGCTATCACCAGCCACTGCGGACTGAGTTTAATACCCAGCCAGGAAGCTGACCCACATGGCACAGGAGACCTCTCCTGTCTCTCCCGCTGCTCCCCTCAGGAATTTATTTCAGTAGAGCCACCTGTTCTGTCCCCGACTCTGTCTTTGGTGAGTCCTCATTGTAAAAGAAACAAACAAACAAAAGAACAATGATGTAAAATATATAAAAAGACAGAAGTACCAAGAAATCAACCAAAATAATAAATCTACACATAAAATGCAAAACTATAAAACTTTCAGAATATGTAGTTACATGTTTGTGACTTAGGTTTAGGCAAAGGTGTGATGTTAAAAGAATGATATGAGGGGGAAATGTTGATAAATTGGGATTCATAAAATTTAAGTTTATTTTTTGTTGTTCTGTGGAAGACAGTCTTTACAAAATCAAAGGGCAAGTAATGAACTAAGCAAAATTTTCTATAATCGTATATCCTACAAGATATACGATACCCCACAGAGAGTAGTTATTACACAAAACCGTAAGTATCTTAGAAAAAAAAAAAACGAATACCGGAAAATAACAATCCTTTTAACTAGTGATAAGTGTATTTTCACCTTTCCTTTTTTTAATTACTTGAAGTAACACTGCATTGTAGTATTATATGAGTTTCAGGTGTGCATCATCAAAAATCAACAAGTGTTTATAATAGATAACTTCACTAAAATCTCAGTTCTACCCGTCACTGTTCCCCTATACTCCATTCATGTCAAATGAATGGAAACCACTCACAAATCGTTTTCATAGTATAAAAGTTCATTTCCACTGCATTAATTCATACATTTACTGGATTTTCTACACACCACACAGTAGTGAAACCGTATCTGCTGTTGTCTTACTTGTTTCACTTAGTATCTAGAGGTTCATCTGTCCATGTTGTTGCAAATGGCAGGTTTAAAGCTGACTAGTATGTGATTGTGTATATAAACCACATCTTTAATCAATGATAATGTTGAAAATAAGACAAAAACAAGTACAAAACTGCCATTTTTTAGTAGGTCTGAGGTGAAGTTGCAGAGCTCAAAATGTAGTGATTTTTATATTTTCTCAGCTAACTTTTGATATGATCTTAATTACCCTTGTGATTAGTCACTAGGTTCATTGGTGAACTAAGTCTCAAAACTCTGCCCTCTGAAAAAGCAAGAACCAAAGAAAAGGTCTAATTAACATCATTTGAGATGAAATACTGAGAAAGTTAAATGTTAAAATGGCTTTCTTTGACAATTTACTATAATAAAGTCTAATTTTATTTGGGGCTTAATCTACCTAAACGCCTCACCCCTTGCATAGGACAACTGCATTAATTTGAAATTAGTATACTTCAGATATCTGTTATATATACCATTCCTGGTTGAACTATGTGTTATGTGTGCCCTTTAATTCTGAGTACATGGTGAATATCACACTCAAGGATTCTTTCCTGACTCTTGTGATTGGAACACAGCGTTAATAAAACAATGTTATGGAAAACTAATAAATTATTAACTTATTTTTTTTAACATGCTCATTTCAGTGCCCTCCCCAGAATTATATTTTACAATATCTGTCTTACAATATCTATATAAGACATTTGGATCTTTGGGCTCTATGGGGATGTTTTACCACAAGGAATTTGAAACCAGTTTTCATGAAAGAAATAATGTGCAACCTTCTCATTTGTGGCTTAGAGAGAAGATGAAGTATTTAACTTTACCATAAACTTGACCGAGGTCAGTGAGATAATCAAACGATATCTTAAAATGTAAGAGCCCAAATGCATTCCTGAAAAGCAAATGGCTATCAAAAGTCAAGTCGAATTGCTGAAAATAGGTGTCAGTTGTGTGAAATGCACTTAACGGTTTTACTTGCTACCACCCTTTGTAACTGTGCTTAGACTGAACTAAACATCAGACAACTCTTAAGTCACACTTGGCGTCATTCCTTGAGGAGTTGACAAGACAGGGGTGGCCGCGTGCCAGCAGGGCAGAATGATGCATCCTCATGCTTGATTCTCTGCAACACATCACAGTGCAAGGAGACAAAATACACATCAGTGGGTGTGCAGGACTCACCCAGGGGAACAATCTCAAGGCTGACAGGCTTTCATTTTACTGCATCAATCCCAGAAACACAGCATCTGGGGACATAGTATTTATATGAAGCTTCAAAGATATACCTTAATTTACAATATTCAGGAATATTCAGGCAATCCAACTTTATGGCAACCCCACTGGGCATTTGTAATTCCCCCAACACACACAATTTGCCAATCATGGGTCCATGCAGGAAGGCATATTGCAATGTAAAATAATTGTTGTGAACAGGTAACCAGGTGATTAAAGGCAGAGCTATAAGGAAAGGACCACTTTTCATATGTAGGATAGAAGACATGATAACATCTTGCTTTAAAGTGAGTGAGTGAAAGCGTGAGGGGTGATTTTGCATTTAAAACAGCACTCCAGGACCCTCCTTGGTGGTGCAATGGGTTAAACACGGCAAGTGAGCTGCAGCCACTTCAGTGCCAGTTCCCCAGCCCCAGGGTGACCCACATGGTGCAGCAGACCTCTCCTGACCTGCCCATTGCTGCCCTCAGCAGTGTACTTCGTCAATCTGCCTGTTCTGCACCCCCCCTCTCTGGTGAATCCTCTCACCGCTGGCCCACACCTCTGGCATGCACCCCAGTTGTGTATGCATAAAGAACTAAATCTTAAATAATAAATAAATAAAGATGACATTCGACACTTGGAGAGAGAAGACTAGCATTTGAGCCTAAGCTTGCACCTTGTTATCTGTATAAAATTGTGAAAATCACTTTACCTCTTTGGTTTCACTTTCTGCATCAGTAAAGTAAGAATAATTGCTCACCAACGTCTATTCTGAGTCAATCATCCAGCAGATTTGTGTTTACTGGTGGGTGGCCCAGAATTAGCAGTTCAGTGTGAAAACAAACAAACAAACAAGACACCCAAAAACTGATGAGACAGTAAACTTTACTAGTCTAAGAGTGAAAAAGTAGAGTTTGATCCACCATCATCAGCCATTAGTTATTTCACCATTATCATCATTCCTCTTTATGTGTGTGTTCAAGTTTCTACTCAATTGCATTCTCTGTGGGAAACAAGATCATATCCAACACTTTAAAAATTCTCATTAGGATCTGTCAAGTGCTCCAAAAATTCTTACTAAATAAGCAATCACAGTCAGCAAATAGACTAAAAAAAAAAAAAAAAAAAAAAAAAAAAAAAAAAAAAAAAAAAAAAAAACAAAAAAAAAAACCCAACTATACCATTTTGTGTATATGGGAAAAATTAACTCATATAATGTAAAAAAATATAATTGATTCCAATAAAAAGACTCCTTCATTGAAACTCAATAAATATTTTCTGAGCCCTCACCAAGCAAGTGGCAAATGGTGTCAGGTGCTAGAAAGTCAATTCTCAAGAAGCTAAAGACAGTTTTTGCTCCCATACAAAGCCTACACTCATTCTTAGAAGAGTAGTGAAAAGCGAATAAACACTCAATAAGAATTATGTTGCCTTTGTGATGGAAACTACAGATTGCTTTGGAGAATATTTAGGCAAACCTCGTATAAGACAGTCAAGGCTGGTAACACTTTAGCAGACATCTCAGGACTTGCCCCGAAACAAATAAGGGAAGGGCAAGAAGTCACAGCAAAGGTACTGAGTAGAGAGAAACTTAGTATGTTTAAGGATTGAGAGAAGATTTTGGATGACAGTGTCCCAGTTTATTAGAAAAAATGAAAGCACAGTATAGCAGCTGTACTGACAGAGCATCCCAGTGTGGTGTGGGTTAATTAGAGTTGTCATTCAGGTCCTAACATGGTCTCTATTTCAATCGACAAAACTCAACTTTGGGCCTGAGCAGCATGCCAAAAATCACTAATTAGATGTCTACAATAATAGCTTCTAAAGGTCAAAAGACAAATCACAATTCCCAAACATGGCAGCCACTTGCTCCTAAAAATCCCTTCACTTTAAGCAGATGTGGTGACTGGATCAGCTACAAATAGTCACACTTTATATTGAGCTGAACACCTACAGGTTCAAATGTAGATTTCCTGAAGGAATATAATGGGACCTATGTCCACCTGGTCTTCTGGTCTACTAGATGATTTGTGATCACCATTTGGGCAAAGTTCCATTAAACACAAATCTTTTGACATTATTTCTCTCTCTTCCAATTAGCACCAATGCAGGAGCCTGATGCTATGGCTTCCTAATTAAATATCCCATAATAAGTAGACAATCAGCAATTCCAGGAGAGTTTATTAAATTAGGTGACCGCTTTATTGTAAAGTTTTACCTAAGTTTGTTCTCATGCGTTTTCATTTATATGTACTCAGCATTTCTTTTTATCCCTTAGTTGTTTTTTTTTTTTCAATTTTTATCAAATTTAAGTGTAGATTTTTTTTCCATAGGTCTTTACAGTCCATTGGCAAACTTAGACTTCTGAAGTTTTTCATCTTTAAGGTTATATTCTTCAAATAGAAAAGAATGACTGCTTCTTAAAAATATAATTGTAAAACTGCCTTCCAGTTCTACTGTAATATTGGAGAAAAGTAATTCCCAAGTCTTATCCATACCAGTGGCTTCTTTAGGTCAATGTGATGTCAGTGTTTAAAAGTGTAGTGTCGGGGGCCTCCCTGGTGGCGCAGTGGGTTAAAGCACGGCACTAAGAAGCTAAAGCCACTTTCTCAGGAGTTTGATCCCCACCCACCCCAGAGGTGATCAACAGGTGCTGCAGACCTTTCCTGACCTGCCCGCTGCTCCCCTCAGCAGTGTACTTCATTGATCTGCCTGTTCTGCTCCCCACTCTGTCTCTGGTGAATCCTCTCACATCGCCCTAGCACCTCTGGCCTGTACCCAGTTCTGTATGAATAAATAAATAAATAAACCTTAAAAAAAATAAAAAAGTGTAGTGTCAGTAGAAAATTTGCATTTTTTCCTAGTAATTTTCTCTGATAGGTTGGCAATCCTGATTAGTCTGTCATTTTTAAGCATCTCAAACTCATCATTCTCCGTCTGCTTTCTATATGCTCTATGAGTTCTGAAGGATCTTTTCAAGGATGATGAGGGATGGAATCTTTCTTAAAGTGTATTTTGAATCTCATCCAACAGAGATGACACAATAAATCTTCAAGATACTTTTGACCATATGTCACAACTCTTGAAAGCAAATGAAGGCTTTCACAGCATGAAAGGATTATTTAACATTGACAGCTGTGAGGCATTTATCCTGAATTTTCTTTTCTTTTTCCATTAAGAATATCACATAAGATGGCATGGTTTGTGGATTGCATAATATGTAAAATGTAATATGTATCATGCATTATAGGAGAGCACTGATATTTCTTGGTGCACCCAAGACCTAGACCTAAGAATGTGAAGATATGAACTATGAAAATGCAAAAAAAAAAAAAAAGAAGAAGAAGAAGAAGAAGAAAAAGAAAAAGAAGGAATGTAGAAAGGAGAGTAACACAGGCCACTAAAGGAAAAACTATCTGGTTGATTTAAAAAAAAAAGTGGACTTGGAAACACCAAACTAAAGAAATGTAAATTTTAACAAGTGTGACTTAGATCACTAAACATGCTGGCCCTCAGTGCCTTGGCATGTGAAATACATGGCTTAAAGGAGTTATCTTAGAGATTCCCTACCTTATGGGGGTCAAATTTCCCTATCTAGTTTTAAAATATAATGATAGACTGCATTTATTTCCCAGAGTTATTTATCTAAGGATACAATCAGTAAATTGTATAGTTACTGTGAAAGCATTCAATTCCTTGAAATTTTAATAAATGCATTTGTAATTAGAGACAAATATACTTTTATGTCTAAATTTTCAGAAGGAAAAACTTGATGGTTGAATCAGCACTCAAGCTAATATAAGGTGCTTTAAATTTACTTTTTTTAACATTTTATTTCTAATTCTAAAAACAAGGAAGATCCATAGGCAATTTGCAAGGAAAAAAGGGAATTTGAACAATTCTTGAACATCTTTGTTCAGTCATGCTGTACCTGAACAAAGCCTACATGGAAAGGATAGCTCTTACCTCAACAAGCAAAGCTTGAAAAAGATATTAGTGGCATAAGGTCTAGATCCACACTAGCAAGAGGAAAGCAGACTTGCCAGGCACTTCTGGGACAACATGTCTGTGACTCAGAGGTCAATGTTTGCTGGAGGACTAGGCTGCAGGGTCAACCACTATCACCTCCTCCAACATAAACAGATTCGTTCCTGCACTTCCAAAATGGATCCAGAGTGGATGTAAATATAAACAACAACCACATAATGTGTAACTATTACAAGACTAAGAAAGAAATTTCAGTCACTGTGACTTCAGCAGAAACATTGGTTCTGAACCGAAGAACTGTTGGTCTGGCTGTACAGGAGTTAATCAGTGTTTTTTTGTTGTTGTTGTTTGGTTGTTTGTTTGTTTTTGCTTGTTTTTTGTTCTTTGTTTTTTTTAAATGACCCACTCTCAAGATTAACTGTGAAGACTCCAAAACAGTACATGGAGATTGGGGCCTAGAAATCTGCATTGTACAACCTTCCGAGATAATGCTGGCACACAGCCAGTGTTGGAAATGGGAGAGACTGTGCTGGCTACATTTACATCTTGCTTACCTATAGTGTGTCTTACAGTCTCTACAAATGAAAGTTGTAGCATTAGTATTCTGTTTATCGGATAAGAAATACTTGGTAACAACAACAACAACAAAAACAGAATGCATCTGTTGCTAGAAGATTCATTCAACAAGTGTTTATTGTCTATTCTCATTGGTGCTATAGTTTCAGGTATGTTGGGGAATAAAAAAACTGATGGAGTACTCATTTTATAAACCAATTTATAATCATAAATTCATAGGCATAATAAACACCAGAAACAGTGAAAATAAGCTGATGTGCAAGATACATATAAAATATTTTACACCATGTTACTCAATAGTGATTCTAAGTAATAAATGTAACACTTTTGATAAATTGTACAAGGGGGAAACACATCAAAAGAAGGATAATGGCATTCGTTTAATCTAATCAACACAAAAGACAGTCTATGTAATTTTGCTCCAAATTATGTTTTATAGCTGTAGTTTGCCACAGGAATGACTAGCATCATTTTTATTTACTTCTAGATATTACATTTTAATTATTTTTTTTCTAGTAGAGTTCTTTTTGTTGAAAAAATCTTGTTAATATTTAAGGATAGCATTATACGCTATGGCATTTCATCAAGGAAAATATTGTGAATTTTAAATAATTGTCATTCAATGTAATATTAAATAAAGAGTCCTCCATTGTTTGTACAATTTTGCATCTTATTTCTGAGTATAAAATTAACTGGAAATCATGTGAATTTAAACTCACAATTTATAAATTGTTAGGGCCAAAGCTGTCTATTTCCAAAGTGTCAAATCTAAAAACTGATAACTTTGTCATAAATTTCCTCCAAGGGTGGAGAACTAGCAGTAATTAAAGAACATTTATCCAGGCAAAAACCAGAGACACAAAGTACAGTATGACATCAACTTGGCTGCCACAACCTTTCAAGGTCAGGAGATCCATCACGATGACAACATTTCATAACCAGACGCCAGAAAGAGTGACTTTAATGAGTAAGAGGCAAAGCTAGTATTTTGTAAAGAAGCCACTACATTGTAGGAAAGTTGTCACCAGAGACTCCCTGAAGTCACGTCAACCAGAAGACGATAAAGCAGATCACGGTGAACACACATCAGAAGCCAGCAGAACAGTCAGCTCTGAGATGTACTGAAATTGTACATACATGCCATTCATTTGAAAGAGTCTAGAGTTGTACTGCCCACACTCTGGGTCATTAAAACCTAAATTTAGATATCACATTATACAACTATAGGTTATGCCATTTACCTAGAATACAAGGGTGATTATAGCCTGTGAAACTAAGAAGACTATAATGGAACTAATTCTAAAATTATAAAGATTGAGCTTTCACTGTGTCAGAATATCTTAACGTAAAAGCCAAGACATGAACTTTAAGGGAAAAATAAGGGAGGACATAGTGCCTACAAAATATCACAGAATCACGTATCATACTTTTATTTTAAAAATGAGCCACACCAACAACGCATGTCCAGCACCTGTAATTTCACCAAACTTACAAATGTAAACAAAACAACAATGCGTGGTGATCTTGGGTTGTAATAAGAATGCAGCACTATTGTTACAGTCAGATGTTCTCACTTGAACACTCAATGAATCTTCATAATTGTTTCAATTACAGTCTACTATTAGTGAAACAAGTTAGCCAAAGAATGATCTTATCTCTTATTTTTAAATACCAAATAATAATCATGTTTATTTTAAAAGATTCTTTTAATCTAGGTGCCTTCTTAGAGTATATATGCAAAACTTGTGCACCAAATAATGTTCTCAATAGTAAAATTCACCACATAAAGTAATCTAAAAAGAATCAATTAGCAGTCATGACCCAAATTCATTTACCCCAAATTACCCTACAAGTTGAGTGATGCATATTAGATCATGGATCCTTTGGGCCAGATCTATTGTAAGTAGATGGCATATTTTTTTTTGCATGTAAATATATTGTTTCTTCCAAAAAAAATAAATTCAGTTTTCCAATAAATAGCATGCTGACACAAAAGACCTTAAGAAAAACATATTCAATAGATTTAGGAAGGAAATATAAGTTGTTTTGAAATATTATAAATGCATGCATAGTAGGTGGCTAATTTCCACCACCCAGTCCTTAACAGTGATAATCTAACTTCCTTTATTTCTTACCTTTTGCCATTGTGTTGATTTCAATGTAATACCTATTAAATTTATTCCTTCAATGCATATTCCCTTCAATATTATGCAGACATTATTCTCCACACTGGAGTTGAAAGGAAAAAAAAGAGAGCTAGATATCTGCCTTCATGGATGGGAGGGAAGGGAGGAAGGTGCAGGCTTGTGCCAGGCAGGTAAGGAACAAGGAAACAAGTGAGAAAATGTCTGAGTGCCATGAAGGAGATAAACTTCAAGAAGGATGGTTTGTCCAAGGCTAAGTGGGAGGCGCTTTGGGAAGAGAGAGGTTAAACAGGATTTGACACAAGAACTCCTGCTCCCTAAACGCCTCAGTTACTGTGTACCTGGGTCTCCTCTGCACAGTTTGTGATCACTGGGCTGGTAGGTGGGCCTCTGAGACTCTCCTTTCTACAGAAAGAAAGTTAAATAAGCAGAAGTCACACAGACATATTCACCCAGAGACCCAACGTGGTTACTTACACCTGCACGGCCACTGCATGGCTGAGAGTCACACACTACCAGCTAACGTGTATTTGGTCCATATGGATGCATCTTCTGCTTTCACTGGAGGGTCAAATCCTCTCCAGGAGAGGGAAGAGTGAAAGGAAGACTAATAATTCAACACCTTAGATCGTGAAAACAATCTACAATTCTTCACAACTTTGTTACACATCATCAATGTTTTGTTAATGCACAACGACAGGTAAAAGGACCTGTGGTTAAAGAAATGTTGCTTCTTGTATTTATTTCTGGTTCTCCCCTCTCTTGCCATATGGGAAGAATTACATCATGTTTTTATATAACCAGGAAATGAGAGGAACATGTGACTTCTTTCAACAATAAATTCTGAGGAGAGTAACACATTCCAGGAGACTTGAATGAGGTGGGTCACAGGCTTCCGCATCCCCTTTCCCCTGACCTGCTGGTCACAGAGCAGGTGTTTCTTGGAGACTCGATCCTGAGCCACCACGTGATAGAGGAAGATACCTGTTCTACTAGACTTGGAAAGGAAACTGTGATTTTAAGCCTGTGGTATAATGGGGTTCCTTATTGTCATACAATATGGTGGGCTGGGGTGCCGCAGTCCCTTCCAAAGCCCTAACTGGCAGTACCTCAGAATGGGATCTCAATAGACAGGGCCACTACAGAGGTCACACTAGAATAGGCTGGGCACCCAACCCAGCTCACCAGTGCTCTTAGAAAGGGTAAATCTGGATACCAGCAGGAACACAGGAGAACATGCGTGAAGCAGGAGGCAGAGGTGAGGACTGCACAGCTAAGCCAGGAACCCTGAGATTAGTCAGTCAGACTGAGGCTTGGAATAGATCCTCTTTCACTGCCCTCCAAAGGAACCTGTGCTGCTGACACCCTGATCTCAAACTTGTAGTTTCCAGAATGCACTTATGTTGAGGTTCCCGGTATTTTTTTTAGAGCTGCCAGAGCAAATAAATGCACTGTTCTAATGTAATTATATACCTACATCATTTAGGCAGAAGATAATTTATGGTTGGGGAAGGGAATACCCAACCGGTACCAGAGTAACTAATATCTTTATAAAGGAATTTAATTTATTTACATGAGATGATCTAGTAGTAATTTCTTTCATTATCTTAGAAGAGAGGCTAATTTTATGTTGTATTTTTTTATAAGGAAGAAAATATGCTTCTTTTCAAAACTAAAGTGTCTACAACTTAAGACACAGAGAAGGTTATTACATTTCCTGGGAGGCCATTTCCATATTTACATGCTCCTATTCTGTTGTCTCTTAATTATGAATTTTAGCTTCAGAAGAACCGATATGTTCACTATGAATGATTAAGGGTTCATAAAGTTTTTACTAGCACATTAATCTCCAGGTGCAGAAAAAGTCAAGGCACTTGTTAAAATTCTCCAGTCCTGGCACCAGGCTGCCTCAGGAAACACGGTAAACAGCTTGAGTGCTGGCTCCCCCAGATAGTACCCACACATCAGCTTCAAAGAAATGCTGTCTAGACAAAACCAGGATTCTACTTTCAATTAGTTGGCCTAGAAAATAAGAACTTAACTTTACAAGACTCTTTTCTTTCTGAAATGAAACACCCCGTGACACAGAATTCAGAAACCAGTAGATGCTTGATATCTGAGAGGTTTCATGTCTGGTCCCTTGCAGGGAGCACCCCACCCCCAGGGAAATGACTGGCAAGCTAGGAGGACAAGGGAATTAAAGCAACACCAGGAAATGTGTCTATTTGTCCAGGGCACAGGTCTTTGCACACCTTCACCTCACACGCTGACCTCAAACCATGGAGCCACTCATGCCTTTTTGGATAACTACTGTCCTCCTCTTGCTATCTTTTGTTTCCATTGGTCATCTTTCTGGCTCAAGTTTTGAGCCTTATCTTGGAAGGCTAAATTTCTCTGAGGTTATCCCTGACCTCTCTATTCTTCTCTGTATATACTCTCTCTCGGGGATACAGGGAGTAGCATGGTTGGGGGGTAAAAGAGGAAACACAACTCTATGGCCACAAATAGCCAAATGGAACCCAGGGCTCCAGGTTTGCTAAGAGGTCAATAAGTCAACCCCTCTCACTTTTGTTGTCCCCATTAGGAAATAATCATAGTTTCCTTATGAGATTTACATAACTGTGTAAATGCTAACCCATGCAAATTGTATGGGAGACACTCCATAAAGTCAAATGCCTTGAAGATCTCACCCAATTTCAACCCTCAGGCCAGAAATGTGGGAGACCCAGTGAAAGCAAATCTTGGAAGGGTCCTCCAAGGCCAAAGACAAAGAGGCCCCCAAAGAGTGCAATGGAGGGCGCTCGGGTCTCCCCTACCAGCAGTGTTTGGACAATTCAGGAAACAGCCATGCATATCTCACACTGCAGTGTCCAGGAAATGGCCCCTCTGCCGTCTTGAGTGCAGCACACAGCACTCCATGGATTTCCATGAAACATGCCAACAGAGTAACTATTATGAACCCATGTATCAAAGCACACATGACCTACAAGTAAGGGACATGAGATAAGTTTAGAAAACTCACTCGCACATCGAACGATATCCATGCTAGAGAAGTGTCATGACATCAGGACTGAAGAAATAAAGAGTAGTTAAAGAGTTCGCATTGTACAGGTATGGTTCTCCGCGTTTACAGTGGTCCATGTTACGAATAAACATACGCATGACTCAGTCACTGCAATGCCATTTGGAATTTAAATGTAAATCAGTGATCAGTAGTAAGACTCACAGAGTCAAAACAATGGACCAAAGTGTAGCTACCCTTCATTACTTCATTATCAGGGGAGGTGAAAACAATACCCCTATAAAGCATTTATAACATTTTTGCTTGAGACTTAATGGTCCCTGGCCAATCATCTCAATATGAATAGATTCCATATAAATATGACACTTGTGTAAATATGCTCACAGCTCTGAAATAACGGATACAGAGCTTTTAATCAGATGTCAATGGACTTGAAAGTTATGGAGACAAATGGTAAGGCTTATCCAATCAACCCCTGTTAATGGACTGAGGAAACATGTTAAGAAAAGGGAAATCAATTTCTGATATTCTTTCTAATATCTTATATTACTTTAAGCAAATTGAACCAGTGTATCTACAAGAACCATGCTTAGCATGCAGTAAAAATATCTACCCAGCAGTATCAGGCTTAACTTATAATCCTGAAAATGGTATGCGATGCTACTTGAAAAATAGTTATTACTATGGTTGGTTGGATAAAGTTATTTTTTTCTAAAAGCAAATAGGCTGAAGCATGACTGCAAACCAATTTCAGCTATAACTGCTACCATGTTGCACAGAGCATCATCTCACTACCTAACACATTCTAATAAAGTTTACTGTAACATGAAATATCGCTGTAGAGCTAATGACACTGCAAGTTAAGGCTGCCCAGAGAAAGCATTTGCTATTATTTTCTTCAATGTTAACTTAAAGATAAACCCAGCTTAGATGCCATCTCTGTTTTTTTTTTTTTTCCTTCCTCCTGGATGAACAATATTTTCTCTGAAAGCACTCTTGTATCATAAATACTGGAAGAATTCAATACTAATTAAATGCATTAATAAGTTTTGTACTGGAACATCTGGTGGCTGGCACAGCCATACACATGATCCCTCAACTAGAATGCTACTGTACTTTCTTAAAGCAGTGTTGTTTTGTGGTTTTAATTTTTCTAGTTTCAGTCATCATTTCGCACAACAAAATCATCATGTAGTGCAGGGGTCAGCATACATTTTTGTAAAGCTCCAGGAAGTAAAAATTTTAAGCTTTGAGAACACTGAGATCCCTATTGTACCCACAGAACTCTGGTTGAAATATAAAATCAGCCCTATGCCTTTTGTAAATGAAATGGCAGAGTGCGAGTCCATACATTTTTAATACATGGACTGAAATTTAAATTTTATAATATTTTCACTAGTCAGGAAATATTCTTTTCTCAAATTTTCCCCCAACCACTTAAAGATATAGAAGTCACTTTGAACATATAGGCCACACAAAACTCAGCTACAGATCATAGTTTGCCAATCCTTGCTTGAGCAAGTTGATACACACAGAGGGAAAGATTTTCCACACCAAATATCTGCAATACAGTTTGAAACTTCAGAAAAATATAAAAATCCATACGAAATAGATATGCATTTCATGAATAATATAAAATGCTAGCAGACAGGCTAAAACGTGTTTCCTTTCCACACGCACCTGGTCCTCCCGGTGTGATCTCTATGTCAGTGACATGCCCAGTTGCCCAGTGCCTTGAATTTAAATATAAATGAATGATCAATATAAGGCTAAAAGAATCAAAACAAGGGCCCTCCCTGATGGCACAGGGGGTTAAAGTGCAGCAGTGTGAAACTAGCAGCAACTTTGGTGTGAGTTCAATCCCCACCCTGGAGGTGACCCACATGGCGCAGCAGACCTCTCCTGACCCGCCCGCTGACCCACTCACTTCAACTGTGTACTTCCTCTCACTGTCCCTGAACCTCTGGCCTGAACCCCAGTTCTGTCTGCATAAATAAACAAATAAATAAATATTTTTTAATAAGAAAAGAATCAAAACAATGGACCAAAGTCTAGCTACCCTAGATTATGAGGGGAAGCCAAAACAATTCCTCTATAAAGCATTTATAACATTTTCATTTGAGACTTAATGGTTCCTGGGCAATCACCTGAATACTAGATTCCATATAAATATCTGTATATTATACAAATATACATGTATTATTATAATTTGTATAAATATGCCACGGCTCCAAAATAATGGACACGGAGCTTAGTCTTCTTAGCTTTAGTCTCTTACACCTCTAAGCCAACCGGTCACTTGCTTCTGCCAGGTCTTCCTCTTAAATAACTTACTACTCTGCACTGCACAGAGCCTGGCCACCATCATTTCATGTTCAATTGCTGAAACAGCCTTTGCATTGGCTACACCCCTCCTGCTACCTGCTACCTGATTCCAGCCCATTTTCTTCACTGAAGCTGGAGCTTTTTCTTCATCAACTTCAACTCTGATTGTGCTAACCTTTCCAGAGAGGCCAGTGGCTGCTCTCCTCAGGATAAATGGAGATCTCCTTACCATGGTCTCAAAGCTCCTTCAAAGACAAACTCCATCCTAAAGATCCATCCTTCCTTACCTTGCAATACAGATAATGAGCTGGAGCAACTCAAAGTGGGAAATGAGGATGTACCCAGCAGTTCTGGGTTTCCCCACCAAGCACACATTCCCCAGGAAACTGCAGATGGTAAGGAAGTTACTACTTTTGTCCAGGGTGCAGAAACATTGGGTAGAAATACTTTCTTCAGCCCTCCGTGCTGCAAAGAAGGTAGCACAGTTTGAGAATGGAAGGTTCTGGCAGCACCAGGCTTAGGGTGAGTTTTTCTAGGTGTTGACTGGTTAAATGACATCAAATTTTCTTATTTATAAAATAAGAATGAGCATTTATGACCTAATTCCAAATTGCCATAAAGTCCTCTGGGCTAACAGATAAGAGGTCTCACATAATTAAGAGCTATGATGGGGTGACATTATGACATGGGTACCATGAAAAAGAAATGAACAAAAGCTCACTTGTTATTTCAGTGTTCTCTAAGGAACTGTTAACTTTTTATGTTATTTTCTCTGGCTTGCACAACGGTAAATATTTAGCTCTTGTGCTACAAAAGAACAAACATTAAGTCTGAGAAGCTACTAATGGGAAGTGAGGAAAAACTAAAGTGATAGATAAAATAAATAATGGATGCTAGGGAAGCATGGTGGAGAGCAGATCGTGAGAGTGGACACAGTCCAACCGTGAGGGATGGGAAAGAATGTTCCATTTTGCTCACGGGAATATTCAGTCTAGATCACTGAGTGTAAATATTTGCATCCATAGAGTGCAGGAAAAATAATATGATTTGAGACTGACCCAGGCAACAAATTCACCTAACACACACCTCAACATCTGACCAAGGGGATCCATGACAAGGTGTCACCTCCCCTGAACACCTTGATTCTGCACAGTCCCTGATCTACATTTTATGTCTCAGAAACACGATGGTTCCTATAATTTCAACACTGCCATCCCATAATGCATGCTGATTACCTTCCTTTCTTACTGTTCTTTGATACTTTGCCTAAGGCTTCTGTAATAACTTGGATGGCCCATCTCTTCTATCCTTCTATGAAGCCTGTATGGCAGCCATTTCACTGTATTCTGCTTGCTCATTTCACAAAGACATAGTCTTTTGTTTAACTGGCTCAATTCTAGGAGATGGTATTTGAGGAGAGAACTGAGAGGACATGACCAATTGACTCTTGGCTGGACCTTGGCTACTGGGAGCTCCTCACCTCCTTGGGACACATGTTTCCCTCCCACACTTAGAGTCACTTCAAGGATAAAGGCTTGCAAGAGTAAGCCTTACTCTTGATTTACCAAGACCATCTGGACAGTTATGTGGCTGAGACCAGTCAAGGCTTCTCTCTACAGAAAGTTCCCTTCAATATAGTTTGTCTGTTTGTTTTGTTTTGTTTTTATGAACATTCATGAGTGGGGAAGCAGCCCCACTGATGTAATACCTGGAGACCTCTGCACCCCAAAGACAAGACCTGGGTGCAGTCTGGCAAACAATTCCTTCCTGAATGAAGAAGCAGATTTATTAATGAATGAACAAGTTTCATTTTGATCTTCTTGCTGTTGTCATAAGTGTACCTGGGATCCTGAATCTAAGGTTCTCTCACATTAAGTCATTGATACTTCCTTCAATTTCATACAAAAATATTTATCACTGAATGGAACTGAAGAAACTTGGAAAATCACTTTCACC
Organism: Condylura cristata; assembly: GCF_000260355.1. Lineage (NCBI taxonomy): Eukaryota > Metazoa > Chordata > Mammalia > Eulipotyphla > Talpidae > Condylura > Condylura cristata. Next base: position 9,365,023 of record NW_004567111.1, read on the forward strand.
TACAATAAAATAATTTTATCTAGATAAAAAGACCTGAATAAAATCAAGGTCAATGCAAGGCTCCAATGTATATTATAGTACCCAGTCTTGCTTGACAGGGAATTTTTAGACATAAAAGTTTCCATTCCAATACTTGCTTGAATATCCTAATAATGGTTCTTTGTGATTATTTGTCCATGGTGATTTTCATTTGGAAAAAAATGCATTTCTTCACAAGAATAACTTAACCTGTGCTTTAACTTCCTAGGAAGAATAACATTCACTAGTGTCTTAGTGAATTCTCTTAGTGTAATTCTCCTACATGCCTTCTAAGGAAGTTGATGATAACTAAAAGCCATCAATCATATCGACAGTTATACGAAGAAACAAAAAAATGCATGAGAGACACATGTATGTACAGAGTTCATGTACAAAGGAAAAATCTACATATTCATTTTGTCTCAGTAATGAACGGTTGTTTTTTTTGTAAATAGAAGCCATGTACATGTCTGATTTAGACCTACTGCTGGATAAGTTCATTAATGTCAGAGCTAAGTGACATGCATCTAGTTTCAAAATCCTAGGCTTGATAATGATAAGGAATTCATAGAAACACTATCAGTAACAATAGTAATAATAATAATAATAATAATAAAAACTACATATAGCAACCAAATTCTTCCTAGGCATCCGAGTGTAAATTGTACAGACAATTCCACAGTCCAACACCCTCGTTACATAAACTCCTGTGACAATTTAGAGGAATGATGGCTCACTCTGATCTCATGGTTGGATCTCAAATTGGAGATTTCAAGTTTTGCATCCTGATTTTTAGGTTCCACTTAATTTTTGTTCTATCTATGATGTACCTGAAAGTTACTTAGCCACTATTTCTTTTACAGCATAATGCCAATAACAACAGCGCATTGGATTGGTTGAAAGGACTAACTACTATAATTGATGCAAAGTTCTCAGCAGAGACCCTGACATCTTCAAAATAGCAGTAAAATATTTTATTTTTCCACTAATGGATACTGAATTAAAAAAAAATACAACTGTCTCTTCACTTTCATAATTTAGAATTTTATCAAACGACAAAAAACAGAATACACTGACAGTTAAACAATTATCTTTCACCAGATTAAAAATATAAATTTCTGTCAGCACCTTATCAAAATTAACCATTTTTAAAGAAAATATAACAATGAATGAAATCATCAGAGAAGGTATCTACATATCCTTAGCAGATTTTTACCTCAATCGAAAAATGCATCCTTAACAGAGTTTGAGAGGTCAATTTTCGAAGTAGCAGACAAAGTAAACTGAAGGGAATCAGGAAAAGGATATCACAGCCATTGTTCCATGTCTTTCATGCCCACACCACTTTGACTGTTGCTTCTTCATGTGTACTCAGGCTGTTTGTATAGATCATAACAATCCAACTTGGCTCTGAAACCATACCCCAGTTTTACTGATGATTCTCGAAGCTACTGGTGCATTCCTACTCAGAGTTGCTGCAAAACAGTTTGTGACTGGAATGTTTCTAAATGAGCTCTCAAATGATCTAGTAAAGACAACCATGGAGGTGGAGACATTCAAGGGATGTGTGGGATTGTGAAGCCAAAGACAGACACAATCTGAAGTAGGAAATAAGCTGCAGCTCTCCTCACACCAACTTTAAGCATTTTTCAATGTAAAACAACAACGGGTACAGTATGGAGGAAGCATCCCACACCAGCGCCAACTTCCACACTGCTTCGGCCTGATAGCAAGTGAGTGATAGTCAGGCACTAACCGTAGGAAATTCGAAGAGGCCTTACACAAGTGCGTTCTAAAAAAATTCAAACAAAGTGGTTTAGTCACAAAGCCAGAATACTTTAGATTTTCCTATATTACTTTAGCATAATTACCAAAAACATAATTTCTCCATATTCAGTTGGGAAACCTTTCTAGTCTTTTCCTCTCACTGTCTTACCCTCGCTGCCATTTTTGCCTATAAAGATATGTTTCCTGGGCCCTCCCTGGTGGCTCAACAGGTTAAAGCACAGAACTAAGAAGCTAAAGCCACTTCAGCACAAGTTCAATCCCCGCCTGACCCAGAGGTGATCCATATGGCACTGCAGACATCTCCTGACCCACCCACTGCTCCCCTCAGCAGTAAATTTCGTTGATCTGCCTGTTCTGCTCCCACCTCTGTCTCTGGTGAATTCTCTCACCGCCCCTTCACCTCTGGCTGTACCCCAGTCCTGTATGCACAAGCACATAAATGTTAAAAAAAAAAAAAGACGTTTCCTCTAGTTCTGCCCACTGAAAATAGAGAAGAATGCTCCTTTCCTAGAGCATTACTTATCTAATCAACCCAATTCAGTAAAAATAGAATTGAGCAAATAAAATCAACCAACATTCACTTATTTGCAGCTTTTCTTTCATGCTTCTCATTCATTCACTCAAAAAGCCAAATGCCTACTGGGTATTGGCCATAGTTTCAGTGCTAGAAAAGATGAATAAGACTTCATTAAAAGTTCACAATCAAGGTCCCTCCCTTTTGGTGCAGTGAGTTGGAGTGCAGCACTGGAAGCTAGCCTATGACCACTACGGTGCGAGTTCGATCCCCTTCTCCTGACCCACCAGCGGTTCCTCTCAGCACTGTACTTCAAAGATCTGTCTGCTCTGCCCTCCGTTCTCTTGGTCCCTGCACTTCTGACCTGTACCCCAATTCCGTAGGCAAAAATTAATAAAATATTTAAAAAAAAAAAAAAAGAGCTCACTGGCCCTCCCTGGTGGCGCAGCGAGTTAAAGCACAGCACTGAGAATCTAAAGCCACTTCAGCATGAGTTCGATCCCCGCCTGCCCCGGAGGTGACCACATGGTGTGGCAGACCTCTCCAGGCCCGCCCGCTGCTCCCCTCAGCAGTGTACTTAGTCGATCTGCCTGTTCTGCTCCCCACTCTGTCTCTGGTGAAGCCTCTCACCGCCCCTGAGCCTCTGGCCTGTACCTCAGTTCTGTATGCACAAATAAATAAATCTTAAAAAGAAAAAAAAAAAAAAAAGAGCTCACAATCCAGAATGGAAACCATGATAACAATTTCCTCTGCAAAAGTTAGAGGCAGTGAACATTTGACAGTCTACTTCTCTTGAAACAGAAAAGTCAGAGCTTCTATAACAATGATTTAAATTACTGCTCCCTAGGTAAACTGACTTACATGTAGCCAATATTGCTATTTACCTAAAATTGCAATATGTTTTTTATATGCACAATGCATAGAGAAATCATCTTAACAGGACTGAGTTCAACAGAATTAAGAGCTAGAAGGTACTCATCATCTATAACCTTCCATTATGGAAAATGAGATTATATATGGCCTCGGGTAATTACTCTATAAAGATAATAGTATATTTTCTATCACCTAAACATATACTGGGTAATAAAGAGGAAAAACATCACAATACCTAACCAAAGATCTATATGGTATATTTTTCCCATTTCCAATACCCTCTACATGACTCTGTAGTAAAATATAAATTAAAATAAAAAGTAGGTTTATTATGACAAAAATGTTTGTTTCATACTCACAATAGTCAAAGACAAAATGACAGTTATATAAAGAGTTGGTATCCTTCATAGAATTAAGTTATATATTTGAGGATGAAAGAATAAACATCCTATTACCTAAAATTCTAAAATAACATGTTATGGTCTATACTTACTGAAAAGAAAAGCTCCAGATCCTGCACTTGTTCAATGCTTTCTTAAAAGCTACTGTGCTATCAAAGATATTATACATGTTTGGAAATAATAAATGCATGTGGAATGGACTAAGTGGCATATACAAAAAAAGAGGGTATTAAAAACAAATTAAGTTGGTTTTCAGAAACAAAATTTAAAGTTTTATGAGAGTTTCTGTCTTAAAGAGAAGGAATTTTGAAATAATTACTGAGATGATACATTGCTTTGGCAGGATTATAGGCCTGGCAAGTCCACGTTGGTGACGATGAGTAAATATTTCATTTCGTACTACAATTTATGTAGCAGAATAGTTCTCTTCACCTCATCTCCACCCAGCAACTATTCACAACAAAAATAGTAAAAGAATCATATTTTGATTCTACTGGGAATTTTATGTTGAAATCCTTCAAATAGTATCTCCTGAAAACATAAACAACAAAAGCGAATCGATAAATGGATTTGCTAATCAGTGTTTATACATATCTGGAAGGATCGTGAAAATCTAAAACATAATACAGTGAAGTAAAGAATTGTCTCTATATGACCTCTGAATGAAACTGAAGTCCCACAGTAACTTCCAACTGCATGCAACAGTTCTTGATGTTGTAAATGGTTTCTGTTTTCAAAAAGTATGGTTTAATATAGTTAAGTAACTGACTAAAGAAAACATCACTGATATGTTTTCTGAATCAAGTTGAAATTCCTAAGTTCAATATTAAGAATGTTCACATTTTTGCTCTAATGTATAGGCTTTCCATCCCCTCACCCCCATTCCAGAAGTCCTTACACCCTGGTTTCTGAAAACAGCGTGTTTCTGAATTTAGAATAGAGAGCCCAGTATATTCCTTGATCACACTCAATGCTACAATGCAATCTTCCAGCCATAATTTTTAAAAATGTGTTTATTCCCAAGTTTGACTTCATTTAAGTACTGTTGATATGCAAAGACCTGCAAATGACATGTGCTCCCTAAAGAACAAAATTTTCACCTCTTTGTTAGCCAAGTACTGTGCTTTGCACTCAGTAGATATTTAGCAAAACACAAATAAATTCAGTGAGAATTCACTACCTAATTTACCTTGCTAATCGAGCCAGACTCCTTGATCAGATACTTATTTTTGCTATCATTTCCTTAATTGGTTCCCAATATACTCTAATGATAGCAAAGTCCAAGCAAAAAGTCTATATCCCATAGTAAGTTCTTCTTAGCTATGATTCAGGATTAGAACTCGTATCACTCAAATTTTGAACATTTGATGATGCTTTTCAGTTTCTAATAACTATTGACCTCTTTTTAAGACTCCTGTATGATTCAAGAACAAAGAAAAAGGCAAGTAGTAGATGACAAGCAATTGACAATTGAATAGTACAAGAAGGGTTGACAGGCGTCAGTTTATTTAAGTAGCAAATAGATATTAACATACAGGATTCCACTTGGTTCTATAAATTTTTAAAGCATGCTTCAAAAAACAAGCACCAAATTATATAACTAGTAGGTAAAAATGAAATCCTTCTATCATATTACATACACATCAGCATCTATTTTTTACCAAGCATAGTTAGAACAGAAAGAATAGTTAAGATGCTTTGACTGTTTTCAATAATCAAAAAATATATACTCAACAGGCAAAAGAAGATTAAAAAGTACAGGCTAGACTTCACTGAATCAAAAATTGTCTTAATGACTCATACTTTCCCAGAAAAGGATATATATCCGATCTCTCTGTGATCTCTTTGGGGATAGGAAATAATAGACATTTTCAGCAATCACTGAAAATTCCCATCTTGTAAGATGGTGAAACACACTGATGGAAGCTCTTGGTGTGTGAAAGGTAAACAAATGAATTCTCGTAAAATGTATGCTTCTTTGGAAATTATTTGCAGTTTGCTCAGAGGACCGGGTATGAGAGTAAAGGATGATGGAAAAGTTTATATGGTAAGAAGACTGCTATCCTAAAGAATATTCATTTACTCCAGCTTTACATGTAATCTTCAAAACACCCAAAATCTCTTTTCCATTTCTGCCAGCAACACCCTAGCTCGGAGTCTCATTCTTTTAACCAAGATGGCTGCAATATCAATTTAACTGGCTCCCTCATTTAGAATCTTTCTTGTCCCAATTCCACCTGCACAATGCTGCTAAAATAATCTTCCTAAACTCCTTTTCATTATGTCTTTCCTCTGCTTAGGAGCCTCTGGTGGGCCCTTTTCACTGATCAGCTTAAATGTACTCTTCTCAGGCTGGTAGCAGAGACCTCCATTAATCTTTCCTTTCTTGCCAATCACTCCCATTCCTCCCTGCCCCTACAATCAAGCTGAATTCACCTCTCCCCTTACTATGTTCCACCTACTTAAATGTCTGCCATTTTTTGTTTAAAATCTAGATTATTCCAACCAGTAGGGAACTACTATATCTCCAGCTACTGTCTTGGGGTTATTACATCTGTTCTTATGCCTTTTTCCTATTGGAAACATTTATTTCCAATGACCGTAACTTGTCTCAATCCTGTGTTCCTAAAAATGCCCCCCTACTCACTGCCTAGACCTTCAGACACACTGGAAGCTGTTTAGCCCATCTGGAATCTTTGATGCTTTACCTGGTCTCTTGCAGATGTTTGGGTGCTTAGTAAAGACCTTTTGAGGAATAAATGATTTCTGCTTTGCTACTGCAATCCTACATGGTTCAACTTCTCACATAAGAAAAATGGGAAATTTAACAAGCTATAACAGTAAAGAAAAAAAAAAAAAAAACACCAAAACACAAAGCTCCTAGATGAAAACCCATCATTTCTGTGAGATTCTCCACTGAGGTCTCTCTGCATTGACCACTGAGGTCTCTCTGACCACAAAGTAGAAAGCGAGAATTTCACAAAACTCAGACCTAAAGTTCCCCAGCTTGTGCCATGGAATTCTAAGAAATTTGAAAATATTCAAATGGTTAAAGAAACATGTGTGAAGACTCTGATAGTGAGAAGCTCATTAGACGAGAACTTTTCATCGACAACTTCACAGCCTTGACCAGCTGACTCAGCTGGGCCCTGATGGTCCCAAAGACCATGTGATTCAGATCCAGCAATGTCTGGATTATTTGTTTATTAACTCAACCATCCACTAAGCCCATGCTTTAGACTCAATGCAAAATACATATGCTACTGTGTGCTTCTAATGGCCTCGTGCCAAACGAGGCAATGAGGACATCTGAGGCACTCATTCATGAAATTTTACAATGTTAAGGTTTTACAGATAAGGAAACTGAGGCTGAGAGGGAATAAATAACTCTCCCTTGGATATCCAGCAAGCCCACAGAAGAGAGAAGATAAAAGCCAGATACATACTAGAAAGAACCTAACTTCTATGTAACAGTCTAATATGAGATATATTTCAGAGCTGAATTCTGAACTGGAAGTCTCCCTAGTCTAAATTTCTTTAACACATTTTGTGCAGTTCTGTTCTGGAACATAACCTTTTGCAACGCAGTATTACAGTAATCTGGAAATGTGTCCATCATTCCTAACAGGTAGGCAGCAAGCTTTTGGAAGACAAAGGAGGTTTTTCATGATTATAAACTGATCTGGACACAGTTCACAAAGAAAAGTGGCCCCTCGGTATAGAGAGAACAAAAAGATGAGGTGTTTGTGTGTCCACATTCAGGCAGGCTGAAATGTGATCCTCTGGGTTTCTGAACCTCTGTTTACACAATGGCATCTCTAAATCTATACCTGGCATTACTGATCCTTGCCCATTACCACTAATATTCGAATGCCTGCTACTATTTGTCAGATCAGACTTTAAACCATCCTTCAAAAAAGTTGGATACGATAAACAATTTTGATTTCAGTTTTACATATTTTTTACATTGTTTTACAAAACCATAAATGATTTAGGAGTAGAGTTTCACATGACTTCAAATGTATGTTATCACACCACACCCAATGCCATGGCACCCATACTGTTCCCTCACAGTCCTTGGGTTTTTTCCATGATTTGCTCCCCAGGCCCACTCTCCCCCCTAGTAGCCTCATTCTAGAGTTAGCCTCCGATAGATTGTTTGGTCTAGTTTTGTCTCTAGCTTTCTTTTGTTTCCCTATATTGCAGTATGAGTGAAATTGTTCCGTGTATGTATTTTTCCTTCCGATTTCTTTCACTCAGCACAGTTCTTTCCAGTTCCAACCACGTTGTCACATATGACAAGGGGTCATCATTGTTTATAGCTGCATGCTATTTCATTGTGTGTATATGCTACATCTTTTTAAACCACTCATTTATTGTTAGGCAGTTATCACTTAGGCTATTGCAATTCCTTGGCAATGGTAAATAGTGCTGCAATGAATCCAGGTGTGCTTCCCTCTGAGCCAGTAGTTTCTACATTCTTTAGGTAGATAATTCAGAGTAGAAGTGCTGGATCAGATAGCATATCTGATGTTAATAAAATGAGGAACCTCATAGTGCTTTTTGTAGATTCTAGACCAGCCTTCTACCCACTGACCATGTAGGTAGGATTCTTTATCGCCACCTCTTGTGAACACTTGTTTCTAGTCTTAAAGATATGGGCCATTCTCACAGGTGTGCGATGGCAGCTCACATAGATTTGATTCATGTTTACCTCATGATCAGTGATGATGAGTATTTTCCATGTGCCTGTTGGCCATCTGCACGTGTTCTCTAGACAAGCTCTTCCGCCCAGTTTTTAATTGGGTCATGTTCTCTTTCTTGACTTGTATGCGTTCTTTCTGTCTTGCTGTCCTATGGTGCTGGATGGCACACACTATCCACATTTTGGTCTGGGAAGAACATTATGCAGCACAGGAAAATGCCCAATGAACTGTCAGCACAGCCAAAGTACATTCCAAAGCCTTATTTTCACTTTTACCACTGACACTTGATGTGCAGATGGTTTCAATGTCTTACTGACAACAATATTATGCCTCTGTATGTATTCCAGTATATTTTGGTTTCAAGTTGGTTTTCATGATGGCTGACGGGTACAGCCTCCACTCTATTTTTAATATGGAATTGACATAGTCAGCTGCTCACTTCTATGTTAACTTCATGCAAATTTCTTTCAACGGATCTTGATCATGGCCATTTACTTCAGAATAATCAGGTACATCATAGCAGAATACATTCAAGTATCCCCTGGAAGTATGTTCAGTCTGGGAGGTAAAACTCAAAGACACCACAGACAGGTAGTATGTGAGGGAGCAAATCAAGGCCCAGGCCCATCACTCTTGTGTTTATCATTCTACAAAAAAATGTGAGCTTCAATCTGAAAGGAAATCTGCTTATTGGAAAACATGTCAGCTGGAAATTTCCCCATTTGAATTTTACAGGTTTCTTGCACCTGCAGTTGTACATCCCGTATTCTCCCTGTGCCCAAGACTAGGCTTGTCAGGTAAAGGAATAAGCCTGAACAGAGAAGTGTCTGATTTTTATCAGTGACCTCACATCACTAGGATCTCTTAAATTTGCCTCAGGTGCCTCCACTTAGAAATATCTCTTCCCTCATGAATGGGTTTATGTTAAACTAAAAGGAAAAGCTATCTGGGGCAACAGTAAGATTTATCCATCAGGTATCTAACTTACAAAGCCTGCTAAAAGTGAAACACAAAGCAAACCAACTAAATTTAACAAAACAAAGCATTAAACAAAGAAGGAAAAAAAAAACCTGTGTTGAACACTACTGTTGACAGATGAAGTGAAATGTATAAGAAACAAACCAAGAATTTTTGAATATTTTCTTAAAATGTGTTGCTGTTTTCTAAATAAACATTTAGTTTCAGTAAATCCTAATGGGAAACACTGATTTTAGACATAAACCTATCAATGAAATTACGGTTAGATAGAAACTGAATCTATAGATTCAGCCCAGCTCTTGTATGAATACGTAAATCCTAAAAACAAACAAACAAACAAACAAACAAAAAACAAAAGGAAAGTAGAAGCAATGCCCCCAATTACAGATCCACTGTCCTTTTAACTATGGCAACGCCTTTCGAAGTACTGACATCTGGGTCTTGAAGCTCATGTTCTTCTGCAAAGATTGAGTGGTTTCAGCCCAGGAAAATGTTACAATGAAAATGGGTAAAAGCATGATAAGGCTACTTGGCACTGCAGCAAATATCCCTGTGCCTTTGGTTTGGGGCTCTAGGACGCGAGATACAGAGACACAGGCGAAGCCAACACCATTCAAGAGGCAGAGTCCAGGCTTCTGGACTTGGGTTCTGCAAACCCAAGCAGAGTAAGTAAGGAAAGTATTTTCAACCTCTTTCCTTTAAACAGTAGCTCCATATAGTTCATCCTGCAGATGGGGAAACTAAGGTATGGTAGTACACCAACATCCCCTCCTGGCGGGACCCAAATGAACTTCTATCATCTGTATAGGGTTGACTCTAGCAGCTGAAGCAGTATCTCAGTTCAGCATGAAGTCCCATGCTCTCTGGTCCAGTTTTCTGTGTCATTATCTGCTACAAATCACTGAGATATACAGCAGAGACTGTTTACTTTATGTCCATCTTTCCTCTCCCTGCAGTGCTCAACAGCTCAGCAGAAGTTAGAAAATCTCTCTTCTTTAGTTAGCACTATGATTTTGATAGTATCTTCATTTCTACATTTTACATAAAGTAAAATAAATTTCTCAATCATTAACACAATGCGTGGCATATTTATTAATTTAAGGTTTTATGTCAACCCTAAGCAGCTCAAAGAAGGGGAGAGATGCCCTAAATTCTGACAAGTGGGCTAATTTTAAAAACCAAGTTTATCTCATTCCAAAGGCAATGATCTTGCCAACTGCATTCTTTCTGACCTGTTTACAGTAACATCTGCTATTTCCTCTGGACCCCAAGACACATCAGGTAGCATCAAGTTCTGTCCCTGGGTTTGCCCCAGGACTCTCTGGACCACACAGGAATGACTTACACTGACTTCCTATGGGTCTCCTCAGACCAGATTTCAGCATCACGGTTCTCATACACAGCGGGAATTTAAGTTAATCAGCCATTCATTATTCTATAGTTACCTGCTTTCAAAGCTAGCACAGATGTACATACGACAGAAATGCCTCCCTTGATTCTCAGAAGAGCAGCATTTATAAAAACAAAAATATACATTTCAAGTAAAAATGAAGCAATTTCAAAATGCAAGTTTTGAGTTTTTGTTTTTTTTTTTAAGACTTATTCTTGCATGCATACAAAAATTAGGGTACAGGCCAGAGGATTCACCAGAGACAGGCAGAGACAGGCAGGGGGCTACAGGCAGATGTACTGAAATGCACTGCTGAGCAGAGCAGCAGGCGAGACAGGAGAGGTCTGTTCCATGTGGGTCACCTCCAGACCGGGGATCGAACTCGGTATCACAGTGGCTGTAGCAGGTTCATACTGCTGTGCACCACCAGGAAGGCCCTTGAAGTGTGCATTTTTATTTCCTCCCAAACCTCCCCACCTCAGTTCTCTGTCCAGCCTGTTTGTACCCTGCTTTATCATTCTCTTGGGTCACAGATTAGTTAACAAGATATTTTAAAGGTGAGTAAGAGGATGAATATCTTTAATTTTCTACCTCCTTTTGTCTTCACAAAATACAAACAGGCTGTTTTTATTTCCTGCTGTTCTGCTAGGTTGTAAATTAATACATCTTTTAGCAAGGGACCAATTTGGAGCATTAGTAGTGCCACCCTGCTTTAAACTACTTATTCCTTGAGCTTCGTTCCCAAGAAGCACACATTTAAATGCTTCAGTAAGGTTGCACCTTTGAAGATGTTGGGTTTTTAAACAACATTTCACAAAACCACCACACTAAAGTCATTTTCCGGCGTTCCTGTGCTCTAGCTCACCCCTCCTTCCGTCCGCACTCTGCCGCCCAGCTCATAACACCTCCCCTAACAGCCTCACATTTTGTTTGCCCCACTGCTGCTACATTTCAGGGCCACCTGTGTTGCTGCTTCTCCAAAGGTGTCTTTGCACATTTAGTCAAGCCCAAGTCTGTCAAAAGTTCCCACCTTGGCCCTCCCTGGTGGCGCAAAAGGTTAGGACGCAGCACTGCAAGCTGGTTGGGTGCTAGTTCGATCCCGGCCCCAGAGGTGACCACATGGCGCGGCAGACCTCTCCTGACCCGCCCGAAGCTCCCCTCAGCAGTGTACTTCGTGGATCTGCCTGTTCTGCTCCCCACTCTGTATCTGGTGGATCCTTTCACATCCCCTTCAACTCTGGTTTGTACCCCAGTTCTGTATGCATAAATAAAAAAAAAATCTTAAAAAAAGTTCTCACCCTGCCCCCCATGCCCCTCAATGTTCACACTTTGGATTCTGGACTTTCTAAACTCTGGCCATTTGCCTTCAGTGACACATAGTAAGATATGCTCAACGAATTCCTGGTGCATGAAATTTGGAAAATCATCTATCTGGCGTTTCATACCACATCTGTCTGATCATGTATCCCACAGAAGGATTCTGCCTTTGACAGCGGCGTTCAGTGATACGCACACACTGTCTTCAGGTTTTGGTTTTGGTTTTTGAAACCTTAACATCCCACACCCTTGTTTATTATGCAGGTGAACCAACCCTGGCAATAGGCTTATCCGCAGGATTCCTGCAGTAAGCCCAAGCTCCAGGGCCTCACACACCAGTGGATTCACACAGAGGGGAACCGGCCACAAGCAGGCACCTGTGATCCTGGGTGAGGTGTCTTTGATCTCCTTCGAGCCCTCACCCACCCCTTTCTGGTACAGGGCCCAGTGGGCCACCAGGGTTCTGGAGATGCACCAGCAGAAGCCTAAATCTGGGCCACGTGACCTCCACCCCTCACAGACCCAGTTGCCCAGGCTGGGAAGGCTCCTTGTCCACAGTAAACCGGCCCCAGCTGCTTGTCCTGCAGTGTGCTTAAGGACACTGAAAGTGACAGAACACTACCTTTCACTGCAGTTGTATACAAAACAATGCCTGATGTCTTTTTTTTTTATTTAAATACACACACACACATACATACACACACACATCATTCTTCATTTTGTACATTTTTCTATCTCCATTGTGATCCCCTTGGACTTCCCACCACCAATTCACCCCTGTGCCATCACCATAGTCCCATATCAGCCATTTTTATAACCCCATTGCCACTAGTGTCATTAGGTCCAGAAAAGCAAATTTAATATGTCCTATTGAGAAGAGGAAAGGCAAATCGTTCCAGTCTTTTGCTTGCCGGCACTAGAATAACTGACTTAACAATCATTTTCCAAAATGATTTCCAAAGCATCAGTGGCTGTCTTCTTCTTCAAGTCAAACTTGTCTTCTCCTTTAATCAAAATCCTTAGTATCCGGATTCATAGAACATGATTATCCTTCTGAGAAAATTCCAGAGAGGTGATTTTCATAAAGTATGTGTAGGATTTCAAGGCTTTAAAAATAGGAGATGTATAATAAAAACAAATTGCAAATAGCTTTTGAGAATTAAACTGGATTTTCATCTCCTGGTTGAGAAGTCTTTTTTTTTTTTTTTTTTTTTTTTGCTTTCTTTCACTTATCATTTGTTATCTGAAAGGCTGCATAAAACTGCTGTTATCGATCGTCAAAAAACTGCTTTTGGGGGGCCCTCCCTAGTGGTGTAAGATGTTGAGACACAGCAATACAAAGCTCTCCACAGCCCTGCAAAAAAAGTTCGATCCCCGGCCAGGGAGCTGACCCACATAGCACAGCAGACCTCCCCTGTCTTTTCTGCTGCGCCTCTCAGTAGTGAATTTTGGTAAATCTGCCTTTTCTGCTCCCCAATCTGGCTCTGGTGAATTCTCTCACCCTCTGCACCTCTGGCATGCACCCAGCTTTATTATGCATAAATATATAAATCTTTTTTAAAATTTTGTTTTCTGAGGCAACCAGAGGGAGAAAGAGGAGTACGGATTAAGAGGGAGGGAGGGAGGCTTCTATGTGCTATGATTAAAGACTTAGGTGCTTCTGTAGTGGGTGTGGTGTGGTGACATACACCTGAGTACGTACAGACCTGTGCTCCTCAAACACATACACCACTGTAAAACAATATTAATACAATTTAAAAATAAATAAATAAAAAGAATTTTCTTTCCTCTTTTATGTATAGACAGAACTTTAAAATATTTTCTATCTTAGTAATTCAAGTTTAAAAATGCATAAGGACACTATGGAGACCTTATATAAACTTTTTATTTCCCCTACACTTTGTCAATATCTGTCTTTACTAATATGAACCTTTCATCCCCGCCTGGTTGAAAATAGACATGAATTCCTAAAGGGTATAAATCAAACATCACAAAGAATTTGATTCTATGGTCAACACAAATGCTTCATGAGAAATGTTAGGTGAGCATAAATACAATTACAAATGCATTTAGCTTAGCATTTAAAATATGTATTAGGGCCCTCCCTGGTGGTGCATCAGGTTAAAGCACAGCCGGTTAAAGCACAGCACTAAGAAGCTAAAGCCACTTCAGCATGAGTTCGATCCCCGCTCTGGAGGTGATCCACATGGCGCGGCAGACCTCTCCTGACCCGCCTGCTGCTCCCTCTACAGTGTTTTCATTGATCTGCCTTCTGCTCCCCATTCTGTCTCTGGTGAATCCTCTCACTGCACCTGTATCTCTGGTCTATATCCCAGTTCTGTATGCAGAAATAAATACATTTTTAAATATACATATTAACCCCTCGAAGTCATGATAGTCAAAATACAGCTTGCTTTGGACAGTATCAGAAGACTCAGTATGTCGTCATAGCAGAGACAGCTCTTTATTGTTAAATAGAAATGAGGGGGGAAAATCCTATTGTTCCCAAAGACCAAAGGGAAATAGTTTCACACAAAGGTCTACAGTAGATCTGGCTTCTTTTCCTCATCACCAGCCTTCCACTATCTACATCAATCATTATCAACCCCAGTGTTACCAACAGAATGCTCAAGATTTATGGGTGAGAACGCACTGCTTCCTGTCTACACCATTCCATGAAGCAATGCACTATTTTCTCCTTAATTTCAAAGAAGGAAACTACTTGGTGACTACATCACTGTTTCATAACCAGGTAAAATGTACCAACATCTCACTTTGCTGATCTTCTTGAAACATAAGAGCACACGAGCAGGACTGTGACTGTCAAAGTCATGGTTAGCGTTTTCCTGGCTACATCCTGCCATGCAAATTCTCAGGGTGACCATTAGGCCTCATCTCTCTCGACACTGGGTCCTCTCATCCAACTCTGCTGGGGCTACTCGATGAGCTGCTCAGCCTGCCTGAGGCTCTGTGCATCCTGCCATCTGCTCCATCACCTTCCCACCTACTGCTCTCTCCTCACGGTTCATCGCTAGTCATTGCCTCTTTCCTTCTGCAAATGTCAAAAATGGCACCTTCTCTCCACATAAGTCATCTCCCTACTTCTTTTCTTTCAAAGCTAACTTTCAAAATGGATATTTTGCTAATGATAATACTGAAAGATAAAAATAATGATACAGTACCGATCACAAATCAACACTCTCTAATTACATATCTCATATTCTGCTTCTTGCTTTGCAAAAGGACAAAGTTCTCTGAGAAGACCTTAAAAATCTACCATTTCACTGACATGGCATGTGAGGAAGCAAAGTATTAATTACTCTTATCAATCATCTGATCCTACTTCAAAAACTGCTTGCTTATCTTCTGACCACCCATGTCTCCTTCCCCAAAGAATTCTTCACCCTACAATTAAGAACTCCAGTGAAACTCACCGGAGCTGTGGAGGCAGCCTTAGCCCAAGGTATAAGGGATATTCATTAGTGAGCTAGCAATCCAGGATGGTAAGAAGAAAAGGTTTCCCTGCAGTTTTCACATATTGATCAAATCTTAAGCTCAAGGATAATACACCCTGCACAGAACCTTTTCCAGGGGTAACCTGGAGTTCCTGAGAACATGCTGTCCCAGCTCACAGACAGCCCTACTCTTCCCTCTTCCTGTGACTTGGCTGACACCTGCCAGGACCGACCGACTGTACATCAGTCCACAGGACATGCACACTTCACCTACCAGACACACTTACAGTATAATGACGGCCAAGAGAAAACAAAAACAGATTGAGAATTCCACTCCAACGGAATTGTTATCATTTTTCTTCAAACTCTAAGCAACTCAAAGGTGGGGCCCCTCATTCCAGAATGCCTAGGGGCTGCTGTCCCGATGTTCTCCTGAATAACAAGTGAGGGTTTTCACTAGCCACCTCGTTAAATCAACAGCTACATGAATTGGCAGAGTGTCTGGAGATGGGGAGCAATGGAAGAAGACAATTAGCAGGAGCTCAGACAAGTAATCAAAAGCTGGCATGTTCGCCTCAATCACAGGTCTGTTAACAAGCTCACAGACAACCTCCTATCCCTCACTGGGTTCCCCACTACCAACCCAGCCACTAATGTCAAGTTTCCACTTTATTCTGAGTAGAAACACTCCGTGTAGCCTGGGAGAGTGGGGAAATTGATGAACTAAATAAACAAACCAAAATCTCAAAAAAGGACATATTTTTTCTTTGGAGAAGGCTCTGAGAACCAAAATCTCACAAAAAGGACATATTTTTTCTTTGGAGAAGGCTCTGAGACAGAAGTTTCTAGAACTCAGCAGGCCATCAGATGTTGAAATCAATACTAAAGGAGAGTTCTACAGGGTCATCAATAGAATTCAAAGTTCCCAGCCGTTTAAGTCAAAAATTAGCTCCCTTCCTTAGTTGGTATCACAGCACTGTCTCAGGTCTAATCCATTCAGCATTTACGGGCACAGTCTCTGGGCAAAGGTGGTGAGGTTTTAGTTGAAGGATTCTGGTCCAAACAGAACATGCAAACACCCAGCTCCAAAGTCTAGTTCTGGTGCCCCTGAGCCAGCAGAATAACTTCTAAGCCCTGGGTGCCTTCGCCAATAAAATGAGTACAGAGGGGTGAGAGCTGTGGGGTTCCCCTGCCCTTGAAATGTTTGCTCAAACCAGGGCACAGAGAAACCTCTGCTACAACCAGTATGGTGGGTCAGGTTTCCTGCTGGAGACACCTGGTAACACTCCCTACCCCGCTCCCCACTCAGTGGGGAGACAGGAGAGGTCTGCATGTTTCTTGCGAACCTCAGAAGAACACATGAGCAACGCGCAGAAGAGATGATGCAGTAATGAACCTCTATCCCCACCAGTCCCAGAGAGGCTAAAGTGGAACATATTCACGGATATTAAATTGTGGGCTTAAAAAAGAAGTCTAGGTGATAAACATTAACCATTGATAGTTTTCTTTATTTGTCTCCAAATCCAGGAAAGAAAAATATCCACCTCCAGTGTGGAGATGTTTTCAATCTTCAGATAGTGAACATTTCAACAGATGATATTATAGCGGAGAGAGTATAGATTTTCACCCCGGAGAGATAGAAAGAAAAGCTGATGCCACAGCTCTCTGGATAAATTGGAACCGTGGGAGATGGGCTGCTGTGGATTTGATGCCCCAGTCAGCGACTTCTCTTTAATATGTCCACACTTGAACACCTATTTTCTATGAACTAAGTAAGTCCAGTTGTGTTCCATAACATTACATACCTCATTTATAAAGTAGGCATTGTCTCACCGACTAAGTCATTAATATCTTCATAGGGATTGAAGCCAGAGTCCAACTGTCCTTCTCTTTGATTGTTTAAATGTATTCTTTTCTCCTGATCAAAAAGCATGGAATTAAAATTGTGACACCTTAGTAAAAATAGCAGAGGGAAAAAAAAATAGTGGGGCCTCAATTTAATAGTCATAATTTCCCAAAACTTGGATAGTAGGGCATTTAGACCTTGTAACTTCATTAGCAGTATCAGAGTTAAATTCTACTAGGATACTGCAACAGCTAACCTGCTTTTTAAAAA
>NW_004567111.1:9382678-9458870 GCF_000260355.1 Condylura cristata
TATAAATATATATTTATTCATACAAGAATTAGAGTAGGCCAGAGTTGTAGGGTGCGAGGGGGTAAGAGGATTCACCAGAGAAAGAGTGGGGAGCAGAACAGGCAGATCAACTGGAATTCACTGCTGAGAGGAGCAGGGGGGAGACAGGAGAGGTCTGCAGCCCTGTGTGGGTCAGCTCCCTGGCTGGGGATTGAACTCGTGCTGCTATGGCTGCGATAGCTACACAATGCTGTGCTTTACCCCCTCAGTCAACAGAGAGGCCCAATCCTGCTTTGAAGAATGGTTTTCAAGAAAATTTATGACAGCTATCTAACAGATTTTTTTCTCAAGGAATATCAAATGCATGCAACATTATTGAAAATAAAATACGGAGTCCTGTATGTGTGTGTGTGTGTGTTTGCATGTGTATGTAATATGTGTGTATCAAGGACTACACAAAGATGCACATTTCTGTTATAGTGGCTGATCACACCCACCCACGAATTCATTTCTCACTCACTGATCTGTCTGCTTATGAGGCTATTGCTATGCCAGGGGCTGGTGGTATAAAGATGAACATAACTACATGTGGATTTGAAGGCTCCCTGTGCCTTGATTTATTCAATAGATAAAGTGGCGATCGTATGAAATATTACAGTATGAAATGATAGTGTGATAGCATAAAGTGTATTGAGAGCAAATAAAATATATCTAAAGCACATTCACATTGCCTAGACTATAGAAAGTACCGTAGAAACCATCTGTTATATTAATTTTTATTAGCACTAAGTAAGTAAAAATCTATTGGGCATGTAAACGTACAATTACATTTCAATACATTGAACTTCAGTGAGGAAGAAGTTACTGAATTTTTATAACTTTTTTAATTGAAATATCAGTGGTTTACAACACTGTACAGAATTTAGGGGTTATGAAGAGACTGACACTTCTTCAAACGTATGTTACCCCCCTCAACAAAGCACCCCTAGTCTTTCACCACAATCCATTGGGATCCCTATTACCCCCCTCCTCGCACCATCCCCCTCTGGTAACCTCAGTTCTACAGTGGGATATGTGGGGTCTTTGGCTAAGTTTTATCTGTTCTTTTGCTTTATAAGAAATCTGTTTTGCACCTGACTTGGGAGAGGTGGCGAACTCTTCAGAGTCAGTGATAGCAAATCAATCTTGTTTAAAGGGTAGTTCATTCTCCAGGGGGAGCTACCTGAGAGAGAAATCACAGATAGCAGGGGGCTGCAAAGCACCCAACATGGTGACACTCGAGGGCAGGAGCCAAGGCTGTTTGTCTTTGTGACAATAAACTGTTTTATAAAGATGGGACTCCAGAAAGAGAGAGGTTCTTAAAAGGTGATTGTATGAAGAACCTGGGTTGCCTTAGTGAGTTTGGAATTTATTCCTCAGGGAATGGAGGCAGTTTGCAGTTTGTAAGTTAGGAAATGCAAGATAAAGCTGAAGGAAGGAAACAAAAAGGCAGTGGTTGCTGGAGCCTGGAGCCCGCCAGTGTCCCGACCTGTCTGTGTGAGACCCTAGGAGTGAGTCTCGGAGTAAGATGCTAACTGTGGCCCCCAAATTGATTATTGGATGCCATCCAACTTAATCCTTTGATCAACTTTTTTATAATTTTCCTCATAATCACCCCCAAGCCTGCTGCCTAGCCCCAGAAGTCTGACTCAAGCTGGGATTTCTGCACACTGAATTCAAACAATTAAACAGATTCCTACTATTGCATATTTGGAACTGTTAAAGAATATTTACATTGATAGCATTTGAAATCTTTATGGAATTAATTGTTCTTTCTATCAGACCCATGAAAATAAGACTAGGTGGGCCTGATTTTTTTTTTTTTTTAAGATTTATTTATTTGTGCATACAGAACTGGGGTACAGGCCAGAGGTGCAGGGGTGGCGAGAAGATTCACCAGAAACAGAATGGGGAGCAGAACAGGCCAACTGATGAAGCGCACTGCTGAGGGGAGCAACGGGCAGTTCAGGAGAGGTCTGCCGCGCCATGTGGGTCACCTCTGGGGTGTGGATCAAACTCATGCTGTAGTGGTTTTAGCTTCTTAGTGCTGTGCTTTAACCCGTTGCACCACCAAGGCAGGCCCCTGAACCTGACTATTTTTAAGGTGTAGCGGAAGAGGTCAATGGCTGGCAAAGCCACAGCAAAAGCTGAGGCAAAGCAAAGTGATATCAATCATTAAAAATTATTTTAATTTTATAGTTATAAAATTATTAAAATGTTAGTTTATCACAGATTGTGTGTTAATTTTTATTTTTAAATTAATGCATTAAAATATAATTTATTTTAATTATCTTTAAAATGTTGTACTGGAGGTAAACACCCCATTTTCCCTAGCCTCATCACATCCCAGAGGAAGTAGAGAGCTCCCAAACATTCAACAGTGCATGGGAGCCCATGAGATGTGCATCAGGGGGCTGGATGTACAAGACTCAGAAGGCTCTGGGACCCATGCCCAAACTGGCAAGGAGCGTGAATAGCGTCTCCCTGGAAAAGGCCCACTATATGCAGTCACTTCATAATGCTGCTCCACATGTCGCTTCCATGTCCTCTCCCTTAAAACACCCGGCACAGAAATCAAGTCTTCCTAAATTTCAACAGGCAAACCCAAATGGAATAAAATAATTCAATCAAAATACTTGCCAAATCATGTGTCCACCCTAGACACGTTCTTGTTTCAGCAGACCAAAGAGTAAATGCAACTTCAGGATAACTTGTATTTATAAACTTAATAAAAGAATTGTGCTTGCTATTGTAACCACTAGAACCATCACGGTTCGGGCATTCAATGGGAACGCAAGATCCTCCCAGTGATCCTGCAGGCTGTACGTGTCCAAGGCACAGCGCCGGACTCCAGGATGGAGCTGTGAATGGGAAGGATGAGCCCTGGGGTCCACTAACCCTGAAGGCCAACAATCCACAGCATGGGCATCTCTCCAGGACTGGACTTCAGCTGAGAGAGCCTCTTTGCCTGAAGGTATGTTCCAACTCAGAATCAGTCTGCCAAAACTTAACAGGTGCATGGGCATAACCTTCCCCCAATCTGGAACAACCCCAAAGGGCCATTTTAGCTACAGGAGGCCTCAGAGGTGAGAACACCTGATATTCTATGTAATTTGGGGGAAGGTGACTTCTTCCTTCCTGGCAGGACTGCTTTCCAAGGCGGGTGTGGCTCTCTCCAAGGAGTGCTGCTTTCAGGATCAATTTCCTGGAAACAAATGTCCAACTCAGGGAAGTTCTCTACACACTGAAATCCTTAAACTATATCTGAGTAAAATGAAGAGTCAGGATGTTCCCTCTGGAGAAGGGGGAGGTTTTGAGGTTCTACTTGGTCTCAAGTGTCACTGAGGTCCTGGGTTATTCATTCCTTTAATATGGGCAGGTACTTTGCTTGTCAGATGTATAAACTGTCCCAAGTTTGTCATTAACTCTCTCTATTAATGAGATATTATACACTGAAGCACTTTCTATTGATCTAACTAAAAGAACCCTCCAGCAGCTCCTGCTATTTTGCAAGGTCAAAAAGAGAATGACCACACCTCCATCAGTCAAGGAGATGTGGTGGGATACTCTGGGCAGAGAGAAGAGTGTTTAAGAAGAAATCGTTCCCAGACACACAATCAATCCCTTCTACAATAACTGATAAACCAAAAACCAGACGAGGAAAACGATGTGCTAAATATTCGAAAATACCAAAAGTGTTAATGTCTTGAGATTCCAGTTGGCCCCACATGGAATAACCAAAACCACTTAACACAAGTTCTGCATACAAAATAGAAGGGCTTTTTTCCCCTATAATTCAGTGACTCTGAGTCATCCTTCCGACACTGCACAACGAGGAATGCATTACTCACGATGCTCAAGCTTTTTTTTTTTTTTTAAATGAATATAGGATTCTGAGCTACTTTTAGTTCTTTCCTGCATTTCTGTCCTGCTCAGATAACAGATCCTCTGATTTATTCATAATTGCATGGTTAGATAAACCTAGCCTAACCGGAAAGGACTCAGTGGTTGGAACGTTATTATTATTATTATTAATCTCACCATGTCGAGGTACCTGCAGGCGCGCATCAGCACAAATCCAGTCAGAAGCATTGCAGCCCATGCTACAAGTGCTTGTTTTACAGATGCACAACATGAGACTCTTTAGAGGTGAAGTATTTTGCCCCATAATACTCAGTTAATAAATGGACAGCTGGAAGAATCTAACCCCCAAGTTCAGGCTTCAGTCCAGTGGCCAGTGTTGACTCCTGACAGCGGTATGAAATGCCACCGGGCAACAAGCACTGCCTTTTCAGTACAGTTTTTTTTTTTTTTTTTTTTTTTATGGAAAATAGTCTTTAATTAAATCTCTATTCGGCTTTTTAAGGCCTTCATTACATCCGTGTGAGCACATTTTCCCTCGTGTTGCTAAGTAGATCCTTCAAGTTAAGGGTGGACAGGCAGTTTTTACTGAGAATACCCTTGACACGATTTCAAGATTTGGCTTTGCTTTGGAGAGTCCATTCAGCATGGGGATGTTATTCTACTGTAAGACATGTATTAAATGCCCTTGAATTATAACCTTAAATAAGAAAAATTGGCCAAGCTAAATCTGCTCGGCTTTTGCTCTAAGCAAATGTCCATTCTCTCATCTTCAAATCTTATTACATTAAAATTCCATGCAAATAACACAGAAAAAAAAAACTGAAAGGTGAAATTTTTATCACAATAACTATTTTTTATTGTTAGAAAATAATAAGCACAATTTTAAACATAAGCCATACCCCTTAAGTGGCAAAAAAAAAAAAAATCTATCCAGAAAGTAATTATGTGGCTGCTTAATCTATGTTTGATTTCGAAAAGGAGGCAATTTAATTTTAAAGGCAAACTATACATTAAGAGCTTAAAGACAGCAAATCTCACTTGTGAACAGAGCCTGTCATTACGATCGTTTCCCTAAATGAAAAATCTCAAGCATTGAGCTTTGTGACTGATTTCATATTTTCAGGGTGTTGCACAGAATTTTTTTTTTCACTGGAAGAAAAAAATCCTGGTATTTCTGAGGCAGAATGGCTGCAAAAGAAGCACCAAATCTGATTCCATAAATGTACATTTGTTGCTAACTGGCAGCAAAAAGCAGTGCTGGGAAATGGAAGCAACTCAAAGGTCCTTTTTTTTTTTTTGAAGAGTGGTAAGGTAACTATTTCAACAGAAACTTTCATTTCTGATTACATTTAGCTTTATTAATCACAAAGAGACTCCAAAATTCTATTAAAATGTAATGTTGAAATTGCAGCTCTAATGTAATGGCACCGAGGTCCCGGGCAGACTATCATTTGGGCTGAGGAAGTCAGAGACCTGCTGTGCCTAGGAAGCAAATGACACCTGCCCCTGTTCACATCACCTTAACCACAATCTGGAACAGGCATTCAACATAATGGCTCCTAACTACCCTTGCTAATCACTTTCAATCTCTGGTCCAAACAACTCCATATTCAACAATAGCCAAGCTGACCACTTTCTTTCAGGTTTTCCACCTGCTCCCATTACCTGAATGTTAACGTGTGCAAAATGGATACTGGGGTCATTTCCAATGCATGTGCACATGAGGGATTCTCAGAGAGAACAGCAAGTGCTGCATTACACACCATTTAAATAATAATGCGTTAAAAGTGGGAGAAGTATCCCCAACATAGCTGGCTCATTATTGTCTTCTTATAAGAACAAGGAAGGTGCTATTTGCCTACAGGTTAGGTGGAGAGCAGGAAATCAAGTGTCTGACAATTAGGATGACTACCAGTCTCGTTAACAACTAAGATTGACAGCAATGCTCAGGCCTGCAACTCATTTTAATGAACTAGGAAACTGATGACAATGATAGTCAATGAATTGTTTTGTACAAGGAATGACGGTGAGGAGTGTGGGGACCCTAGACAGGTGGACACATCTTGCACTGGTCCCAAAGATGCATGCTTGACTCAGCCCGTACACCCCTCCTCAAACGTGGACTTATTCTCTGTCGCCCTGTCCACTTACCCAGAAGTCTGACTCAAGTGACCTTTCTATATGCTGAAGCCCCTACTGACTTCCTCCACTTGTAACACCTGCTGCAATGGGACCTTTCTCCACTCTGTGGCAGGAATACAATGGGAGACACAACAGTCGTGGGCAGGCTTGCAAGGCAACACTCTGCTGATTGATCAGAAGTTCTTGTGCCATTTCTTGAAATCATACAGGATAGTGAAAGCTAATCATGCAACAATGGTATGAGGCACAGGATCCAGAGGGTAGGGTAGGAATGAGGGACAAAGTGTTACAAGAGAAAGGGAAGAGGATGTCATGTCTATGTGTATGAGGCTATCACAGGCAGAGTTGTCCCAAGACTGCCATGGAGATAGTCACGTAATCAGGTCAACAGCGACCAAGGTGTCCCCAGGGCTGCCTCATGATACGAGCTACACTCCATAGGTCATCAAGGAATGTTCTGCTGTGATTTGTGGAGAGCAAATAGGTCACAGTTGCCCATGAGTGACCAGCCCATGGAACCCACAGAGACTCTCACACTCGGGCCCTCCAGCCACGATGGAGTTCTTTTCACAACAAGCTTGTCTCTTCATGGCCTTGGTCTTTCCTTTGCTCAAAAGTTCTTAAAATTTTCTCACACGTAGCTTCTTCTGGTGGTTCAATGTCCATCCTCTCCATGACACTGTGATAAGCTGTTGTACAATCTCAATGGAACCTAACACCTCTTGCAAATTTTTTAGCCAGAAGAGACCTTATTTCTCTTAATAACCCTGGAGTCCCCCTTAATATGAGCATGTAAAAAAAATTTTTTGAATGGATCCTTGTTGAATTAATAAATGCAAAAATATACTGAACCAGCAAATCTTGCTTACACAACTGCAAAGTGTTCTCTCACACTCCCAAGAGTCCCCTCTCCAGCCAGAAACAAGAGTGGTCTTTCTGATACTCTTGTCCAGCTTCAAACATTTTAATAGATTCTCTTTGGAATTAAAAAAAAAAAAAAAATTTTTTTGGGCCCTCCCTGGTGGCGCAATGGATTAGGACAAAGCACTGCAAGTTAGCCGAAGCCGCTTCAGTGTGAGTTCAATCCCCGCCTCGGAGGTGACACAATTGACCCCTGTCTCCATACTGCTCCCCTCAGCAGTGTATTTCAGTTAATCTGCCTGTTCTGCTCCCCACTCTGTCTCCGGTGAATCCTCTCACCGCCCCTGCACCTCTGGCATGTATCCCAGTTCTGTGTACATAAATAAATACATCTTAAAAAAATAAATACCCTTTTTCAAGAGCCAACCAAACCTGATTCCTATTTCAGCCTCCTCTTTCCCCTTCCTCAGGATCATATCAGCTCATGCCCTCTGAGGGATTACTGTTGCTTCCATAGTTATTCTCTGGCCTCAGCAAGAATGTCTGCTTCCTAATCCTGGCCCAACTCAAAGAGTCCCTCCTCAAAAAGCCTTTCCTGACCACATTAATCAAGTTGGAATCAGATAAAAAAAAAAAAAGGCTAGGATTATGGCTGACACTTAAATACATGTATTTAATAGAGAAGACATAAATTAAGAATGCAGAAATAAAGTAATTTTGATTTGGAGGAATAAAAATGGTTTCCATCCATTTATTAGGATGGTTAAAACCACATCTCAATTTGATAACACTAAGGGTGTTACTTACATGTTAATTTTTCTAGAATGTTATTTTCTAGTTAATAAATATAAAAATCTTCTCTACCATAGTTGATTGGGACAAATGTGTATACTTCCATCATGTGGGAACATAGGGGTATCACATTATTTTTCAATGAGTCTCAGTTACCTTTATTCTCTTATTTACATTTAAACAATTAATGTTTTTTCTCATAATCTCTTGAACAATTCTGTTTAATGCCCAACATAACATAAACAGAAGAACAGCAGAACTTCAAAACTTCAGTTTTGCCTTTTACTTTATTCATACTTACGATCACAAATGATTAACATAAAAGTTTGTGTCATCTGTAAACACAATCCTCACTGTTCTTAACAACTGAGGCATAAGCACAATAAAAGGAGCATCATCATCAAAGCAGAATATATGTCTGAAAAAAGAACTCCCTCCCTGGAGATAGTAGTAGACTCTCTCTTTACAGAACTGCTGTTCATGTAAAGTTTCCTTATAGCAAAAGGGTTGGGTTTATTCCTTACAGAGAAGTCATACTAAATATCAGCTGAAATTTAAAATGTATGATTTAACTTTTATTAGTTTTCATTAAAAAAAAAATCTTAATTCTAGCCCTCCCTGGTGGTGCAGTAGGTTAAAGCACAACACTAAGAAGCTAAAACCAATTCAGTTCGATCCCCACCCTGGAGGTGATCCACATGGTGCAACAGACCTCTCCTGACTCGCCTGCTGCTCCCCTGAGCAATGTACTTCATCAGTCAGCCTGTACTGCTCCCCACTCTGTCTCTGGGGAATCCTCTCACTGCCTCTGCACCTCTGACCTGTACCCAATTCTGTTTGCATAAATACATAAATCTTCTGTATGCAAAAAAAAAAAAACCTCAATTCAATAATTATGCCAAGAACTCAGCTACATATTGGCAAAATAGATAAGGTAATAGATACCAAAATGGTAGCTAAAATACAGTGCTTCAAATGTATACAATCTTTTCATATTATTCAGCCTCAACAAAGTGTTTTAGCTGTAATAAATGTTCTTGAGAACACAAAAATGCTTAATTTTTCAGTAACTGTAAACATAAAACCAAGACATAAAAAGTTCAAAGACATAAATCAAAAGTTATTAAAACTGGCCCTCCCTGGTGGCGCAGCGGGTTAAAGCACAGCACTGAGAATCTAAAGCCGCTTCCTCATGAGTTCGATTCCCGCCTGCCCCGGAGGTGACCACATGGCGTGGCAGACCTCTCCGGACCCGCCCGCTGCTCCCCTCAGCAGTGTATTTCGTTGATCTGCCTGTTCTGCACTCCACTCTGTCTCTGGTGAATTCTCTCACCCTCCACATCTCTGGCCTGTATCCCAGTTCTGTATGCACAAATAAAAAAAATAAAATCTTTAAAAAAAAAAAAAGTTATTAAAACTGAATCCATCCTTATAACTTACTGACCTAGTGCCCAAATAACTACAGAGAACATATCTGTATATTCCTATATCCTTATTTTTTTTCAAATTTTGATCTTTATACAAGAATAGAGGTCAAATATCTCTTAAAATACTAACACATACATTCTATGGTTGGATTTATAAAACACGTGTAGGTTTTCATCTTTTAATTTCTAGGTAGTCTTATTTTACTACAGTTATTTAAAATGAGAGGAATTCGGACATCCTTTGACAATCAAGCATATTCTGAACTGTTCTTTTTCTGCTTACAATAATTGAATGCTGGATTTCATCTTTCAAATAAAATATTCTTATAGTGAATAAAACTATTAAAGTTTCTATAAATCAACAAATAAAAGAGCATATAATGGAAAAGGAAATGAATGGTCATCAGAAATTTCTCTCTTATAAATGGTTTTGAAAGGTAAATAGGGAGGTTTCTTTGCAGCAAACAAGCATGTAATATAATAATAGCATAGCTGATGTATATACATATATATAGCTCTTATTTAAATCCATCTCAGTTCCAATCTGTTCTTGCAAGTATTATTTCTTCACTGGTTATATATTTAACAACATTGCCCATGAACAAGAGTTTTATAAATTCATAATAGCCCACACACAGCTTGGCCATGCGTTCTTTAATTTTATTTAAATGTTCAATTATTCTCCAAAATTTCTAAAGAAATACTGAGATTCTGCCACAATTCTGCATCTCATGCTATTCAATCCTTTATTTCAAGAAGGAAGTAATTCAGCACAATAGAACCCAGACCAGAACAGTAATTCACTGAGCAAATATATTCCATCGCAAGACATTGGTCCTCCGGCATGATGGTTTCTGGGTGTGAGAGCTCAAGAAAGAGTTGAAACTAGTGATGGAAAACTGATTCAGTATCAAATTGTGCTCCAGAGACCAGCTATAGAATTTAGTTTGTGAAATAAAGGCACCAGAAATAAATGAGGAAGAGAGAACCTTCCATGAGTATTCATTAAAATCCCTTCTTTATGAGTAACTTGACATTACCCCAAGGCTATGTAACTAAAAAAACAAACAAACAAACTGTGAAATCAATTGTAAGTGAAACAAACCCTAGCATACATATTAAATAAAATAAACATCCGCTCATGCCATTGTTTTTCACTTTCCATTGTAAAATTGAAACCGGCATTTACACAGCAAATTCTGAAACATATGTTTCTAAAATAAGACAGACACAACAAAAGGAGGGCAATGGATCTTGGGAGCTTCACATTATTGCCTCTCACTAGGATTAGAATCCCACTGACTTTATTTTGCTGAGAAAGGTAAAGGTACAAATTTCCAGGTCAAGTGATTCAATGATCAAGGAATAGAGGGGGAAAATCACTAGATGAGAGCTGTAAGACCTGGATACCAATTCATTTTCTGCATTTGATTAGCTATCTGACCGCTGGGCATTACTTAACCTCTCCAGGCCTGTCTCCACTTCTCTGACAAACTGGGAGTGCCTCTGTGTCCCTCACACCCAAAGAATGAAATGAGAGGTTGTAGTAAAGACCTAAGCAAACTCTAAAATCTCAGGCATTGTATGTATTTATCAATGGAAGCTCCATCACTTCCACTCCCTGCAACGTTCCTTATCCACAGTGCTGTAACAGGAAAAAGCCATTCACAAGTTGCTGAAATGATTAAGTTTTATCATAAGTTACATTCTGAGAACTCTGTTTAAAACCTTTTGTCAATGCAATGGGGAGGCCATACCCCATCATTGGATAGAGGTGCTTAAACACACCCGTTTTTTCAAGAAAAAATTACGGTAGACATAGTTTTACTGACTGGCATAAACCAAATGATAAGATTAAGGTATAAATCTGTGAGGCAGTACATTAAATTGCTTGAGAATTTCACAAAACCTTAAATCATTAAACTACCTAGAGTTGCTATTCTATAAGTAGAAAATTGCATAATAGCACTAATTTCATGTTAATAAACTGAATATATCAAATACATAGTACAGTCGTTTTGGAATCTGAAATTCCTCATCCTCTGAAACTGATCTAGAAAACAACTATGTTTCTGGCACATTATCAGTATCAGAAATAAAATGTATGCACCAATAGAAAAGTTGGGAAAGGACACATACAAACAGCTTATCAAAAATATACCAAAGACCAAAAAGAATATCACCAAGGTACAACTTGCTCAGTATCAAATTAATATAAATTTAAATAACAAGCTTTATTCTTACCTACTCAACTGACCCAAACCAAAAAAGAAACAATAACACTCAGTGCTGAGAAAAGTGGTATTCTGAAAGCAAAAATGGCATCCATATTATAAAGCCTAAAAATTATTATTTGACCTAAGTCCTCTTCTGGAAATTAACCATGGAGAAGCAGTCTTAGATTTTCAGGAAGATTTACATACACAATGATGACTCTACCTTTATTTTCTCAAGTAAAATAGGATTAAATTTTTAAATAAGGATTTTATCAGCAAATGAACACCATGAGATTGTTAAAATGAGTGCTGCATAATTATGGAAAGTGGCTTATTTAGAGCAAAGAAACAAACTTAGAATATGAACATGGTTTGGAAGTTACTCTGTCAGGTATTACATATGGCTGGAATAACATACACATAAATACCTATGGGCTAGTTCCTTAATGTCACTGGCTTCCATAATCCTCAGAACAAGTCCATGAAACGGGTACAATAATTATGATACACAGTTTGCCAAAATCACAAAGGGGACATTGGAGCCAGAATATGAATGTTAGTACAGAGTCTAACACAGTAGCCACTCTACCGGATCCCAGGTCTGAGACAAAAAGTCTCAAAGACAACAGACAAAATGTTAACCATGAACATATTTTATCAAAGGAAGGCAGGTATGTGTTCTATTATTATTTAATATCAAAATTTTCTAATCAAGCCTTCCTTTGTTATTTGCCACCATTTATTATTGCAAATGGACATATTTCATGAAGCAAAGAGTGGGACTAACTTTAGTACACCTAAATGAGTTATCCACCGGGATGGGAAAAGAAGAGCTTTAAGAGCAAGTCTACGAAATAAATTCCCCATGTTTATTTTCACCTCTTCAAGCCCATGAAGGTCACACTGGCAAGCCCCCTTGTCTTTGATCTCCACCTCCTGCTGATCCCAGCCAACATCTTGCCCTATGCCTCTCTCCTACCATGGACTCACCACAATTTTTTAGTTGTGAAGCGCTGCCTAAATACCTGCAGTGTTCCAAGCACTGTTCTAAATGCCAAGTATAGAAACATAATCATCCCAATCCTCTGAGTTCTGAGAAATGCTATACTGATGAAATTGTGTTCTTAGTAGTCCTAGAGAAAAGAACAAAACAAACATTTGCAGTAAATGTGACCCACCACTACAGAACAGGGTAAGAAAGAAATAGAGGCACAGAGAAGGGCAAACTAAATTTTCACCAGTAGGAAGAACTGGGGAGAATTCACAGAAAATGAAGCATCTTTGCTAGTATCAGATTAGTAGGGTTTGGGAATTTGGAGAGATATGAACAACGCAGACAGGGAGAAACCTACCTAAGTAACCCACAAAGTGATGTGGTTACTTGAGCCAAGCCATTATTCGGAGCTTAAGAGTCAAGCTCCCCCTTCCAGGTAGGGGTGGTAGGCATGTAATTAGCATAGGTAGTAGAAGGTGGAATCTAATCATTATTTGATACAATGGGGGTGAGAGAGTAGAGAGGGTAGGATAGTGACTTTTGGTGGGAAATTGCCAACATTGGTTGTAATATTTTCAGCAATTTTACTCATCATGGTAAATTAAATGAACAATATTCTAAAAGAGCAAAACCTAAGCTACTTTGATATTGATTACATGTGCATTTGAAAGAAGATATTTGAAGAATATGACAAGGGAAATTTCTTCCATTTATATGCAGTAATTCAAAGTATAGCAATTTTTATTATCTGAAAATCATTTTTATTTCAAAATTTCAAGAAGTAAATGGAAGGGGGGAAACTAGAATGAAAGAGAGGATTTTGAAAAGAATATTCCACCAATTAAACTAGAGTCTGTATTCATGAAAATGAATTAAAATATCTGGCATTCATCCATAACAACGATTAAAATCATGGTATTTCCCCAAAATACATCAGATGGGTTGCATTACTGAATAATAGCATAAAATCCATTAATTTTCCAATTTTATACTTATCTCTTCAGATGAAAAGCACTATTGCACAAAAGAAGTAGGAGATGAGAGTTCAGTAAATATCTGTTAATTCTGCGTTAGACTTAATTTTATATATATCCAATAGATCGACCCTGAAATAGCACATTAACTTGCTTTTGCTGCCAATTTGTATTTCAGCTAAGCACGGTGCTGGGTACACAGTCAGTACTCAATAAATGCTATTATAATTGGTTTGCTCAGATGGTTACACATAGTCATTTATTTAAATAGTATTAAAAGAGGTTCGCTGGCAGAGATATTGATTATTAAGCCCTGAAACAATCATTATTATGAGAAACTCATTTGACATTCCTTTGTGATGTGAAATAAGCATCTGAGCTCTCACAGCTGCTGGAATCACCTTCTGTGTAGAGAAACTTCGGTTTTTCTTCATTGTGCTCACTAAGCAAATCCATCAACTAAGAAATTCCTGTATATTTTTTTTAATTTAAATAAAATTTTAAAAACACTAGTTGTTATTGTGCCACTGCCCATCATATTTTGTCTTTGTCTCTTCTCAGCAACGTAAACATCTACCACCAGCCCCCCAAA
Source organism: Condylura cristata (assembly GCF_000260355.1). Classification (NCBI taxonomy): domain Eukaryota; kingdom Metazoa; phylum Chordata; class Mammalia; order Eulipotyphla; family Talpidae; genus Condylura; species Condylura cristata. The sequence continues at coordinate 9,396,559 of NW_004567111.1, forward strand.
CAAATTCCATCTTTCATAAAGACAGAAAGGACGGAACCAGCTAAATGTGTTTTCATGCAAAGGACCAGGCAAGTTTCCAGATGCAATTTATAAAAGGACCTTTCGTTTATTTTCTAATCATCACAGTTTGTTCATCACTGTAGGTGCATGAGAAAGAGTGAAAGGAGACTCCGAATCACACACCATAAGTAAATAATTAGGACCTAATCTGTGCAGCCATCCCACTAGCCAGCACTGCCTGCTGATTTTGCTTTATTTATTTAGGATGCCTGATTTTACTGCGAAAGACACTTTTTTCCTGGGATAAATTTATCGCTAATTTATAAGCCAGAAATACAAAAATGAATGATGTAGCATTTTTATGAAAGATTTAAATGTACCTCTGATAGTTATCAACAGAATAAATTACAGTGGACAGTTCTTTGAAAAGAGGACTGGACAGTGATTTCAATAAGCAACTGAAAATGCAGAAGCTGGGGGTGGGTGAAGCCTCTTAAGTACAATAGGCTAACGCTGCACAAAGATTCCCCTTAGAAAGTGGATGATCCACATCTGGGCTGTCACCAGTGGGAGTGCATCACGTTATCAAAGTGAGTGTGGGTATGTCATTCTGCTCATGCCTGCATAAGAGCAAGAGCCTGGAATGGTCTTTCAGTTATTAGAGCATATAGAAGAGCTGTCAGCAAACTCTTACTAGAAAGGTCAGACATGGCTGTCCTCTTTTTAATTTTCTTTTATAGAACTTTATTAAAGGATGAACTTTTGACACTGTGTCCAGGAGCCCTCCCTGGTGGCGCAATGATTGAAGCACAGCACTAAGAAGCTAGCGTCAGCTGCTTTAGCGAGAGTTTGATCCCCAGCACGGGAGGTAACCCACATGAAGCAGGAGACCTCTCCTGTCTAGCTTTGCTGCTCCCTTCAGCAGTGTACTGCGTTAATCTGCCTGATCAGCTACCCACTCCATGTCTGGTGAATCCTCTCACCCCCGTACCTCTAGCCTGTACCCCAATTCTGAATGCATAAATAAATCCTTAAAAGTAAATACATAAACAATAAAACTGGCTAGGGAAATTACGCTGATATGATAATAATAGTAATATCAATGAACACTCACAGAAGGTGCTGTGCTCCCACTATCTGGGAGTGTCTTATCTGGCCACTTCTGTCTGACTGCACTAAGTGGGTCTTTTACAATCAACATCTGAAAAATTTCCCTCTCTGTTCCATGTCTCTAGTCGCTAAGATAATCAAACTGACATGTAGTGTAGTCGAAGAGTCTGCACTTGGTGCTGGGAATAAATGAATGTGGACAGACACTGTCCTAGTTCTCCTGCTTCTGCTCTGGGTTGGGCGCTAGCTAGACAGGGTGGGGAATGAGAGGCCAGCTGGCCATCACTGGGCGCCCAGCACTGGGTTCCCAATAAGGCTGCATGCATGCATGAACGCATGCATACATGAATTAATATATATATATATATATAGTCCCATAGCTTAATTTTACCTAGAATTATAACTATTTTGGACGCTGCTGAATATCATTTCCACTGAGAAAAGAAATGTTCTCTAAGGAAAGTCTAGTGACAGTCACTCTGGAGAGATTTATCACTGCAAGAAGTTAAGATGAAAGTTATAATTGCTTTTTAGAAGGTTTATTATGGGCCAGAAATTCAATGAATGTCCTGGAGTTCTGGGGTAGCACTTCATAAGTTTTTTTTTTCCTTCTTTCAGATTAAAAATAAAATCCATTAATTTAATATACTTTGTAGATCCATTTATTATGACACAGAAATCCTCGTAAATAAAAGGAAATTGACCTGTCGTATTAATTTGTATCTCAACTGCTATATATCACTAATGAAGTCTTCACCTTACTTTATTTTGAAAGTCTCAAACAGGGAGAAAAAAAAAAAAACTATGTGTAAATTATTTAAATACTATGCCATATTCTCTAAGCAAGGCCCAATTCTAATGCAACTGTGATCTTCCTGTTAGGACTACAAAGATGCCATTAACAGTACCATTTGCTACTCCTTTGCATGCATACAACCCAGCCCTTGCCCAGGGGGAGAATGATGATGGAGTTAGGCTTTACTGTTTAGTATTGAAAACTGAGTCCTGACGGAAATGCTTTCCAAAATTTATTTTTATATAGCTATTGAAAGTCTGTAGTTAGTGGTTTTTGTATTGGAAAAATATAATTGATGGGCTATCCATTCGCCTTTATTGTTAGGGATTAAAATTTCATCATGGACAGAATCAAGAAATAATCACTAATCACTAATGTGTGGAGTTTTGTAGTGGTCAGTTACATGGTGACTATTTACCAAATGACCTGAATTAACTAGTCCATGGTACTGAGTAATTTATTTATTAACTTTACTGCCCTGGAAAACCTGTGTTTCATATTCACTTAACTCTAGACCAGCTTTTTCTTTGGTAAGTACATCAAACTTAAGGCAAGAATCAATGACAGCGACCTAGATATACTTGACATGCTGTCCTCAAATAGAAGTATATATGAAACGATCATCAACTTTGTCTCAAACCAGTTTCCAATTATTTTTATCACCACCTCATTTTGGAACATTTGATTATCTTTTTCCCTCTAGTTTAGAATAGCAAATACATGACATGCTTGCTTTACTGTTTCACCTTTGCCCATGGCAGAAATCACTAATCAAGCCTTATTACCTCCTACTCCCATTGACCCTTACTCTTCTTACACTCCACTTATGGCCCATAGCTGGGGTCTGCATTTCAGAGCTGATCACTCATCTCCATCCAAAAATCCCCAAGGGGCAGTTCTTTGCTGGTCTTTTTCTGCATAATGCTGCCATGCATTACTTATTTTCCAATTTAATCACCCCACTATCAATTCCCTATTGAGCAACCACTGGTGATTTCTCTTGCCTACCCCATTAACTCAAATGGGCTTTGCAGTGGATTTTCTTTTTTTTTTTCCCCCCTATGTCTAGCCAACAGTACTGCTCAGGTTTCTCCAATGGAGAGGACTCCAATTATGTCTCCTTAGTGTCAGCACAGGAGAGTTGTCCCTGCCTATGGCTAGGCACATAATGAGATGCATTTGGGACTTCTTTCCTCCAGTCTCCTTCATCAAGCCAATGCCTTCCCAATCCTGTTACACATCCAATCATGTCTCACCTCTTCTATTCTATGTTCACAGAAGACTCAGCCTTCTCTGAAAAATCATATGTTTATATAATTCTAAAACACAGGTTACAGTGGCCATCTAAGTATTTCATTTGCTCTCAACCACTGACACTTCTGGAGCAGAGATTGCTTTCACAATAACACAGTCACACGTACTAATTTAACCTTTATCCCCAAACCCAATCTTATTTCCTAAGGAAATTAAGAGTTGTATGGGGAAAGAATTTGTCAAAACAGGGCTGTAACATCCAAGTGAAGTCGAAAACCCCGCAAAAGGTTCTAAAACAATTTTTAAACAGGGAGCAGAAGAAGTACACACTACCTTAGCAGGACACTATTCTGTTTTCAAAACTGAATATTTAAATAGGCAATGCCACTTACCAAACTTTGCTGTTAAGTAATTATTCCTTTCACAATTATCTGATGTAAATGAGAGATCAGTTTCCATTTTATAGACAAGTCTAGTCCCAAACAAGTTAAAATGACTTGCTCAAACAAAGTCAGCCATAGAATTTGAACAGAACGAGAAGAAACCCTTGTCATCCAGAGCTCCTGGTATAATATATAACTCTGTGAACCAGAATGCCCACATAACATTCAGGCAAATCTCAACATCTTTTATTATGACACATTGCAGTTTTCTACTTGGTCAATTTTTCTATCAATTACCATATTCAAACAACTGCCTGTACTTGAGATTTTTCTCCTGTGAATGTAAGTAAAGAAAATGTGCCTTTTTTTAGAAATGCAGCATTTTGCAATTGAATTACTGAGAATTTAATCATAGAGTTGGCACTGGATTCTTTATCAAATAACTCAAAGTCAGCTATGGTCTCAGGCACAAAATACAACTGGTGAGCTTTTACCCAATTTTTAATTTGAGAATTTTGTAGTCTTCAAAAACATTAAAAATATAATAAAGGTACATAGATCTTTCACCTAGAGAAGAAGTCTCCCTTCTTCTCTACTTTTTTATATTTATCAAAGAATAAGGACATTCTCCTACATAATTACCAAACTATATATCACATACAGAATTATACCACGGATATATGCATACTCTCTAATGTATAGTACTGAAATGACTGAATGAGGTCCTTCATAACTCTGTAAAATACAAAATTAGTATTAAGTCAGGAATTGCATTTTGTTATATGACTACTTTCCTTTAATCTAGAACAGTTCTTGATTTGATTTATTTACTTATGTACTGGTCTTTTATTAAGTTGACATATTTTTAACATATCAAACTAGCTCTTTTGTGAAAGATCTGTGATACATATGTGTCTGGTTATTTCTTAATTTCTAGATATAGCAAGAATGCTACTTGAGAAATGGTACAATTTTCTCATTGTATCCTATAAAGAAACACATAACAGGGCTTCCCTGGTGCCCTATGGATTAAGTCTCAGCACTACCACTGTGAAGGCCTAAGTTCGATTCCCTTCCAGGAAATTGACTCACCTGGCACACAGAACTCCCCTATCCCTCCTGCTACTCCCCCTTCAGCAGTGTGTTTCAGAATATCTGCATGTTCTGCTCCTCCCTCTCTCTCTGGTGAGTCCTCTCACCTCCCTGGGCCTCTGGCCTGCTCCCCAGTTCTTCAATGAAAAAAATAAATTCTTTAAAAAAATAATAATAAACACATAACACCCCACTGTCATGTAACTGATACAAAGGCAATCAATCAGATTAAACCAAGTTTCATAGTTGGTTAAGGTGGTATCTAAACTGTTAACACTTAAGTCAATGAATTGAAAAATGCACGGCAATATTGTTCAAAATCGTAAAGGGTACATATTTTTTTAATACTTTAGCATTAGAATGAAATGACGTTTTGAACATAACCTGTAAAATTCTAACGAGCTGACCAGAAGTAAGCGACACTGATGGATTAGGAAAAGAACCCAGAGAGTGGGCCAGGAAATCTGAATCTTCCATCTGGGCTCTATCAGCAACCGCGACAGAGGCCAGATGGCAGATACAGTTCATTTCCTACCACAGGCCTGGCTGACTTGTGTTAGCTGTGCCAGAGATGATTTTACGGCTGCATAAGGACTTGACCAATACAGCATCTTAACAAATGAAGTGGCATGAGTTTTGGAGGAAGACATGAGGGCTTATGGGTAATAGATGAAATATAACCAAAAATTCTTTGTCGTTCCTCCTCCAAGACCATCATGAGGTAAGCTTTCCCCCTACTCTCGAATTTGCGCTGTCCTCTGACCTGCTGACTGTAGAAGTGACTGTAACAAGTTCTAGAACCTACACTTGAAGAAGACTTGCAATATGTCTTCACTCTCTTAGGACTCTGAGTTGAAACATAAAGAAGGGCATACAGTAACACTGCAGGGAAAGAGACACTTGCAGAGTTAAAACAGTACTAAGTTTGGGGCCTCCCTGGTGGCACCACAGCTTAAAGCACAGTACTATGAAGTTACTGCAGCCACTGCAACAGGAGTTTGATCCCTGGCCAGGTAAGTGACCCGCATGGTGTGACAGACCTCTCCTGTCTCACCTGCTGTTCCCCTCAGCAGTGTATTTTGGTCCATCTGCCTGTTCCGCTCCACAATCTGTCTCTGGTGACTCCTCCCACCCCTCCACCCCACCTCACCTCTGGCCTATACCCCATTCTGTAAGCATAAATAAATATTAAAAAAAAAAAAGTACTACGTTTGGGGATGTTCTGTTTCACAATCATGGATAACAAATAGCATGCCTCTGTTTTGTGACCTGATCAAACTTTTAGCTCTGCCAGTCATCAATTCACTCACCTATGAGGCCAAAGTTTCTGTTAAGGTAAAGGTGTGTTTCAGAGGTCAGGTTCAAGGTGAAATCTTAGTAGCACTCTCAGTTCCCTTCCTGGCAACACATCCCAAAAGTCACAGACAAAATGATATCAAGAAAAGGATTACAGTACAAAGTGAGGATGTGCTGTCTAGAAAACACTCACCATGAAGATGAGAGAGCCAAGGGTTCCCTCACCATGAAGATGAGAGAGCCAAGGGTGCCTGAAGAAAATGACTCGTCTAATGTCATAAGCACGTTAGTGGCAAACTCTGGTACAGCAACTTTTTCAACTGAAGTACCAGATCGTAAATCAAACTGATCCATTAATGGTACGTAAATCTTGTGTTCACCTTGCTGGTGCCGCACCTCAATACCTCAGCCCCTCTATTAAAATGGCCTGTGTCAGGATGGAGATGCACTATGGGTGAGGAAGAAAGGGCCTGGAGCATTTCCAGACAATTCTGAAGGAGAAAGACACCTGGACATAGAATGTCATGCCTTTCTGGTTAGTTTTCATTTCTGGCTCTTTCCTTCTTTACTTCAATATTCAGTTGACCAGGGAATCTCTTGGGTTCTAAATTAAAACACATCCAGTGAAACCAAAAAGCAAAAACTCATACTGGGTTTCATACAGAAGAACTGCTACCTCAGGTTTCATTCATTTTCATATTTGATTGAAGAACTTCATGCATAGACTATCTTAATAGTCTCCTCTCCAAGTTATTAATAGCAAAAGTCTTTACAAAGTAGTCTATATGATGCAATTATTTTTAAGAAGCAAAAATTGTCATAAGTATCTTACTGTTCAGAAACTAATTGTAGAGTCAACAACTATATTTACTGAGTTCAACCAGTAAAATACATCTCTCACTTCTGCCATCACGTTAAAAAGTTTTATAGACAGAGTCTGACTGCTTCCATCAAGATGATAATCTGACCAAAGATTTTGGGGAATTCATTCCTGATGGTTTATTCATTGTCATGATAGCAAATATGCTTAGCAGAAAATAAAGTTGATTTTAAAAAGTAATTAGGGGAGCCAATTAAATAAGCCAACAATCTGCCAAAATCTTTTCACATAAAAGTTAATCAGATATTTATTTCTGTTTTAAATGAACAGAACTTAATGAATTTAAGTGTACAAAGTTAATTGGAATAACACACCTTAAGCCAATGTGGGGAATTAGAAGTGGGGAGAACTCAGACTTAATTCTGATGGCCATTATTTTGATGGGTCACAGACAAATGCAGAGACAAAACAGAGGCTTGTGATCTGTTATCCATTGCTGTGAAACAACTACCTCCAAACTTAGTGCTTTTTACTCTAAGGTCTTCGTAATGCCCAGACTCCCATTTTTCTTTTCCTCTGAGACCTTTTATACCTCATGACTCTTCCCCAAATAGATACCAAATCTCATAAATTCAGTCTTCACTCTGACAATTTTAAATGTTTTGGGAGGTTAAAATATTCAAAAAGCAAAAATAAAGGTTTTTTTTGTATTAAAAAAAAAGCAGAAAAGCTTAATTGGTGATCTTCTAGAACCACAAAGCTGTCACTTGAGGTAACAGAAAATAATCCTGTCTCTAAGCCTACCAAAGAAATCTGAGCTGTCTCCTAGGAAAATGTTCTCTCCTCCTGCTTCCCCTAAAATAGGATAACTTCATAATATCTAGAGGATTCCATGGAGACAAAAAGTATTTTCATTGTATAATGCATCAACATTTCCAATGAGGTATATGAGGACAAATCACTTAATGAAAAGGTAAGCTTTTAAATACACACTTACAATACACGTTTGTTGAGTTAATTAACTAAATCCATCATTCATAAAAGGACAGGCTTGAGAAACAGAGAAGGAACAATTAGCAAGATTAAACTGATAGGGAAGGTTCCAACCATCTTCAAACACACACACACACACACACACACACACACAACAATGGCTTGCTGTTTTCTTAAAGATACATATATTCCTCAGTGCACAATTTTCTTCTTTTCTTTTTTTTCTTTATAAAGATTTATTTATTTGTGTATACAGAACTGGGGTACAGGCCATAGGCTCAGGGGCGGCGAGAGGCTTCACCATAGAGAATGGAGAGCAGAACAGGCAGATTGATGAAGTACACTGCTGAGGGGAGCAGCGGGCGGGTCAGGAGAGGTCTGCCGCGCCATGTGGTCACCTCCGGGGCAGGCGGGAATCGAACTCATGCGGAAGTGGGTTTAGCTTCTCAGTGCTGTGCTTTAACCAGCTGCGCCACCAGGGAGGACCTCTCAGTGCACACCTTTCAAAGCTCAATCGAATGGTCTGGGAAGGCACAGACATATGCTATGATCAAGTTCGCTATTCATTCCTGTTATGATAGAAATGCACTCAAAGTAAGCTTAATCTTATTTCTCAACAAGGATAGGGGAAGTGAGCAGACTCCAGAAGAAAATTCAAAGGAGTAAAATAATAAAGGATTTATTTCACATCTATTTTAAGACTGTTAACTAAGTAGTAGTACAATAAAACCTTCCAGAACTTTGCAGATGGAAATAAAACCCAGGTTGGCTACTCAGTACAGTACAGAACTAAGAACAGGTAGCCTGAACCCAGGGTGCCCAGCCCTCCAGTTTCTCTGCTGTTTTCCGCCAAATATATTCTGTGCATCAAATGCAGTTACCTTTACCTTTCATTGAGTAAGTAAATGACAGAGGGGATCCAGAGAGCATCTTTTTCTTTCCAGATTTAAGATAATTCATTAAGAGTAACACAGGGAGGACCCTCCCTAGTGGCTCAGTGTGTTAGGGCGCAGCACTGCAGGCTGGCCGCAGCCTCTTCAGTGTGAGTTCAATCCCCAGCCCCGGAGGTGAGCCACATGGCATGGCAGACGTCTCCTGACCTGTCCACTGCTCCCCTCAGCAGTGTACTTCATCGATCCGCCTGTTCTGCTCCCAGCTCTGTCTCTGGTGAATCCCCTCACTGCCCCTGCACCTCTGGCCTGCATTCCAGTTCTGTGTGCATAAATAAATAAATCTCAAAAAAAAAAAAAATGAGCAAGAACGTAGAATCTCAGCACTGACTTCTAATTTTGGGGTATTTCACTTCCGATTGCCCAGGCACTGATGAATTTGGCCCTGGAGAAGGAAACAAAATGGGAACCGAAATATCATCTTAGAGGGAAAGTACAGCAAAAAATGGTTCAAGAGTCAGAAGCCCCAGGTTCATACATATTCGCATTCCCCTCTAGCACTACTATTCCAGCAGGCTCTTCAAAGAGCTTGAGAGGATGTAAGATAAAAAAGAAAAGGTCATGGGGGTTCTAGGAACACTTGGCCTTGCCCTGTGGCACAGGTCCTGCTTGCTAGCCAACTTCCTATGGATGCCCTTCATCAGGCTAAGCAAACAACGCCTCCTCTTCTCATAAAGATTAAATAAGATAAATGTGTAAAACACCAAAATGCCAGGCATAGAGCAGACACTCAGATGCTAGAATCCTTCCCACAACCTTAAGGATAACTTATTCCCCTGTAAAATATGGATAAAACCTACTCTGTTTGACTAGGGTTTGTTGTTAATAAATATTAACCCAGGGGCAGGAATATAAGTAAATAAATAGAAACACATTATCATTTTAAATGTATACACATAGCAAACCAGCCAACACTTTGTAAAAGCTTGTAATGGAAAGCCTTTTCTTAAAGACATTGTTCATGCTGAAAATGCAAAAATATTACTCCGAAGTTTATTTTCCTGTAGCTCTTTCCTCATGGGGAGAGATGCATGGTCAAACCTTACCCCACCCCTCAGGCTCCTAATTACCATGTTGGGGATTAGACACCAGTATTTGAAAGAAAATCATTATGTGTGTGTGTGTTTGTGTCAGTGTGAGTGTTTATGTGTGTCTGTGTGTGTGCCACGTAGTATAACTTGACTTCTTAAGAAAAACTGTAGTAACCCCCAATTGGAAAGGCACCTTTTCTGACGTCTGCAGGCTCTGTCTGACTCATTGTCCTCACTACACTCTGGTTCCACTGGGTTTAAACAGTGTGGAGTGCCTGTTGTCTGTGACCTAGGTACCAGAGACAGCGCAGGTACACACAGAAAACCCACACATACCTCTGCTCTCATACCATTTAAATGCTATAGGAGAGTAAGGAAATCATCTTATTTTTACTTGAAATTAAGGCTTGAATGATGCTGTGCTGAAAAACAGTTGGAGGAGGAAGAACTCTCAAGAGAAGGCCTTCTATCCATTAGTGCCTGGAGCCAGGTTCTTCCTGCCCATGGGAAGTTACAGGCGTGTCCTACCTCAACTCCCCAGATGAGCTTCCAAACTCTGTTACTGTCATGCACTGAAACCTTTATAGACTTGCCCTAAAGTCATTACCACAATTTGCAATTATTTCAACCCTCCTTGGGGTCAGCAGGATATTGTCAATTTTAGGAGATCAGGGATCTTCCCTTTTAATTACTTTTATTTATTTTTTAAAGATTGATTTATTTATGCATACACAAATTGGAGTGTTGGCCAGAGGTGCGAGGGGGTGAGAGGATTCACCAGAGACAGAGTGGGGAGCAGAACAAGCTGATTGACTGATATGACTGCTGAGGGGAGCAGCATGTGGATCAGGAGAGGTCTGCAGCACCAAGTGGGTCAGCTCCCTGGCCACGGATCGAACTTGGCTCTGGAAGCTTCATACCGCTTACCCTTGTGCCATCAGGAAGGCCCTCCCTTTACTCTTTAAACTGTTGCAACAAATTGTTGGCACTCAATCAATGAGTTGAATGGTCGAAGAAAGATAAGACAAGTAAAAAGGAAGAGGAAGAAAAAAGAAGGAAAATAAAAAGGAAAGGAAAAAGGAATTAGTAGAAGGATCGGAAGGCCTCAGACTCTCACCTGAAAAGGGCCAGTGAACGAGACAGAATCTAAAATCAGACAGGAGCCTCTGGAAGCGCACAGAGAAACCAGAGCCCGGGACTGGCTCATCAGGGCAGGGCTTCTCACAGACTGCCAGGAGCAAGGCTCAGTATAAAGTATAGAAAATCAGACAGCCAGATTAAAGCAATTCCTGGCAGAGGTACAAGGTGAACATCATGAATCCCCAGGTGAGAAAAGATAAACAAGGACACAAAGACCAGATTGGATGAGCTGAGCCTAAAATAAAAGTTGAATGCTAAAAAAGCAGGCGGTCAGCAACCACCCAAGGGCGAGTTGCTTCTCCTATACCCAACTGGGGCTGGCAGGCAATCCTTGCAAGCCAGTCCTGAAAAGTTTCATTAGAACAGAAGGGCACGTCACGGTCCACGCTGTCTTCAACTGTTGGCAACTGAGAATAATGCCGAGATGAGCCTAGGGCAGAAGTACTGAGAACTCTCCAGAGAAGTTCTTAGCACAGAGTGGTGCCCAGATCTGCTCTCAGACAAACTCAGTTCAGAATCACAACCCAATCACCGGGTAGGCAAAGGAATTTAGGAGTAAGGGTCAGGCATGAGACAGTCTCCATGTCTTTAGAATGCTGATAGAATGTCTGCCCTGCAAAGCTGATTGGAGAATTAAAAGCAAGAACTCGTGTCAAGTGACAGCATAGTGCTTGGCTTGGCCAGAAGATGAATGCTGGAGACTGTGAGCTTCTCTTAGAAGGATGACTGCCCTGCGGCCTAGAGTGAGGCCTATGATCGATGTCCCACTCAACAACACACCTGCTAACAGCTGTCATGGAAACCTGGACTGTTTCTGAAAAGTTGAGTGGAATTTACAAAATTGAAAAAGGAAGCCCCTTACTCCTGACATCCACCATTACTTATTCGGAGCAGATCATCCCCGGGGCTGCCATCCAGCCCAGCCCAGAAGTAAAGTTGACTCCTTCATTGGAAAACCTTGCAAGCAAACTTAATGAAGGGTAACTGCTGGTGAGATGTTTAAAAGTAAAAGGAACACACATGTTTCTGCTCCAGTGAATGCAGAATTTCTTGTGGGTGGTTCTATTACTGGATTCTCTTTCCCTCTGGTTGTATTATTTCAATATTGCTCTATGCTTGGTGTGTTTTGGGACTGATTCAAGGTGTATTGAAAGCTATTGCTTCAATGTAGTTTCAAAGTGCCGAAATGAGGCTTGGAGCAGAGCAAGCCAGAAGGAAACACAGAACAAATTTACTATTGACAGAATCAACGCTGAGTCCAAAGTATTACAACTCTCCCTCAGTTTCATCTAATCCTTTTCAGATACTTTAGCAGCACCTTACAGTGCTAGGAAATGTTGTCAGTTTGGGCTAAGGATATACATTTCATACTCTGTACAGCGTCACAAGATACTATATAATTATGTTTGGCAAAGCACACACTTTCAAGGTAAGGAAGAAATGGCTTCTGAGTAGGAAAAATAAAATAACAAATTTACCTAGTCAACAATAGGAATAAAACATTCACTGTAGGCTGTGAGTAACCTTAAAGCAGAGTCTTAAAAGCCATACACATGTCTGTGGCCAGCTATGCAATACAAAGCCTCACATATAACTAAGCTCATCATATAAAGGAGGACTTTCTATTCCACCACCCAGAAGTGATCCCAAACACAAAATCTTAGGAAATACAGGATCAACATTCAAAAGCACAAACTTAGAAAATAACATCTTAAAAAGTATATGTTAGAAAAAGACAACCAGTTTTAAAATGGACAGAGGACCTGAATAGATAATTCACCCAAGAAAGTATTCAAATAACAAGAAGCTTGAAAGATGTTCAACAGCATGAATCGCTAGTAAAATACAATCAAAAGCCTTGAGAAGATACCACTTGACACATGCTAGTTATCAAGAACAAAATAATAATGAGTTGATACGAGGTAAAGAAAACTGAACCCCTGTATATTGCTGGTAGAACTGAAAAATGATGTGGTTATTATAAAAAATGATCTGGCCATTCTTTAAAAAACTAAACAAAGATTACCATACAAATTAGCAATCTCACATCTAGTTATGGCACCTTCACAAAAGAACGGAAAGCAGGAACTTGAACAGAAAGTTTCATTCATGTGCTCACGGTAGTGGTACTTAAAACAATCAAAAGGCAGAAACAAATCATGAGTCTATAGACAGATAAATAGAGTGGAATATTATTTAGAATGAATAAAAAATAATGAAGCTCTAAAACATGCTACAACATGGGAGTTCAGTGTCCGGAGCTCTTGAGACTTCCCCTCTGGAGAACACAAGCCACTGAGCAAATGCAGGCTGGAACCTGTGACTATGGAGATGGCAGCGGCATGTTGAGGAAGAAGCAGAGACAGGCTGGGATCCAGAGGGATTTCCACAGGCAGGTGAGCACCATGGGGCCTGGGAAGGCAAGAGATCTCTACTGGGGAGAATGGTCCATTCTAATAGGAAACCTACAGGGGGGCAAAAGAGAGGAAAAGGACTGAGCCTTCCTTATGAGTCAGTCTTTGGACCACTTTGAATATATAGTTTTAAGCTCTGGAAATCAGAAGCAAACTAGCCATTCTCCACGATGTCAGGGGTGGATGCTGTGTTACTAAAATCTTCCATGCTCTGAGAACACCAATGTTCTCAAATGGGTCAAAAAGTTAAAACAAAGTCGTAATTAGCAATAAGTGATAAGGAAACAGAAAAGTGTATGTTCTGATTTCTAAGAAACCTCTGTTAGAACCGCAGGTCCAGACATCAACTTTTGCTAAAGTACATAGCGAAGAATCTAACAGTTAATCAAACATACCTCCCCAAAAGACATAATGAAACTTAACCTTAGTCTTTCCTGGTTAGTGGGTGTAGGCTGAAAGGAATACAAAAGATTTTATGTAGACAATATTTCTAGAAGGTTGTTGAAAAGCGCCATTCCCGATCCAAAAGAAGATACTCCTTTGAAATAGCTGCCGGACTGGGAAATAAGGAAGCATTGTCCACCTTCCCATTTGTGTTTTATTTTTCTCTCCCAGGTCGGCCAGCTTCACCCCTGCCAGCAAGGACTGTCACGCTGAGTCATCAGTACAAACTGGCCTGGGAGTCCCCCAGGGACTTCCTTTCATAATTGTCTGAGTGTGAACATCTTGCACTGGGGTATTTCAGCAAATTAGGAGATCTATTAGTTAGACTAGAAAATTGATCATCTAAGGGACTCCTTAAGGCCATGCTGATGAGTTTATAGAAGAAACAGCAACTGCACTTTGTGCAAATATCTTTTAAGAAAAGGAAGGATAGAGTTTCATTATTTCTGAATAAGCTCAATAAAGTAAAAAAACAATTAGGGGGGACTGAAAATCATTGGTAACGATTGGCTGCAGTTGCCCCGTTAATGGTGCAATCGGGGATGGACCTTTCCAGCGGGTCTCAGAGCAGACAGAACAATGGAAATTAGCAAGAATGTGCCATTTAGTTATTGAATGGCAGTGTAGACTTTTGTTATCAGCTTAACTGAATAGGAAGCAATGAAGACAGAGTGAAAGAACCGATATTCGAGCCTCCAAGATTTCAAGAGAAACCCAAGTCTTTCATAGCTAAGTGTTATTCTATTTTACTATAAATCCTGATTTAAGAAAACTAAGAAGTTGTTTCCTGCAGAGTACCATCTGGCAACAGAACACCTTCTGTAAGAGAGCTGGGTAATTTCGCTGATATATAGCTCAAAAAATACAGCTGAGCAGCTGAGAAACTAGACGCTCAATAACCCCCCATCCTTTTTAACTGTCAAAACACCAAGAGGGTCCATCTATAGGAAAAAAGAAAAATATATGTATTAAGGAATCTACTATAACTCATCTGCCAGAGTGAACATAGCCAATGAAACATGCTAGCAAGATAAGTGCCTTTTAGGATAAACCATTAAACCTAAAAGCTAAGAAAAAAGAAACCCAACCAAGGAAAACCCATTCTAAGAGGAGGTAGAATCACAAAATAAAGTTGAAATTCAAAAGAGTGCCCGCAAAAGGTGCAAATTAAGTTAGCCTTAAGTGGTTTCTCTTTAACACAAATACATATGCATGTCTGTTATCTTAGTGTCTGAAACTGAGATCAAATTAAAAACCTGTATTGAAAGAAGTAATGTTTCCTCTGACTTTTACATTACTGTAAAATCTGGAAATGGACTTCTTTTTCTGAAAGCCTAAGCAGACGTGAGAAATATTGTCTTTCTCTAGTGACCAGGTAGTTGGCATTTGTCATCGAGACTCACGATCAATCTGATGCAGGTAGACATCACTTCTAAGAAGTGACACCAGTATAATTGTATCATTTAAAATCTCTCCACTATGTCCCTGAAAAAAGGACAAGTTAAATTTATACTAAAGTTAGAGCTTAGAGACAGTTCCTAGAGTTGGAGGAAAGAATGGTCCCACAGCACTTAATATACCCTATTCGTTATATTTCCAAATTGTGCTGTCACCTGGTCCGATGATTCACTTCCATGTTAGTACTTCTCGAAAATGAACCACCTATGTCAGTATTTATTATTATAATAAACTTGGTGATTCAGAACATAGAAAAATCCGTAAAGTTGTTCGTCAATCAACATGTGCACTACCCATAATAATGAGATTCCACACTCAAAAGTAAAGAGCCAGAGTTTTGAATTAAGCAATCACAAAACTCTTAAGGAGAGCAAAGGAATAGTGATGTTCCGGTGATTTTCTAGAGCTTTTATAAAAACAGTACATAAAAATAGCAGCGGCCTGAATGACCGTGAATGCAACAGGCAGGAATGGAAGAAAAAGAGAATTTGGCACAATGTCCTCCAGGTATTTTTTAAATCGCAATACTCAAAGAAAAGTGCCGAATTTAAAAAAAAAAAAAAAAGTGACATATGTAAGTTGCTAAAGGATTTTTTTTTTTAAATAGAAGGTATTGGGCATTTATAATAACAAAGAATCAATATTCTAAAAGGAAAATAGAATTAATAAATAATGGCTTCTTGGGCACTGAAACAGAAAATAATTGCCTGTCAGACATGGCGCCCACACCCAAAACCCGGGGGTCTGTTCAGCACACTGCCTGGCTCCCCTCCCACCCAAAGACCCCCCAGCCCGAAACAACAGGAACTGGATCCATTTCGATGTGCTTTGTATGCCTTAGAAGCTACTTTAGCACCTCAGCTGGGTCTCCAGAATATACTATATTGATGGCTCTATTACCTTTTTCATTGTCTCTATAAGTTCCATTACTGAAAAGGAAAAAGCCATAATGGAACAGAAATTCCCCAGCAGCGCAGCTGCAGAGCTGAGCTCTAAGTAACTGTCTCCTTCCTCTCCCACCAGCCACCCCCTGGGCTTTGGCCCCGCTTCCCCATTACTGCTCCCAGGACTGGTTATCAATAATCGCCGCTCAAGCCTATAAGGCAAATTGGAAAGTGAAGCCACCCAGGAGGGGAGGGGGAGAAAAAGAGATTTTTCATTTCCCACCTTTTCGTTTTATCTTTAACCAATTAGATTCTGTTTTCCCCTCTGTCCATGGCCCTAATTTTTTCCTAAACTCACGAGCCCCTTCCTCAGAGAGGCAAGCACCGGTGGAGAAGAGAAGGGGCCCCTGCAGGCAGCGCGCTGGGATGTCCGCAAGGATGGCCATCCTCCCTGCTCGCCACACAAACTCAAAGTGCGCACAAGCGATGATCATGGTTCCTTTTTGGTCCTTTATCCCAGTAGAATCAAACACAGACTTCTATTTTGTGGGAATTGTGGGTTAAAAGTAAGTAAATATTCCCTAGCTTGAATTCGATCTTTTCGAGAATTTAACGAGTTCTCCTAAAAGGGTTTCTTTGAGAGTAGGCATTAATTTAAAAACAAACAAACAAAAAGTAACATTATTTGTGGTGGTTTTCCTTTAATAAAGGCAAAAGAAGACATTAAGGCATACATGTATTTATGTATTTAAGACACGATAGATAGATAGATAGATAGATAGATAGATAGATAGATAGATAGATGATAGATAGATAGATAGATAGATAGATAGATAGATAGATAGATTAGATAGATGATAGATAGATAGATAGATAGATAGATAGATAGATAGATAGATAGATAGATAGATAGATAGATAGATAGATAGATAGATAGATAGATAGATATACACCAAGATATACACCATCTGTGGACATACAGCACATACATTTATATTGGTTAAGAGCAGTGTGTATTCATGCCCAATCATTGCTGATTCTAGCATTTCCTTCCCACTCTGCCTTCCTTCTACTCAACCTAGAAGATTTTTTCATCTCTCTTGTTGATTCCCACCCAATAAACATCGCAACGTTCACCCTCCATGTTATTCACACCCCCCGAGAACACTGCTATCTTCACACCAACATTGCTCGGCACTTAGAGTTCAGTGAACCTTATCGTTTCCTAAAAAAAACAGCAGAGGAAGAAAACAAGTGGCATAAGTCACTGGCTGAACCAGGCAAAAAGGTGCATTCACTCATCCATTCACCCACTCACTCATTCGCTCCTTCCCTCTCTCATCCAGTCTTGGGCATTTGTGCCAAGTCCTTTCCTGAGGATACAAAGGCAGAAAAAAGGGACAACCATCTTGCCCTTGTCAGGTTTATATTCTAACAATGAGCAGAAATACGGGAATCTAATGTCTAACGTGTCTCTAGTAAGGGTAAGGCTGTGCAGGAGAGTGAAGAAGAATCAGCAGACAGGCGCGATGGCAAGAGCAAGAGGCGGCGAAGGACTCAAGTGGTCAGGGAGGCAGCGCTGAGAAGTCAGTTGAATGCGAGGCCACCTGCCCATCTGGCAATCACCCAGGAGCTTGGCAAGAGGCATGCTCTAGAGTATGGTTGGCAACCAAATTCTGCATCCAAATAGATGCAGTTTCTAGAAGAAGATCCTACTAGAAAAGGGGAAGATACTCCAAGGCAAACCATCCCTGCCCCTCACTCAACCCAAGCTCCTGTCCTGGAAGCTGTCGGCAAGGACTCGCAAACTCACACAACTCGCGAGTTCTAGAAGGACATCTTGATGCTGAGTGAGTTCCCTGTCAGGGCACAAAGACCCAGGCACACAGCTCAGTCTGTACAGGGAGGCAGTGAGTCACTATGGACTCACAGTAGATGTCCTGCAGGAAGAGGTATGTGGGACCACTCATTTTACCCACTCAGCTTTCCTTCTACTTTACCTAGAAATTTTTTTCATCTCTCTTATTGAATCCCACCCAGGAATCATGGCAACCTTCGCCACCCATGTCAGTTTATCGATTGGTAGAAATAGCTTCACCCATTATACAAAAATGAAGGATGATATAATGAATATATTTAAAAAAAAATAAAGTACTATTTTACACTTAAAAGTATGATAGAAAGGTGGTCTCTTATTAAGAATAATTGAGATAAGTGAACATAACAAGTAAAGTGACTCCAAAAAATGCATATGTTTATATAAGGAATTGAACTGTACAAAAATATATCAAAGACAAATGTCCCTTAATCTGGTTCCTAATTCTATGTCAAGAACTTCTATTTCAAGACCAGTTAAATGAAAACAGTCATAAATTCTAATCATATTTGAAAATGAATTCCTTATAACACCTCCTTCACAACAGTTCAATTGAGCAAAATTTTAATAACATTTTATAATTAGGTGAAAAGTCCTCCCTTGCTTAATTCTATTCCCTCACTAAACAGAGATAGCGATTTTTAATAATTTGATCTTTTGACAATACTATGAATTGATTCTCTCTACTCCATTTTATTCTCAAAGCATCGAGACTAAGTAAAAGTTGATAAAAATGGAATCAGAAAATAAAACCATCAACTCACATGTCTTTGCTCTGTATTTTGAGTCAATGGCTGTAGACAGTCAAAGAGTGTTCCACTTTCCCCAATTTATATCCAACAAAAACCCCAGGACGTGGCCTTACTGGGAAACAGTTGACGCAGATGTAACAAAGGATGAAGCTGAGATCATGATGGATTTGGTGGGCCCTAAATCCAATGGGAGTGTCCTTAAAGGAGACAAAACAAGAGACACACAGAGACTGAGGGAGGAAGGTGACGTACAGACAGAAGCAGAGACAGGACTGATGCGTTCAGAAGCCAGGGCAGCCCTGGAGGCACTACCCACCACAAGAGGCAAGAAAGAATTCAATTCTAAGGCCTCTCAAGTTGATGCCTCCACCTTGATGCTGGACTTCGGCATCTCTTGACAACTGTGAGAGAATGAATTTGTCATTTTAACACACCAAGCTTGTGGTGATTCACAGGAAAATACACTGTGATATTTCGCAATATCTGCTTCCTGTGTGACATGGATAGTGTTCACACTCATTTCCTGTGGTAAGACTGAAGAAGAGAGGATAGCAGAGGCCCTGCTCCTACCCTGTAAGGAGCGAGTAGATTGAACCATGATTCTGAAGGTTACAATTGACCCTACTTGCATGCCATTAGTGTAGACACCAACACAAAATAAGATGGGTTCCAGTGGGCCTTGCTTCTCCCATCAATTGTATTCTGACAAGAAAAAAAAAAAAAAAACAGAATTGCAATTGCCAGTCTCAGAAAAGTCTGGGGAGATGGAGTGGGAAACAATAAACATTGTTTTAAGAGTTCAAAGAGGAGAATTATCTACATGGAGGCAGCCCCTCTTCTGTTGAAGGTTTCTACCTCCCAGTTAAAGACCGATAAATTTTCCATGACAGATCTTAAAAGCCTCTACAGTTAGTCACTGAACTTACCCTCAAAATTACAGAGTAATAAAGGGATAACAGCATTTGACTGACGACAGTAGAAAGGTGGGCTCTCTCAATCAAGGGCTGTTTGCTGCTCCCTGCATCCTGCAGTGTCCAGTGAGGGGATCAGACCAGCCACTACGCATCTCCCATCATGGCAACGCCATCTGTACCCTTTGTGGATTAATTTTTAGAAGAGGAGTTTGCTTCTCCTACTGCAGACTACATCCACACAGTATTTCCAATATTTCAGTATGTCCAATATTTCACTGAGGAGAGTTAAACACAGTGACTGTTCGTTTGAATCTTTTCAGCTGGCTGGTACTCTGTCATTTACCCACAAAAATTGCCCCAACATACCACACTCTAATAGAAAACTGTCTTTTCCTCATTACTATGTAAACTATAACTAATTCACAGAACTTCACTCTGGAAGATACAAAGAAAGGCATCAATTTGAATTACACAACTAAGTTTTTAATGCTGGAGAAGAGGAAGGTAACACCATAGGGACATAAACAGAAGCTCATGCTCCAAAACATTCATTTTTCCATCTTTTTTAGATGGCTGAGATGAAAATGAATTTGGAACAGTATCTGCTTCTTTCTGTCTCCATCACTGTTTCTGCTGGAAAAGCCCCTGCTCTATAAGCAGTTTCCTCTCATCTTCTTGACTTCCTCTCAGATTCCTATTCAAGCCATATATTTCAGAACAATCAGAGGGATGGACTTTATCTGCAGAATTTATCAAAGCAACTAATGTTGGTTTGCAGCACTGTATGTGAGTTAGAACTAGCTTCTCACCTCTTCACTTGTGTATTTCCATACCAGAGCCACCACCCAAGCACCCAGTTAGAGACATCTTTTGAAATCTCAGATCCAGTGGACTGTCACTTCTTCCGTAAAGTCCACCAAAGCCCACAGACTCCACAGCCCTGCTGACCTCTCCCACTTCACATCCTCCTCCTCCCTGCCCCCTCCCGCATACCTTCTAGCTCCCAGTTCTTTGCAGTCCCCAAGAAGAACCCCATTCTTTGCAGGAATTCTTCAAATTCCCTTTCCATGGACTCTGAGTCCACTCCCATCTCCTATCATCATTTTTATTACCCATGGTAATTCCTTACTGTCTCAATCAGGTTACAACTCTGAATTACTTGTTTATTTTTCTGGGTTTCTCCAGGAGAACAGACGTTCCCTGGTAGCAACGGCCACATCTGTTTCCCTGAACACAGTGTACCTAGCGGCTACTGCAGCATTTAGTCCAAGGTCAGCCCTTGGAGGGAGTAGATGAAAAATGAATGAGCAAACAGTCAAATTTAGGAAAGCAGATGCTGAAAAAGCATCATTGCAAGCCCTACAAGAGCATTTCTTCACAGTAATAATGCAATCAGCTCATTTGCTGTCTGGTCTAATGTCCTGGGATACTGGTAATTACATATATTCACACCTCTTCCTCTCCTTACACTCAAAGTTTCTAAAATATAATACGCAAATAGTAACACATTTCACAATATGTCTAACACAATATGCAAAGTAACTCAAATCTGTTTCATGTTTTAAATAATTATTTCTCTTATCTAAAATTGTATTACCTGTAGTTACAGGTGTTTGTGTAAACAGAGGCAATTTTGCTGAATCTCACCTCATCATCTCAAATGTAACCCACTAATTCTGCTTTGAATTCTTTGTAATTCCCATCACATAAGCATTCATCTACTTAGTGACGTAGTTAATCAGATTATCAATCAGAATTAATTTGTTTTTCCTTTAAAATAATTTTTAAAAAAGAAGGCTTTCACATTTAAACTCACAATGGTAAAATATCTAAAATATCTCAGGACAGAAACAAATTTGAACCAGGCTCTCCCCCTTCACAAAGGCCACCTTCTCCTTTCTCCTGTCTCCTGTCTCATTTTAGTCTCTAAAGCAAGTTGGAGCCACTTTTTAAAAATCTCATAGCTGCTTGAATAAATATCACTTATAAATATTTTATAAGTAAGTCCAGAAATTGCCTTTTAGTTCTAAAACACTTTTCTCATAATTTTTATATCAACAACTGTCTTTATTTTTCTTAGCTGATGATGTCTGAACTAGGAAATGTCATGAGGTAGCCTTTACTTTGTGGTATCATGCCAGCTTTTTATAAATGAGGGTAAACACTAAAGCAAGATACAATTATTGGTTATCGTTAGTTTCTTAAGAGTAAAGATCAGGTAGAAATACTGTCTAGGGCCTCTCCCTGGTGGCGCAGAGGGTTAAAGCACAGCACTAAGCTTAAGCCACTTCCTCATGAGTTCCATCCCTGCCTGCTCTGGAGGAGATCCACATGGCATGGCACTTCCTCATGAGTTCCATCCCTGCCTGCTCTGGAGGAGATCCACATGAAGCAGTGTACTTCATTGATCTGCCTGTTCTGTACCCCACTCTGTCTCTGGTGAATCCTCTCACCCTCCGCATCTCTGGCCTGTACCCCAGTTCTGCATGAATAAATAAATAAATCTTTAAAAAAAAAAAGAAAGAAATACTGTCTAGGTAAAAACAATAAAATAACCACAAAAAAGATATAATGCTAAAGTATTCAAAAAGATTGAAAACATAAAACACTCAGCACAATTAAATCAACCCCTATAGAAAGCATCAATTCCTAAGAGAAAAACATAAAGAAAATTTAAATTAAATTCAGGCAGCATAGTAAAAAGAACTACTCTGGGGGCTGTGAAATGCCTAAGGCAAAATCCATAGGGACAATAAACAGATTTTTCTCAAAGCAGCATGATCAGGGAAAATTCAGCTTTCCAGGGCTAACCAAAGATAGGTTTAAAAACAAATACATAACATGTTCTTCAAAAGATCATTAATAAACTACACACAAACTAAGACAGGAGAGAAATGAGAAGCTGGAAGCCATGTAAGATACACTTTAGATATTTCTTTTCAAAGTCGTTAATTGTCAAGATTTTAATACCCATCAAAGCCAGTGGTGAGATGGTCACAGGAAAAGCTGGAAAAATCTCCAGGTTCCCAAGTCTACATTCAGGGCAAATATTACCATCTAATCCTTGTAGTCTTTCCCACTGATCTGAGCTGTCATCTTAAAATCTTTTTCAACACAGGGCTCCAGACTGTAATTATAGATTAATGTAAACTCCTGGAAATACGATAGCAACTAGAGTCTAGTCTAGTATTAGGGGGAACCGGGAGAGAGAGAAAGGTGTGCACTAGGCAGAAAAAGACTGGGGTAAAAGATAAGAGACAGGATGAGAAGCTGTGTTTCAGGAAAATAAGAGACATTGTCAAAAGTGTTAAAATGGATATGGGCTAATCCTGAAGCCAGGGTTACTTTTTTCACTAGGAATAGAAACATAATTTGCATCTAAAATTAAGAATGACATTCCCTCTAACAAAAATATGGCATGGCCATTTTTAAGATATACATATCATAGCACCTTTTATGTGTTTACAGATCATTGTACTGGGAACACAGCTTAAGAAACTTAATGGTTCATAAATTGGATATTTTATTTTCTTTAATAGTACTTAATAAATGTTGACAATATAATTGCCAATGGCCTTTTTACAGAATCACAGACTAAACAATAATGTATACGTTATGTTACCCTGCGGTAATAAATTCATTACTACCAAATGTACAAAAGTTCTGCATTAAAGATTATCTAAGAATCACATTAAATCAATTGATGAAAGGCAAAATCAATTTTTAAGCTAAAATGTTAGTCCTAATTTGAAATTAAAATTTTAAAACATTCACATGCAATCTATGATTAATCACAAACAATATTCAATGAGGAATGAAAAAAATGGCCCATTATATCATTTTTGAACCTTAAAATATTTAGAAACAGGGTTGACCTGATGAGCATACTCATGTCAATCGTATCACATATAGGTAGACATTGGCATTCATAAAGAATCCATCAAGACATCCCATGGAAGGCTGCCTGGTGATCTTGTCCAAATATCATAAGGTAGAATCTTTTCCTTCAGTGTGACTTTTCTAAAGGAGGCTTTGAAATATTTCTGTATTACAAAAAAATTCAGGTTGGACATTATTTTTTCCTAAAACAGAAATATTTCAAATACTTTGGAGATTTAAGCAAGTAACACATTCTAAGTGATTAAGTTCCTAGCACCAGAATTGATGAATTCAAAGCACTAACGTGTGCATATTGATACTGAGTGGATGAAAGAAAGAATTAATGAAACCATGTAATACGGAGAGAAAAAAAAAAACAACTATCATTAGAAGTTTAAAGATAGGACCTCCCTGTTGGCTCACTCAACAGCTTAAAGCACATCACTAGGAAGCTAGCTGCAGCTGCTTCAGCATGAGTTCCATCCCCAGCCAGGGAGCTGACCCACGTGGCGCGGCAGACCTCTCCTGTCTTCCTGCTGCTCCCCTCAGCAGTGTACTTCATCAGTCTGCCTGTTCTGCTCCCCACTCTGTCTCTGGTGAATCCTCTCACCGCCCCTGCACCTCTGGCCTGTACCCCGGATCTAAATAATAATAAAAAATTGTTTGTTTATTACTAATTAATAATAGATAATTAAATTTTTTTAAAAGGACTTCTATAGGTGACCTCTGTAATGGATGCCATGGATGCATCTGGGAAACAGTGAAATCCACAGATTTCTGTTATCTATGAAATTAGAAAATTGAGCTAAATAAGGTATCAGATCTCTTCCATCACTGTGATTTCATAACATGATACCAAGTAGAAGGCAAGCGCCATCTTATCAATGCCTTTGTGAAAGATAGGACCACCAACTCCCCTCCCCCCAAACAATGCAGTGAAGTGTTCAATTTCTGTTTCCTTAAGCTACATATTAGCAATAGTCAAACTGGCTCTCCAGAATATTTCTTTGAATAATTGATAATCCTGATTTAACACGTTGCTTACTAGATAATGACTTCTGATGACCCATCCCTTTAGGAAAGTACAGAATGTCCAATTCAAGTAAATAGCACAATAAATTACTCCACCCTAAATTCTGTTAGCAAAGACTTTGCTTTAAGCTACGGCAGTATCAATTGTGAGTAAACAGGATCTCAAAGACCACTTTATAAGGAAAAAAAAAATGGGAGAATGGGATAAATGGTGATCTCAAGTAAGCAGGATAAATCTAGTAGATTTTGTCAATACAGTTCATTTCTAATGTTATATGATTAGGATTGATATAAAATTTTAATACCTAGTTAATTTTAATTTTTTTTAAAAATCACACATTTTCCACTAGCACCTCATAAAATTTAAGTCCTAAGACCAGCCTGCAAGATACACTTTCAAATTAGTAATTTTTTATAAAGACACCTGAAATAAAATGCAGATCTTGGTTGAGCTGAATCATAACCAACTTATGAAGAGACTTTAAGAGATTGCATGGAGTTAATACAGATCAGCTTTCTACCTGGAGACAAACCAGGAGCAGCCAATAACCCATAAATCTCTGTTGCATGAATGAATTCACGAACTAACATGTCATGGGGGTACCTTTGATACAGTCCGTAAAAAACAATCATCTTCTTTACACTGACTGAGAAATGAGAAAAAATAAAACGAGGAGGAGAAAAAGCACAAAAAGAAGAGTAGAAACACAGAGTGCAGAAGGTTCGTGTCGCCAACAATTTCTCTGCTGAAATTCGGTGACAGTCACACTCCTGTTCCCCTATTTGCAACTATAGTTGGTAACTGGCTGTTTTCTTCAAAAGCATCTCTGGCTATTGACTGTCCTTCAGGTTTGCAATACTTGAAGGAAATCACAATGTTCTTTTTAAGAATTCAAGATTATCGTAAAACTCAAAAGGGATTTCATTTCCTATTCTCTACAGCTTCGAAACCACAGTTAAATTTAATGAGGAAGCATCCTTGGGATGTATTGTAGTGCATTTTATATGACCCTATCCATTCTTACAGTGTTGTATTTCTTAAAAAATACAAAAACAAATCAGTCTATTCAGCATTTATCCTGGGTCCATTTTCCCAATTCTACCCTGGACTTCCATGCACTTCAGGGCTTTCGAGCAAAATTTGTGGCTAGGCATTGAATGAAACTAGTCTTTATAACTCTGCTGCAATGGATTTTCCTTACAAAATTTTACACTTCTAATTTAATTAGCTAAAATCATTTGTGTGATTTAAAACTCACCTATAACCACCCCCACCCCGGTTTTTCTCATCAGCAATGTTTAAGCTTAAGTTGATAAACACAGGTTATCAGAGAGATTCTTTCGCCTGAATATCAGGATCATAAAGACCTTACTAACATGTCTTGCCAACATTTTCCCACTTAAAAATGCCATCATCTAGCATTAGCTTACCACTGCTTGGAGATGGGCAAAGCAAGACTCCAGGATTGTTTATCTCGAGGGAAAAATTTAACTATTCAATTATTCTAAAACCAATCAGAATTTCTTGGCTACTTTTCCAATCATTTAATCCTATTAATTTAGAAACTATGGTGCCCTTTGTTTCATTAATTAAATCATTCATCAAATTTTCATAGTCTATGGGCAATGTACGGAATTAGTAAAAACTGCATTCATTTATTTTTCAACTGCTTGAAAAATTAGAGGAAAAACAGAATGACAAATTGGAAATGAAGCCCTCCCTGATGGCACAGCGGGTTAAAGCGCAGCATTGTGAAGCTGGTGGGGGCTGCTTCCCTGTGAGTTCAATCCCACCCTGGAGGTGACCCAAGTGCCACCGCTGCTCCCCTCAGCAGTGTGCTTCCTCAATCTGCCTGATCTGCTCCCCATTCCAACTTTGGTGAATCCTCTCACCATCCCTGTACTTCTGTCGTGTACCCCAGTACTGTATGCATAAGTAAATAAACCTTTTTTTTTTTTAAAGAGCACAACTCATTTAGATTTTCTGTTTTTCTGGCATTCAAGAACATTCAGGGAACTACAAAAAGTGCCTCAGACAGACTAGATCCTATGCTTTCTAAACTGCAGAGCCTCAAACAAGTATCAATGATGATTTCGTTCGGGTCCTCCCTGGTGACACAATGGGTTAGAGAAGAGCCTGGTAAAGTAGCTGTAGATGCTTCAGTGCAAGTTCGATCCCCCTACCAGGAGGTGATCCACACGACCCAGCTGACCTCCTCTGTCTCACCTGCTGCTCCCCGCAGCTCTATACTTCATTGATCTACCTGTTGTGCTCCCCATTCTGTCTGTGGTGAATCCTCTCACCTCCCCTGCACCTTTGACCTGTACCCCGATTCTGTATGCATAAATAAATAAATCTTTATTTCAAAAATGACTTTTTTTCATTTACTCTTCTTTACCCTGATAAAAGTAGCAGTGTATTCATAAAAATCTTAGTGCATATGTTACTATTTGGATAAAAATCTGCTGTAAGTTTTGATAAGTTTCTGAAAAATATTACAGCTACATTTTAGGACACTCAACTGAAACTAGGGTGTACAACTGGGATACAAAGGTCATAAGAGATGCTAATCACTTCTTTTCACTTGCCTGTCAGTCTAGTCTTAGACATGGTCACCTACTCACTGTCTTGCTAGTTGAATAAATGGTATATTCTGCATATGGGCTCTGAGTTATACTGAGCCTTGTAATCTAGCTGGATATTTCTCAATAGGGAAGATATTGTATACCCTTGTGTACACTTTAGAAATTTGCAGGGGCCATTTCTACCTTGTAGAGAGCTATTCTTGAGTATTCACTACTCAAAATCTTAACACGTAAGTATATAATAAAATATTCTTATTTTATTTCCCTTTATATTACAGCTTGGGGACTAGACTTTTTTTTTTAATTATATAGATAGGCAAATTATATATCTAAGGATTTCAAAGATAATAAATGACAGGACATTAAATGTTGTTTATTGTCTGCCAAGATGCAAACTTATACCTCTGAATAATATACAGTGTGTAAAGCAGCATTACCTCAATAAAAAGAAATATTCAGAATGAAAAGTTCAGAATGTGAGACATTACACAAAATATTTTATTTTTTTCCCATAAGTCAGTGTCGTGAAATAAGAAACAAGGTCTAAATTTAAGAAGACCGAGGAGACCTATTTATAAAAGTCAGTCAATGATCTTTAGCTAGATTCTGGCTCTACAATGCAATGCAAAAGTAATTTTTATGCTGCTTGGACAAGTCTGAAGGAAATGGGTATTACAATAGAAAGAACTTATCTCTTATTTTCTTAGGTTTATAGCATTAATATAATGCTATATTATATTATATTAATATAATGCTAATATGGTTATGCAGGAGAGAACTATGTATTTGGAAATGAATGCTGAAGTTTTTAGGAGAAAACATGATATCTGTTCTTTAAAATCATCAGAAATTAAACAAATATGGGAAAAAGGTAAACAACTGTTGGAACTAGTTAGTAGGTATAAGAATGTTCAATTTCCTATTCTTTCTGGAGATTTTTGCTGTGTATTTGAAGTACATCATAATAAAACCAAGAATAAAATGATGTTTATTGCGAAAACACAAATGTGTAATACTATCGAGGGCCAAGAACCACAAATCTAAAGGGACAGACATGTAAACACAATAAAACTACATTGTAGAACATATTGAATGCTAAAATATCACCATATACCAAGTGTCCAAAGAACACAATGTAGGGACTGATTTACAGGAAGGAAGAGGCACAATCCAAGAGTGGAGGGATGGAAACTGGGCCTTGAGAGCTCAGTGTGGTTTCCAGGAAGAAACGAGCAAAGGCCAGTCCAGGCTGAGGAGGTAGTAGCCAGGATCCTGGTGTCTTCGAAGCACTGAGAACAAGCAGTTGAGTCAGAAGATGAAGTGAATGTGTGACCCTGTACTTCCTACTAGAGAATTCCAGGAGCTTATCAAGGAGGCAGAGGACAGCCATCAAGTTAGAGAATCATTTCTCTGGTCATTTCTAAAGACTTCAAAAATCTACAATGATGTCCAATCTTTGCCTAGAGAAATAGTTCCTAGAGTCTTGATATTTATTTTTTCCTTATGATAAAATATCTAAGGCTTCATGATCCCACTTCAGGCTCTCACAAGACCTTAAGATGAGAGACTGTGATTTTTAATGCAAAAAAAGGGAAATCAGAACATTGAGTTTATCTCACCAGTGTTATTTGAAACAATCAACCCCACATGAAAATGCAACCCATTGACTCGAATTAAAATAAACATTTTTTTTAACATGTCCATTTTACCTTGTTGCTTCCACTGTAGTTAAAGGCACTCCCTTTGAAACACAGGCTTCCTGTTAGAAGTTTTCAGAATAAATTGTTTATGAAACAGTCTAGTCTAGACAGCAAGATATTCTGTCTTCTATTTTAGAGAGGTGCGTGGAGTTAGGAAACAGCAAAGGGTTTAAAACCTGACACTTAATAGGGAAATACACATTCAGTAATTTGCATCGAATGGACACTGTGGGACTAGTACCAAGAGAATAACTCATTTTATTCCTTCCAGAAAGATGGAAGAGCTGCTGGCGGGAGCAGCCCTGAAAACAGAGATCTACGCAGAGAGACTCCTTCTGTTTTATCTCTGTTGGCTTAAGCCAGAGTGATGTCCTCTCCAGCAGGACCCTTTCCAGCAGGTTGACCCTTCCCCCACTAATCTCTACAGGGCTCCAGAGCCAGCTGTTACTGGCAGTTCTGCCACCTATAAGAGGTAGCTCAGGACCCCCCTACTTCCCTGCCCCTTTCCTGACAAAAACACTACCACATTCTTCTTTCATCACTTGGCCAGGGAACAGATCCTCCTACCCTTGAGATGCTGGTTGCCCTGAGGTTTCACTCCTGACTTGAACGCTCTCCCAGATTTGGGCCTAAGGGAGTTACATAAGCTCTGCTCCAGAGCCCTGGAATTTCTACAGCCTGTCCTGTCCCTAAACCAAAGTGGCCCTTAGCAGTCCAGAGCCTCTGTGAGAAGAAATACTTGTCCTCACTGCAGCTGTCACCTGACTGAGGTCTGCAGGAGATGGTAGACATGGATGTGTATAAATATAAATTTGTACAATGATCTACTGGTAGTAAGATTTATTTTATTTATTTTTGCATACAAGAACTGGGGTGCAGGCCAGAGGTGCAGGAGTAAAAGGATGCACCAGAGACAGAGTGGGGAGCAGACTAGGCAGATCCACTGAAATGTACTGCTGAAGGGAGCAGCAGGGCGACAGAAGTTTGCTGTGCCACATGGGTCAGCTCCCTGGCTGGAGAAGGTACTCATGGTGCAGTGGCTGCAGACAACTTCATAGTGCTGTCTTAACCCTTTTCACCACTAGGGAGGTCTTATTTTACTGATATGTTTTAAATGGAAGCAACATTAGTTAACAGAGTCATATGCGACTAGAGGTGCAGATCGCCCCCTTCAGGTGTATGTTACCACACCCTCCACAAAGGCATCCACAGTCCTCCACCATGGTCCATTACGCCCCCTTCCCACTTCTCTTCCCCCTCCTTCTCCCCATCTGGGAGCCTCAATTCTACAGTCCAATTTCTAAGATTTGTTATTGATTTGATTTAATCTGACTTTTTGCTTGGTTTATTTATATTCTACTGATAAGTGTCACCATCTGGTATTTGTCTTTTCTCTACTGACTTACTGACTTACTCTACTGACTTACTCAGCCCCCTCCCCTCTAGTTCTTGATGGCTACACTATAGAGTGGAATTAAGTGGGAAAAGGGAGCAAAGAAAAGAAGTTAATGGAAAACTTCCCTCTGCAAATACTAAATCGTTTGCATTTTTTTTAAGGATTTATTTATTTGTGCATACAGAACTGGGGTACAGGCCAGAGGCTCAGGGGCGGCGAGAGGCTTCATCAGAGACAGAGAGGGGAGCAGAACAGGCAGATCAACGAAGTACACTGCTGAGGGGAGCAGCGGGAGGGCCAGGAGAGGTCTGCCGCGCCGTGTGGTCACCTCCGGGGCAGGCTGGAACCGATCTCATGTGGAAGTGGCTTTTGCCCGTTCGCATTTTTAATGTTTCCACATTCAGTTTTTCCTTTTAGAAACCGTCATAAAACAAAGTGTTAGAAAGTGCTTAAGCTACTCACAGCCTGTATAGGGAGTGGTCACAGAAAGAGTGAGCCGAAACAAACACACACCGGGGATACATAAGAATCTTCCAACAGAAAAACTATATAGAAATAAGCTTTTTAAATTAAGGTATAGTTAACATATAGTACTATTTTATGGGTACCGCGTGATTCATTATATCTCTATTTTATCAAAATAGTCACCACAATAATTCTAGTCAACCTCCATCACCATGCACAGTTATGCTGTTTTTTCTTATAACCAAACTTTTAAGAGCTACCATGTTAACAGCTTTCAAATAAGCAAGACAGTATCATTAACGCCACTCACCATGCCACTCACCATGCTATCCGTTACATCCTAGAACTTTCTCTTATAGGCAAGCTTGACCTTTGACCCCTTCACGCACTTCCTGCACTCCCACCTCTACCTTTGCCTAGTACTGTCCAGGCTCCCTTCTTTATGACCACAAATTATACTATACTATGACTCAGCAAGGTGGGGTTACAGGAGCTTAGTGACAGGACCCAGAATATCCTGGCATGTGCTTTTCTGGGCCTGGAGCTTCGGGTGACAACGCCCAGGGCAGAGAACAGCGTTCGCCCAGAAAGGCTCTGCTCCTGTGACTTCTTGTGCGCTCAGAGTCTGCAGGCAGCCCTAGGACAGCCTGCTGGCTGGCTCTGTATCCCAGTCCCCTCAGCAGGCCCCTCCAAATGCAACATGCACAATGTACATTGTCGGTCACCAGGGGTCCAGTCAGCTGCAGTTAGGGAGCCCCTAACTGCACAGACAGGTCTTTGAGGCCGTGCTTCTCACTAAAGTTTACTGTTTGCGAATAAATAGGAAAGATCGTTGGATTCATCTGCTATAATTTCCTCTCATTTAAGAGAAATGACACACAGCAAAGGCCTATACTTCTGCCTTTTCCCATTTCACCCAGCATTTGCTGTCCACTGCAGGCAAGTTCCCAAATCTCTGGCCTGATTCTGGACGCTGTGATGAGGGCGGGGCCACAGGACGGGCAGGACTGCCCACTGCTAGCACCCCTCTCCTGCTGGACACGTGGCCCAGGCAGGCCCACATCCGGCCAAGGGGCCGCTGATGCTGCCGTGGGGAAGGGAGACAGAGGGAGTCATTCTTTCCACAGTTGTAAAACGGTGGCAGGAATACACTGGAGGATTTATGGTGACCCACATTTCCCATCCCTCCTTACGTTGGGGGTGGGGTGGTTGGGTGGGGGAGGTGCACCCAGATGCACCCAGACAGCCACGCACTGGCGTTTAACATATCACCCATCTCATACTTAAGAAAAGCTGAGGTCAAAAGAAAATTCTCCTTCTGCATACTAGAAAATCCACGTCCTTAAACAGTGCTCTGTTAATGGGGTAAGCTCTCTCCACTCTTCGCTTGGCTTTTTATTACCTTACGGCACACAGAGACAGCATCTGGCTCGCCTCTCTGTAAGCCACTGCTCTGCTCTTACGCATTCCAAAAATAGTCTAGACTTTTAGTGTCATTTACATCCGAGTCAGAAGAATAATCAGAAAATAATAATTTATGAATAATTAATTAAGCTTGATACCATATTAGAGAGGAGCTATTTTTGCTCTACCAAGATGAGGGTAGTATGGATCTCAAAGAGAGAAGGGGGAGAGCGGCAATTCAAGGAGCCAGCTGATGGGAGAACTGATTGCTTATCAATGACTACACTACCACTGATTGGATCCAGTGTACCCCCCAAACAGGAACTAGAGATAAAATCAAGGACCAATTGCATCATAGCACGATACAGGTCTCAGGACAGTGTCAATTCTGATTAAAAAAAAAAAAAATCTATTCATGGTAAGATTAAAATTAGCCCTAACCTGAACTTGATTTTAAATTGAATGTACCAACATTAAGCCGAAAAATAGCATTACCATTATCCATATTTAATTTGTGAAGAAAACAGGAAAGAACCCCATAGTACAACTACTTAATATTCTTAGCTCATTCATTACCTTCCTTTCAACTGATTTTTCTTCAACCCACTTCCAAAATAAGGGAGAGTAGACTGACGCAGAATTAGAAATGATGACATTAATTCAATTTTCCAAACAGCAATGAAGACCATATTAGAATTACAAAAGATAGACCTCCCTGGTGGCGCAAAGGGTGACAGCACAGCACTGGGAAGCTAGCTGCACCTGCCTCAGCAGCAGTTCCATCCCTGGCCAAGTAGCTGACCCACAGGGCACAGCAGATGTCTCCTGTCTCACCTGCTGCTCCCCTCAGCAGTGCACTTGGTTGATCTGTTTGTTCTACTCCCCAATTTGTCTCTGGTGGATCCCTTTACCGCCCCTGCACCTCTGGTCTGTACCCCAATTCTTTAAGCATAAATGAATAAATCTTTAAAAAAATACTTCAGATAGACCACATCTGAGTTCCCTCTTGCCCTTATTTTTATTCATCACATGGATTTACAACACTGTATAGGATTTAGAGGTATGAGGTCCACACCTCTTCCAATGCATGGATCCATACCATCCACCACTAGGGCACGGGCATGTATAATCTTCCACCCTCACCTTCCGCCTTCCGCCCTGTTCATCATCCGTTCCATGACTTAATCTGAGTGTTTAGCCACTGATTCTTTGGGTCACTCACACATTTACCACACAGAAAAGATCTTTCTGGAAACACAGAGATGGGAATGAACTCACAACTCATCCTCTTCCCAGATGCATGCAAATTCCCTTTGTGTTTGAACATGGGAAACATTCTCAATTAGAATACCTAACACTAGTTTTCATTCAGAATCTCTGGGCTTTTGATGATAATGAAGGTGTTGAAACAGCTTTTCTCTAAAGCCTTCTCCAGACTTACTTGCTACTAATTTCAGAAGTTCTCAATTATTTCTTCCAATCAATTAAAAATATATATCAAAATTGATAGAGGTGCCAACTATTACCAAGGCCATCTTGTCATATGTAAATATATCAAACTGAAATGTAGCACACATTAAATTTACAGAATTCTCTATGTAAAGTCTGTTTCAATTTAAAATAAAGAAATCAGAACCAGCCTGACAGCGCAACAGGTTAAAACACAGCATTATTAAGCAATCCGCAGCCACTACATCACGAGTTAGATTCCTGGCATGAGAGTTGATCCACATGGCGTGGCAGACATCTCCTCACCTGCCCACTGCTCCCCTCAGCAGTGTATTTCAGTCCATCTGCCTATTCTGCTGCCCACTCTGTCTCTGGTGTATCCTCTCATCCCCCATACCTCTGGCCTGTGCCCGGGTTCTTATATGATAAACAATTCTCTAAAAAATAATAAAATAAAACAAAGAAATCCCCAGTTCTCAATGTTTCTTTTGCTCTAAAAATCACTAGGGAAACTCTGGAAAAAAAAAATTATTTTAGAGCCTAACTTTGACCTGATGAATCAGAAACTCCTGGTATGAGTAAAAGATTCCCTTGTGATTCTGGTGATTTCACCAGGTAATTCTGTTGAGGTCATCTACTGCATCCTGTCCCTGGATTATAAACTTCTTGAGGGCGGCAACTTTACCCTTTGCATCTTGAAATTCCCATGCAGGGCTTGAAATAGTAGAAAAAAATATATCCCAAGCTGATTAGCAATCTGTTAAACCGAACTTGCACATGTTTTGGTTGTTATAGGATTATATTGTTAGAAAAAGAGGATAATGTAATAAAGGCCAAAATGTAAGCTTACTTAATATAATTGTAAATACTCAAAACTGACCTCAACTTTAAACAGAGATATACATCATAAATCAGGAATTAACTATGTAATTAACATATAAACCTTTTCAGTTTAGTCTATGTTTTCAGTTGTTTGTTCTCAGCAATGACTTCAGCATTCACTTTTTTAATCTGACATGCATTGTTTGTTTTACAGGGTTTATCAGCATAGAGGACACACTAATCTAAGAAAATGCAAAGGTACAAGAGAGATATTTTCTTGGAATAACACATGGGTCATACTGATTTTTTTCATCAAGTCATTTGTTATTCTTTCTTGGCTTGTTTGTTTTTTAGTTGCTAGAGGAGTTAAAAGTCAAGATCTACACTGATGTAAATATGCCTCTGAATTAGATCCCTGTGTAGGGTATAGCAACAATGTCAAACATTCCCTACTAGGAAGCTATTCATCTGGAAGCAGAGGCTCAGAATGAAGAAAGGAGGTTGTGTATTAGTGTTTATTTCATTATGGTGTGAAATGTGCTCCTTTGCATTTAAATGGACAGAAAAAGACAGAAGCATTAACCTGGGGTTCATTAAAAGTAAACAAAAGCCTGTCCATTGATTACATCCCCCCAAAAATCTCCTCTGGTGGAAAACAAAATCGCTAGCACAAACAGCTGTGTTCGTGTGACGCCATGCTGCCTGAATACTATTGTTTGATAGGTTTAATGTCACTTTTGTACTATTATATACCACGGAGAGAGATGTTGAGTTGCATCCCGCAGGGTGGCTAACATTCTGTAGCTAATTGCATAGAGCTCCATGACAGAACGAAGGAAGGACGACCCTGCATATGTCTCAGAAGGGAATAGAAAGAGATTTTCTTTATAGTCACCCATCTGTCTGGTCACAGTAGGATTAGAAGCAAGTACAAGGCATAGTTTACCGTGTCCTTCAAGAGTGTTTATGAATCACATTGGAAACCAATGCTACCTCAACAGAAATCATAAAATATACATAAAATAAAAACCAAAATGTGATTTTCCCACTATAAGCTCTCCACCAGCTACCTCTCAAATCCACACTAGCAACACAACATTTCTCTTCCTTATTAACAATAAGATCTGTGATATTCTAAGGCTTCAACCAAAGTGAAGTTCCCTTAGTAAACTCCTTAACTGTACGGAGAGCATTCTTTTGTATAATAAAGGCTGAATTCAAGTGAAAAACTAAATAGAAAAGTGCAGAGTAGGCAAGATAATGACTCACATAGCGATGTTTATACTAGCCATTTTTTTTTTTTTTTTTTGGATGGCCAATAGGATGTACATGGCCTGGAGAGAATCTATAGTAATGTATGGCCCATCATCCTTCCTTGTGGCTAGGTAGGTTAGGCCCAGGGACAGTGAGTGGCAGAACATAGTCTCCCAGTACTTCTGGGTACATGGCAGAAAGCAAACAGAGAGAGTCAGCTGAGAACCTTTGTCATGCATTTCTTCTCATTGACACTCTGCTCATTTAAAATGCTGAAGCATTAATAGAGCCTAACAGGCCCAAAGAGAGTGGTGTAAAAGTATAAGTAAGCAAATTAGTGGTAAATAAACCAACTCCTTCAAAGGAACAGTACTTCTACCTCTTTTTAGGCATCTGGAACTCTCTACCTTGTTACTACAAATATAATGTACCCTACTTCTTTGACAGCAGTGCCTATGACCAGATCACATGTCTACTATAAAAATGCGTGTACATGGGCCCTCCCTGGTGATACAACCGGTTAAAGTGCAGCACCACGAAGCTCACAGCAGCCACTTCTCCACAAGTTCGATCCCAGGCTATGGAGCTGACCACCCGGCGCAGCAGATCTCTCCTGACTCTGCCCTCTGCTCCCCTCAGCAGTGTGCTTCATTGATCTGCTTTTTTAGCTCCCTGCTCTATCTCTGGTGAATCATCTCATCACGCCTGCACCTCTGGCCTGTACCCCAGTCTGTATGCATAAATGAATACCTCTTTAAAATAAAAACTGTATGTACAGTTGGTGTCTGGCACTGATACACATTGAAAAGTTGACAAAATATAGTAAGTATATTAATTAATGAAAGTGAACTCCATCAGACTTTGTACCAAGGTAAATATTTATTCCATCAAACCAGAAATAGGCAAATAGATGATCCAATATATGTTTTACCAAAAGGAAACTGAAATAGCCCAAAGTCCCACCAACAAATTTGACTACTTGGAGAATGGACCAAGGGAAACCTTCTATTCTAGGCGCTTATTGAATAGGGATAAAACTAAACATGAACTTTAACGACACTCACTTTATGCAGACATCTATTCTTGAGAGTCTTCCATGCCTTTCTATACACAAAGGTCCCCAGGTCCCCATGTCAGTTTCTGGTTGTCCTCATGCATTTATTGCAATATGACTTTGCCTTACATTTTACTCAGTCTATCCACGCTAGGACCCCTCATTGCCTTACTGGTACCTGATACAGAATTACATTTTAATGTGCTTATTTGTCCTCTGTTATTCCCACAAAGGTGGAATCAACATAACAGGACAGACTTACTGGCCTTGTAGTGATATGGGCACAGTCCCAAGTACCTGACACGTAGGTAAGAGATGAAGAAATGAGACTGAAATGGTTGATTGAGTGACAAGAAACTCTAAGTTTTAAATGTGATTTTTCCATCAAACTACTTGGTGTACTTTAAAACTGTCAATATGTATTAATTTATTTTTATAGTATGTAAATTATGCTGTTTGATAATGAAAAACCAATATTATTTCTCATTAATGTACTAATAATTTACCTAAAACCTAAGTTAACTAGATTTGGATGATTTAATGCATTTAATATTGTCTTTTGTGATCTGCCTTGTTCGCATCATGTTCTATGAAACACACCAAAGGCTCTTCCTTCCTAACCCCTGCCAAGTTCTGCAAATAAAATATTTCCTGATTTATTATCGTCCCTAAGCAAGAAATCAGATCTTTATTATCTCTGGAATAGATAGAAGAGATGCCCAAAATTATTTTAAATTCAGACCCAGATATAAAAAAATGGAATAAAAACACCTGCCACGACCATCCATATGGCTGTAGACTTCATTTTGTCATTATTACAAAGGTAAGAGATAATGTCATATTCATTAATGTCTTCTTATATTACTTATTTTAAAAAGCCTTTCCAGGTTTTCCAATGGGTGAGGCATTCTGATTGGCAATCTCAACATCAATCATTAGAATTGCTGAGAATTAACACCATCACTCTAAATGAATATAGGAGCACAAACTATTGATCTACTCTGAAAGTTTTCTAAAAGATAACTTATGGCATAATGATTCCTGCATGTGAAATATCAATACTTTTCTAATTGAAGATTTACCCTTGGGTCCTCCCTGGTGGTGCAGCAGGTTGGAACACTGCACTGTGAAGCTAAGTCACACCTTGTCTGCTTCAGCGCAAGTTGGATCCCGGCCCCAGAGGTGACCACATGGCGCAGCAGACCTCACCTGCCTTGCCTGCTGCTCCCCTCAGCAGTGTACCTTGTCGACCTGCCTGTTCTGCTCCCCACTCTTTCTGGTGAATCCTCTCTCCACCCCTGCACCTCTGGCCTGTACCCCCATTTCTGTATGCATAAATAAAGAAAATCTTTAAAATAAATAAAAGATTTATCCATAACTTAAAAGAACCAGAGCTGACTATTCTTGTCCCATTAATGCAAGGTTTGGTCAGTGCTGGTACATGTGAAT
Organism: Condylura cristata; assembly: GCF_000260355.1. Taxonomy (NCBI): domain Eukaryota; kingdom Metazoa; phylum Chordata; class Mammalia; order Eulipotyphla; family Talpidae; genus Condylura; species Condylura cristata. The sequence continues at coordinate 9,434,656 of NW_004567111.1, forward strand.
GGCTATCTAAATCCTATCTAAGGGACATTCCATTTAACCACCATCCCATTCCTCACTAACAGAAAAGCAATTTTAATAAATCTTAACTTTTCAGAAAAGTTATACATGATGAATTGCCATCAACCAGAATGCTGGTGATTATACAACCAATCCCCTGTGTTTGATCTTCTATAACTGAAAAAAATCTGCCTTTTCTTATTTTCCCTTGCTGAAAGAATATAGCTATTTTTAATCAATATTTCTAGTGACTCAATCTGACTTCAAATTATGGGATGGTTTTACATGTCCTCCCTATTCAAAGCATTAGAGAAAACATGAGTTGGTGGTGTTTGTGTTTGTCATTATAAAGAATAAAGGTAGAAGGTGCTGGTCAAAATCTATTTTTATATTGGAGGTCCTCCCAGTTAGCACACATTTTTATCAGTTTTTTTCAGACAGTCCAAAAATCTTTATATAATCTAGAAACCCGAAGGACATGCCAACTCTGGGGTTTTAATTAAAAATTTTAAATGAGTTTTTATTTCAGTATGATGACAACTGTCTAGAATAATGAATGCAACATTGTTCCCCGGCTCCTCCACAATTTAAAGGCATTTACCCATAAAGCTTGGGGCACAGTTGAAGGACTGCCAGAGAAAGACAGACTAATGTGTGTCATTTGAGTGATTTTGAAAAGTAGTTCCTTGTTGCTTTGGGGGGATGTCTATTGGCATGTCAAAAAAAAATAAAATAAAATAATGACACAATCTGCATAATCAGTTGTCAGTTAGCTTGGGTAGAGCAGGCCATGGAGAAAACTGACTGAAATACACTGGCTTGATAGATACGGATTTAATGATGATAATTTTAAAGCAAGGGATATTAACAAAAAGATTGATTGATGCTTTGAACATTTCTTTTTATAGTTCTAGCATTTTCATTTCTTCTAATAAAGTACTGACAGATGTCTTCAGTGTCAAAAATGTTTAAAGTGTTTCTTCATGTATCATTAAAATAATAACAAATATGTACAAATAGGCCTACTTTGGAGCTTCCAATTGTACTCAAACTAGAATATCTAAACATGATTATCCTCAACTAGTATTTTATTAATAACCTTACATACTGAACCTATCAACAGAATCGCAATAACACTGATAGACTAGAAAGGCAAAACTCCATTTATTCCTGTTTTTGAAAAGTAAAACATAATTTGAACCACAATGTAAAAGTATTTAAAATGTTCCATTGTTTGATGCAAGCTCATTTAGAACTGTTCTGATTTCTGGGTGGATTGCTCCCTTATTACACTACTATAACTTTTTTTATTAACGCCTATATGATCTATATATCGTTTTTTATTCTTTTGCTTTTAACAGGGCTCTATAATTATACTCACAGTGAGTGTCTTGAGGACCGCAGAAAATGATCATATTTTGTAATCCATTCTACTAATCTCTGTTTTCAGTAAGTGTATTTAGATCATTTGTACTTAATGCAATTACAGATAGGCAAGGTTTAATCTCAGTGTCAGTGGAGAACAAAGGGGGCAGTTGTATTCCCACCATTAAAAACAATCAACAATGTATTCCTTCTCCTCCTCATCAGGGTCTGTAAAAGGCGGTCTAGTAAAGGATGAGCACTCCACCACAACCCACAAATAGGGAAGCCAACCCTCCCCAACATGGTGCAAGTGGGAGTTAATAGGGAACCAGAATGACCAATCATTGTGTATCATTCAAACTCTCCTCAAAAGAAAGCCGGAATAGGTATTTTAATTTCAGGTAAAGCAGAGCTAAATGCAAAGAAAATTGTCCAAGAAGAAGAGGACACTATATATCATATAAAAGGCTTAATATGCAATAAAAACATGGGTACATTAGATGTGTAAAGCAAACAAAAGCTACAAAATATGTAAAGGAAAACAGGAAGAGAAAACAGGTGTAACAGCAATTACAGCAGCAGATGTCAACAACCATCTCTCAACAGTAAAATGAGTAGTAGACTGAGAAGCAGCATGGATATAGAACTCAACACCACCAAACACAAGGATATAATTAGCATTAATGAAACACTTCAGTCAATAATAGAACACACATACTATTCAAAGGCTCATAGGACTTAAGACACCTAGACCTATTACCTGAGCAATAAGACATAAACAACCCTTAAAACACTGAAGGAATTAAAAATATACAGTATGTTTCTCTAGTTGCAATGGTGGAGTCAAACTGGAAATTGACAACTAAAAATCTCTGCCTATTCAGTAACTGAGCAACACACCTTAAAGTAATCCTTGGGTCAAAGTTTCAAGGGAATTTTTAAAAATGCATTTATCTGAATGAAAATCAAAATAGGTGGCTAATTTTAGCAAGTTAAGCGATTTAATACAGAGATAATATCTGAAAAGGAAATTTCTTAGGAGGAATTCTATTAAACAATACACAGTTCCCAGTATCAGGAGTAAAACAGAATATAAATAGGTGATGTCACTTTCTTCTCTCTGTCATATTTAATATTTGGTGTTAGATTAATATTCTTTAAGAAGTATTAAATTTCTAACAATAATTTCAAAAGTAAGTTGTTATAGAAATTTTGAATGTGCATGTCTTTAAGTTGTACTACTGAAACTTCAACTAGGGAATGAAATATTTTCTGAAGATGATGAAATTTTATGGCTGAAAGTACAACTATTGAATAAGATCTCCAAGGGCTGGAGCAGCCTGGGGGTAGTCACCAGCATATTTACCCCATCAAGGACAGTGTCCAGTGTATCGCAAGACAGTCAATGTTTGCTGTATTAATAACTGAGAGAGTCAAAAACTGGAAGAGGTGTAAACAGTGAAAGTTAGAAAATAGACTAGGAGATCATATAAGTGTTTGATTTACTTGACTTAAATAAAATAATCCACAAATCAGAGCAAAAAAAATCATAGGAGAGACAGGGAAACAAGGAGTGAAATTTGACCTAATAAATATGACATAAATTCTTTCACAAAATTCAAGTCCCCTGCTGTATGTCAACCTCACTCACATGGAACTACAATAGATCACTGCTCTGTATGATGAGAATAATTGATCTGAAACTTCCCAGAAAGTACTGCAAGGCTTAGTAAAAGTAACTGGTAAACAAGCTACTCTTAGTAAAAGGCAGATTGCATTACATTACAGAAAGGAGAAATGCAGGTGGCTTCTTTTAGAAAGTTAAGTGATTTAATACAGAGATAATTTCTGAAAAGGAAATTGAGCTTCAATGAAGCATGCATGTCCTCTTCTACATTATCCGCAACAGTGCATGTAATTTGCACACATTTAATTAACTAATAAAACCTCTATCAGGAATATCAGGCCTGAAAATGTCATTGTTGATGACATGCTACTCCATCAGCCTAGTAGATAGTTTACTTGTTTTTTTTCTAATGTTTTTTTTTTGTTTGTTTTATATATTTTTTACATCATTCCTCATTTTTGTACAATGTATGCTTTCTCAAACCACATCCCATCCAAAGGTCTAGCACTTCTACTTGCTTTCAAATATTTTCTGATTCAAGTTTGTTGGGGGTTTTCCATGTAGGATATAAATTATTAGAGAGTTCTGTAAATACAATGAAGTACGTCGTGATTTAAATTAAAACTGAGGCATATAAGGAAATACAATTACAAGGGATTCACTCAGCCACAGACTGTGTTCTGCTGCAGAGAAGTCAAGCTGTCAACTTCACCTGATAGGTCATGTATCTCTAGCTCCTAGTTCTGGCATTGTTATCCTTGCCCCCTTGCAATGAACCCAGTAAAAGCTTGTAACGTATTGCCAAGAACCTGAAATCCTTAAACAAATGATAAAGCATAAACAATATTTCCCAACCATATTTTATACAACATAGTAAGTTTTTATATGCTGCATCTTGTTTTTCCCAAGAACTGAAGGAATTAGGGAAAGAGCCATTTGTTCTCTGTATTTCCGCATATGAACAGTGTTAGCTTTGTTCAGAAAGCAATTTTAGTTGGAATCTGCCGGGTGGAACAGCTGTCTGTTATCAGAGATCAGTTTGCTATTATCACATCAAAAATGAAGTAATTGTTCTCTTAAGGTAATTGGGTTAAAGGGTCCTCTAAAATGTCAGGTCTGCGATTTACTAAAATGCCCGTATATGTACGATGAGGGTATAAATACCTTACAGAACCTTTCTCTGACCCCTATAGATTTCAGCAATGGGAGTTAAACAGTTAAGTCTCTAAACATTCAGCAGACTGAATCAGACGTCATCCTGTTTCAAACAGGTAGGCAAATGAGAATATTTAGAAGAAAAAAAAAGTCCACCTATTGTTACAAGGCAGTTTGGCTGGTGCTATGGAGTTGCTTCTGGTGTTGATTTTCAAAAACATAATATGTGGCTATATTGAAGTAGTGAGAGTTATCTTAGATAGAGGTTAGAGGTTCTAAAAAGTCTGGTCCATAGAGCCCATGCTTGGCCTGATGTGGAAAGGATGTGGTCCAGAGTAACAGAAGTTAGAAAATCTTAAAGACTTACTTCAGGACAAGTGTCAGGAAAAGATGGCAGGGAGAGTGGAAGCAAAATCACAAGTTCCTCTTTGGAGCGATGAACTTGCAGGTGACCTAAGAGCTCCTAATAAAGATATTCTGCACCAAGTTCTAAACAGCTTTTAAGAGAGGTTAGAAATGGGTGAAAGAGAAGGGAGCTTGTCATTGGCCACACTCTCTTTTTCTTTTTTTTTTTCTTTCATTTATATATGTTTCATATCATTCTTCCTTTTGTACAATGTTTGCTTTCTCCTCTCAGGTGCAGTCCCCATAAAATTCCCACCACCAGCTCACCCGTGCACCATCACGAAAGTCCCTTGGGCTCTTCCCTCCCCTGCTAATTTTGTTTTAATAACTTATTATAATTATTTTTTTCCGGATCTCTTATTTGGTTCCACTACACTCCTCCTATAAGTGAAACCATTGGTATTATTTTTATTTCATTAAGACCTCCTTTTATATCTATATATCTATATTTAATCAATCTATTTATCCATGTATAAATCTACCTATGTGAGTGCATATGGTATGTGTGTATATCCATCTATTCACCCACCTACCCAGCCATCTGTCTGTATTTGTGTGGCTGACTCTACTACAAACAGAACTGATATATATATATATATATATATATATATATATATATATATATATATATATATTTGCTTTAAGTTCAGTGGTGGCTCATTTATTTTAAACAAGATTTCCTTAATTGTTAGTGTTTATTATCTCATCACTTGCTAATGAAATAAATAAGGGAAAATGCTTCTGAATGCCACATCACGGCTCAAATAAGTAACCATGAACAGAGTTTTCTTCAAGAAAAGTGGAGACACAGAAATTGCCTCAGTGTTTTAATATTGACTTAATAGGCACTACTGTGATTTCTTTAATAGTACCTCTAGCTGTGTGACATAAATCCTCTATGAACTTTACTTTTCAGCTCTAATTCCTGCATATGGTGACTAAACACATTTTTTTTTCTTTATTCACTGAGAGTTATCTCTTTGGCAATTTGCTAGTCATATTTACTAAGGCACAAAACCCACTGACCTCATTTAATACTTATGAGATGTCTCAGTAGTGCTGCTAATAAATTTTGCAACCATTTGAGAAATAGCTGTGCGTCAGTTTAACTTTGATTTCTAACTGTCCTGACCTCACTTTTCACCTAAAAATGAATACACGCACTGTTAGGCAGAAGTCAGCAGGGTGAGGGAGTCTTGGAGACAGGCACACTTGATAAGCAATGCATTTATTAAAAAAGATGCAGGGTGCTTCGATTTTAATAGCCACTTGAATAGTCCCTTGAGAAATATTTATTTAGGACAAAATGTGCCACCATTGCATCCTGAAGATTGATAAAGTAAGCAAGAACATAAGAAATATCCCTTCTCCTGTGTAAGACTGCAAACTCTCCTTTATGTATAAAGTCGTTTCCAAATTGCCTTTCCTCTCAGCTCAATCAATCCGTTTCTACCTGAATTCTATTTGGAATTCATTAGGGACCCTAGAGTACTGGATGATGAACTCCAGCTTACTGATTTTATTTTTCATAAAGGTCACTAAGACCATCTGTAATGTGTTTTGGTGTCTTACTCCCAGAGTTATTTGGTCCTGAAATGGTGATTTGGTAGCGACTGGTTCCTCCCATCTAGCTCTCCCCTTTGTTGAGTGTACAGCCCTCTATGATCAAAGGAGCTCCATCACAGGCGTCTCTGGGGCACCAACACCCCAGGCACAGGGCATGTCACATCCAACACATGGAGCAGAAGCGAAGGGGTCGGTTGAAATAAATCAAAAGCCTGAGGTAAAATAGAATCTTTTCGGAAGAATTTCTCCTCCTCGCACAGCTCAATCAAGTCCGCCTGACTTGAGGCATCAAGTGAGCTTGCATTCTCCACGTGGGTTACCTGTGAAAGGAAGCTGCCGGAGATAGTATTTACTCCCCAAAACACTTCTCCATGTACCCTGATAGCTGAGGGTAAGAAAGTTATTTGAGGGTGAAAGCAAGCAACTTCAACTATGAATTTGCCACGAACTGGGATGTGAGACTTGGTGCGCTCACAGGCCAGAGGGAGCAGACAGACAGTGGAGAGAAACCAAAGCACCCAGTAACTCTGCCAGCGCGGTCTGTCTTCGTAGAATTCGCCCGGCGGCTACTGCCCCCTGTGCCTGGCCATCTCTGCGAGGACACTGACCCAGGGACACTGCTGCCCCGTTGGCCCTCAGTGACGTAGACGTGCACGGCTCTTTCTGTACCGGCATCCCGGCCTTTCGCTCAGCGCATATACATGCGCACATCCCCATGCAGAACCCTTGCAAATAAAATTGAGATTCCCTCAGTTGCAGTTTGTGTAATTTTTAAATACGACTTTTTTTTTTTTTTGGTCTATTCAGACATAGCATCATTTCATATTAGCAAGGTCAGAACAAACAAAAATAGATCAAGAAAGGCTACATTCAGCCTCGTGCAATCCCACCACCGAGGTCAAAGTCTGGTAGGCATCTCATGAATATCTAGGACATGATGTTTATTCCCCTGGATAAGATTTTTATGTCACAGAACAATCCTACACAGCAGGAAAGGAAACTCTTCTGTCTCAAGAGTTTGTGGGAAAGCGCTGAAAACACAAGTAGGGGATCTGGCTGCTAGAATCTTTCTCCATTTGGCCTAATCTTAGAAACAGGATGGGAAAAGACAAAAGTCCCTTTGAACATTTTCCTTGTTTGAGGCTCTAGGAAGAAAATGGGCTCCTATGGCCCATGTGTGGCAGGAAAGTCTCAAATGTCCAAGCGAGCAGAATAAAGTGCCCATCAAGTCTGAACTCAGAGGCCACCAAGTGTCCCACAGGCCAGGGTTAAGGTATGGGGTGATGAGCAAATACAAGTCACAGCAGATTGAAGAGGGAATCTGGAGGGTGAGGCCAGAGTAGGCCAGCTAGAGAGAGACACATTCTGCAGGATTCAGGAGAAAAATGCAAACAAATTTCACAGGCTAGAATCTGGCTGGGGAGCCCATGATGGCCACAGCACATGCACCCCGGAATCAGAGCAGCAGCCCGCAGTGAGGACCACAATCAAAGAGCCTCCCTGCCTCCCTAGAGACCCCAACATATCTTCCTTCTGCACAGATGCTGAGAAGGGAAAAGAGAAGAATAGCTATGAGAGGGAACTGAACTTTGAACTTCCTGGATATTTTAATCAACAGTGTTTGCAAATCCAAAGCTAACTTGGGAAAGACACATCAATTCACTGACTTAAATCAGTGCCCGTCCTATTTTCATCATGCCTGTCTAGCAGGGTGGGGGACAGATGCACTGAGGAATTAAGAAATCATAGAAAACTAGGCCCTCCCCGGTGGTGCAAGGTGTTGAAGCACAGCACTATGAAGCTACCTGTAGCCACGGCAGCAAGAGTTCCATCCCCAGCCAGGAAGGTGATCCATATGCTACAGCAGACTGCTTCTGTCTCAACCTGCTCCCCTCAGCAGTCTATTTCAATCTCTCCATTCTGCTCCCCATTCTGTCTCTGGTGACTTCTCTAAACCCCCAAACCCTCTACCTCCCACCTCTAACCTATACCTCAGTTCTTGTATGCATAAATAAATAAATCTTTAAAAAATAATAATAGAAAACACAAAATATTCTATTAATTCCAGCATTCATGCATAGACATGACATAATAGGGATCTACTTTGGAGATACATTTTATATGCACCCAAGTCCTTCAGTTAGACTAACACTTAAGTTAGGTCAACTCACCTCTCATTCTTGTTGCTTCGTGCCTGCATTTTCTACGACAGGTATTTTGCCAGCTACTCACAATCCGCCACTCCCGGACCCTGGTAAAAGATCCACAGGGCCAGTGCCCTCATTGCCAACCCTGGCTCCTGTCTGTCTCCCTGACCACGGGAGCCAATTACACAGATCGGCAGATCCATGCCCCAATCTATCTCCAAACCGCTCTCCAAACTTTTCTGATTCCCTAAGTGATCTTCCCAATGGGCTTCCAAAGACTCTCCCAGTCATTACCCCTACTCAGCAGGGACCCCACTTTCTCCTGCTCTTATAAAATTAAATAGAGAAGTTCTAGAATGTAGCTCCTTTTCGGACTCTATCTAGAAGTGGCGCATTTTCGATACTATCATGTTTCAGAACTTCTCCTTTGAAAAATACCCTCTGCTCTCCCCGGTGGCGCAGCCGCTTAAGGCGCAGCAGTAGGAAGCAAAAACCACTTCAGCATGAGCTCGATCCCCACCCCAGAGGAGAACCCACATGGCGGGCAGACCTCTCCTGACCCACCGCTGCTCCCCTCAGCAGGGGACTTCGTCAGTAGGCCTGTTCTGTTCCCCACTCTGTCTCTAGTGAAGCCTCTCACCGCCCCTGAGCCTCTGGCCTGAACCCCAGTTCTGTATGCACAAATAAATAAATCTTAAAAAAAACAAAAATCCTTTTTCCCGTGTCACCTGGGGTAAAAATTCAGTATCTAGTAGAGCAAATGTGGAGGAAAAGCCAAGAAACACGTTCATTTTGACTTTTCCAGCATGTTCACTGTTTTAAAAATTGTGGATTTTTGCACAATTCCCTGTCATTTAAGATGGTACAGCACTGAGATAGAGGAAGCAAATGTTCAAATGGTCCACACCTACTCTGCTCCTTGCAAAAATGCAACGCCACAGAGAGCCCTGCGCTGGATGTTTGCTGGGCTTTAGACTTACCCCACTTCCTCCAAAGTTCCCTGGCTCACATGAGTCGGGTTTATTCCCATTCCTGCCCAACTTCTGAATTTCTGCCTTCAATGCCTCAGACACATTCTCCAAGTTTCAAAAGCCCTTGAAAGTGTACTTAATATCTGAACTCCAGACATAACACCATTTCGAGATTTATTCTGCTCTTTCAGCTTGTATACTCAAGTATTTCACATGTCAAGTATCTGTTTCTTATAAATGCAGATCCACAAAGAGAGATACACACAGACATAGGTAACTTTTTTCTGTATTCTTGCAATTCCAAAACTGTATTTAAATTAAATACAATTAAAACAATGAACTATTTACCATCCATTACTGCCAATGCTCTAAACACAGGGAGGTGTTTGGTAGGCAGGTCAAAACCAAGGAAACTCTCTGCTCTTATTTTCACACACACTGGAGCCATGTGGTATAATATGAATAACTAAGTAGTTTCCCCAAAGACACGGAAAAAAAAAAAAAAAAGGCTGAAAAATCCAACTTCCAAAATGTCCTCTCTTTTTTTTTTTTTTTAAAAGTCAGGTCTATTAATATGAGACCTGAAGAAATGGGTCTTAGATGATAACCACACATCAGAACTCTATCAATGGCTTCCATGTGGGGTCTTCAATGCCAGCATTGGCCTCAATCAGTCACTACATAAAAGCTGGAGGCCCTTCTTAAACTCTGTGTCTCATATTCCACACGCATAAACAGAGGTATCGACCAGCTCCTAGAGTGCTAAGGATTAAATAAGAGTGCAAGGTAGCATTTACATCGACTCTGGCACGTTGCCAACATACAGTGCATATGCTAGCTATTCCCACAATGATGGTTAGTTGGGTGCATTTCTAAGAAATGAGAATGTGTATTGGTGCTGAGCATCCCTATAAAGCCAGTCAGAGTAACTTCCAACCAGTCACCATTTTGTTCCTCTAAGACCTACAGATACAGTATTTCACAGAGTCACAGCATATATAGGTCAAAATTGTAGTATAACCCAAAGAAGTGTGGCATTCAATTATAGAATGCCTTACATTTCCTAAAGCAAAACACTCACTTGAGAATATATGGCTCCAAAAGTGACTGCAGTGATTAAAAAAATTCATATTAGGACAAACTATGTTCTCATCTCCTTTGCAATCACAGATAGTTCAATATCTGAAAATGATAAGCGAATGCTATTCAAGTTCCAAATAATTGAAGATGGGTGAAGTAAAAACAAAAAAAATATACTGAGCAATTAAAAAGTGCAACAATTTTATTCACTGGTGCTATTCACCTCAGACAGAGCTGGAGCTTCTAAACTAAGCAGGTAACAACCTGCAATATGTATAAACCACCCAAGAGCAACAGAAAGCCCCTACTTGCTCAGATTGCAGAAATTCAGTTCACAAAGAAGGTGATTCACTCTGCTTCAGGGAAATGAAATGACCTGTCGATGTTACAGTCACCAAATTATCCACCTGGTAGAGAAAATTGGGTTATAGGCTACAAATGCAAATAGCAGGTGGAAATTTACTTTCAAATTTCTTTCTGTCTTCAAAAAACTTCAGATCTGGAGGTGCCACTCGGATATCTGCTTGGAGGATTCATCAAATTCGACTAATGCTGCTTCCTGAAGTCACCTGGCGACCCTGGATCTCACACACAAACTGAGTTCTATATAATAATCAGATACACATTTTATCCTTGCACCTGTATCCATCTCCCAACAAGTCAATTCCATGTACTGGTCTCAACACGATTACATTATTGACATTTCTCAGCTGAAAGGCTTCTGCAAATACCATCCAATTTTCTACCTCTTTCTGAAAAGATCAAAAGATACACCTTGCATAGTAGACAAGAATTTACACTGATGGCTGTCTTTTGTCTTGAATACCAATGCTGAGGGCAGTGTTTGCCTGGAGCTAACAGGTAAGTTTCTGGGGTAACTAACTGCACTCAGTCAACTAGAGTGACTTTTACTGAACATAAAATATGTTTGTGCTTGTGAATGCCTTTTCAGCTTGAACGACCTTGAGGCAATGATCTTCAAGGCCCCCTAATTATGGAGTTTGGCAATCAAATAAGAAATCTCGCTCTTGGAAATCAAACACGTGTCACGCTACAAAGGGTAATGGCTTCTTCACTGGATCATGGCTTACATTCATGGAGAAATCTACTATTATAGGCACAAAGACTGGAGCTAATTTCACATTTCTTGCTATATACCTTGTTCAAGGGAATTATATTGAACTCTTGTTCTACTGGAGACAAAAGAAGTGCATTGTATTCCATAGAATACTGCTTAAAAACTGAGATTTCTTTTAATGAGCTAGATTAATTGTTTAAACTCTCCTAAAAGGAAAAGGTTATCTCAGCCAGCTTCATCTATTAGCTTGCAACAGTCTCCTGTGCCTCTGGTCTCTCAGCCAAACCCAGACTTAATATTTACAACTAATTGTAGGACATTTCCATCTCTACATGCTTTAGGTAGAAAGTACAGAATTAAATTAATCCTCATCCCTTTTGAACCAACTCCTTTGCTTGACCCTGAGCCTCCTGATTTCAGTTCATTGGGCCCATGAGGCTGCCACCTACATGCTCACCCCCTGACTTTTCTTCTTTACTTCCAAAACCCAGTATAAACTCTATGGCCAATGTGAAGATGGCAGCTTGCATAAAAACTCTTCCTAACTCACCCAGACTGACAAGACAGTTTTCTGTAAGTCTATCACTTGATGTCACGTCTGTTTCACTTGGTGTCCTGTGTATACCTGACCTCTTGCATTAGTATGGTTACTGACAGTCTCCTTCTAAGTAAGAGCCATCTACATCTAATGACTTCCCATGCCCTGAAAATGCTTTCGTTTTGAGAAAAGTTAAGTATTTATGCAAACTCAAATTACACAGAAGGGAAAAGGAGAAAAATGGAAAAAGAAGGTTAATGTAACCAAGATATACGGTGTTATCTTTTGATAGAGAGGTAAGGGATTGCTTCTACTGCCTGTAATTAACTGGATACCAGAAAGAAAAGTCTTTACGGGTCCTGTGCCATCCACAACCTTGGGAACACAGGCGCTTATTAAGAAGTATTTTTTATTATTTTTTAATATAATTGTTTACATTAAGTTTTTTAATTGATGAAACGAGAAAGGTGTAGGTTATAGGATTTCGCTCATTCCTAAAAGTTCCCACTTGCCTCTTAGGCTTCCCAGGTCTTAGATTCTCTTTCTCTTCAGTATACACACACACACACACACACACACACACACACACACACACAGCCATGGTTGCCAAAAGAAGGGCCATGGTAGTCTTTTTTCATGAGCTAAATGTCTCCAAACTCTTTATTCTAAATCATCCTCAATGACTGGATAAGAATATATGTTGAGATTTGTTTTCTATGTAAAATCCCACTAACAGGAGCACTTCTGACTGTGCCTTTTATGTTAAGTTAGACTGATCATTATAAACAAAAATTCCCCATGGACTAATCACCGAGTCAGTTTATCAGCCTATATTCCTAGTTACTAATCCCTCTTGTGTCTCCACCAGCAAATTATTCAGATCTGGGATCTGAAACTTGCATCTATATGAAGTAAACTAATAGTCAAAGCAAACAATCTTCAAATAAAGGCCCAGAGTTTGATATATGAGGCTTGCCATTTCCTTCTTACCTGGCTCTTGGAAAAATAGATCACAATGTTGTAAATATGATTGAGCAAATCAGTTCCCGGGGAAACATCCACAGTTCCACTTGCTTCTCCTTGGATTATCCACAAAGAAACACACCTTTGTAACTAAAAGCTCTTATTTGATAACATATTCTTTCTTTGTAAAGAGGGAAACGAATTTTGTCAGAGACATATGAGAAGGAACTTAGAAGCAAAGAAGGGATTGTGAATATTCAGAGGAAACACAAGAAAGGTGAAAACAGCAAGGGGCATTAAGCATAATAGTAAAACTGTCCACCCAAGTTACTGATCGCACTTAGATGAGTAATCGTGTGCAAAACACCCACCAACCCAAGCCTGACATGCTGCAGAATCACATAAATTTAGGAATCTCAACAGTGAAAAGCCATGCACTACGATAAAAGAAACAATTATTCTTCATTTATTCAATGGCTTGTTTTTGAACACCTTTCTACTGCTAAGCACTCTTCCAGCACTTTATTGAAGAGTTACAGTGTAATGGGGAATAAATAAGCTAATCGTCTCGTGAAATGTTCCTAAATTTTTTGGATGGTGTCTATACTGGGTGCCTGGAACACAAAGGCACCACATACTTCTAATTATGATCCAATAGAAACTATGGTTAGTATCTACTTTGGGGTGTCCCACTTCTTTCTGGAATTCAATGTTGCTGGGTCCAAACCTTAGTTTTGGACCTGTATTGCATCAGTTACTTACTCCCCAAGATTCCCTGATCTCATCTAGTCCCATGGTCTAACCCAATCACTTTTTTGCAATGGACTCCAAAATTATAGCCCCAAATTCAATTTACCAGCTATGTATTTATAGCCAACTCTTTCCTATATGTATAAAGGTATCTCAATCCAGATTCTGGATGTCCAATTCTTTCAAAAAATATCTACCTCTATCAGTTTTCTCTTTTGGAATAAATAATATCCCCACTCACCTCACCATTTATCTAAATGTATTCTGATCAATCCGTTAAAGTCTTAGGTTAAGATGTTTGTCCTTTCAGTCCAGGAGATGTGAAATATGAAATGTGAAATTGGTTACTGTCACCCAACTGTGGACATACATTTTTTGTTTAAAAAATGTAAAGGTGGATAATTACCATACCTGACTATTAAAACATGTCCAAGAAAACAGCTTTAACATATCTTGATCATCAACTTTACAAGTCAGCAAGATATTTTAAATATCCTACAAACGTGATCACATGAGTATATAATGCATTGTGGTGCATTATATTTTTTATTTTATAGCAAACTTCCTGAGACATTAATCATTGAAATCATGATAATATTAGTCAGTTTGTTTAACTGCAATTGCCTTTATAAATGAATAAAATATATATTCTGCCTCTTGCTGTTTTAGACTAGTTTAATATAGTTGTATTTTTTTTAAGATTTAATAGTATTGTTCTATTATAAGAAATGACTTTTTTGCTATCTATATTCAATTCTGCCACTACCAAATATGCCATTAAGACAGGTTTATTACAGGTAATGTTTTACTTCATAACAAAGAAGTTCTTGATCCAAATTTTATATATATATATATATATATATATATATGCTTTTGATCTTGTGTCTTTGTCTTAAAAGCAATAAAAAATATATTCAATACAACTCACAAATCAATAATGCGCCTCTCATTCAAGATCAATGTGATGGGCATGGCTGTTAAGGTGAGCTGATATTTTCTTAAAGCTTCGTTTAGTCTTTCTCATAAGATTTAAAGCTCAAATATAGCCATGTATTTTCATTCTATTTGATGTTCTTGTGGTGTTAATACAAAATATTCTATGATGAAGTATGATAAATATAGCTTGAAATGAAAAATTGGCTGGCAGAATTCTATAGGATTTAAAATATTTTAGGTTCTAAAGAGGGCCACCTTGCTAACTTACAAGTACTGTCAGTTAGTGTTCTGCAATTAAATATCCAAAAAAAACCACAGCATGTGTTAAAGAGTGAGCTTTCAAAATTTTAATCAAACCTATTTAATTATGTATGCTTAAGAGACATTTGAGGGTTTATTTTCTTTTAAAGGAAAAATGAATCAATTGTTATACACTTATTTTCTAGTTCTCTGGACTCAGCCTATATTCATCTAAAATGATCTATCGGAATAAGCACTACACTAAGGCTACTAAATTCAGAGAAAGAAAAAGTAAAAACAATGCAACATATAAAATTTCAGAATATTATTTAGCATTATTTTAATTATACTACATAACACAACCCTAAACATAAATTCTACACTCACCTAAAACTATGGTATTTGTTTCAGTACCAATTATGTTATACTAGCTGGAGTTTAAATTACTTTTGACTTTTTAAAAAAGATTTATTTATTTATGCATACAAGAACTGGAGTGCCAGCCAGAGGTGTGGGGGGGTGAAGAGATTCACCAGAGACAGAGCAGGAAGTACCTTTGGCTTTTAGACTAAAACATTTTTGCAATTTATTAGTTTAAGGGATGAAAAATTAAAAGTTAGCTGCTACAAGTAATACCGACAATTAAGATGAAATGGGAAAAGAAGAGTCACTCAATTTAAAAATATTTCTTTCCTAAACAAAGTTAAAGTATTAACCTTTGCTCTACAAAGAATATCATTTATTACTAATGTAAGTATTTAGGAGATTAGTATTTTACAAAGTATTTAACTGAAACTCTCTAAAGGTGTTCCCTTAAAAGTTTTAAAGTTGGCCTATTTCCAGATCAGTTGTATGAGTATGTAGTCTGTCTGGCAAATTAGTCATATACAAAATTTATATTAAAATAATCACCTTACCTGCATTTTCTAGAGCATTATACTTTGTAATGCTCAACATTTAATATAGCCTGTGGAGAAAGAGTCAATCTATTTAAAGAATAAAGGTTTGTGCTCAGGGATAAAAAAAAAAAATCAATTTTTCTGACACTAATTAGTATTTAAAGCAGAACAGATTGTTGAAAATCTCTTCCATTTCATATTTGTCAATGGTACAACTTAGTCATTTTTAGGGTAAAAACATATATTTCTAATATATTCTGGGAGACTGTGAAGATCACTCCCTGATTTTTGGCAAAAGAGTTGAAGAACTTGGCAAACCAACTCCTCAATGGAGAGCAATCATCAGTGTGCATCACAGGACCGTATTCACTTCTCTTCTCTTCTAATAAAGAACCAAACTATGCTGATGTCATGAATATAACACCGAGAGCAAATTAGTAAAGTGACATTTCAGCACATAGTTCCACCAAGGACTCAGTCAGTGGGATATTGAGGCGAAGCCTTTGATGGCATTGGACTGTACACATAATAAAACAGAAGTTGTCTCACACAAATGGTGACGTTGGGAACCTTTCTGTTATCTACAGAGAAATCCTCCTCCACAGTCCATGTTGGTGACTCCCCTCATTTATACCAAGACTAGGGGAAAGAAAAAAAGCCCACACTAAGAACTGTGATTCAACTGTGATCCTATTCATTAAATGTGTGTGGGTTTTATTGCTGGAGTAGGGGGATGAGCAGGGAGTTGTATAACAGACTGTTTTGTCCATCCAAGAGCTTATTAAATTAATTTTTTGGTAATCTATCAAAAATAGCACTAAAAGACACAAACTTTTTTTTTTTTTTTTTAAGATTTATTTATGTGTGCATACAGAACTGAGCCAGAGGCTCAGGGGCAGCGAGAGGCTTCACCAGAGACAGAGTGGGAAGCAGAACAGGCAGATCGATGAGTACACTGCTGAGGGGAGCAGCGGCCGGGTCAGGAGAGGTCTGCCACGCCATGTGGTCACCTCTGGGGCAAGCGGGAATCAAACTCATGAGGAAGTGGCTTTAGCTTCTCAGTGCAGTGCTTTAACCCGCTGCGCCACCAGGGAGGGCCAAGACACAAATATTTTGATCAAAAATGGAGAGAGCAGTTATTTATTCTAATGCTATTTCTGGTACTAGAGAGTAAAATGAACCCAATCACACAAATACAACTAATTTCGAGCCCCTGACACTAATCAGAGCCAGAATAACACTTAACCCCATACTCTTTGTGAATAAGATCTTTACCGACAAATAAATAATGCATGTAAGATACCAGGAGGAATAAGAAATGAGGGGCTGAAAATGATGCAACTACTACCTAATTATAAAGGGTTTTTAATCTATTATAAAGTTAACAATATACTTCACAGAACATTTAAGATCTTTCATTCATTCTAAAACTTAACTATCTCTAGCATATAACAATCTGTCACTAGTCATGTAGAGCTTAATATTTACTTGCAACTCGAAGACTAAATCACCCTCTCATACTCATCAAGCAGTACCTACAAGTTGTGGAATACGTCGCTGGAAAGTCGGCTCACCACCCTGGGCCCTCAGTCCAATTTCCTTTTTGGGAACATTCACAAGAATGAATACTCCAAAATCTGGAGTATGAAAAAGCATCACATGCAGCATCACTGACATGGAAACAACCTAGTGTACACTGCCAGAAGACTGAATTAAGAAGATGTGGTCTATCTGCACTGTGGAATATTATTCAGCCAGAAAGAAAGACAAAATATCACTGTTGATAGTAAAATGGAAGTTGTTCAAGTTAACGATGAGTCATAAAGTCAAAATGATGAAGAAAAATATAGGACATTTCTGTGATGGACAATTTGACAAAGCACAACACTTACAAAAACCAGTGGAAACTAATAAATATACTGAGCTTTTTCAGGTTAAGAGGGAGAGAGAATCAGGGAGAGTGAAACAGACATAGGGATGTTGGGGGAAGGGGTAAAAAGCACTATGAAAGGGGGAAAAAAGCAGTTTCATCCTCAGAGAAGCTGTACAAAGCCTGGATGAGTCAGCTTACAACTGAAGGCTATCTCAGAACCTTTCCCATGAGAAATCGTTTCACATATGCTGGAAAGAGCCAATGGCTTTCCTCACCCTGCTGTATTCATGGGAACTTACTCTTGCCTAGTGCCTCTCAGTGTGGCCCATATTTCATAAAAGCACTGGGAAAGTTGCCCTCCTTCCTCCCAAGGAAGTTTCTGGAAAGACTCATTCACTCAGAGCATTTACTTCCAATCATATTATCATCTCTCTCTGGAGTAAGTCTGAAGTTTTCATGAAAAGAGGAGGTTGGAGTTGGGATTACAAAACAAAAAGAATATAGATCAAAGGTTCCAAGATTCAAGATGCAAGACAAATGGGGGGGGGGGAGAAGAAGAGAAAGGAAACTTTCCATACTGCCTAACACTTTCTTTTACAACTGCATGAGCACAAAGGAGAAGAATCCAACATTCATGAAGCACATTCCTAGCCCCCACCATGACAAAATACTAAGCATCAGGGGGGAACTAATAAAAATGACAAGACTGATAGTCCTTTCTCCTACATTTTATGTTGGGAATATGAATTCATAGTAGAATATAACTACTCAAACATTTATAAAATCTTGAAACATGAAACCAATTGAAAATGGTTAAGTATGATGATCCATCAGTGATGGCATCTTGACGATGATCCATCTTGAGCCATCAGTAAGACCAAACACAGTTCAATTATTCTGTATAATGCAATCAGGCCATTTCCTAAATTAGTCAGGTATTCAGTAATTCACTTTTCACACCTATTTTCATGAACACTTCATGTGGATTTTTTTTTCATTCATTTCAATTTCTTTTAAATCCTATTTTCACATATTCATAAACAACATTTTATTTGTCACCTGGCCCACCTCAGTCATCATAAAAAAAACTAGAATAAGGAATTTAATCTCTTATTAATCTAACTAGTCAAAAAAAATGGGTATATGGGAGCTGTTAACAATGGAGATAATATAGCAACGGCAACAATGCATCTGTGTCCAGGCAGCTCTAGAAGAATCACTGGGCAACCACACTCTTATTCTGGTTCTGTGAGGCAGGCAGCAGGTATCTTAATAAGACAGGATAGCATCCAGCTTTATGGATTTTGGTTCACATTTTAACACTGATATACATTATATCCTTAAAAGAATAGTGTGTATTTGCTGATTTTACTATTTGAAATAAAGATCACTGTTTTAGTATGTCAGATTAATGACACAAAAGGACATGTTGTAGGAGTCGTTCTGGAAAAAAAAAATGCTCATAGCAAAAGATGAATCTTTTCCAAAGCTGCATTGATTCTATTACTAAGTATAACTACAAAACTCTACATGGTACAGGAACCAAATGTCAGCATAGTAATGCCTGAAGTTTCACAGGTAAAACCACACTATAGAATTAAACCCTATGTATATAATTCTGATAGTAGGTTCTACTTCCACTTTCAGTTCATTCCAACTTCTATTTGGATCCTTTTTTCTTAGTCTTTCTTCATTATCATCCTAATTCAGATGGACATGTATTCATTTAATCCATTTTATTCATTCCCTACCTTAACTGCTGGATAATCAAAACAAACAATATGGCTGTTGTTCTTTTGGGGGGTGGGGGCACAAAAAGTAAACATAGCATTCCCTGGTACCTTTAAGTTCACAAGAAAATACTTAATCTGAGTATTAGATTAAGTAAACATTTAATGCTGAGACGCATATAACAGTAGGATTATACACCATGGACAAGCCAACAGATGTGTTTCTTCAGCTTCCCTAGGCACACATGAAGTCTCCTGTACATGTCTACTGATTTCTTAATAGTCAGAAAGGATCCAGGCAATTATAAATAGGAAACAATTATTAATCAATTTTGTTTTACATTCATCCTTTTCTGTTTTGCTGCCCGATCATTCAAATCAGATGCTTTAGAAAGTACAAGAATGTAAATGGACATCTTAGTTGTCAAATTTGGTGTGTTTCTATTCTCCAACCCTTCACCTTCTCTTTAAAACTTAATGGAAAAAAAAAAATTAACTGCAGCTCTCTGACCACAAAGCACTTTGATCTATAGTGATTTACTTAGCAACAATTCGGCTTCATTTGTAGGACACTAAAAGCAGTCATCCCATAGGCTTTCTTAATCAACTAGCCCAGCAGCTTTCAATAAAGAGATTAACTACGGAATTTTAAAAGGGCATGATGGTCAGTCCATTCTTATAAATTCCACATGAACCAGTCTTGCAAACTATGGTGAACTTTTCTTTACCTCACTGAAGAATTCTCTGACATCCTCAGATCTCAGCAAACATATCCGATAAATACACAATAAGCTTTTTATTCTTTAAGACCTCTTGTGCCACAACACTCTAAAGTCATAAAAATTCTGGAAAAATTCAATAAAGGTAGGGTTATCACAAATGTTTTCAAAAGTTTAATTTCTAGAGTACAAAAGGATATCAGCAAAAATGAATTTTACCAGTAAAATGGTATTCATGAATGAATTATCACGTCAGTGTTTATAAAGTACCAGGGAACTACTTTGCCTCCTTTCTTACAAAAGTTAGACAAATAGAGTGCAAAAGCCTTTCACATTCTTAATTTTAAGGTTGGGGGAAGGGGGAAATGCATGCATGGAGTTTGAACATTTCTAATTTTCATTTTTTCACTCACATGCTTTACATATATTTGGGATGAGATACTTTATTACTCGATATATAGAAGAGAATCAGTTTGTCTATTCTTGTAAATGTGGTGAAATTCTAGGAAAATATAACCATAACAACAGAGATAATAAGATCATTACCTATGGGCAACCACTGAAATAAGCCCGCACTGTGTGCCACGTCCTTGTTTTCTTCAAAGGACCTCAACCACCCTATGAAATGAGCCACTTTCAATTTGCAGGTGAGGACAAGAAGAGATTAAATAGTCTGATCCATAGTTCACAAGTAATTGGGTATGGGTTCCAGACTCAATGCTCCTAACTGCAATCCCCAAACATTTTGATCACCCACCCTTACCAACAACATTATCATAAGCATGTAATACAAAAGGATTTATCTTTATAAAATATGCTCCTGTCCTCCTGCTAATATATCATGCATATTTAAGAATAGCACTAAAAAGGCATGATGTCAAAATCAATATAGCGAGATAATTTACTCATCCCCCAGGGAAGCATGATCACTCCACTCTAATGATACCCCTCTAGTATAAAACAAGTGTCTCAATAATTTTTCCCAAATTCCTACAGCACAGGCTTGTGTAATAAAAGAAAGAGATCAGTCAATCATCAGACTTCAGAAAGTCAAAATGGCCATTCACGAGTGATTCTGAATGGAGCCCTTGGTCACTGGGCTCAGTCAGTGCCCAGTCAGTGAAGACCCCCAGAAGCACAATGAGCTGAAACACCACAAAAAAAAAAAAAAAAAAAAAAAAAAAAAGGCTTAGGGATTGTCAGGCTTCTACAGTCCAAGCAATTATTGAATTAAATGGTCCCATTCAAGAGTGGGAATAGGAAGCGGGAACATAGCCAAAATGAGGGGGTGGGCTGTATAAAGAATAAGCCACAATATGGATCAAGAGTGCAAGGTTATGGAAGAGGTAATGGAGCTCAAAAAAAGATGTAACCTATTTTATTGATGAAACCAGAGACCTGGAAAATAGGGGCTGTCAGGCTAATCTTAGATTAACTGGCCATCCTCAAGGGAGCTAAGGAAGAAAACACCTGGCAGTTTTGGAGAATTCAAAAGACAACAATAAAATCTAATAAGAAGCATGTCCTGGGTGCAAAAAGTCCATCAGCTCTGCTAGGTAGCTCTGCTGAAGACAGAGCTGGGCTCTCCCAGTCCCACCCCATCCTGCTGGGCATCCCCCTCTCTGTATTTATTTTCCACTTAGAACATAGAGAGCACAAGAATGACCTGGAATGCAGCCTGAGCCTTTCAAGGTAGGGAAGAGGGACCTGAGAATCATGGTTTTCTGCTTAAGTTAGCTCAAAACTTTGCCTTGAAATGATTTTGTTTCCCTGTCGCTTACAGTTAGACATAGTTAGATACTGAAATTTCAGTTTTGAGTCATCAAAGCCTAGTTGGCAACAGCATTTGTGTCAGGTACTCTGCTGGCATCAGAAAGAATTTGAAAACTATGCAAGAAAGAGGCAACATAACCCCTAAGAGCTACAGCGAGTGTGAGCGGTAAGAGGTAAAATATCAAAAACATACAAATTACTGGGAGATCAAAGCATAGAGCATTAGGCAGGCATTTGAAATGAGTATAATTTGTGACAGGTGGGGATTAAAGAGGTAAAAGGCAATTTCAAACAGAAAGAACCCAAAAAACGCAGGAACACAGGGTAGAGACGGTCTTTGTGGAGAAATGTGAAGGAGTTTAATTCAATGGGCACAGATTGCTCTTCCTTGAGATTAAGGGATGATAATTCTCTGGGTGGCCCTGGTTTTTGTAGTTCGGCTGAGTAGTTTAAAGGCACTGGAGAAAACATCTTTGAATTATAAATGCAACATGATACAAAAGTCAGAAATTATAGGAGAAGTTGAGTTGGCTTTTGCAATTCTGAGACCATGGGGACAAACTGGAAAGTATTAGAGCTCTAAAAAATGTTTACTTATATTGACACTAGTTAACATTGTTACTAGTGACTATCTGGGGGACCCTAAACCTATTAGGAAGCTCTGGGTATCTACAGTGAGAAATGTCCATGCTCTCAGGCCCAATGGTCTCTGGCCGGGTGCACAGGTAATACATGGGTGTCAGCCAACCTAAATGGATGTGTTAAACTTGATCCACAAACTGTATCTCCTTGGTTTGCCAGCCAAATTATTCAGGGTTATGTAAATGAAGTGTCTTATCTTTGCAAAAACCTTGCACTGTTTTGGAAAGCTAAGCAAATTTATACATGCCCAGGTCAAACACTAGCTAGTGGTAGAGACGAGTTGTCATCATTTCACAGAACTAAGGCACAACACAGATCAGGCATATTTGTATTTTTAATGGATTGAGTGAAGGTAGCAGAGGGCTACAAAAGGAAAAGAGTACTGTGTATAAATGTCTGACTGGCGTCCATATCACCCCTGCCGCGGACAGAGAAGGCTGCTCCAACTCAAAACAGCAAAATTGATACAGCAATTTTTTTTTTAAGATTTATTTATTTATGCTTATAGAACTGGGGTAGAGGCTGGAGGTGTGGTAGGGGAGAGGATTCACCATACTGAGTGGGGAGCAGAACGGGCAGATTGACGAAGTACACTGCTGAAGGTAATAGCGGGCAGGTCAGAAGAGGTCTGCCACGCCATGTGGGTCAGCTCCCTGGCCTGGGATCAAACTCGTGCTGCAGTGGCTTCAGAGAGCTTCATAACCCATTGCGCCACCAGGCAAAGCCCATGATATAGCATTTTTAAGACCTTTAAGAACGTATTTCCATACTGCCTTCTGTATGGCTGTGCCTCAAGGGGAACATCACATCATATCATCACACGAGGTGAACATACCTCATATCATCACAGGAACCCAAAGTCCATTTACATAAAGCGGTAACATCAATAATTACAGGAACAAGATTAGTGGGATTTCTCCTGAACTTCTTGCCATTATATACTCATCGCCAACCTTGTTTCTTCTCTTGCCTTACATCAATCCCATCCACTCTTTCAGTAAGATGAGCCATTTATATCTCAATGCACCCACTTCTTTTCATGATGCTGGTCCCCAAAGCCACCGTTTCTCCCCCTGCTTACTTTCAAAACCTGTTGTGTGTCTCCCACCTTACCTCTTTCTCTTTAGAATCCACTGTCCCTAGCTGGAGGGATCTACTTACTATGTGGTCAGATTCCTAACCACAGCCAGTAACGACTTCATAAATAAGTCTGTATGTCTCCAGTGTCATCCCAAATGCCCAAGCTGCCATTCGTCTGCAACAACTCCCTCACCAGACATTCTATTCCTAGGTGCCATCCAGCAAACTCCCATCTTGGGAGTTTGGGGTCTTTGCATGACTCCCATCAACCAAAGGCTGAATGCTGTGCAGGACATCATCCGTCTCAATCCTTCCAATGCCAATGCGTTGCACTACTTCCTCCCTGTCCTCTAGCACAACAATCTGTCCATTTATTGCATTTTGTCATTTCTCCTTTGTTTATTAAAAAAAAGCACCAACGTGCCTTGAAAAATGCGTGGCAGAATGCTCCTGGTTTGTCCACTGCTCCCCTCAGCAGTGTACTTGATTGATCTGCCTGTTTGCTCCCCACTCTGTCTCTAGTGAATCCACTCACTGCCCCTGCACCCTAGTTCTGTACCCTAGTTCTGTAAACATAGTAACTAAATCTTTACCAAAAAAAAGAAAGGAAGGAAGGAAGAAAGAAAGAAAGAAAGAAAGAAAGAAAGAAAGAAAGAAAGAAAGAAAGAAAGAAAGAAAGAA
>NW_004567111.1:9458970-9506032 GCF_000260355.1 Condylura cristata
AAAGAAAAGTACTCCATATATGTAAGACAGTTAAATAATGATTTGTTTCTGAGTGGGTTAGTAACAACTAAAGCACACATCACAGTTTCAATAAACATTGTCAATAAACTTTTTCATGGAAGTACCTCATTCTGATTTCCCAATACATTTTAATTCACTTACACTTCAGAATTCATTCCTTTAAAACTAACTTTTGAATTCCTATCTTCATAAACTGAGGAGAGGTTTACTTATATAAGCCTGTATTTGGCGAACCCATTTGTGCTGAGTAAGATAGGACTCTGCTACTTTTTTTCAAGCCCAAGAAAAAGCAGAGTCAGCTCAAACACATTATATAAACAAACATAAATTTGAAAAGCCTTTTCCCTGAGGTCTATGCAGAACTGACCAGTCCCACCAAGACATTTAGTTTGTCTATGGCAGCCATTCCCTGCCAGTTCCCATCCTGAGAGTTGTGTGGTTCAGGCATTCAATGATCATTGTATGTCCCCCTCGATGTGCCTAGTACTGTACAGAGCTGGGTGCCACAAGAAACAGGGTGGACACTGCTTGCCGAGATCCCACTGGTTTGTCTGGGAGAGAAATCATCAATGAATACAAAGTAAGGCTAAATGAGAAGACTCAAACACATGTGAAACACTTAGTAAACCAGATGGTGATGGAAGTGTGGGAGACTGGTGTATCATTGTAGAATATGGCATGCATTTCCACATGCAAAATACACAAAGAACCCATCACAAAATATTTAAAAAAGAAAATGTGGGAAAGGGTACATGGAATTCTTAAGATGGTCCAGCTATTTAAAAGATCGTAGGTACAGGACCTTCCCTGGTTGAAGTGCAGCACTATAAAGTAAGTAAGCCAAAACCACTGCAGTGCGAGTTTGATTCCCCAGCTAGGGGGGCGCCCCACATGGTACAGCAGACCTCTCTTGACCAGCTTGTTGCTCCCCTCAGCAAAGTATTTCAGTACATCTGCCTGTTCTTCTCCCTGCTCTGTCTCTGGTGAATTCTCTCACCCCACCTGACTCCCGCACCTCTGGCCTGTACCCCAGTTCTTGTATACATAAATAAATAAACCTTCAAGACCATAATGGATACAGGAAGATCAGATTCATTCTGATCACCTTAAAAATCAGAACTAGGAATGAATCAATGTAATAAGTCCCTCTATGAGGCACAAGGAAGAAATTTTAAATAATTCTCTAAGTGCAACGGGCTATTTCCAAAAAAGAGTGAATAAACTGTTCATTCAGAGACAAGTCCGAGACGGAGACAATGGCTCTCATCTTTGGAGAAATAAGCCTTCTGATAACTTCTGGGAAGCTTAAATTAAAGTTGATTCCAAGACTAAATCACCTAACTCATGCCACTACTGTCTCTGTTCCCCCCCCCCCCCATCACGACCTGCAGACCAATCTAAGAACCACTGAGGAGGGAAGCAAGGTTCCTCTCTACCAGAGAGCTATAACATTTGTCTGGTCAAGCTCACATTTTCAAAAATATACTGGTATAGTAGAATATTGAATAATATCTAATCTCTAATGCGGAATGTAAAACGCATAAAATTCTAACGTGCTTATAAAATTCTGAGAGATAATCATTCATGGACAGTCACTAATGATGGTGATTAAGGAAGATGACTTTAGTTCAAACAAGCAATGATTAAGCTTGAGAATACAAAATGTTAAAGGGCTCTAATTAATAAAGTAGCAAATTTTTCTTCTCAGCATACTTGCAGCAACATCAATATGTGAATCATCCATCCAGGGTAGAGAGGAATGACCTTCATGTTCTAAAATTCTACTAGGGCAAAAGCTCCTTCTGCAAAGCAGAGTGTAATTCAAAAGGTCTCCTGGAAATGTGTCTCAGACACGTGTTTTCTAATCAGAAAAATAAGTTGAGAAACTGATCAGGATGGAATGAAAATCCCAATTTCCTGATTTTCTGGTCTATCTTCCTATTACAAATCTCAGCGTCATATATACCGCATTGAAGACATTGTTACTGTTGCATATTTATCTTTAAAAAATCTACTTTACCATACTTCCACTAAATCCATTCTGCCATCAGTCCAAGTGAATTATATATAATGTCTGTATTCAGCTCACTGGGTATAATCATTTCACAATCAGAATCACTCTTTTTAAAACTTACTGCATTATATTTAGAGAAGAAAACATGAATCTCAATTCTTCAAAATCAGTAACTTCTTCATAAAATCACAGGATATTAAGGTTCAATTCTGTTGTGCACCATCTGAGATTGAAGACCAGTAATACTTTGGGAGAGGAAAGACCCAGGATCAAGAGAAGGAAAATGGAACTTAGAAATGTTCACTCTTCCTATTCCAGCATTCTTCATTTGCAACCTCAGAAAAAGTGGCCAGAGGATAATCTAAAGTCTATGATCCCAAACAACAATATAGAAATCTATTTTCTTTGTTAACTGTCAAAACAAAAATCTCCATCAGGTAGCCGGGTATTCAGTATGTGTTATCTCCCGTGCCATGCCAGGTTGTATCTGATGTTAGTCCAGTCAGTTTGATGCACTGGTTTTAGTTAAGAACACAAAGTTTGTAATGAGAATACCTGGATTCCAGCAAAAGTTTTATCAGATCTTATCTCTATAGATGTGGGAAAAATATTTAATCTCCTGTTCCTTCATTTTTTAATCTGTGAAATGAGGGCAATGGCACTCAATGAATAGGTTTGCTGAGACTGTTAAATAAGTACACACATGTAAAGCACTTAGAAGAGTTCCTGGTGCAGAAGCTGCAAAATGTATGTGCGAACAAGTAAGCACCACCGCAGTGGTGCTGGTTGGCTTGTAGATGCATGAACTTAAGCCATGAGTGACCTAGAAATAGTCTATAAAAACCTTTGTAGTGTTCTCATTCTTGGCTTGTAGCTTAGTCTTTATGATAAATTCATGTCTAACCATACACACAATGAAAAATTATACTAAACAAACTCAAGGATTTCACAGCAGGTAGGTGTATCTATTTTACTTCTGGGAGACAGAATGGTTAAGAGTCAGCAGATCTTCACAGCTTTCAATTGAACCATTTTGTCATTAATGGTCACTGGAATGGGGTGTTCACTGTAGTTTGTGGGCACTGTGATGGCTCCAGAGACCACGCTGTGTGTTGAACAAACAACTGATGTGTGCTTTGGCATCATTAAAATAAAAGTTAACATGTTAAATACAGCAGAAAATCTTTGCACTGACGGCGCTCTGAAAATATTTGTCAGATTGAACATTTTATGGCACCAGCGCAGCTTGTTAACAGGCAGTGAAAGACAGCACTATTAAGCTCAGGGTGGTGCTGAAATGGGCTCATACAACCCACACTCATTTTCTCTACCACCAAGTGAAGGTGCCCGTGGAGAAAGACCATCACCAACAGGAGGTCTTCACGACTCATCGGTATTGATTGTAATGAAGAATCATTTTATCACCACCCGGTGTTCCGGCCTCCCCAGTAATGCATATATACAGATGATTTGACTAATCCATGGACTTACATAAAGAAGGACTTGTACAGCAGTTTTACCTAACAGAGCTTCTTTTACACATTCCAAATAAAATGGAATTTCCTACAAATAGAGAAATGATTACATTGAATGACCTTGCCTGGAATTCAAAAGCTAACCTTGAAGGCCTGAAAAGACTAGAGCAGACAACCATTTCTGGAGTTAACAGGGCACCATTTTTGTCAGAAGTATAGCTCTTCATGGCAGCTCAATTAATTTTGATGCTACTACTGGAAATCATCCAAATATGAGGAGACAAATATTGCTCTGGTAAAAATTACAAAATTCCTAAGACAAAGAGAAGCATCTACACATGGAGGGAAGGGGGCATGGATATAAAAATGTGGGTGCTAAGTGCGCCTTTCCCTTGTGAAGAGCCCATATACACTTTCTGTCAGCAGTAGCAATCTATTCCAAACTCTTCCTGATAAAACTCCACACAGTTCCCAGCTGAGAGCACATTTGATTTTAGGAGCATATAATACTTTATCTGTTGGCCTAAGCCACTTTCTCTTACAGGGAGTTAGAGTGACTTCAACAGAATTTGTTTTCAATAGGTCACTATAAAATCTGATTATATGGAGAAAGATTTAAATCTTTTCCATCATCAGTTAGCACTCAGTAAACACACATTGAGTGTAAGGCACTGTATTATGTGTTCTGTGCCTATTCTTAGGATAGTAATTGATCTGTCTTTTCATCATAAAATCACAAAGCAGTCTGGAAGATTTGCCTAGTGATATATCAGAACATGTACAAGGTAGTAATAAGTATGGAGGGAGGGAGAGAGGAAGCAGAAATCTGTAAGAGGAAATTCTGGGCTTGTTTTAGGGCAGAGGTCCTAAAACTCAAATTCCCATGGAACTGGGAAAACAGGCAGGAGCAAACTAGGCTGGGGTGGTACCAGACAGAGGCCGGATGCCCCCATGAGTGCCCCCCTTTGATAAATGGAATGCAAATAATGTTAGAGAACATACTCAACTCACAGCCCCCCAAACTATCACGCCCAATCTGGTGAGAGAGAGGGGCAAGAACACCGGAAGAACACCGGTTCCAAGCTCAGCAAACCTGAGTTTGAGATTCCCCAACACTGAGCAGCCATTAGGTGATCTTGTGTAAATTGCTTCATCGTTCGGTATTTCAGTTCCCCTTCTTCAAAATGAAGATATTAACATATGCTTGTCTTCTAATGTTGTCAAGAAACCCAAAAGAATCGTGTGAATGAAAGAACATGGTAAACCTGAAGGGATCTCATCAATGTGTGGCATATGAGTACGATGAGAAAGCAGGGAATCATATAATAATAGTGGTTAAGTATACAATGTTGTGTCAGATATTTATCATTTGTATAATGCAATGGGTTATTTGTACTATATGTCACACATTTCATAAAGAATAACAACGTATATAACTAGGTCTTGCTATCTGAAGAGCCACCCAGATTCTTAATAATTAGTCATGTTATCTGCACAGAGAAGGTGGATGGAATTAAACTTGACCAGAAATTCTCAGTACGGACCAATGGCTGGAAAAACATTTCACTTGTGGAGGAAGGGAAAAGATTGTAGAATTAACTGTTTCATTTTGGCCACTATACTTACTTTATGGGGGTGGGGGGGATCAAATAACATTAAATTAAAATGTGACTTTCAAAGAGAATATCTGAAAATATGAGAAACCCACCCTGAATTTAAGGACTTGATTTTTTATGGAAAAATCATAAAATTTGGGGTCTCCCTGGTGGCACAGTAGGTTAAAGCACAGCACTAAAAAACTAAAGCCATTTCAGCATGAGTTTGATCCCTGCCTGCCCCGGAGGTGACCACATGGCCCAGCAGACCTCTCCTGTCCTCCTGCTGCTCCGCTCAGCAGAGTACTTCAATATACCTGCCTGTTCTGCTCCCCACTTTGTCTCTGGTGAATCCTCTCACCGGCCCTGCAACTCTGTACCCCAGTTCTCTATGCACAAATAAATAAATCTTTTTAAAAAATCATAAAATTTGATTGAAAAACATAATTAAAATTCCTAAATCAAAGATGAGATAGCTATATTGTTGGATATAATAAGATTAAATATCAGAAAGACATCAGTTCTACCAGACTTATAAGTAGATTCAACGTAACTGCAGCCCAAATCTCAGCAGAGGTTGTCCTGGACTTTGATTAACTGGATCCATAATGTATGTGGAAGAATAAAAGACTATGGAAAACTAGGTCACCCTAGAAGAAAAAGGTGAACAGAATACTAACATTTTATATAAAGCCATAGCAATAAAAAAAATGTATTTTGTAATACATCCAGATAAACAGATTAATTGAACAAAATAGGATCCAGAAACATGTATATGTAAGAAATCTCGGACAAAAAAGGCCATTGTAGATGGATGAGAAATAAATGGATTAGTCAATTAAAAAAAGAGAGAGAGAGCAAGAAGGAAGTAGTGGAAAGTTTGTACAGAAATAAAAGAAACCAGATCTCAGCTTCACAAATCAAATTTAAAGTCACAACAGATTATATTCATAAAGGGAAGCATTTCTTAAACAGTGCATACAAAAATTATAGTAAGAGTCTGAGAAGCACAATTACATTAAGGATATCCTGTTTGTCAGAAATAAATTTAAAAGCACCAAAACAAAACCACAAACTGATAAAGCAACAGCCTAAAATGCCAAGAAAATATTTATATACAGAAAATGCATAAGCTGCTACAAATCAATAGAGAAGGTAAGTGTAGAAAAAAACGTTGACCTATATGATTAAGAATTCTGCAGAATACATACAAATAACCCCCAAACAGAGGTGTGGGGGGCATGAGAGGATTCAGCAGAGACAGAGTGGAGAGCAGACAGGCAGATCTACTGAAATACACTGCTGAGGGGAGCAGCCGGAGGACAGGAGAGGTCTGCTGTGCCA
This sequence comes from Condylura cristata, assembly GCF_000260355.1. NCBI lineage: Eukaryota > Metazoa > Chordata > Mammalia > Eulipotyphla > Talpidae > Condylura > Condylura cristata. The sequence goes on from NW_004567111.1 coordinate 9,465,420, forward strand.
TGTGGGTCAGTTCCCTGGCCAGGGGTCCAATTCAGGTCATCATAGTGGGCCTCTGTGGTGGCAGCACTGAGACTTAACACCTAGGCTACTAAGGAGGCCCCATTTTGGCAAAAATTTAGAAATCTGTTGCATCTACATCAACCAGATGTTGTGTGCCAACTGACACAACCATTTAGAGATAATTTGACATTAAACATGTGTACATCATATCGCCCAGCAATAAACAACATATAAACCCTAATATTAACTCCTATTTGTGTTAACCAAGAGACACGGACAAGAATATCCCCAGAAGCAGTGTTCATAATGTTTAAAATGTGAGTATCACAACTCTAAAAAGCCAACCAAAATATATTAGCCAAATAAATCATGGTGTAGCCATTACATAAAATACTCCACAGCAGAGAAAATGAGGGAAATTTTCTACAGACATCAGCAAAGAAGAATGAATCTCACAAACATAAAATTGAGTCTTAAAAATTTTTTTTATTAAACACATGAATGTAAAGTTTAAAAACTGACTAATACTTCAGAGATGTACATAGATAATGAAGCTATAAATCAATGCATTCGCGTTATTTTCACAATATTGCATACAAATTCACTGAGGGGCTTAGAAAGGGGATCAGAAAGAGTGTAGGATGCTTATATGGTTATAAAGTGTTTACTAGCAGATGGTAAGCACACAATGCTTGCTTTCTACTTGCTTTCGTATTTTTCTGTAACTGTACATTGTTAAATTAAACAAGGAGGCTGCAGAATCATGTGGCTCTATTATTCTTGGTAGTATTTATCAAGCGATCCAAATCGAAGTCTGTAAATTCCTCAAGATTAAAAATCAGGCCCTCCCTGGTGGCAGAGCGGGTTAAAGCACAGCACCAAGAAGCTAAAGCCATTTCTGCATGAGTTCTATCCCCGCCCCGGTGGTGACCACATGGTGCGGCAGACCTCTCCTGACCCGCCCGCTGCTCCCCTCAGCAGTGTACTTCGTCAATCGGCCTGTTCCGTACCCCACTCTGTCTCTGGTGAATACTTTCACCACCCCTGTACCCCAGTTCTGTATGCATAAATAAATCTTTAAAAAAAAATCAAAACATGAAAGTCACCCGTCAGTCAACCATGCTTGAAGCTAAGTAATCACTATAAATATAATGAAATACTGTATATAAAGTGATAGAAAATACAAAAATAGTTCAAAGTGAAGTCAAATAATGTCTTTTCTCTATAGAAGTCTTTCCCTGGCTTTAGCTAGCAGTGTGCTCACAACCACTTCTGGGTCGATTCTGCTTCATTTGAATCATGTGTGCTCAAATAAACTTAGTTGACTTTTTTATATCATGCACATTATATGACTTATGTATATATTTTCTAGTAAACACTTTTTTAAAAAGAAGAAATGATTATCAAAGTATGCAAGACTTCCTGGATGAACAAATTGCTAGAAAAGCTCATTGTGTATAGACATAGTTTGAAGCCACAGGATGAAATGAAGGATAAAGTGAGTCATAACTCCATTCCTTCCTGAAACAAACAATAAAACACAAAGAGAGAAATGAAAAAAGAATAATGCTTTTGGTGTATGGACAGAAAGGTTGAAAATGCCTTACATAAGCAAAGAGCATTACTATTTAAATAAGTGCTGCAGATATTATATGCTTACATTGGAAGAGAAAAAAATACATTTGCTCCTTAGGTGATAAAATTCAACTGATATCTATCATGTGAATTTTATCTATAGCAAACCTGTCTCCGTTTCATAATAAATCATCCTCTATCAAGTTTCTTAAAAAGAGAACTTAGGGCATCATTTTTCAAAAACTATGCTTTTAAAAGTATAATAGAGAAAAATTTCAATTTGGGATGTGCCAGTTAAAGCAGATAATTTTCATTTACACAAAAAGATACTAAAATTCCATGCAAAGGCCAGAACTGATGGATCTATAATTAAACTTAGGCTACTTGGGACCTGAAAAAAAAAATGTAATATGAAAGCATTGTTTAAAAGAAAAAAGAGAAAAGTAAGGCAGGGAGGTAAAAAAGGAACTCAAAGTATAATAATACTCATAATTAACAGGCATAATATTCTACCGAATAACAAATAAGATTGAAAAACTGCAAAGAACCCAGCCTCCCAAAGAGTTTCTGAAGATTGCATGGATAAAATGAATATTATGTGATTATCAATACCTCATATAAAAAAAGAAGAACGATATCTCTGCTCTATTTTATTGTGAGACCTATTAAAATCAGGTTAATTCCATAAGTCTACAATTTAAAACTATTTAGAAGCATAAGATCTGATAGGAAGATGAAAATGGTTCTTTGAATGTTTTATTTTTAAAGGTTTATTTATTTATGCATACAAGAACTGGGGTACAGGTCAGAGGTGCAAGGGTTGAGAGGATTCACCAGAGACAGATAAGTGAGCAGAACAGGCAGATCGACTGAAATACACTGTGAGGGGAACAGCACGCAGGTGAGGAGAGGTCTGTTGTGCCAGGTGAGTCACTTCCCTTGATGGGGACCAAACTCTCGCTGCAGTACCACGGACTGCTTTCCAGTGCTGGGCCTTAACCACAGTACCACCAGGGAGGGCCTGCTTCTTTTAATGTTAAAGCTTTACTTTGGTTTATATCTGATTGGATATACAAGTATATGTCTCTATGTTCACAGGAAGAGCAAAATGAAAGATACAAGGGGATCTTTAATCATTTCAAGTTAGTCCTGGAATGAGGTATTGGGAGGTCTTGTTCTCAAGATCAAAGATAGAGTATCGAACTGGAGTGAGGAAAGATGGGCAAGTGCTTAAATAAGAACGATTAAATCCTTGTGACAAAGCTGTGAAAATCTCTGAAGGCAGTTTTGGTTACCACAGTGACAGGTGGGCTCCACTGGCATTGAGTGAGGGAGGACTGAAGACAGAGAACAGCCCGTAAATGCATGACACTGGCCACCACGAATGACCTCACCCAAACACAAAGGGCACCTACAGGAAGACACACTGCACCTCTGTCAGCCTTTATGCTGACGCTGACATTGCTCTTAATTATTGTGCAGTAAGATCATTAAAGCACAACTTCCAAGACTCATAAACTGCCCACCTGTGAGGTTGATCATTCTAATGTCAATAAAATATGACCTCAGCCTTCTTGAATCTCTTAGACATAATTTATCTACAACTTCATTATCGCACAAATGTATATCTTATGAAGCCTCTGTAACTGAAGTTTTTGTTCATTCCCTTTATTTGCTGGGTTTAAGATAACCAGAGAAAAAAGGCAAAGGAGACTCAATGTTTACAAAACAAGTAGTTTTCAGGGAATTGAAATAGTTTCCCCTCCTGGTGGCTATTCAGCTAAACCCTCTGACAGTACACAATAAGGGAGTCCTAAATGTATCTGTAACATAGGCCACTTTTCCCCACAATGGAATGAATACAGGCTTTCTTTTAAGCACGTTTCACCATTAACTACTGAAACACAGACCTGATGATATAGACTAATCTGAGGAACATTAGGAAATAACACAATTCCCATGAGCCATCAAAATTCATTTAAATATGTAAATCGACTTCTTATAGTGTCTGATTAAGAGTGCCCGAAGTAGGGAGAAAGTGTGCTCAGAGTAGCCAACCCTGTTATTAACTGAACGACAAAGTAAAAACTAATCTTTTTTATATAATTAGCAACACTTTCATCCATTTGTGAGTTACAATATCTGCCAAGAGTGACTAGAGATTTGGCTTTTACTCTTCCATATCAGTATCAAAAGGTTGCTTACATGTCATAAATAATTCCAACTTTGTCGTTGGGATAGAATCAAAAGGGAAAGGGAGGACTTTCCCTCTATGGGGCCTGTGTTTTCTCACAAAACCTTGAGAATCTGAGTGTCAGGGTTTCCCTGGGGCCAGTGTATTAAAGGCAACCAACAAACTTCTCAGTACCTATTTTTAATTAGTATATCTCATGGTCGAAAGTTTAATTTAGGTCACCAAGAGAGGAAATTTCATAGGCAATTTCACACAAGACAATTCTTGTAAAGATGTCTTCAGTTAAAAAAAAAAAAAAAAAAGATACAGATACGGCCCTCCCTGGTGGCGCAACGGGTTAAAGCACTATACTAAGAAGCTTAAGCCACTTCCTCATGAGTTCCATCCCCGCCTGACCCCAAGGAGATCCACATGGCGCTGCAGACCTCTCCTGACAGGACTGCTGCTCCCCTCAGCAGTGTACATCATTGATCTGCCTGTTCTGCTCCCCACTCTGTTCCTGGTGAATCCTCTCACCCTCCGCACCTCTGGCCTGTACCCCAGTTCTATATGAATAAATAAATAAATATTTAAGGAAAAAAAACACACACACAGATACAGCAATCTACCTGGTCTCTTACCTACATAATAGTTTGACTCTGTAGCCCGAGTTCTGAGAACTACCTAAGTGCAAGTAGAAATAAAGTGAACTTTAGGGGGGATCTCTAATTTTCCCAATAGTTTATATGGATCTCTAATACCAGCTCACTATACAAGACAAACAGGGTCAATAAACATCTTATTTTTTCGATCATATTTTACAAAATCTGGCTATTGACTGGATTGCATTCAAAACTTTATATTCCTTTCATTACTTCACTACTGTATATTCACAACATTTTTTTTTTTTTTTTTTAGACTCTAGTCAGGTATTGTTCTATTTGTGACCTTTGTGACCTATCTTGATCTCTCGTATGGAATGGACTTTGTCTCCTACTTAATGAGAGCTGAGTCAAAGGGTATAAGCTGTAAACCAAGCCAGCAGTGAAAAGTCTTCCTCCTGGAAGAGCTTCAGTGTCACACTAACATCATCCAAGACATCTGGCAAAGAAAGCACTTCCAGTCAGAGAACTATTCCCACTAAAGGTGAGTGATGTCTGCTCTGATATCTCCTCATCACTTACCTGTATAATGTTCAGAGTAAAGAATACGTTCACAGTTGCTGTAAGAGTAACGATTAAATGTCTAAATGCAGATTTAAGTCAAATGCATCATTGACAGAAACATTAGCAGGACTGTAACACATGGGAAACTATTAGGGCTCCTGCCTCCATGCTATTCTCTACATCTTAGAAGCTCCTTTGCTGTGTTCCCCTCCGTGCACTGACCTAGGATGCACAGAATAGAAAGCTGAAGAATCTCCAACTGTTTTGCCTAGTAAGTCAAACTGAAAGTAAAAAAATGGTAACACCTATTGCTTTTTAATACAGATTCAGAACATGACATGCAATTACATGTATTTATTCCACAAATGACATTTGCTATCTTATTCCAGGGAGGCAGACAAATAATAGTTTCCCTCACAGAAACACAATTTTTCAAAATGTTAGCTGGACATTTTGTCTTCCCTTTTTTACCATCTTTCAGATTTTATGGATTAGAGTTGAAAAGTCAACTCTTAAAAATAAAATGTGGCTTGGAAATGGTTATCTGTAAACAGTAGTTCCTAATTCCCCTTTGTCAACTACAAGGAAAGTCAGCAGAATATGTTCTGTCCATGTTTGACATGAAGAAATCCTTTCCAGATCACCTGGAGATTAGGGAATTTCTACAAAAGCAATTTTATTGTAAATGGATGTGTCTGTCCAGGTATATTGGCATTCCCCAGTCTGAATCTGGCCCCACTCCCACAGAGTCTAAGTTTCACCTAAAGCTTAAAGGGTCTGATTAGCATTGAAGAACCTCAGGTTCCAACCTAGAGCTACTGCACTCAAGTTTGCATCTTAAAAAGAGTCCAGGTGGCCCTCCCTGGTGGTGCAGTGGGTTAAAGCACAGCACTGAGAAGCTAAAGCCACTTCAGTATGAGTTCAACCCCCACCTGCCCCGGAGGAGATCCACATGGCGTGGCAGACCTCTCTTGACCTGCCCGCTGCTCCCCTCAGCAGTGTACTTTTTTGATCCGCCTGTTCTGCTCCCCACTCTGTCTCTGGTGAATCCTCTCACCCCCAGCATCTCTGGCCTGTACTCCAGTTCTATATGAATAAATAAATAAATCTTAAAAAAAAAAAAGAGTCCAGGTGATTGTAGGACACGTTGCAATCTAAAAAGCATTAAACTAGGCCTCTCCACCTCTGGGTCTCCCAACCACTACCCAAACCTGCTAACTCAACTTGCCCACCACTGAAAGCCAAATCATCACCGTCCATTGCAAGCACAAGTCTCTCTTTCTCCTGTCCATCACAGTACCAATGTCTCAGTTGACTGTCCTAAATTTCACCCTGTGCTCCATGAGGGCAAGCAGGCGCCGTGTCTGGGGTGGCCCCCTTTCAGCCCTGGCACCAGGGGACGAGATGCAATTCAATGAATGTGTTGAGTGGGTGAAACTAGTAACCACATAAGCAGGTCCTTGCATCCCTCTTCCATATCTGCACTGCTGAATTCCCTTAATTAGTCTTTCAGGCTCTGATTCTGTCAGTAGAGTGGTTTCCTTTTCACAAAACACAAAGGTGTTTTGCTCAAATAAAATGAATGCATCTACACTGCTTCCAGATTGATATCTAGTAGCAAATCAGATGTGTCTCTCCCACTCACACCCTCCCACAACCAGAAAGTCAAGGACAGCACTTTGGAAGGCCCCCCGCCTACACTTCCAGCATGATTGCTCACTGTTCCTCTTCTCTGTCCCACACTGCGTCCCTTTACTGAAATGCTGGTCACTCCTTTCCCCATCTGAATCCCCAACTCCTCAACTCAAGCTAGCATTAATGGAATCCTTATTTCCTCCAAGCATAAATTAATGCATTGGATTTCCACTCCTGAAAAGCCATAGTAAACGTTAAAAATATCAAAATTAATGATATAAATTAAAAATACACACAAATATATTTCTGTGAGCAACCATTAAACATGAAATTCAAGTACTTAATATAAAATGTCAATTTTATTGGAGAATACATTTTTGCACAGGTTAAAAGGTTGAAACCCTAATATACAAACCCAAATAAATCAGGTCTAGAGCTACAGTCTTTATTTCCCATGTGCTCCTAAACACATGCAGTTTTCATTTCTTCAGAGATGTTCCTAAGTCTTGAAAAACATAGATAATTGTCTGCAATATTTTAATTACCTGTTTGTTGGACATAAATCCTAACATTTCTTCCCAAGCAAATGCCAGGTTCATTCTGGCTCTAGGTGAATCTGAAAATACATACCACTTTTGGTTCTTCCTACAGGAGTCTCAATACAACATAAACCAGGACGCCAATACTTAAGCTATCTATGTTGGGGGATGCCTAACAATGAAGCTCTGACCCCCAAATCTACCATCTTCACATCTCAGTATATTTTCCAGATTCATCTGCCCTAAAGTACAGTGAACACCCAAATCCCACATAATCACATCCTCCACCAGCAAAAAGCCTGAACGTGCCTGATTCTGGCCCTTTGCTGAAATCTTTCCTGACCCTTATCAATGGTCTACTCCCTCTTCTGTAGCCTCATCATCTCCTGTGAAAATTCTATCATCTCTTCCATTAACAAGTAAATTATGTATCTATCTCCTACTAAATTCTAAATCCTTGCTGAGATGCACTCTCCACATTTTCTCTACAGTTTTTCCCAAGCACAGAACATGGTAGCTCTGAATACTAACAGCTCTAATGGAGATAAATTAGCATTAAGAGCTACAAATGCACATTCCTGTTAAAGAGGCAGCATTTTCTAAGTTCAGAATACTATGATTAAAAGCCAAGAACTGAACATCTCTCTGACCTGAGATACACACTTCATCCCCAACCCAAACCATGAGCTGAACACAAAATAGGACTTGGACTTATAGGAACAATGGCAAGTGGAAATCAAGGCTGGTCATGAACACAGAGAAAAGACTAACGCAGCAAAGGTTGGAGGGAGGATGGCAAAAATGAAAGAAAGAAAGGGACATATTGGCCAAGAACATTCTAATGGAAAGTCCTTGGTAAGGTAACATCTAGAAAAGCCATATTATACATATATATGCAATACAGATGCATCTATAACTAAATACACATGTATTATAAATGCATACATTACATATTTTTGTCTACTAAATAACAAATTCATCCACTTATATTCTATCCACAATAATGCTATCTCAGAACTCTTAAAGTAACAGAAAAACTAGTAACTAATGCTGGTCTCACATGATGAGCTGAAATGGGCTGACAGTTCCCAGGAAAAGACCAACAAAAACTTGAATTTTGTTTAAGGTGCTCAAAAGTAGTAGACTCTGGGGACAAGGCCTTAGTGGTGCCACTTTGATTTGGCACTATTTTCTATATCCTGCTTTAAGGAAAACCTTTGAAATTTGAAATTGATGGACTTAAGAGTGAATCATTTCTAGGTCCAATTTCAATATTTCAGTCATAAAATTCTCCGCGTCCACTATATATATACACACACACACACATATATATATATATACACACAAAAAAACCTAAATATATATATATATATATACACATATCCATCCCCCGGAGAAATATGGCACATAGATTCCAATGTCATTTGGAAAAGTTTGACACCAGAATCAAGGAAAGAGTTTCAGTCAAACTTATAGTCTATACTGTATATACAACATACCCTAAGACTGGAGCCTTCCAATGCAGAACAGAAAAAAAACAGAGGGAGACACGGCCTAGGGATGAGAAATCACTTCTTCATCACTTCTTCTATGGGGTAGCTGGAAGGCAGAGAAGGACTGAAGTCAGGGAGGAAGGAAGAGAGAGGGTGCAAGGAAAGAAGAGAAGGAAAGAGAGAGGGAGTGAATGTGTTGAGCCTGGAGATATAAAACACAATAAAATGTGAATTGCCAGTGATAAATCAGGTTGTCATAAGGTTGAAGTTTTATTTGAATGAAGCACAGTCACTGAAGATGGGAAATTAGCAAACTCAAATGTGAGAAGGTTCTGAGTAGGTGAGAGAGTTCGGTACTTTAGCTGCTGTACACAGGGTGACTTCATCACAGTTTTAAATAAAGTGTCCATATAAGCATAAATTATCACCCCATGGGGTTTTATGATAGACTGGATAGTGACCTGGAAATTAACAATCAAGTATACTGCTGGAAAAAAATTAAAATGAACCTTTTCACTTACAGTCAGCATGGTGCTGATTAGAGGAAAAAAGTGAAATTACCGCAATTTTTTAAAATTGCTATTGTTAAAATAGAAATTAGCCCAATTGACAATAAGGAATGCAATTCTACACCTGTCATAAAAAAATCACTTTTTCCTCTGCCATGAAGATCAACTTTTAGTAAAGTGTTCGTAGTTGAATGAAGAATAAAACTATGGAACCTGTAAAATGCTTCTAAGAATTCTGTGGTATGTTTACCCAAGTGAACCTTTTTTTGTTTGTTTGCTTTCAAACCATCACATATTATCAAAAATCAACCATTAGTTTTGGGTATTTTTAATTCCTGCTATCTTCCAATATGGTTATTATTTCTTGCAAAAATCACATGTTTTTCATTACACAACACCTCTTAGTACATATTTATTTCCACATAAATTTCTGAAATATCTACCTACAGGAAAATAATTTGTTTCCTTTCAAAACAATATGATTTCAATAGTTTACTAATGGATTCTCTCATGAATTCATCTTTTCAGAAGTATCTTCTTTAATCACTAAACTTATGAAAGTTAAAATATTTTTTAAAAAATCACTTATTTTTTTTGTGAAATCCACAACGTTTCTTTTTAATTGTGGTAACATTGTCTTCCCACACAGTGTCAGCTTTAAGTGTTCTAATACCACCTATGCCCACCACCAATTTTCTTTTTTTTAAGATTTTATTTATTTATGCACACAGAACTGGGGTACAGGCCAGAGGTGCAGGGGTGGTGAGAGGACTCACCAGAGACAGAGAGAGGAGCAGCAGGCAGTCAGGAAAGGTCTGCCGCGCCATGTGGGCCATCTCCTGGCCTGGGATCGAACTCTAGGGAAGATGGCTACAGCTAACTTAATGGTGCTGTGCGTTGAGCCGCTGAGCCACCAGGATTTCCTATGACCCTTACCAATACCCAAACCCCTTCTGCCCATTCTCCCTATCCCCTCCCCTGCATCTGTGGTAACCACCATTTTGCTGCCCGTTTTAATGACAGATTAATGTATTTTTTAAAATACATTGTGTCTGTTTTGTTCCATCATTTGTTTTGTTCCTTTATGCTCCACATGTGAGGAAAATGATCCAGTATTTGTCCTTTTTTACTCATTTCTATTAGCATAATCATCTTAAATTTCATCTTGGAATATGTATCTCACATCCTCTTCATCCACTCATCTGTTGCTTCCATGTCTGGCCACTGGGAACAGTGCTGCAGTGAACAAAACAGTGCAGATATCTTTTTAGCATTTATGTTATCGTATTCTTTGGGTAAATATCTAGAAGTGGAATTGCTGGACTATATGGCAGTTTTATTATTAATTTGTGTGAAAGCTCCATATTGTTCCCCCTGGAGACACACTAACTTACATCCCAGCAAATCAGTGTATGGAGTTCCTGTTTCTTCACACCCTCACCAACACTAGCTTCTTGTTTTTTGATATAAGCCATCCTCCAGGGTGGGAGGTGATATCTCACTGTGATATTAATTTGCATTTGTAAGGGCAGCACCTTAACATGTAGTTAAAACTGTTTGGTGATTTATTATTCCTTAGTAAGAATAAAGGAATTCTGTGCCATATATATCACTCCAATTTTCCTTATGGTACTGTCTGTGATTTATTTGTATCTTATGAATGTATATATTTTCTTTGATGAGCCACAGAATGAATGACAATTCTTCCTTTCTAATAGAACTTTATATTTTTCTGGGATTTAATCACTCTTTTTTCTTCTTGCTTAGACTTCTGATGAACATTCCAATTTTAAACCCGGTAACATGTAGGTTTCCATGTGCCAAAGATCTCATGTAGTTCACAGTCCTGGGGTTCCCCTATTTCTCCTGCTTTGATTTAGGTCAATTGTTTCCTAGGCCTGTCAAATAGTTCTTCCTTTCCTATTGCTTAAGGGGTACACTATATTGCTGAGACTCTAAATTCTCTCTATCTAGTACAAACACATTTAGTTTTTTCTCATTTAAAGGCCTTTAGGGTTTGATCTTAATGCCTAGAGTTCTAAAATTTCATTGTCATGTTCTGGTTATTGGTTTTGTTTGTTTTGTTTTGTTTTGTTTTGTCTTTCTTTCATTAATTTGACCACACACTTGGAATGTGGAAACATGTCTCCTTCACATCTGAGACTTTCTTTCATTAAACTAAGGCTTCTTTTCTCTCATTTGCCCTGTTCTTTTCATGGAAATGGAATCAACTAGACATCATGTGGTCTACTTGTATTATTTTTTAGATAGCTCCTTAATGATCAAACCTTTCTTCTGATTCATTTTAATACTTTGAACTTTTGAAATTTTTCGCTCGTTTTCAATTGTTGTGACTGCAATAGCAGTGATTCTTTTTCATAGATATAAATGTCCTATTTTATAAATCAAATGTTTTTTTTTTATTTTTTTTTGGGGGGGGATTATTTCTTTGCTCCCAAACTATTAACTTCATTTTTCCAAGCTTCCTTTAAGTAGTCTGTGTCCCTTGTATAGTCTGGTCTTGGTTTTAATGAAACATTCCCCATATGGAGGTGGTGAGACCTGGACCAATTTTAAGAGTAAGGAAATAGTGACTGGTAAAAATTGTGACTGATAAGCTGCCATATGGATAAATATGGCAGTTTATCAAACAATGGATGTCACTGCAAAGTGAGCAGTCAAGCAACTGATCCTTCAAATATCAAAGATCTGTGGACCCTTTCTGGAGAGCCTTTTCTCTGAGAAATAAGCTTTCACTGATCTCCTATTTGGGCGTTACAGGCCTGTCTGCCAGTGCTGTTGGAGAAGCAAGCAAGCAAGAGAAAACCGAGCCTCTCGCTGCTTATCATGCAGGCACTCGCCTCAGCTGGGCGGACACTCCTGTGTCTGGGACTGCTGTAGTTCAATGTCTCCATACAATAAATTCCCTCATTTATGACTAACGTAAGTGTCCTCTGGTCGTCAGTTGTGTGCTTATCTAGAAGGAAGCCTGGGGATCTACAACATATTCAGACTTTCAACAAACTCCCTGTTTTCATCCATATTTCACTGTCTACTTCTGCAGTATCAGATATTGCCAGTACCCGTCTTTTCCCAGGTTCTGAAGCATAAATTCACTTCCTGCTTGTGGGCGCCCCTTCTGCAGCATTAGGTATTCAGCTCTCTGCTCTTGTGATGCCTCCTTCCAATATACATTATCCAGAAATTCATGGCCTTTCCAATCGATTATCTCTCTCTAATTCTCTTTGCTCGTGTGTGTTTCTAGCCTCTATATTCCTTTTCTTTACTCCTTGGCGAGATGTGCAGGAGAGGGTCGAGACAACTGCATTCTAAGCTGGAATCTCAAGATCTTTTGTCTTCTAAACTAGGAAATATTCTACTCATAAGTCAAACTACCTGAAATTTTATTATAGAAAAAAATATTAGTCATATTGTTCACTTAACCTCTTAAAGTAAAGGTTTACTTTTAATTTGGGGTGGGGGACAGTCCATCAGCATTGACCAAAAAAACTAGTGTGTAATCATGAACAATACAACTACCTGGTGATTCTTAAATTTTTTAAATATTTATTTATGTATGTATGCATATAAGAACCAGATTATAGGCTAGACGTGCGAAGATCGAGATAATTCACCAGAGATAGGATGGGAGATGTACTGAAATACACTCCTGAGGGGAGCAGTAGGGAGCCAGGAGAGGTTTGCTGTGCCATGTGGGTCACCTCCTTGGCTGGGGACTGAACTTGTGCTGCAGTGGCTGGGGATCACTCCATAGTGCTGCGCTTCAAGCCCTGTGTTACCGGAGAGGGCCCACCTAGAATGATTCCCAATGTCTTTAGTTATTGGTGAGAGAGGGGGCCTCATATGAGTTTCTTTCTTCTATCTTTTCATTTGTACAATTCAGGAGGCCAAACCTATCAGTCATCTACAAAATACAGAATTGCTTTTCTATCTCCTTGGTATCCATCCCAAATTTTCCAGCTAGTCTCCCGTAATCAAACACCAATGCAATATAACAGCTGAGCTCGTAGGAGGAAAGTCAGGTGTGATGGGACAAGAGGAAATGACTAGGACAAAAAGCATTAAGAGGAAGTGGTTCTCCTTGCCGTGGATCACACATCCCTCCTGCACCCTCCACACCACCATGTGCTGAGACGCTGGTGGGCTTATTGGAACCCAACAACAGCCAAACAGTCCAGAATGACAAGTTTTTTCATAAGAAAAATATTTACCACAGGAGGGCAATCAAGGTTCAAGCCCACTCCATGTATTTCAGTCTCCACTGGCAATTTTAACAAAACCCACTGAGAATTCAACATGATTCAGTCAGTTTTCTGTCAAAGGCAATAGAAGTAAACGTTGAAGTCAGAGAGGGTAAGTCTTGGTGCTGCCGAGATTTCTCTTCCTTCAAATTAAAAGTATTCAGAAATCCATCCCAGGAGGGAAAAAAATGAAAACAACAGCACAGAAAGCCACGTCTCGCTCGTTGCAGGAGGCTGCGAGGCTCACACTGACCACAGGCAGACTGTGAGTTCAAAGACTCAAAAGAGCTAAAGTTCTCCAGCGATCCAAAGCATAACTTTCCCCAAACTTCTAGCTATCCATATTAGAGTTTTTGTCTACGCAGAACAACAAAACATACCCGATAAGTTCAGCAAATATTTCATTACAGTGGACTCTCAGGCAGTGTTACGTTACTTAGGCTGTGACAATTTCAATTTTTAATGGGAAAATGCTAATAAACAGACAGCTAACACCTGAATGTGATTTTAGAATGCAGGACCACCTCTAAACAAGCCCATGGATTTATGAAAAGTGAGCCAATTTTTAATAATGTGAAGGAAAAGCAGGAACCACCTCTCCCATTACATTTCTAAGCCTTCCCCAATATTTCTAATGAGGGTCTACCGACTTGAGAGTGCTGTCAAAATTGACTTATAATGAGGATGGCTTGCTTGTCGATTGGGGATCAGATAATGAGAGTTTAAACAGTGTACATGAGGTAGAAATACAGCGAAAACAACCCATGCCACCTTCTCCACAGAGCAAAGCACATTAAAGTTGGACATGCTAAGCAAGAAGACACATGTAAGCCAGGACTTCCTAAGAAAAATAAATCCTGACATATCAATTGTGAGGAATGCCTTATAACTCTGATTTTAGGTAAAATACTTCCACATAATGTCAACCTTAAAGACATATCTGAAAATATGTGTAGATGCCCAGCATATAATCAGGGCTAAAGAAGCTGTTCTTTCATGTTAGTTATTATTTAGTGGTGACTAAAGAAATAATTCTGTTTAGAAGTGGATTCTTCCCAATGAAGACAGCACAGACTCTTAAGAGTACTGACTTCTGTGTCCCAAACATGTTTTTACATTAATCTTCACAGAACTATAATTCCATCATATGTCCCGGTAGAACATTTGATCATGTGTTCTTTGAAATCAAGGAAACATGAGGCCCCTTTGTGTCCAGAACACCTGGCTTTCCCAGTGAAAGGTGCACCATGAATGGATAATGACATGCCCATATATTAAGCAACCCAGGCGTGAATGCTGGCTTTATTTCTCTATTTGGACAATGCACTACCCTAAAAGCCTTTCATCCATAACGGTCTAGAGCACAAGTAAAAATAGTGTCCCTCTAAAATCATGTTAATCAACTGGGGGTTGCACCTGGAGCAACTGTGTTGAAAAAGGGCTCATAATTAAAGTAGGTGTAACTGCAAGCGTTCCCATACACCGTGGATGCAGAAAGAAGGTAAATCAAGTATGTTTCCAAGCTTAGGTTTAAAAATGTGCTGGTCTCACAAGTATAGAAGGAATATATATACATCCTTGTGTGAAGACACTATTGGAATCACTTTGAGCATAAACAGGCAACAGCACACATATGCTATTAATTTTCCCTTTTTTCATGTGTACACACATTAGCTAGTAGGCCAGGAAAAGATGATTTGTGCAAATATCTCACTCCGATGTCATCAGCTATGTGTTTATATTAAAGTGATAAAGACAGAGAAGGAAGAAGAAATGCAAATCCCTCAAATACCAATTATCAATGATTGATTATACACATAGTAAATGAATGAGAGGAAATATTTTCTTAAACATTTCAATTATAAATTGTAAAAGCGTGTACATGTTCAAAGATTCTGAACTGTCAATCAGAGACAGTTCTGGTCTTAGTGAAGTAATGCACAACTATATTAAGAGTATTGATTTTTAATGGTTGACTTAAGTCTGAGAAAATGAATCATTAGCATGTCAAATGTTTCTGAAAAAATATAACAGCTAATCAAATGATTTAATATTTAGAGTCTTAACTATTAACTACTGGCAATTATAATTTTTATAACTAATAATTTACTAATTGTAGAGCAAAATAAATAATGAATATAATTGCACCAGATGTTTATTCTCTTCCAATAATACATTTTATCATTTCTCTAGAAAACACAACTGTAAAGACTTATGACCATTCTCTACAATCTGACCATATTCTTTTTTGATGAAAAGAAAAAAAACTACAGTCTTCAAAACATTTTCTATTATAATTACAATCATGTTGATCACAACAGTGGTTAAACGAACCAAAACTAAAATGATTGTTTCAAATGTAAACAAAGCTTTAAAAGTTGGATATCAAAATATCAATAAATAGTTTTTAAAGGACATAAATATTTGACAAAGATGCAGCCTCCTACTCTCTACCAATGAAATTATCAAGAATTACTTAACTAACCTGCAAACTGACAATATTCTGGCTTTGAAGATTTAGTTCTGATTCTCTTAAACTCTTCCTCTTCTATTTCTGCTGTCATCACACATGAATCTAGGTCCTCATCAACCTCTGATCCAAGTTTCTCAAAAAATAATTTAGCTGCATAATCCTTTGACTTTACAGTCTACTCCCGGGTTAATCTTCTATGACCTGACAATGCAGAACATCATAACCAGCCTCATTTTTCAACACATACATATGCCATCCTTCTTTCTCTAAAATCAAGTCCACACTGCTTACTTGGACTCTATCACTCTGCAGAATCTGAAGCACACTAGCCCACCCAGCATAATGTGCTTTCACCAGCAGCTAGAGATAACAGAAAACCAAGATCTCAGCCCAGTTCTCAAACCCACAACAAGACTGCTAACCAGTGCTCACATTTTACACAACAGGGCGTGAAAAACACAAGAATGCTATGGCTATGTGAGGAATACAAAATGTTAGGCTTATTCCCTCGATTTGATTATCTGTTCCTATTAACTAGTCCAGCCCTTTTTAACCTGATGAGACTATAAACTACAACTATTAATTGCTTAAAATTATAATTAGAAGAGGGTAGGTTCATATATTTAACTGATGTGATCACTTAGCTTCTGGATGTTTTCCACACTAGTCTCACCTGTAACAGCTTGGATTGAAAGCTCCTATCAGTGACTTATTTGAATGTTTACAATGTGTTATTTCAAAGGGTAAAAGAGACAGAAACTAAAGCATACATTTATGCAATGCAGCCCACCTACAATTTTTTCTGTTCATCTCTGAATTCATCATAATCAATGGCAAAAAGGTATCTCATAGCAAAGAAACCCAGAACAGTGTTTTCTTGACAAGGAATGGTTTTGCTTATTCTAATCACATCAAATTGACAACAGGACAAGCCATCAAGAACAATCTAAAGGTCAGCACACAGTTCATGTCAGGATGTAACGCAAGGCAGCCGTTGAAAGGAATGGAGTATGTGGCAATAAAGAAAAGCCCCCACTGTGTATTGTTTGTGAGTAAGCAAACTGGACAGTAGTCTGTGCGACAGATTCCCTCATTCACTGAACTCCCAGAGGATAACATTCTATAAGAGACAAGCTTGTATATGAGTAGAGAGCAAAGCACAAACACAAGAAACGATTTATACTGGTAACACTGGCGTGACTGAGAAAAACTTCCTATTTCCTCATTTAAATACCCTGACATGTACAAAATATTCAGTAAAAGCATCTGTTAAAATAACACAAATGCTCTGACAGCCATGTTATTGGTCATCACCAGTGCTTTATGCTATGTTCACACTTTCAAGTGATCTCGAATATTACAGCCAAAGGTTGAGGGATTGATGGAAATCATCCCTATCCTATTTCAAAAGAACGTGTACAAATATCACTGGCTAGTTGACATTCAAATAATGGATTGGTTTAGTCTTCCAAAGAGAAGATACATGAGTTCATTTCTACAGTTTCAAGCCTCACAGGGTTTTATTGGTTCTTA
Organism: Condylura cristata; assembly: GCF_000260355.1. Taxonomy (NCBI): domain Eukaryota; kingdom Metazoa; phylum Chordata; class Mammalia; order Eulipotyphla; family Talpidae; genus Condylura; species Condylura cristata. The sequence continues at coordinate 9,482,778 of NW_004567111.1, forward strand.
CTTTTTGTTTGTTTGGGTGGTTGGTTGTCCTCATTCTTGGTTGTATCGAATAAATAATCAAAGAAGCTATCGTGTCAAAAAGACAACAACAAAGCATCTAACAGATACATGGTTTTTTTTTAATTTCAAAATTAATTTTTCTTAGCTCTAAAAAAGAATCTCTGAAAGTGGGTTAACAGGTGCTGACAATGGCATGGTGGAGTCCCGTCTTCATTACTTAGAACACATTGCCTCTATTAAATATGAAAATGGTTATGTCTCTAATATCTGCTTTCATTATCACCTAATTTCATCATAGGCTAAATTACATTATTAACTACATGGCAAGGATGGCTTCAGTGCAGTTTGTGGAGCCAAATAAGAGATCATTAAAGTAAAATGAAAAAATCACTGGCTGGGTAAATCTACTTGGGCACATTAGGTGTTAGAGATGGCAAAAATCACACACCAGCATATGGAACAACTGTTGAAGTCCTGCTTTATTCTAAACAGGCTAAGGATTTCAAGGTGCTCAATGAGTTCATTTCAATAGCATGACAGCCATGCTATTGGTCATCATCAGTGCTTTATGCAGAATGACTGATAAGTCATTCTAATTTAACTGACTGTGCTACAAGCAATGAACACCTCTTTAATAAAGGGCTCGTGATAGAGATACTGTTTCCAAACGAGAGAAGTCCATTGTTATGTAATGATGGAAGAACATCAGTTTTGTCAAAGCAACTATCAGCTATATGAAATTATGTGAAGTTGTTGTAACAAGAGAGATGGAGTAGGGGGAAGAGGAAGATATATAGGGAGAATAAAAATAGTAAATAATTATTAAATTATTAACCAAGAATAAAAAACAGTAAGTAATTATAAATGAACCCTTTTAATTCACTTAGTCTTTCTTGCTTAATCAGTTCAAAATAGGAAAATAATCAGCATATACATACAACTCACAATGCAAAAGGGACCTGACTTGGCAATAAGTCCTCTGGCCAAAGAGCAGATAAGCAGTGATGCAAGTATCCCATTCTCAGGATCTACTAACACTGCAGCACAAATGAATAATGAAGAAATATGCTGAGAAATCCATTTCAGCAAAAGAAAAGAATTCAAATCTAGCAGATGGAGGAATGATTATTCTCAAAAGTCTCTACCAAAAGAAGGGGACGGGGAGGGGGAAGAGAGGCTAACTGATTTTGTAATAACTCAAATGTCAAGTAAGACATGAAAAATGAACGTATAATTAGATGCTTAAGTGTTTTCTAAATCAAAGCAACAGTCCACAGAACTTTCTGTCAGTATTCCAGTATGTACTCATTCCAGCTTAGCTTCCCTTTCTTTTTTAGCCCAGAACAGGAGCTAAAACAATTCTTCTGACTACCCACAAGACCCTCCTACCTGTGAACCCTCAACAGTTAACTGACATCCAGGTACAATTTTTGTGTGGGTAGACTCTGTTCCCGAATCATGAGTTCTATCTGTCTGGTTTCGGTCACAATATCCCCTAGCACCTTGGAAGCACCCAGGTGAGCAATCTCACCAGAAAACAGGTGATGTCTATGGGTCAAGGGCTAAGCCTTGCCCATATGCTGCCAGCATTTCTTCACAAAAGGGCTATCTCAGCAGGTGTCAGTGAGCTCCCAAGTACCACAAAGATGGCCACACAACATTTGCAGGAGATTTAGCCTAATCACAGTAATGGCAATAGACTCTTGATGGATTTTAACAGCAATACACATCAACTCTAATAGATGTTACCAGAACAAAGAAATAAGTGGCATCACGTTTGCTTGCAAGTATGGAAGGTCCTGTGTCTGAAAGGGGACAGTCTCCCTCTGTGAGTAGAGATGAACAGGGCCTTGGAAACATACATACGAGAACTGATAGGAGAAACTGGATATTAGTCTTACTCAAATAGCTAAAGAAAATGAAAGAAAATGCTGGTTTCTTCTGTATGTTCCACAGAGAGTACATAAAATAAATGGGCAAAAGTTGTAGCTAACTATAGCTCATTCCCTGTAAAGAGTTATTCAAAAAAAAATTCTAGAAATAGAGAAGGTATCAAAATTCCCTTCTTAGATACAGCAATAGCCAGCTGGCACAGTCCCAGACTTTTGGATGCTGGAGGCTTAGGTTGCAGAACTGTGGTTAAGGTAACATGGATTTTTTTTTTTTTTTTTAAGATTTATTTATTTGTGCATACAGAACTGGGGTACAGGCCAGAGGCTCAGGGGCGGCGAGAGGCTTCACCAGAGACAGAGTGGGGAACAGAACAGGCAGATCAACGAAGTACACTGCTGAGGGGAGCAGCGGGCGGGCCAGGAGAGGTCTGCCGCGCCATGTGGTCTCCTCCGGGGCAGGCGGGAATCGAACTCATGCGGAAGTGGCTTTAGATTCTCAGTGCTGTGCTTTAACCCACTGCGCCACCAGGGAGGGCCTAACATGGATTTCTAAGCCTGTGAAGGTACAGGCACATAATTCTCCAAGACTCAATGCTTCTTATATCAGAAATGAAATCCATAGACAATATAATTAACTACTCACACATGTATGGCTTGAAAGTAGTAAAACAGGTCTCGCTGGAAGCGAGTTAAGTCTCAATGCTATCACTGCTGCAGCTTGAGTTCGATCCCCAGCCAGGGAGCTGAACCACATGATGCAGCAGAGCAGACCTCGCTTTTCTCACCTGTTGATCCCCTCAGCAGGGTATTTCACTCAGTCACCAGATCTGCTCCTCTCTCTCTCTGGTGAGTCCTCTGATCTCTGGACTACACCTTAGTTCTTCTACACCAAGAATAAATAAATAAATAAATTGATGGTTAAAAAAATAAGCTACTAAAACCTATTAACTATAACATAAAGTGAATTTTCTATAATTAAGCATTGTTTATAATAAAATAGTTCAGTAGGTAAATGCTTAGATAAGGCACAAGAAGGTCATGAAAATAATAAGACCACTAATGTTGCCGACAGGTTCAATGGGCTGTGTGTCATTCAAGAAGGAAAAGCAGCTTAGGCATCAGTAGCGTGATTCATTAAAATGCTGAGTATCATTTGGCAAAATATGGAACACAATAAAGTAGATCTTTACTCGCTTTGCAGAGTAACTGCCTTTCTCTAAAATTCACTAATTCACCAAACCATGGGAAAATAATTGAATTACTTTCAAATTCAGAAAATTATGCAAAGATTTTTCACTTACAGGAGTGTCTTCAAGCCCACGTGAGAGAGTTTCTTTGAATCAAAGACAACCACTTGCATTAAGTTGTGAAGCATTAGTGGCCCGGTCACTCGAAGCCAGGGAAACCCACTCCATGGCTGTGACACAGAATTGTCATGTCTCTTTCCACAGAGTCCGTGCGGGCAGCCCTGGTTTTTCCTGCTGTGACGGTTCGTCTTAGATGCTAACTTGGTAGGACTGAGAGCTTCCCAGGGAGAGGCTAAGTTATTATCGTGTTTTAGAAATTCAGCATCTGATTCAGCAGACTGAGTGGAGCAACCCTCTCTCCCCAATGAGGATGGAGACCACCCAATCCATCCATGTGGAGCCCAAAATAAGTCAGAGAAAATAAGAAGCTTCCTCCTTCCCATTCTGAGCTGGGACAGAACTACTTGGATATCAGAGCTCCTGATTCTTGGTCATTTAGACTCTGAGTCTTAACTGTAACAGCTTCTTAGGACTTACCACAGACTGAACCTCACCAAAGCTGTCCTGGCAGGTTGTATGACACCTAACTCCATGAGACAATTGCTATAACTCTCAGATAGATAGGTAGATATTCTCTGTAAGTGCATATTTACAATATATATATATATATATATGTATGTATATATATTTGTGTGTTTACGTATATCAACATTATTATAGTGGCCAGCTATTAGAGCTTCTGGACTTCCTGCTACACACAGCTGACCAATCGTCTCTGATCCTACAAAATTATCACATTCTTAAAAACATCCCCATTAAGTTAAACCTGCATATAACTTTCTGAATTTGAAAGTAAACAATTTTATGTTTTAAAAAATGGTACCCGTGGTTTTGTGATACAGTGAATTTAAGAGAAGCAGTGTGTGTGTATAGTTTCTCTGGAGAACACTAATACGCTCACCTCCCCCCACTGAGAAAAAACTTCATCTACAGATTCTTCAATGATAAAGAGAAGTCACAACCCAAACCTTCAGCTAAGTGATGCAAAAACAAGTAAGTAGTAAAAAGATGAGGTCTAGAGGAACTCAACTGCAAGAACGGTAACTACATGTGTTTACAGGTGTCTGCAGCAGCTTGCAAGAGCACAGCTCAGAAGCCAAGAGGTTGGAGTGTCTGGTCAGTGCAGAAACATCCAAGCAGAGGCCACATGGCCATCACAAGGAAGACAGAAAAGGAGGGTTGGGCATCTCTGAACCCATGAGTCTTTGTAAAATATTTACTCTCCATGGTAACTGGTGAGTTAGGCTTCCTAGGAACCTAGAGATGTTGTCAACTTCCACATCTGGTTCACACACAAACAACCCTTCTCACAATGCCTTCTATGACTGCAGAGAAGACGTTACTCATCATCCAAACCAGGTCGCTTTTGATAGTGCAAGTAGCTGCTCACAACAAATTCTATGGCACACAAGAACAAAGCAGGCCTGCCCCAGGAAAGCTGGACATTACAGTGTCTACAAGACAGAGGAGGAAACAGGAACATGAGGAAAGAAGTAATATCCCAGAGGACAGCCTAGCCTTTCAAGGTTGTTTGTTTGTTTTTGTTTTTGTTTTTTGCCTAGATTTAGAAAAAACTAAAAACCCCAAATTACAAAATCATGAAAATAACTAGTTTATTATATTTTTGTATTTATTTCCCAAATAATAATTTGCTATGTGACTGTTCATCCTGAATCGTATATACTTCAAGTTGTCTATACCAGTTGCAGGATAAAATGACATATTACCAATGTTATTCATTTAGAAAAAAATACACAGATAGAATCATTGCACTCTATAAAATATAGTATTGATAGGACAGTTTCAATATGAGTAGATATATGTAACATTATTAGACTCAGTCATTTAACATGAGAACAAGATTGAAGGGGCTTAGTCAGACCAACTAAAAAATTAGCAATCTCAAAACTTATCCCACATTTGTATTTCAAAAATGAAATGGAATATTTTTAAGTCACTTTATATATAAAAAAGAGGTATTTACATGTTAAAATGTTGGCCTATGATCTTAAAATGTCACAATTTATAACATTCAGGCCCTTTACTTTTTTTTTTCCAAAAAGCACGTTGTTTACATGGTAAGCAAGAATTATTTTATAGAATCCACCAAGAGGCAGCACAAACTTCTAAAAAGAAATTAAGCCATTTTTTGAAAGGAGGGAAAATTCCTGAATCTGTCCCCTTAGTACTCTGTCCAATTTAGTACTCTGCTCCAACAGTAGTCACTCAATAAATCCTCATTAGCTCACACATGACAAAAAAACTAAAAAAAAAAGAATAAATGAATGAATGAACCTGCGATCTCGCACAGGGGAATGTTTACATGATAACTACTCAGTGTTCATCAGTATTCCAGGGGGGAATGAACCAGATACATCAAAAACAGAGCATTGCAATTTGGCCTCCTTATATTTCTTTGACAAATACCAGAAAGAAACTTTAAAGTCCTTAATAAATTAAGATTACAAAAGGAGTTTTACCCAAACCAAAATGTTAAAAAATGAATTTATACATGCAACTACAGAACTTATTATTTTTTTTATTCCACATCAGAGAATTTACTTAAAACCAGTAACTTCTCAAATACAAAGACATGACTTAATGTATGACATTCTAACAATAAACTTTTCAAATGATATTATTAAAATGATTATTATAAAATGTTAACTTACCCATGTCTCGTGACACTTGTATTGTGATTTTTAAAGCCACCCTAAATCATATACATAAACTCATCTTTGGTTAATATGATGAAACTAACAGCAAAAAGAAGTCTTCCACACTTCACCGGTATATTCCATGCTTAATTATGAATGACTTTTAATTAGCATATTTTATTATGACTATTTTTAAAATACTCTGAATATTTTTAACTTTTCCGCTAGCACTCTAGATCACTATTGACTGAATTTTCTAAGTGGCTAAGATTGCTAAGCATAGATAGCCATCTACTCACTTCCCATTTGATTTATCATAAAATCTGAATTAGCTGAAGAGTCAGATAATGATATATTAATGGATAATTGTGAAATAACAATGAGAGCGCATGATTACTTTTGGCAGGCAGGATGTAAGTTGATTAGGCAAATATATGTCTATAATTCTACCCATTCCAGGAATTATATTGCTATATCTACATATATATAATATCATGCTAAAATATATGTAACTGACAAGTCTTTTTTTTTTCCTCCAATTCAGAATGAATAGTAAAGTAAAAGCAAAATTCTACAATTGGTTACCAAGACAGCTACAAATTCTCTTTCACTGACAATATTTTAAAACGGAATAGAAACAATAAAAAGGAAACCAATTTACTGAACTCGTAACACCTTTTACCTTCTCAGCTTCATTTACTGCTCTTGCAGGCAATATTACAGGCACTAAGAATATAAACATAGGGCATGCCCCCGACCCCACTGTAACTTCAAATATGATAGGAGACAGGCATATTTTAAAGGGAAAACAAATATACAATAAAAAAATAGTTAAAACCTAGTACTATAAGGCCACACAAAATAATTGCTCAGATATATAGTATGTTTTTGATGTTTAACTTCAAAAGAAGATAGACTAAATGACTTGACAAGACTCCTTTTAATCCTATGATGCAGTGGATTAGCTTCCCTTGAACCCCAAGCAAATTAAGTTGTTTTACTATCAATATATCAGATAGTTTCATATAACCACCTAGGAGACAGCACTTATTTGAAATGAAATCTTACATTAATCAATTTTATGAAATATTTAATATCATTTCTGATACTCTTAAATTTAGTTACTGTATCCCACTGACCACTCTGAAATCTTCTGCATGAAAATAGATCAGTACAGGCATCAAGCATTAAGATTTTTCAATATATTTAAGATGCAATGGAACAAAAAGTAAACTATGTTGGCTCAATTTTAATCACACATTGGTTAATAGAATTTTCCCACTCATAACCATCAGAAATCACTAGAAAATCATTTCGGTCACCAGAACAGCACAACTTCTAAAATTCAGCATTAACTTTGACAACAGTTTTTTTTTTTTTTTTTTTTTAAGATTTATTTATTTGTGTATAGAGAACTGGGGTACAGGGCAGAGGTGCAGGGGCGGCGAGAGGCTCCACCAGAGACAGAGTGGGGAGCAGAACAGGCAGATTGCCCAAGTCCACTGCTGAGGGGAGCAGCGGGCGGGTCAGGAGAGGTCTGCCTCGCCATGTGGATCTCCTCCGGGGCAGGGGGGATCGAACTCATGTGGAAGTGGCTTAAGCTTCTTAGTGCTCTGCTTTAACCCGCTGCGCCACCAGGGAGGGCCCACATTAACATTTTACTGTTAAAATAATAACTATTTTGGTTGAGGTTCTGTTTCTACTTTGCACTCTTTAACAAAGCACACTGAACACTATACAAGTTGAAATGTGACTGATCAGTATCCAACTGTGTGATTACTTTAAGTTACATACCATGCACACACATGTTACCAGCTCTATCTATCTGCTAATATTCTAAATCCACTTAGAAGGGAATACACTACCCCCCTCATTTACATAGAAAGTAAGCATATTTATGACTGCCTTAATCTTTTGGTAATCTGCACTTTCTGCTCTTTGGTTTTAATATTTTATTTTCTAATATAGCTCAGTGCATATGGGATGCAGAAAGCTGATTGCTTGATATTGCACATTTAGAAAAATATGAGAAAAATAAAAACAAATCTGGAAAGTAGATTGCTTGATAAAGTCATTTAAGAAATATGAGAAAACTAAAATCGAATCTGGAGCACTTTCTATATGAAATGCAATCTGAAAAGTTAGGAGCATAAAGTTGTTAAGTCATCCATAACACATCTGTGGGCCCTAATGTAAGACAACGTGACTAGAACAAGAGAAAAGAAATATGTAAAAAGGAATAATTATCTAAAATGAAATAATATTCAAGAAGTAAGAGACTTAATGCTCTCTGCCCTCTATGTTGCTCTGTGGCTCTTTCAAGAGTTGCATGCCTTTGGCCATTAGAAAGGGGGGTGCAGTAATTGTCACCCTGAATAAATCACCTCACCCCACTGAGAAAAGCATAGTGCCTCCCCCACACAGGCACTTCATGTTGGGAAGTGGTAGACCACAGAGGAGCTCACCTGACCCATCACACAGAAGCAAAGCAAGATTTTATTTTCTGCTTCCTCTGCTAAAAGCTTAAGGACATGAGTAATACTACAGTCACCTCAAGGTTTACAATTAAGATTCACTTTGCAGGGCAGGCACCTCAAGTCCAGACAGAATATAAATGACTCAGTGGAGAACCCCCGTTGGTTGGAAAAGACACCACTTTCTTGCCAGGCTTTCCTGGAGGACAGGGGTCCTGGTCCCCAAACAGCAGCAAAGTGAGCATCCCAGCAGACAGTGACCAGAAGTCTTTGCATGTCGTCAATCCTCAGTCCAGATGCTCCTCAGCTTCAATCCACAGTTTTGATCAAAAATCCAAAGTCTGGGCTCACCCCTGAAGGCTCAAATTCAGTTGTCCTGGGGTGAGACCAGATAAAGGTATTTTTGCATCTTTGTTTTGTGTCTGTTCATTGCTAAACACAGCCCCCGATACCAGGTGTTTCTAAGGGACAGACTTATTAATAAATATGCCACTGTAAATCAAAAGGAATTTCTCTGAACCCAGGTCCCCACCCCCTCCCACAACCCCGTGATCTCACACTGGGAGTCAAAACCTATTTTGTTAGGGTTCTCAAGAACCCTATGTTCCAGAATGAAGGCTAGAGGGTGGAAAAAAGAGGTGTCTGAGTCGTTCTCAGAGAGCACAAAGGTAAGTTACTGAAAGGGCATGAAGAGTGAAGAGATTTCCTTCTTGACCAAACTTGGCAGGCTCTTTTCAGTCCTGTTCACTTAGCTCTGTCCCTCAGCCTGCTGAGCCCAGCTTAGCGGAAGTACCCCACCCATCCTTGATATTTAATCAAGCTCTCCTTCCCCTCACTCTTGATACCTCATCAGAGAATAATTTTCCATCCTTGACCCCCTCATGCTGCCCATTAGCTATAAATTCTCATGTTTTTCTGTGTGTGGAATAAGATCAGCTCTATAATTAAGGCTCTCATCCCCTACGGCATCACTCTAATAAAATCTGTGTTGTTATTTTAACAAGGATCAGAATAATTTCTCTTGAACAATTGCTATATTCTTCAAAACACCGTCAAAACTAAAGGAAATTCAAGCCCAAGTAGATGTTTACGCCAAGAAATTGAGACTCCCAGGATCAGAGAGGAAGAGCAAACGGAGGCGAGACTGGGACAAAGAAGGCAGGTTCCAGAGGAAGTTTCTAGAGGAGATGCACGCGAGGAAGAGTGCCTAAAACAGAGAGTACCCCGTGCCAACAGCGGCACACAGGCCCGCATGAACGCAGCCCATGCCTGGTCCCGGGGCTCTTGGTCACGTCCAGCACGGAAGCTCCAGAAAAGCATTTGTCGGAAGCCTGAGTTTCTTCTCTAAACAAGTCCCAGTAAATACCCTCCATGCGTTGTGCACTTTAGAATCCCTTTCGGGGTCTTGGAACCCCTCTGGGTGTCTCAGAACCCCTTTCAGTGTCTTAGAGCCCCTCTGGGTGTCTCAGAACCCCTCTGGGTGTCTTAGAACCCCTTCCAGTGTCTCAGAATCCCTTTCAAATCCTTTCTGACCAGCTCATCTTTTACTTTCATTGAGAACCGCAGTGCCAAGTCTGCACACTGGCAAGGCAAGGGGCCAGGCAGCGTGACTGGGCATGCTGGAGCCTCCCACCACCCTTGCTCAAGCCCCCCCCCCCCCGCATCTCTGCATTCTTTTGGGGGGGCTCTCTCTCTCTGGCGTTCTCTTGTGTCACCATCCCTCCCCGGTCGTCTCCCACCTGTGACACCTTTTCCAGCCGCCCTCCAGGCTCAGGTCACTTGCACAGGCTCGCACACCCATGTTCCAAGTGTCCGCAGTGAAGCGCACATGCCCTGCACCCACGCTCCAAAAAGCTCTGTATCCACATGATCCAGGCCATAGGTGGTAGCCACAGAGGCTAATGGTGCAAAAAGCCTGATCAATCTATTTACCGTACAGAACACTACAGACCCAGCCCCTGGTGTCTGTGCAAATAAATGGTTTCCTTTCACCCCAGTTCAACCCTATAATCAGAAAATCTGGTTGGCATCTTTCCAACTTTGCATTCACTGATTTCATTTTTATGAAAGTATTTTTTTAAATTATTCCTTTAAGGAACCCTATGTTCCTATTTCCTTGTCTGTTACCTGTTAAGCTCATAGATACTGTGATTCATTGAAAACATGGCCCACACTCCTCATCAATACAAGTCTTGTCATTACCTGCTTTTCCTGCTGAAAGCTCCTGCCATGGGTTGGGTATTAATAATGTTTGATATGTTCTGCCTGAGATAATGAGTGTTAATTGAACTCAGTATTTTTGATTGTAGAAATCTAAAAAATGTTCAGGAGAGTTATGACCATAGATACTGCCACTAATAATAGTAATAATAGTATGCACTTACTGTATCACTTAGTGTACTAAACACTTTGTGTATTAACATATTTCATTTTCCCAATAGTCAGGTGACATAGGTATTACGAAAGAACCAAGCTCAAGAATATTAAGATATCTAAGTTCAGAAGTTAGCTGTGGAATGATCTGAATTTGAACCCAAATTTACATGCATGTCAAAGCCTACATTTTCCCTCCCCAAAATTCTAATTGTCCCTGAATTCTTCCTCTTCATCTCTGTGGGAAAAACAGGGTCGGGACTGACACAAATCCTCATCTGTAACTCCTGCTAAAATATACCAGCCACACTCAGAAGTGCATTCTTAGGGCACGTAAGTTAGACTCCAGAAACTCCATTCAATCACGTACAGCTCCTGGTTTACCCAAGACCTCCTGTCAGGGACAGAATAACTCTTCTCTGGCCTCATCGCTTGCAAGCTGCTCCTTTATCAGTTTTCACTATACACACATAAGTCCAACATTTCATTACCTAAATTACTTTGCTGTCTATTTTTCCTTGAATACAAAATGCTATTCTTAAAGACCACTCCAGAGATTGAGACAAGCCTTACAACCTGAGTGGAGGAGAAGGAAAATAAGAAAGGAAACTGGGAATGCTGGAGACCAGTGGTAGACAGTAGGTATCCTTTCTCACTTCAATAATATTCTGAAAATAGATGGGCCGTCTGCTTTTTTCATTATTTCCTAGTACAAACGAATGATTTTTACAATCAAAAATACTGAACTCAATTAATATTCATTATCTCAGACAGAACACATACTGGAGCCCACACATTTTAGAATTTAATGCTTAAAATAGTAACATGCCATTAGCTAACATGCAAGTATTCCTACAGCATTCCCAACATCCCACTCCCGTTTAGAACAGAACTTGGTAACACTTTACTAACACCCTCTGCAGTCACACACAGGGGCAAATACACAGAGACCCAATGTTGATGTCCCTTTCATAAGTCTGACTAAATTATATTTTATTTTTGTATGAACAGACCAAGTTCATAAGAGCAAAGTAATTGTACAGGGTGTCAAAATCGCTAATGTAATCTTCCCTACACTAGAAAGTTCTGCTCACTTTCAACAGTCGATCAGGGTTAATATTAATGTGATACTCCAAGAAATTTTGCTTTTTATAGATGTCAAGGCATGTTCTAGCTGATACTGGGATCTGGATAAAAGACCACCCCAGATGGTCAAGTAAGTCTAGGTACTGGCTGACATATATTTCCAGAAGCTTTGGCTGCCAAATACTGCATTTCTGTTAAGAAAGGAAGAAGTGATATTATATATATATGTGTGTGTGTGTGTGTATACATATATATGCATGTATGTATACATATATGTGCATACATATACACACATATACGCACACATGTGTGTATAAAAATATATATTTTTTATATTGTCTCCCAGCTATCACAAGCAATAAAGAAGCAAATACCTCCTGGAGTTGATGGGAACAAGTGAAACGAATCAATGTTTAGACAACTGTCAGTGTGAAATGGGCAGGAATTATTCAAGGCTATGAAAGAAGCAACATATTCCCTCCATACTTCTCCTGCCCTGCCTCACATGTCACCAATATAAGCAGCCTTATTAACTAGGATCAACTATACCTCTAAGTTTGGGATAGCAAGTGCCCAAAGAGAGTAACTCTAGCAACTATAAAGAATAATGGAACATGGTGCTCCCATTTTCTAGAATAATCTTTCTTCTCATCTCTGCTAGTCCCACACATACATGAGACATGGTGCTTCTCAACGTCCCATCAGAAGAATAAGTACCACATTTCCGAAGGTCACTGCTTTAGATTATAAATTATCATTCTGTGGTTATTTCTTTGCCTAAACTATAATATTTCAGACTCTGGATGTCTTGAAATCAGGAAACCTCACGTTTGCATTCCTACTGCCAACAACAGGACAGTGAGTTAATCAGCAGGCAGTGATATATGTGGACTGAGTGAATAGATAATTGAATAAATGAATGATTTAGTAAGGCTGAGACTAAGGTAACGTCTGCCAACTGAACAGTTCTGGTCTTGGACAAGAATTTAAGCAAATAAAGGTTTTTTTTAACTCCATGCAAATCTAGAGAGACTCTGTGCTGCTGTGTCTCTGATCACTCGCAAACCTATTCTGAAACCTGAATTCCTAAAAATTGCCCCCTGAATTTACAAAATACAAAACAAGACTAAATAAATATCAATACTCACTTTAAATAATACAGTGCGAAGGCACAGATTCTCAATACACTTCTAGAAAAGATAATCGTCTGCAAAATCAAGGATATTATTAAATGACTTTGCCTCTGCCTCATTTCCTGGTTGTGTCCCTGCTTCAGAGTCATGCATCATAGTGATTAGGCTCCTTGTTGTCACTTGTGTTATGTAAATGGTGACCTTGGTGTGTATTTACAGACAGAGTCCCTCTGCACTCCGCAGGCTCACTACCTTATTTCACTGGGAGGGCGGTGTTCCCAGGTGCTGTATGCTACAGCCTGGTATAGCTGTTGATATTAATTAATTTATGCAAATCAGCCAGATACCATCCCTGATTAATGTCTTCACCACTTTATTAATTTTCAATACTTTAAGAAGCTGTTGGACATGTATGATGCAATATCTGCTTAGAGAATAACTACTCGTGTGATTAATTTAGGCCCTGAAGAACAGTCCTTGATCTCTGCTAGTTGGTACTACTAATTACACAAAATTTCTAACTTCAAAAACCATAAGTGCATCAGAAATAAAACTACGTTCTACAAATTTTCTTCAAGTGACACTGGTATAAACCACCTTTAAAAGAGCTATAATGACTCCGCAATCTAAGGTGAATAGCAGAGAATGTGGGATAGTGCCTAGACAGTGCCAGGCTCTGTGCCAGCTGCATACGCTCCATCAATTCCACTAGAACACTCTACTGGCAAGAGCTGTTGGCAATTATCAATCATCTTGCCCACTGGTACCAAAGTCCAATTCTTAACCACAGTGCCATGTGGCTCCAAACAATAATACATAAAAAATGACATTTATACAAAATTCGTGGAATTCATTTTTTGCTAGCAACACATGGATTTTGTTCTGACTTGATCTGTATTAGTTCCTCTACTAAACACCAAGCTTCCATGAGGGCTGAGTTAACATTTCATATTGTTCTTCATTACCCACAAACATAAAAGACCAGTAGCTTGGACTGAAGCTGGTTTTACTGATTTAATTTTACAGTGAAAATTATTTTCTATCAATCTGTTGAAAATCAAACTTAGTTTTCCTCATTAGATATTTCTCTGAGTAGCATATACTCACCTAAAGGCATTCCTGACATTCAGGAAGTGTTCACTAGATAATCCATGACTAAGGAAAATGGCAGAAGCAAATTTAAAGGAAATGAATGACCCTACAAGATCATTTACTCCATAACTATTCACTGAATATCAGAATGGCTGAATTAATGTCTCCTAGAATAAGTGCACAACAGGCAGAATAATAGGAGTGTAAAAATTAAGTGTAATAGGAGGCATCGTTAACTAATTTCCATTAAATACAAACTACAATTAAAAAGCTATTGTATATTCCAGTAACAATGATTCCCAGAGACAGGCAGAGTCACTGTGGGCAGTAGGAAGAAGGAGACAAGAGGAAGAGACCCAGAACCCACTTCATGCACCTCAGGGAGGGCCAGGAATCCTCCAGCACATGAAAGGATTTACTAGGTCTTTCACTTAGAAAACGGGATCATTTTGTCATTTCTGATGAGTGCCTGTGTCAACATTTTGAGGAGATAACCCCACTAGCAACATGCGTTAATTGTAGATAATGACCTTCCTCTTTCTCTTGTCTCCAAATATATATATGTACACTTTTTTTTTTTAAATTTATGTATTCATACAGAACTGGGGTACAGGCCAGAGATGTGGAGGGTGAGAGGACTCACCAGGGACAGAGTGGGGAGCAGAACAGGCAGATCAACGAAGTACACTGCTGAGGGGAGCAGCGGGCGGGTCAGGAGAGGTCTGCCGCGCCATGTGGTCACCTCCAGGGCAGGCGGGGATCGAACTCATGCAGAAGTGGCTTTCGCTTCTCAGTGCTATGCTTTAACCCGCTGCGCCACCAGGCAGGGCCTATATGTACACTTTTTTTAAGAAAAAAATTAGGTTAGGTTCCCACCTGTATAATATTCCACACTTTATCAAGTGCAGGGTACAGTCATATTATTGTAAGACACAGGGATTGCCCTTGGGAAGACCCAGCTCAAATAGCCACCTCTTCAGAAAAGTTCCACCACTTTTTATATCTTAGAGCATTTTCTCATGTAAACAAGTCATTTGAATGACAGCATCCTAAGTCTCAAATGTGTCCCTTTGTCTAAAGAGAAGACTATGAGTAATTATAAATTAGGTTGATAGGTAAAGACAAAGTGATATGGCAGCAAAGAGGCAGAGTAATTGAGCCTACATTTGATGATCAAGAATTCCTGTAGGAGGTGACATTTTAGCTGAGGTGATGAGGGTAGGATGGAATATAAAGAGCAGTCTTGCTGAAGGAAGTTTTAAGAGAGGGAGTTCGTGAAGTAAAGAGTTGTATAAGGATCCACATAAAAGGAAACCCAAGAAAAGCCAAGTAACTCTGCAAGGAAAGTATTTGATGCATTGAAGCAAAGACACGGGGGCTAACACTCAAATAGCCTTGAATAGTCCAAACTGTCCAATGATGTGTGGCTGACTTATGCCCACAGCATGCCCAGTCATCTCGTGTTTAGCACATCTCTTCAGGGTATTCTTCTCCTTTGTACTTGAGTTACTCTTGTGTTATTTCCTTCACTGTGGCCCCCAAGCATACAAAACCTACCGCTAATGTTGCCACCAAGAGGTCACATAAAGTCACAGATCCGGAAAACATTATAAGTTAATTAAGGGGGCCCTCCCTGGTGGTGCAGCGGGTTAAAACACAGCACAAAGAAGCTTAAGCCACTTCCGCATGAGTTCGATTCCCCGCCTGCCCCGGAGGAGATCCACATGGTGCGGCAGACCTCTCCTGACCCGCCCGCTGCTCCCCTCAGCAGTGTACTTTGTCCATCTGCCTGTTCTGTACCCCACTCTGTCTCTGGTGAATCCTCTCACCCTCCGCATCTCTGGCCTTACCCCAGTTCTGTACGAATAAATAAATAAATCTTTAAAAAAAAGTTAATCAAGGACAATAACCGTGGCTGCTGCCAATCAGGTATTTAACCTTTTCACCATAGCTGCCATCCTGAGGACGAACAAAATGACAAAAGCCATGAAGAGATCTGCATCACTGAAAGCCATGAGACTGACAAAATATTAAGACGGGCTAATCACAGATGTGGTGAAACTTCTAGTGACTTAACAGTCATGACCCCGGCCAAGTTGTACATCCTATGATGTTCCCACAACAATGAAATCATCTAAGGACACATTTCTCAAAACACTTCCCATCGTTAAGCAACACAGGGCCTGTGTGATTCTGCTTCTGTCCAAAGTCTCTCAGCTGGATTTGTGACTCTTTATGCTGCTTATCTTTTGTCTCATAGCTTCCCCTTCACGTTTGATCTCATCCATAGGCTGGAGCACTGAGAGGCATCCAAAGCAAAAATAAAGACTTGTTGCCCACCCAAAATAATATTAGATAAGATGCATGTGAAAAGGGACAACGCGCAGATTCCGGCCACGGGGCTGCCACCTCTTCACAAGCATAGGACGGTCACCACATGAAGCGACTCAGCTCCCACGAGACTTGCAGCAACTTGAAGACAGGTGTGACTGTTCCTTTTCTTCTTGCAGTAAGTGCCGCGCACAGGACACAACATTAGGAGGACGTGCACGAGCTACCTTCTCATACAGACACCAAATCACTGTTTCCTACTGGGGGCAGGAAAGGGAAAGGTGGAAGATCAATGTTTTTTCAGTAGTGGAGCAAAGGCCATTGAAATAGTTAAAGTCATTAATAAAGTAATAACTAAGTAGTAACAGGTTCATTATTAAAGTAGTAATCCCACCCAAGAGTTTTTATTGGTCAAACAGTTAACTGTTTGAGTATGTGTTTGGCATAAAAACATTTTTCTCCCTTGTTTATTGAAAGACTGAAAAGACAGATGTATGTATTAGTCAGAATTCATCTAAATGTTGACATAACATCTATGAAACTTATTGGAGCAAGATTCTCTGTATTTCATAGATACCTGTAGAGAGAAGTTAACTAAATTAAGGAAAATTAAGTTGATTTTTTTAATTGTCCCATTAGATAACCTCCTACATCTTTTACTAAGTGTTCAGAATACATAAAACATGACTATACTGAAAGGTAATGTTTTTAACAAACTCACAGTTTAATAAGAGTATGTCAGAATTGAAAAAAAGAATCATAAAAATGGGTAATAGTGAATAGAGTCATTCAGCAGTATATACAAAGGCTAAAATCTTCTGTAAAATCTTGTGTCTTCTGTGCTGTTAGGTAGCTGGCCAGGCAGGAATGAAGTTGAAAACCTCACTTCCAAAATTTATGAATACTTTATCAAAACTATGTGCACAGCTGCATATGTATTTCATTATAAGAGACATAAGAGGAAAAAAAGGAAAAAATGCAAGATAACACCAGTATCCTACTAAATCATTCTGTTTTAATCAATAGAACAATCCTTTATTACATAAACCACTGTGTACAGTTTGGGAGCTGGGGACTAAGGTTGGGAAAAGTTAGCTCCTTTAAAATAAATACTAGAAGGCCCTCCTGGTGGCACAATGGCTTAAAGCACAGCACTATGAAGCTAGCGGCAGCCACTGCAGCATGAGTTCCATCCCCAGCCAGGGAGGTGAATCACATGATGCAGCTGACCTCTCCTGACCTGCCCACTGCTCCCCTCAGAGGGGTATTTCAGTCCATCTGCCTGTTCTGCTCCCTACTCTGCTTCTGGTTCATCCTCTCACATCTCCCGCACCTCTGGCCTATACCCTAGTTTTGTATGCAAAAATAAATAAATAGTTTTAAAAAGTAAAGACATTATTTACCTAAGCTGATTCTTCATAGCTAAGTTATAAATCTCAAACCAATCTGGTTTGGGGTAGTTATGAGATCAGCATGGTTCTCAGAAATTTTATTTCTGTCCAAGTTTGGAACAAATGACTTAGCAATGTTAGACTAATTTTCACAACAGTGGGGAATATGTGTATGTACAGAAGTCTAGTGGGAAATGCACTGATTTAGACTGGGTGATGATAATTCTAGGGATGCAGAAGGGCAGAGGATTCCACCAATCTCTACCAGCTTGGATATCACACATATCAATGATCATTGTTTCTTTGCAGTTTCCTGAGTAACTGCAGCGATTGCATTAGTGAGATTTCAAATTGTTTGATACTATATAATGAGCCAATTTGCTAGCTTTATTGTCTCCATTTCACTCACTTCAGACAAAGAAAAACAGGAATGTACTAGTTAAAGGTTACACAGTGCATATTATTATGGAATTCCTAGGCAGATGGGGGCATAGTTCATTTATATGCTCAGTATACAATGTCCTATCTCTAGTATCATCTCATTCGTTTGTTTGTTTGTTTTCAATGTAGCAGTCTTCACCTACATTTTTTTTCATTCTCATCATTTAAAATAAGTTGCAGAGAAACACTCCTTATTGGGGTAAGCATTTAAATGATTTGACAAATTTGCAGTGGGACCTTATCAAGCCAGCAAATGTTTCTGTGCGATTACCGAGAGTCCCATTACATTAAATTCTCTGCTTCATTTAGATCCCAGACCAAACTCTATGGAACAAAAATGAGGAATCCCATGTACCAGCTAAAGAAATTCTGCCATATTCAGTTTCCTGCTAGGCATATGTGATGATATTACTAATAGAAAATGTCTCTTTGAATCCAGGTGACAAAAAAAATGGTATTTTTCCCCAAAAGAGGCTATTTTTTCATGAAATATCAGCCTTGCATGACCAACAAAAATGATGGATTCAGAAAAATGTAAAAAGAAGCTTCAATATTTATTTTCAGACTCTGCTGCTCCTCACCTTTTGATCCCGAAAGCAATGAAAGCTGTACACATAAACAAATCCTTTTATAGAGATTGGAACTCACATAAATTTGAAATGGCCCAAAAGCACCAAATTAAATCTGCTTGGACTCTATCTGTGGGATTTGATCGTCTAAATTGAAAAGCTGAATTTTGCATACAAGTTTTATCAACACAGTTTGTAATTTTCCATACATACATATAGTGTCTGTAAGTAGATATATAGATATACTTAGGTTGGTAATTCAGGGCACATAAATATGTATGTGCTAGAGATTGTTCTGCATAGTATTTTCACTTCTAAAAAGGGGTCATTACCCTTCCTAATAGTACTTATAAATACATCTCTTTCCTCTTTGTATTGTCTTTCAGTGTGCCAAATTAATGGTATGGTATCTTTCTTGTATTTGCATAGTATCTTTAAAAATACTCTCCTAGTTGAAGCCGTATTTGAGTTTCAGGCAGGCATTGCTCTGTGTGTTTCCCAAATAGGGCTAGCAAAGCCCAGACTGAATAAATGACTTGCGTGGGACACAAGAGAACTCAGCCATTCTGACACTGAGGCTGAGGCCCCTCCCCTGCTCTCCTGCTGCTCTGCATTAAATGCCCTGAGAATTAATAGAACTATTGATAATTGTTACACCAGGGACTCAACACGGTATTAATAGCATCCAGTTATCAGAGCCCAAGCAAGCACAGAGCTCTCTGCAGTTCGGACTGGTCTTGATGCTGGTCTTTCTTTTCCATTTTGAAACAAAATGAGGAATTCTAAATAAGCCCAAGGACCATGCTGTGATTCTCACTTTAGTGCCCTATCATCAAGATCTTCCGGTTGCTTATTTCATTAATGAAACTGGCTGAGGTCACACACTGTCCTACTCAAGGCTCTAGGAACCTTTACTTCTGCTCATCAGGTGGTCTATTCACACTGGGTGTTTAGTCCTCAGCTGCCAGGCCTGAACAGTGGCCGCTGGAAATGGGAGATCACGCTTTATTAGTACAAACATAGTTGGATTTTTAGAAAGCATCATGCTCCATAGAAAATAACTATTGAATATCCAGATGTATTTTATAAAAGAACATTCCTAAAGAAATGGCAATATTATAGTGTTAATACAGGACTGCCTTCATTGTATCAAGCTGTTATAGGAGAATTTGAGAAATATTTCCTGTTATCTCCGTACTAAAGATCTCAATCTTTTTAAATAAAAGCTTTGCTTTTTTTTTTTTTATCATCACAGTATCCCTCAATTAGAAACCCTGATATAAACAAAACAAAAAGTTTTTACAGAATTAGAGATGTTAATACTAATGAAATTTATTTTATTTGGGATGATTAGTGTAATCCATTACTCACTACTCTTCTAGACAGATGTGTTAAATTACAGTTGATAAAGAACACTGTTTAATACTTGATTTGATCCTATTACTTCAAACTTAAAAAATATCCACACTCGAAATTCACAAAATACGTACAGATTTCTCTACCTGCTCAACTTTTATTTTTATGTGATCAAACCTACATGGTTGTGACTGTCTTCTTTTGGATATGTTTCTACAAATTATCATTTGCAATTATTTTAATTTTAGAAGTGTTACTTTGAAGTTTCAGGGTATTAGAACATGAAAACTGCTGAAACCAAACAGCTTATTCTGGATAATGTCAAAATATATTTTATCAAGGACATTTTGCAAATTTTACTTAAAATTAAAGCTGATGAAATTTAGTGACAGTTTTAGAAAAATGCATTAAAATCAAAGAGATTGCCTACAAGAAAATCATGGTGATTATATTCATATGCTGTCACTAAGCGTTTTACTCAGAAGGTATTTGAAGGAAATTCAAATTATAAGCAAACAAAAAAGTTTTATTTCTTTAAAAATGGATTCATTTTAATTGAGAACTTTCAAAGTGTTATCAAATAATCTTTAAATAGATTATCAAATGAACTGTGCACACGAATCAAACATATGGATAGCATTTTTCTTGTGATACATATGGGTAAAAGCTACAGGAAATAGTATAAGCAAAATGTGTTGCAGACTTGATTACCACTCCTAATATTTGAAAAATAGCTTGGTGTGTTTTATAAATGCAACATGTGCCACGTTAGTAATTATTACTCAATTTCAACATCCCTTTCATATCTTTAGAATAGGCAGAAGTGATGACAGTGTTCAGCAACATGAAAAGAAGGCATGCTCAGTGTCACGAGATGTGCAGCCCTGTTCTTACATCCTGGCTTTTGTAAGAGCAAGGAAAGAGTTGGGCCAGTGGCTGGCCCCTATCCTAGGAAAGTAGGAGTCGCCAGGTGAGAAGCTCAATTTCCCACTCCTGGAACAATTTTCTCTGCCTTCTAAGTCACTGGTTCACTTTAGGCAGGGACAGTCTTATGAGATACTTCTGCATTCTTTTTGCTGAATTTATAATGACTAAGTTTCTAAGGGTTACAAAGTTCAATTTCTCACTAGGCTCTTCTATGTTAACCACTAAATACAGCAGCAGATGGAAGTAGAAAGGGAGGGAGAGAAGAAGGTAAGGAAGGAGGGAGGGAGAGAGGGAAGTAGCAAAGGAGTGGCCTCACTTTCTGCTCTCCTTCCTTCATTTTTACCACCATAACCCAAATCCTCAGCCTTGGGCTATTCACTCTGAAAGGAAGAATTCTTAATTTTTCTAGCATTCCTCTGGATGAAACTTGAGGTGATTATGCGAAGCAAAATAAGACAGAAAGTTAAAGACCAGATGGTTTCACTCAAATGTGAAGTATAAATAAACAAAGTACAGGAACTAACAAAACACAACAAAAACTACTCTTGGAACTCAGAAAAAAAGTTACTAAAGGGGGAGAAGGAGGGATAGACCAAGGCAAGGGGTCAGCTTGATAATGATGAAAGAAGCTAGAATCATGTTAGTGGATGGGGAATGAGTTACACGCATATTGAGGTATGAAGCCATATTCCCAAAACATATAGTATTGTATTCCAATGATTAAAAAATAAAGAAAGAAAGAATTCCTGATCTCTTCCTTTCTCTTTCCTTACAGTTGTCAACAACTAGAACATTCTTTTCACATTCCACAGAAAGACAAACTTATTTAATAACATAAGAATGATCAAGATGCCAACCATACATGAATATTTTAATTACTAAGAGAGTGCCTTCTCTAATTTGGTGGGAAGACAGTATTAACAGCCGCTATCTATAATTAAAGTTATGAATGGCCACTGAAGACCAGATCACTGAGGACTAGGTACCCACTGGGTTTTGCTCCCTATAATGTTTGGGGTGTTTGCATAACAATGAAGAACAAACTCCTAGCCAGTCAATGAATGGACTCCTTCACCCCATCACTTCACTGAGGCAATCTCAGGCTTGGAGAACTATAATTCCCTACATGCTTTGAACCTGACTTTGTGAGACAGGAGCCACTGGGAACAAGAGGTTGAGCACAGCAGTCATGTTGGGCTTTAAACACCAAACATATGCAAACTCTCACTCTTTTCTGGCTGACTTTGGAGAACACCCTGGTCTCTGCTCAGCTCACACCATCTATAGGTAGGAAAAACTTAATCAAGCTACATGCTGGTCTAGAAATTCTCTCTCTCTCTCATCTCATCCCACTTCCCTTGTATACATTTCTTTATTCTTGTTTCTTATGCATCTTGTCCCATGTTCTTAAGTTCTTAAGTGTGCAGGTGAAGACTCACAACTTGGGTCACCCCCTTACACCCTGGGGTTATCCTGTAACTGAGACTGCTTCTGTGAGTTTTTGGAATCACAGACTTGACATGGCCCTAGATGCCTAGTTTTTAGCCTCATGTCAAATGCTACCTTTGGCAGAAATCTGGAAATAATTCACTAATTGGTCTCACTTTCATGTTTGTGCTTCCAGTGTGCCGACTGCTAGTATCTCCAAATATGCCTATTGTCTCCTAACACTTATGGTTTATAGTTCTCATATGGATTTAATTCAAATATTAAATCTTTTCATTGACATTTACTAAATATCTATACTTCAACAATTATAGTGGCCTAAAGGAAGTCATTCTTGTACCAATAATGTTCATACTTTTTAACATAACCTAGAAAGAACATCTCCCCCTATGCTTTATTAACTTTTCTATCAGGGTCTTAAAAGATGTCATTATCGTTAACTGTTCTACCCACCACCAAAGACACACACATACTACACACACACACACACACACACACGTGAGCACGCGCGCGCGCGCACGTGTATGTGTGAGTGTGTTCCATAGAAAATAATTTCTCAATTTGGAAAACAAATTGCACAAATTGATTATTTGCCCATATGGTAAAATGTTAAAGTCATAAACAAAACCATGATTTATTACAGTCTAATTGCCAAACTGAAACTAGTGTTCAAATAAATCATTGCTTAACTTATGAAGTGCCTTCCTATTCCAAATATTAGTAATAGACACCACATGGTAGAAAGGACCAAAACCTCTTTAAAATTTCCTTTCATCTGCA
>NW_004567111.1:9506132-9524555 GCF_000260355.1 Condylura cristata
TGGTATTTTTAAATCAATCACTTTTCTAGCTCTACTAATATGTAATAAATAAAATTTTATTTCAAAAATATAATAATTAAATGATATAATTTAAAATTCATAAAATTATAGTAATGAAACTTGAGTAATGGAATTTTCAGTGAATTTTATCTTCCTCCCTGTGTAGTCAAATTCTCACATTTCTTTTCATTATTTCATAGCTAAGAATCAAAACCCTTCACACAGCTCCCCTGTACTCACTGGCCTCGGCTCTCTCCCTGTTCCTTTCTAATGCCCCAGCTTTCACCTGTATCCTTGAAGAGGCTTTCACCTGTTCTGCTTCTGAACCTCCCTGGCTGATGTTCCATGAGAGGAAGGGTACCATCTAGTTCATCTTTACCTGGTTGACTCCCACTGTACCCTCAAGTTCAACTCTGACATTAGTTTCCCAAGGAGGCCTTTCCTCATTTCTCAGGCCAGATGAAATCCCCTCAGAAAGTCACTGCACCATTTACTATTGCTCTGAGACAGCATTATTGTACTATCGGCTTGGCCATAAATTCCTTCATTATTTCATTTCTGTAACCATTAACATCGCTCGGCTCTGACCTGTTCAACATTCTGTCTCCAGCACTAGTCACACAGTAGTCACTCAACAAGTATTTTCTGGATAAATGGAAAGAATGTCATTATAATGCTATATACTAAAATATTTATGAGACTCATGTACTCACTACATGATTCTTGTGCAAATTTGAGGTTAAAAAAGTGCTACTGACCAGAAGCATTCTATAATGCTTTCACAGAAATCTGACACATATGAAATCCAAGGGCTCATATCAGAAAGTGTTTCCTATTACTGACTTTACTGCAAGTGAATAAAGAGAATGTCAAATGACTCCAATGTACATACTAGAAAATTTCATTTATTGAGACATTTCTACCCATTAATCCTGATAAAAAAAATCTATTAAATATTCTCTGTAGCTCGAACAAAGCAGCTAACTAGTGGTATAAATCTTCATAAGCCTCTAAGAGGACTTAAAGGACATAATAAGCCCTATTTGTTAGACAGACACAAGATGTGAGGTTGGTTTAGTTTGGGTGTCCAATTAAAATTATCGTTAACTGCACTGTGGCTGTGCCCTGCGGGACTGACTTCTGGGACTTCCACTCATCTGCCCTGCTGTTTGGTTGTTTTTTGTGAGTTTTTTTTTTTTTTTCCATTGTACGAGAACACCCTTTTAAACATAAAGTCAGACTCACTTGCTTAACAAAAGCAAGCTATATGTTGTAATTTGCCATCTGCAAGGAACTAAGCTTCATTATTACCAAAACACAAATAATGCTAGCGAACTCAAAATACACAATGCAGAAAAGTGTTACCCTGAGAACATGAACATCAACATGCAGTTGTCAAGTCCTGCTCATCCACTTCTTTGATTAACTACATCAGGAGTCTAAAAGGAACTTGAATTTATGGGTTGGCTTTCTACAACCCAATTTATTTAGGAAGTCTAGGTATACCAATTAGATACTACTCAAATAAATGCAAATAGCAGAAAGTAAATAAATGTTAGAAACTCATCCATATTTAATCACTGTATAAAGACACAAACAACCAAATTAAACATGCTTTAAAGTTCTGTATTACCTGTAGTTTGGGATCGTCCATCATGCTGATCTCTACCTCATTATCACGTGTCACTGAGCAAAGACCACACTTCTAATATAGCTTACCTCCACTATGTACCTCTCCCTTCCAGCATTTTATTGTTTTCTTTGCAAATAATGAAAATTAACATTCCACCCTCCCAAACAATCCCACTGTGTTTGGTGGAAAATACTTGTCCTATGTGTTCTTAAAAGCTGGGTATTCTCCCTGGATCTACAGCTTTACTTAGATTTATCTTTTAACTCCCTAATGAATTATTGCCAGCAGCCTACAGGCGCTTCATCTCCTAAGCTTAACCCATCACTTATTTTCTTGAGAAAATGGAGGCCATCCAGTCTGTGGCTTTTCCTAATATTTTGTTTCCTTCATCCTCAAAATGTCATCTCTCTTTTTTGAGTTTTTATCAAGAAAAAAAAATTGTTCCCAGTTTGTGGTGATTAGAATAAGAAGTGTAAAGGAGAAAAAAAAAAAAAACAGGTACTGCTAAACGTGGAAAGTTTTAAGAAAGTTTTAAGATGAACTACTAAAAGAAACATCTTAAAAGTTAGAAGTGGATATCTGAGAAGGAGAAATAGACATGATGGGAGGTGATTCTTCTGAGTGAGGTACTTGACTCTAAACTGTGATATCATTTTAAATAAATATACTCCTGTTAATCAAATATAAATTCTCCTAGCTGGTCTATTATTCAATTTTAAGAAAAGTTGGATTTGTTTCTGCTCTAATCCACCAGTTAGGTCAGCTGAGGCGAGGGCTCAGGAGCAGCAGAGGGATTTTTCTCACACTCCACACCAGCTTTACCCAGAGATCCCGGCAGCTTCAGAGTGCCCTTAGAATCTAGGAATGGAAAGTGAGTTTTGTTGACATTGGAAAAGCTTCCTGAAATAATCTGATAAATTCTCTTGAGGTAAGAGACACTTTCTTGCAGAAAGTGGACCCTTCGAAGGGACAGAACAATTCTCCAACAAGTGTTTTGTTTTTTTTTTTTAACTCCTTTTTCTCAAAATAACTTCAAAATGCTTTTTGTCCTATGAAAAACAAGGTAAAATATATATCTACTCTACTGTACATTGATTGACTCCTTAAATTAATGTTACCTTGACCTCTTACCTATATAAAATATTCCTAGTGAATGTTTCATTGAAGAAACAACACTGAGGTAAACGCTACTATTATTAGTAGTATTAATATATTTCACACGGGATGGTTCTATTAATCTACATTTAAAACTATAAAAATGAAATGTTTACAGTGACATACATAACTCTCTCTTCTATGTTCCCATTCCAAGTTCTACCCAAGGAAAACCATGCGTTCTTTTATGCCCACCACTACAGTTATCTCCTCCAGGCAAAGTGAAGACAAATGCATGAAATGCAAAACTGAAATTCATTACGATGGAGCCAGTTTTGAATTTTCTAGATATTTTGTATTTCAATAAATAGAATAGGTAATATGCAGAACAGAGAGAAAGCACAGGACAGAATGAAACTAAGCCTAGGAATACTTCTGTCCTGCTGTTTTTCCCAGGGACATTATTCTCACAACCTCACTGTGTACAGTTCCTGGAATAATTACTTTTCAAAAGGCTCAACTTGTATACAGCTAACAGGATCCAACTTGAGGTGTGATGAACCGCATCACCCAGGGATCCCGAAGATGGAGTACAATCCTTCCCACCTTAGTAGTGGGGTGAGAAGAGCAGCTTGTAAGTAGAGAAGTGAGCCAAAGTAACTCATCATAGTGAGTGAGTTGAGTTAGGTGAATTTCATGACCGAGTCACTCAGAAATCACATTAGTCACCAAAAGTTACCAGAATTCGTATCACTTCCTCTGAAAGATTAGACTGCTTCCTTTTATAATATCTGAAACTTACATTGGATTAAGCTTTCATTTCATTGCTCCACACATGATCTATGGTTTGATAGGTCCCCATTTTTCAAATACTATTTCCACCGTCAGCTCATACTTCAATGTTCACATATAAAGAATGTACTAGAAGCTTAAAATGACTTTAACTATAAGATACTCCTAGGAAAGGAAAAAAAAAAAATAGCTCATCATTAATAGGGTTTGAGCACACACTCAACACTCATTTCCTAATTGTGCAAGCTTTCCACAATCGCTTCTCAACTCCTTATTTTATTTTCAAATTTAGAAGTACACTTTTAGCAAGGATGTCAAAAGCCAAATACACATAAGATAGAATAAAATGTTAGCCTTTGTTTTGGTCTATGTCCTAAATATCAAAATGTTCTAAGTCAGTGGTTTCAAAAGAGCTACATATTGCACTTTTTTTTTTTTTTTTACTTAAAAGAGCCAAACTAACATCAGTCATTAGTAACATGAAAGAATGGAATACCGAGCTATTGCTATTATTGGATTATTCCGT
This sequence comes from Condylura cristata, assembly GCF_000260355.1. Lineage (NCBI taxonomy): Eukaryota > Metazoa > Chordata > Mammalia > Eulipotyphla > Talpidae > Condylura > Condylura cristata. The sequence goes on from NW_004567111.1 coordinate 9,510,179, forward strand.
ATGTGTGCTAATGAGTCCTTTCCTTTACAGGGAACCTTCACTCTGCTTTCAAAGCTTCAATCTGGTGTCCAGTTAATCATAGTAGACGTTTGTATTCTGGCATTTCCACATAGTAGGAAGGAGGGAAGTGATGGAGCCTTTGGCAACCAAATCCTATTCTCACCATTTACCTGCAGTATGACCTTGGGCAGATTAGATAGCCTGTCTGGACTGCATTTCATTTTCAAATGAAAGTTGCTTTGAATATGCTTGGCCACATGCAGAAAACACCCTTTGCTGGCCACTCCCTTATGTCACCAACCTGGTGGTAGTACTGAAGGGGCTATGCCAGAGCAGGCTTTCATCTCAGATGAAAACAGCACATTTCATAAATGACAGCTTCATGTATATCTGCCATTTGCATGGGCATGTCCACCTCATGCAAAAGAAATAGAGCCATTTTGGTTTAAAATCAGAAAGAGGGCCCTCCTTGTGGTGCAGCAGGTTAAACACAGCACTAAGAAGCTAAAGCCACCTCAGCGTGAATTCGATCTCCGCCCCAGAGGTGATCCACATGGTGCACCAGACCTCTCCTTACCCGACCTCTGTTCCCCTCAGCAGTTCACTTTGTCAATCCGTCAATCTGCCTGTTCTGCTCCCCACTTTGTCTCTGGTGAATCCTCTCACCAACCACACCTCCGACATGTACCCCAGTTCTGTATACATAAATAAATAAATCTTTAAAAATAAAATAAGATCAGAAAGAAAAATGTAAAATCAGTATGTAAAGTTAGACATCAGCATCCTTCACCTATTTACATCTTTGTAAAACCTCTCAAAGCCATATTGGCCAGGTATATTATTTGGCTCTGGACTAAAACTGTGGACAAAATACCTACAGAAAAGAGATTACAGTATGCATACTGCTGTGCCATCATCCCAGGCCAGGCAGGTTCGCTGTTGATTCAGACAGACAGAGAGTTTTGGAACCATCTGTGTCTCTAACATGCCTTTAATGCTGAATCATCGAGCAGATTCACAGCCAGGCAGCAACTGAACCCCCTATCCCCTAATCTCACTTTATCCTTTGCTTCCTGCCCAGGTATCCATATGTATAGAGGCACACACCCGTGCTCACTAACTTCTTGGCCCAGGTTTCTGTAAGCATAGCTGTGCATGCCTGTGCTCACGCTCCCAAGAACCTTTTGCAGTAAGACAACAGCACGTATGAGTAACAAAACCTGGAAGGAAAGCAAAGTCACAGGTGTAGCTGCAGAGGCTGGTGGTGGGAGGTAAAAAAGAGACTGAGTACCTCAGATTCCTCACAGATGCAAAGAAAGGGACCCAAGTTTATTTAAGGAATGGATAGTGGTCTGGACAGGTCCTTCTTATCAATACAGGAAGTCAGAGACTTACACTTCCTTAGAGGGGTTAACTCTAAGGAAGTGAACCAAAAGACACTGGAGGATGATAATATGTGCAGAAATCTCACTTCAGACATGAGGGTTAATATGATGCATTCAGGTGAACTACAGGCTAACCACATATACTTTAATCACGGACTTGGCACTACGCTCTAACACGGACTTGGCACTACGCTCTAAAGCAAGCTGCCGCATCACTGCAGACTCAAGCAGGTATCAGTCATCCTCTCAATTCTTGCCTCAGGCTCAGCATTGATCACAGATTCCTACATGCAACCAATTTGTGTCTATTACTGTGAAATGTACATAGCTCTTCAATGAAAACCAAACCACCCACCTAAGACACCAAGATAGAAATTTTCAGTTGCAAACCTCAAAACAAACACTAGAATTTAAATGAACATAGTTTTTAATTCCTTTATTTTCCATCTCTGAAGAAACTTAAAGTAGTTTATTTAGCAAATCCTTTTTCTGCCTCACTACATTAGGAAACTGAGTTCTATTGATTTCAAAAGATAAGGAAGAGAGATAAATGACCATCAAGCCTCACCATGAAATTCATAACCCAACCCATCCTACCATAACATTAAAACTCTTATGCTGTTCTATTTTTTATCCTAACAACGTTTTTCAGATTATGCACTGTAATCTATGTGTCCCTCAAGAAAATAGATGTTAGGTTCTGCAATCAAGCCAATCTAGAAAGCACTGGAAACAGGTTAAGGAGGCTTTTTAAAGCAAGATCTCAACAAGTATTTCATATGCAAATGGTCACTGGGTGCTCTCAGAAGTGATTATAGTTCAGCATTTCAGAACCCACTGGACAGGTCTTGACAAAGCATCTATTACTATCTTTAAAATTATCTTGGAAACTGCTGTTCCAGACCAATAGTTCTCAAAGTCCGGCCCCAGGCCAAGAGCATCCACTTCTCTTAGGCATTTGATAAATGTGCAGGTTTTTAGGTTTTTCCCCAGATGTACTGAACTAACATCTCTGGTTTGGTCCAGCGATCTGTAAAGAAAGCTTTGCTGGCGAAACCCTCCCTGGTGGCACAAGGTGCTAAAGCCCAACACTATGAAGCTCTCTGAGGCTACTGCAGCAACAGTTCAATCCCCAGCCAAGGAGGTGACCCACATGGCACAGCAGACCTCTTCCATCTCCTCACTGCTCCCTCAGCAGTGTATTTCAATCTGCCTGTTCTTTTCTCCACTCTCTCTGATGAACCCTAGAACCTCTAGCCTATACCCCAATTCGTATATGCATAAATAAAAAAACCATAAAAAAAAAAAGTAAGAACATGGTTTCTCCAACTGTCTTAGAAAAGAACTGGTGTTCAAATTAATGTAAATTTTTAATAATAGTTTTTATATTTTTCTCTCATTACCTAAATCTACTTTGATTTTTAAATCTACTTTACAAATTATAAAAAACATTTTTTTGCTCTTTCCTCATCTTACTGTTTACCCTTACCAAAGCAAAATACCTAATGCTTATTAAGGAAAATTAGTACTTGGTTTTGTCATGTATGAATGAGAATGAAAACATTTCTCAGATAGCATGAAATGACCCAAAATCCCCTGTTTGATTTTTACAGACACAGTAACTAATAGCAAAACAGTAACTAGTATGTGTCTTTTAAATGTATTTATCTGTAAGGCCTCTAAAGTAGTCAACATTATAGAAACAGAATGTAGAAAGGGGAAACTAATGCTAAATGGCCCTAGAGATTGCATTTTGCAAAGTGAAAAAGTCTTAGAGAGCTATTGCTTGACAATGTGAATATACCTTCTGCTATTGAGCTACACACTTAAAAACATCTGAGATGTTAAATTTAATGTTGTGTGTGTGTGTTTTTGTTTAATAGAAAATAAAATATTAAAAAAATTAATGTTCTTTATTCAACTGACAGTGAAATTGACTGGCACTTCCGTAACTTCTGGAAATACCAACCTATCAATTTACTGTGTCCAGAAAGGACAGTATTCCAGGGAGGCATATTTAACTCGATATAGAGTGTAAATTTACCTTCAAAATAAGGAGTCTGACTAAAAAGTCAAGGGCACAGCATGGAGAGGCTAAACTTTAATGTTCGGAAAGTAAATATGAAAATCCTGAATGTGAATAAAAGAAACATTCCCTGGTCGTTTATTCCAAAAAAAATCTGTTGCGTTCCAGACACTGAGCTGGCTAGTCACTGGGGAACTAAAACAAAGGAGCTATTATTCCTGCCCTTAAGAAGCTTATAGTACATCGGAAAGATATTAAAAAAAAAAAAAATTACCCATAGCTGAACAACTACCCTTAAAAAACAAAGGAAGAGGGGGGAAAAGGTGAATAATAGACTGCAAATAGAATATTAAATAAAACGGTTTTGCCACCGACTTTGCCAATATATACTGCTTTTTTAGGTTCTAGCAATCTCTGCACATTGCAAGTTCCAGCTCAGACAGGGATTTGAGGAATGGGGTTATAATAAAGACATCTTAGTTTAGTTTAAACAGACCAGATTTCTGAGAAATAAATGCATTTACAATAGACTTTTAATGCCTCTAGTATAATTTCATATTGCTCTACCAGCTTTTGTCAAGTCTATTTATACTGAGCCTGACAGTTTACAAAGCACTTTCCTTGACATGGTTTCACTTGATCCTGACAATGCTTAATCAGTTTGGCAGATATGATCGCCGTCATCTAATAGGTGAGCTGCCGAGGCAGGGAGCTGAAAGGCCTGCTAACAGCCACTGGGTTATCCAACCCCCCAAATCCAGCACTAATATCCAGACCTTCTCTTCTCTCTACTGCTTACTATGTGAATTCTTCTACTCACAGTAAAATTAGAGGGCAACATTTGCAAGGTTTTACGAATAAGCTAATAATCAACATAAACATCTGTCCTTCAGAGTTGGTACAAGACTATGGGAGATGTCACAGGGAGAAGTTATCCAGGAAAAAATGCTTTCCCAGGGGGTCCCCTTCTCTCAAGTCACGCACTGATGCAAAGATTCCAGTTTCAGCCTGAGAGTTTTGGTAGTATTAACTGTCTTTACTGTCTTAAAAAATGTTGACATAGGCCCTCCCTGGTGGTGCAGGAGGCTAAAGCACAGCACTAAGAAGCTAACGCCACTTCAGCTTGAGTTCGATCCCCGCCCCGGAGGTGACCCACATGGTGTCGCAGACCTCTCCTGACCCGCCCACTGCTCCCCTCAGCAGTGTACTTTGTCAGTTGGCCTGCTCTGCTCCCCCACTCTGTCTCTGGTGAATCCTCTCACTGTCCCTGCACCTCTGGCCTGCACCCCAGTTCTGTATGCATAAGTAAATAAATCTTGAAAAAAAAATGCTGAAACAGAGGCTGTTATTTGTATGAGACAGCACATATGGGCCATAAAATGGAACTTTGTCTTTACAAGTCACCTAAGAGGCTAGCAGGAATAAAAGGAAAGTTGAAGAGAATAAGACAGGCCTACGCTTACCCTGACTAAACTCAAGGTAAAATGGTCACTACCATCTGAGGTAAGTAGGAGCCTGTCATAAAGTTCCAGAGTGGGCAGTGGGATGTTCCCACATGAGATTCCCAGAGAGTGAGGTCCGGCCCACATTCCAGACACTCTTGAGGTGAAGTACAAGATCTGGGAGCAAGTCAATCTGTGGTGGGTGGCACAAGCTGACCCCCAAGAGGTTAGCTCCAGGACCCACCCACATGACAGATGCTTCTCTTGGGAGGGACCTGGGCATTTCTGTAGTACCAAATGTGCTTACTCCTTCCATCATTCTAGGGGATTCTCATCATGACACTCTGCAACCACCCCAGCTAGACCCCACACACCTGTGAGTGTGCACACAAACACATACACACACACAGAGTTCAAGATGTCAAAGTGAGAAGAGATCCATAAACTTCCTCCTACACAGGCCAAAGGTTCTTCCATTTTTAAGTTGTATGCTCCTGACTAAACTCAGGGTAAAACAGTGGCTTCCATCTGAGGTAAAAAGGAGACTAGTTAACTGAGATTTTTCATAGCCCAAAAGCAGAACAAGTGTGCACAGAGTTCGGTCTGGGGCAGGAGTACCTTGAGGAGTGACTTTTTCGTCTTCCCTTAGCTGGGGTGCTAGGCTGAGAGAAGTTGGTTTTTGCTTGGCTAACAGAAACTGGTTTTCAATGGTTATTATTGAATAAATCAAAATCCATCATAATGTCTCTGTTATGGGCCATATTTCATCTCTCCCTCATCTGTTGAAGTCTTAACTCCTAGGCCCCCCATAAATAACTACATATGGAGAGAGGGTCTTTAAGGAGGTGACAAGCTAAAAACAGGGAGAGGCTGGTCAACACAACTGATTTTCTTATAAGAAGGAGCCATTTAGTCACACAGGGGACTACATGATGAATGTGTCACAGGGAGGGGTGTGTACAGGGCCTTAGAAGAAAACTAAACCTCGCCACCTTAATCTGTAGATTTCCAGCCTCCAGAACTGTGAGAAAATGTATTGGTGTTGCTTACACCATCTGTCCTGTGTGGTCTTTTGTTATGGCAGCTCTAGCAAACTAATACACTAGCTAAATCCGGTGCTCCCACTCCTGTGTGTTTGAGGTCTGCTAATTTAGCCCACTGCTATCTAGTCAACTCCTTTCCTATGCCTCGTAAAACTGGGTCATGTTTAAAACAAAAGGATCCTTTTGCACATTGCAATGTGCACATATTAGGATCAGTGACAGAAGAAACCATTTCATGTACCCAATTAAGGTCTTAAATGAACCATTTTTAGAAAAGTAACCATTAAGAACTTTAAAACAGTCTTTCCCCCAATGAGATGAAAAGAGTTTCAGAGTATGGCTGCATCTGTTTGCAACATGTCAGAGCTGGCAGGCAGGTTAGTCTATAATCAGAAGAGGCTTTTGGTTTGGAAGGAGGACTTGTAATATTCCTCAGCATTCGCCTGATTAAGAGCTTAAATTCAGAAGGCTCAACTAGACAATCCAAATTTGTGACTATATGATCTTGCGATTAAATTCTCCAATGTCTAACCCCAAATCCTTAGTAATTCCCTTTACAACAATTCCTCTTAGTCTTTTACACAATCTTAGATAAACCCTAACTTGTGATAGAACACTGTATGTTAAAGTACCCTGAAAACTAAGGAAACTATCAGATCAAAATTTAAAGTAGGAGCATTAATTACTAATTTCATTTTCTCATGTTTATCTAGAAATTTTCAAAAAAACGATTTAGATTTATTAAAAAGATGTTTTATGAGCTAATATTTGCATTCCTTGTATACAGTTATGGATCACTTGCAGGAAAAAAAAACTGCTAATTTTTGTAATTATATTTTAGATGAAATTATTTTCCTCCTGTGGCATTGTACCAACTATTTTATTTCAGGTTCCTAGAAAAATCTCTGGTACATAGTAAACACACAAATTAATGTGAGTATATCAATAATATAGATATTATAGAATGAAATCTCTATGTGGCAAAGAATCATGTTTTCCTTTGGAATCCATTCATGGCATTATAGAATTCACTGTTTTGGACCTCAGTCTGATGCTCTTAAAGTAAATACTCTTAACTAAAATATACAGCACAGAGTGCACAAAATTTTCATGACATATGTCAGAAATTTTCAAATTTTAGGTAAATGAAATCTACCAGTTTAGCAGCAAAGGATTTCATGAGTCTTGTGGTATCTGAAATACTGTTATTTCAGATTTTTGATGTGCTCAACTATTTTTTTTAATTCTCCTAAAATGCAATTCTGTTCACCTAGATATGATTCAGACTATACTTTTGAAGGGAAAAAAATATTTGTAAATTTATTTCTGCATTTCAGAAAGAATGAAAAGTTTTTTCCTAGGTTTTTCCTCCATTTGCTATACCAAGGTACAGTCATTCACATTGCCTTTCTAATTCTTATTTTAGGTTAAGACTCAGTTGAGAAAAGTGTAAAACATTTTGCCATCTCCTTCAGTGCTACCTGTCTATCCCTCTTTTGTCCAAAGTGTTCGATGGGAATAGAGTCGACCACCTGTCATTTATGGATAAATCAGGTAAGAGCTTTTCCAAATTTTAATACAAAGAAGCATAGTGCTGATTAGCACAAATGTTTCTGAACAGCTGATATCTAATGTGGAAATAAAAGTTGGAAAAGTGAATGGTACGTGCATGCATCCAAGGTCTGAATTCTGCAGCCCACTGTCTGCTCAGATTCTCAGCTGTTGCCAGTGATAAAACAGATGAATATTTATAACCTCATTTACTGAATCATTCACAGACATTATATCCAAATAAGACTAGAATAAATTGTTGGGGCTCCACTCTTATACCTTGCATGAATTATTTAAGAATCGTCACAACCTGCATTGTTGTACTTCAACAATGTGTATTTTGCAAAACTTATAAACACTATGGCTTCATCTTAATCACATCATTCAAGTATTTCCTAAGATATATATACATGCAATGAGTTACCTCATTTTTCAGTTTCTTCTCAAATTTCGCTGCTCAAAGTCATTCACATTCAGTGTTCTTAAAATTATTTCTCCAACAACATGACTGTTAGTGAGATATTTTAAAAGTAACTGCAAAGGAAATATATAAGCATTTATCATGGTCAAAGTCCTACCCAGTTTTAATTTTCTTTATCTTATTCACTTGGGAAATACATTTAAAGACAACTTACATGTTCTCAGAGTTGAGTCATTAAAATTACACCTTGATTATAATGAAGTCACTCAACCTAGTCACATTTCCAAATTGGAAAATAAGATCCCCCAATGTGACTCTGTTTACATTTTTCCCATTTACCTCACTATCATAGGGAGTTAGTATCAAATAAAGAAAAAAAAAAAAAACAAACTACCAAGATAATCAATACATGACTAGGAACCCCTCAGCGTATATTCCATTCATATTTCTTTCCAACGTATATGATATTCTTCAAAAGAATTATCCTCTATATCTAACAAGATTCACAGAATCATTCAAGCTAAAAAAAAAAAAAAAAAACTGAACATTTAAATCACTCATTCAAGCTTCCTCAAAAATTCTAAGCATCATTATAACTGCTTGCTTATGTTGGTCTATTTCCAGTCATGTGTTTTATTTTCAGATCTCTGTGTGGAAGTTTACATATACTCTGGAACTGTATTTGATACACATAAAGCCTCCATTCTCTCAACTGTGTAAAGAATTACCTAATTGTGTTTTTTCATCAAAGATTTCTGAGTACTTTTACCTCAAGCCATAGCTGTTCTATAAGAGTGTGGCTCTTACAGCTTTACCCTGATTCTGGAGTGGGTTTCTAGAATTAAAGGGAAGCATGGTGGGCTTTAAAGACAGAACAGGTGGGTGGGCATGGGGGTCCTGCCTGTGGATATTGGCTGAGGGCTTTTCCAGCTAGCTCCGGCCTTCAGATGGGGCTCTCTTGGCTGGTTTTTTGTCAGCTGCTTTGGTGAGTTTCTGAGCTGTAGACCAGGCTTAGCTCCTGCCTGTACCCCAGCCACAGTGAACTGGATGTTATCTAGGGTAGGATAAACAAGTGAGGGTTAAAAACTTTTCTTTTCATGGCCCTCCCTGGTGGCACAGCAGGTTAAAGCACAGCACTGAGAAGTTTAAGCCACTTCTGCATGAGTTTAATTCCCACCTGCCCCAGAGGTGACCACATGGTGTGGCAGACCTCTCCTGGCCCGCCTGCTGCTCCCCTCAGCAGTGTATTTCGTCTATCTGCCTGTTCTGCTTCCTACTCTGTCTCTGGTGAAGCCTCCTGCCGTCCCTGAGTTTATGGCCTGTACCCCAGTTCTGTATGAATAAATAAATACATCTTGAAAAAAAAAAAACTTTTCCTATAAGTTCCTCTTCCATTGTTCTCCCTTTTCCCTATGTCCCGAGTAAATACACATTTTGTTTCTCTTGCATGTCTTCTGTGTTGTGCCCTGCATTCTGAAATGGGAGCTTGAGGACTCATCGAAGGGCCACCCCCTGCCACCCCACCCCACCCCACCCCCACTCCCACCCCCATTTTTCCTGTGTTAGCTTCAAAAAGAGAAATAGTCAGTGTGTCCCAGATAATACCTTTACTGTCTTAGGGGAGGGCAGGTGGAACATGGAGTCAAACAGATTTGATCACTAGATTCAGTTTTGTTTTTTTTTTTTTAAAGATTTATTTATTTGTGCATACCGAACTGGGGTACAGGCCAGAGGCTCAGGGGCGATGAGAGGCTTCACCAGAGACAGAGCCGGGAACAGAACAGGCAGATCGACAAAGTACACTGCTGAGGGGAGCAGCGGGCGGGCCAGGAGAGGTCTGCCACGCCATGTGGTCACCTCTAGGGCAGACAGGAATCGAACTCATGCAGAAGCGGCTTTAGATTCTCAATGCTGTGCTTTAACCCGCTGCACCACCAGGGAGGGCCAGTAGATCAGTTTTAAGCAATTTACTTGACTTAGAAGTAAAGCAATAGATAACATAGAGAAATTCAAGGTCCACAGCTGAGTATAACTTAGTTCCTCGAGCCTGAGGCTTCCTCCAGAATTCTCTTGTTCCCTTAAGCCCTGTCTAAAGAAGGGGGGACTATTATCAATATTAGATAGAGAGGGACTCTGGCTTGCTATTCAAGCTCTTGCTTTCCCCTTGAATGGATTTGCTTTCTGTTCTGCTCTTTGCCCAGCGGAGAAATGGCAGAGGCCTCTGGTTGCCCAGATGTGCATTAACTAGGAGGGTACCTGCTACCTTCTGCTGGGAACTGGCAGTGAGCCCTTGTAACCTACAACCTAGATGCAGACCTACAAGCAGCTGAAGTCTCTCTCCGTTTGTGATTTTAATCTTCATTTATCTGTCTTTCTATATAGTTTCTCATTTTATTTCAAACCATGAAAACAAAAGAAAGGGGAATGTTGAGCACTGACACTCTAAAGTCCCCAAACTCACGCAGAAAACTGGGAGCGTGTCCACTGAGATTTTACTCCCCTTTGAGTAAAGCACATAAAGTTAACAAATGACAAATGTAAGATGCTGCGACAGAGGCAACAAATATAAGGAACTGGTAAAAGCAGAGGGGATTCTCCCAGAGCTTCAGTAAGAACATAAAGGAGAACTGAAAAGTATTTTAGATTTGAAAACAATTCACAAAGAAAAAAGGAAACCTATTGCAAACATACATAAAACTACTTTAACTCTTTAATGGATTAAACACTTTACGCACATACTATCTATCTAATCACCAGCTATGACACAAATGTGCTCTGCATATATGTAAAGGTATCTATCACATGTATGTGTGAACTCATGTGTGTAAACCCTCCAAAAAGGTTCTGATGGAAAACATTAATTGAAATAGTCTTTGGGTCATAGGTGGTTGTGGGGACTTGTGGAATTTCTCACACCTCTGCCATCAGCACATGAACAACACATTTCCATATAGTGGGCTTTAGGTCACACACTACTTATTTGATTTAAAAAGAAAGATGGAGATCACACAGCAAAGAACTTGACAACATAAAACACCTTCAGAAACTACTGGGCATCAATAAATATTCTGTTTGAGGTTAACGGGAGGTGGAAGGAAAGTGACAAGGTTGTACAAGGGATACTGGAGGGAGGAAAATAAAAGTTTAAAAACTTGAAACGCAAAATGCAGAGACATGTAGGGAAGGAAGACATAGAAGAAGGGAGGCAGAGAGGGAGAAATATGATGAGAAACCTGACAGCCGAACTACACAAACCTTAATTTACTTCTTCATTTAGAAGGACTTACTCTAAGGACGGTGAAATGTCAGTGGGACATGTTTATGACAATCAATATTCATTACACTGATAAATACAAAAGTAGAAATCAATACTCAAATTTTCAACTGGTAGAATGAGATATAAAAGGCATATGGATATTCATTTCTAAAATTATAGGTTTTATATGTCTGTCTTAATAAATCAAAATTTAATTGCATTGTTTTTTCACTGATAGTACCTTGAGTGAGTCAATACTGGATTTGATTATTTCCAAATTTGTGACATGGCTCCAAGTATTCATCAAATACATGACTCAGAAAACGATAATGCTGACAAAAAGCACCTTCTCTCTAGAGTAAACCACGTCATTCCAAACCTGTCCTCAGCCCATTCCAATGTCAAAAGTGACCTTATTCTATATGTTTCATAAAAATAATGATCACCTTGTTTCAATGGAGTATGATCATGAGAAAGTTTATCAGTGCTACAAACACACATATGCATTAAGAAGGGTTGAAGGGAGGCTCTGACCTTTATAAAGGACGCCAGGCAGGCTTCCAGATGACAAGAAGCTGGACAGAAATCTGAGGTTACCTGCTAATGGTGGGAAAGGAAGGGGCACGCAGCAAGGAGAGCAAGTGGGTCCTGGAGAGTGCCTGACCATGGACAGGGGGCTAGGAATGGGGAGAAAAGCAGACAACGTGAATGGCTGGGCCAGGGGAAACACCTACTTACTACTTCCAGAGCAGCAAGAGACATTGGAATGTTTGAAGCAGTAGAGGGATACTGTGAAAAAACCATTCCAGCTTCAATTAGTCAACTTGACCAAGAAGCTGCACATGCAAGGGCTTCAAATAAACCTGGCCTGGTTGAAGCAGATGGTCCTGACACAGAACTGCGAGGCCAAAATACTCAAGTGGGGCAGTCACTGCTCTCAACCCATCGCATTCTCACTGCTCCACCTTGTAGTCCTGCTTGTCTTCTTTCCTGTTTATTACTGTATCCCCAGGCACCTGCAGTAATAGCTGTAGGTTTTCTCACTGAGGAGTCCACATGGAGATTATCCAAAAGTCCTCCCTGTATCTACACTGCATATAAAATGGGTAGTTTCTGATACAGATCAACAGCTTGAAAATATATGGACAGTAGCATCCTTGGGCAAATGGCAATAGAGAGCCAACATCTATACTACACACCAATATCCAAGGCATCCCAGTGTATATTCAACAAGGTACAATGTATCCTTCAAAGCTCTGGTATTGCTTATTCCCTACAGACATATGTAAAACCCTCTTTCAGATACATTTTATGAAGCACATCATGCTAAAATAAGTCCTGAGAAAAATCTGCAAATATAGATCATTTATTTTAGGCCAAAATGGATACAATCTAAATTAAGGGGCTAGTTACTAAGGTTACAAAAAGTGAGTGAATAAAGTAAGACAGTGTTTATAGTCGCTATCAACAAGTACAAAAAACATGTATCTAAGTAGAGAAAGCTACAGGGTCACATCACTCCCCAAAAGCTACATGTCTACTACGCCAAGCACATTCCTTCTTCACTTCATTTGTTATATGGAAAGTCTACTTCTAACCATAATTAAAAACTCCTCTCCCAGCAAACAAATGAAAACTTAGGTGTATAATGTAATTAGCTATCAATCTAGCTAAGTCACATTTGGCCTTAACCATGAAGCTAAAAACAATGTTCTAATGATATCTGTTTTTTTTTTCCCAATTCCAAAGACCACACAAAAAGTCTCAGTCCAAAATTTATGAAGCTAGGCATTGAAAAAAGACAGTGATTAAAAAATAATATTGCCTATTTGTGTGTTCTTTACAATTTGCAAAGTGCTCTTAATTATCATAGATGATTCATAAATAAAAGATTAAAGGCAAGAGTATAAGATTGGTAGTTTTTAGCCTACAAATTGAATGAATCTTCAAATATAGAGACATTTTCAAAGCAATCATCAGAATATAAATGATAGAGGAAAGTTGGGATGAATTACTTTATGAATATTGAAGTTTATAGTGAAAAATTCTCAAACAGAAAACAATGAGGGATTTCAAAGATCAATGTGCAGTGGTGACATCTTTTCAATGACCAGACCACCTGTTTAAATTTCTGTATGGGAGAAAATCCTGTTCCTAAAACTCGTCATCTTAAAACAAACAAAATTGACTTTTACAGATTTGAATTCATTAGAACCCTAAAAAATAAGTCTTTGGGTTCCCAAAGACCTAACACATAGATCTCCAAGTTCTAACTGGACGGAAATGTCTCCGTGAGAAGAAACAAACACAGCTGGCTTTCATTATTAGTAAACTATCAGTACTCCCGCTTAATTTGGGTTTTACAAGTTATTTTCTTTATAGATCAGTAAATCATAAACTAAAATAGGTGTCACAGTCTGTTTATAATCTCTTTCACATTCAGAAGACATAAGTCTCTCAGCTCATTTTTGTGCAGGATTTCTAAGTCATCATTTCTTGGTGCCTCTTGAGTAATACATGACAGAGTACAGAATAATAAATCACATTTTACTACTTATAGAATGGCAAAAGCCGCAAGGCTATATACAAATGTCTATTACTTCTGCAATTCATAAATGATATTTACCAGCAGAGCCTTCATTCTGACATTTAATCTATTTAAATTCTAATCAAGTTATTAACATTACTATTTGAATGGATAATAGTCGTTCTTCCCTATTTCAATATTTTTTAAAAATTAACAATACAACCTCTATACTCATTCACATGCCCTAAAGCACTCAGTTTCTAAATTCATACTCAATGCACTTAAAACTTGGCTCTGGTAGGCCAGCCAATTCAAATACTAACTCCCAGGAATCCTAATAGCATTAAGTCCCTATTCTTCCTTCTTATAAATGAGGAAACCAAGTCACAGATACTTTAACCATCCTTCTAACTTAAAAGTGTTTCTTTCATTTCAAAATGGCATTTTGCCAGTTTTCCTGATTCCTATCATCAAATATTATGTGACTTTTGCCTGTTAGGGTCATAAGCTTGATAAACCATGAGTCTTGGTAAGTCAAGTCATCAGTATGTCAGTTACTTTTTGCAAATAATTCTTTTAGTATGAAAATACTAAAAACCACCGGAAAAATAAATAACAGATCTAGATCTATAAAACAGTAGCAAAATTTTTTGAAAATCTCTTCTCTCTCTCTCTCTCTCTCTCTCTCTCTCTCTCTCTCTCTCTCTCTCTCTCTCTCTCTCTCTC
>NW_004567111.1:9525260-9547780 GCF_000260355.1 Condylura cristata
TCTCTCTCTCTCTCTCTCTCTCTCTCTCTCTCTCTCTCTCTCCTGCTACTGGAAATCAGACCTTGCAGACAGGTGGCATTTCAATGATTCCAAAGTGTTTCATTGGCGGCCAGAGTATTGATCATACCTACACAATGCTGGAATGGTGTTTAAATCAGCAGTCTAGTATATATAGTATATAAGCCCTGGTTTTTAGTGTTTGCCAATTTCTATGGTATGCATACACACAGCATGGCTAATTTCAAACTACTAATATGAGGTGAATCACCACACAAAATGCCTGAAATTTTGACAATTGATCCTTGTAGCCCAGTATAAGCTTAGAGTTCTTAACTCCATTTCTTCAAAGTTAAAGCAGTTCTTTGTAAAGGTCAGAACTTCACTTTGCAGCCTTATCTTTCTAACCACATATCTTATTATCATTGTCTCTGAGGACCCTATAGAGTAACGTCAATGGTTTTGAAATGCATCAGCATTTAAGCATATAATTAGCTACAGCCATATGTTTGGTGTCTAAAATGAAGCAAGCCAGATTTAAGAGCTCAGACAGCAGACCTCTAAGAAATTTCATAATCTGGTCTTTGTATTATCCTTCATGAAGTTCTTATATAAATGTGCATTAGTAAATGAATACTGGATTCACTTGGATAGAGACTCACATATCCTGTTCCAAATACAGAGTGAAAGCATTTAGTTTCCTGTGAACTATTAACCCCACATATTTATTAAGTCTATTTTTATTTTATTCAACTTTCTTCTGCAATGGTGTATCATTCCTAAAGAGGAAAGTTGCCTGGATAGAATCCCAAAAATTCTGTCCACCTGAAGCTGAAGAGTCCATTCCCTAAAACACTACTGAGGGTGCAGGAAAAAGAGCAGCGAGCCGGCGGCAAAAGCTGCAAACCCAGCACAGCTCAACCAGCTGCAGATTCACATGACCGGGACCCTTCCGTTGTGCAACATGGCGACTCCACAAACTCTCATCTGCTCTGTTGGGAAAGCAAATTGGCAAAGTAAAGTAGAATAAATGTGGCAAAGTCCACCAAAATGTGCAATCCCCATGCCTCCCTAGCCAATGCAATTCCAGAAATTTCTTTTAAGAGATTTATTTTCACTTACCCGAAAAGCTGTGCATATAAAGACACTCCCTGGAATACAGTTTGTTATTGCAAAGATGAGGCAGCCTAGATGTGTGGGAATGGGACACTGGCTAGCTAAGGCACATGAAGTCTGTACCATGGAATAAAATGCAACTTCCCTGGGGGTTGAGAGGGGTGAGACAGAGGCAAGTCCTTATATATTAAAATAAATGTTCCAGATAAGCTATTAAGTTGGGGGGGGGTATCTGCATAAAAATGCATTCCACATATAGGGCCTCCCTAGAGGGAGGGGGGCAGTGTTGGGGCACAACACTATGAGGCTGTCTGAGGGCACAGTGACATGAGTTCAATCTTCCACCAGGTTGGGTGACCCACGCGGCACAGCAGACCTCTCTGGTCTCAACTGCCGCTCCCCTCAGCAGTGTGTTTCAGTTGATCTGCTTGTTCTGCTCCCACAGTCTCTGGTGTGTCCCCTCACTCACACATTCACCACCACCCCCCACTTCTGACCTGTACCCCAGTTCTTGTAAGAGTAAATAAGTAAATCTTTTTTAAAAAATTCATTATATTGCCATTTGAGTAAGCAGATGTAATATTTTCTATCGGTGATACATAAAACATCACCCAAGGATTACAAATGCCTATCAGAATGGTTGTTTCTGAAGAGACCAATCCTTTTGTATCAGATATGCCTGTAGTACCAATACATATTTTTTTAGGAACAGAAAACATCTGGAAGGCATTGCAATGATATGTCTATTGTTTGAGATTTAAAGGACTTGAGGCTTTCATCACGCTTCTTTTTATTAGAAGATCTAAATCTAATCCAGCATGAAAGCATATACGTTTCATTCATTTTTTTTAATTGCTCTCTCTTATTCATCCTTCTAGAAATCTCTCTTCTTTCCTCTACTGAGCTGACTTTTGAAGTCAGTACCCCAAAATCACTGTCACTATAACCCCCTGAGAAAGCTAAAAGCTCTGTTTGGCTTTAGAAGAGTTCTAGAAGTCAAGAAAAAATTGGGAGGAGTTAAAATATTCAGTTAGCTACAAGATGCTATAGTTTTATTGTCTGAGTTTACATATTGTGGTTTCAACATCATTTCTGTAATTAGTGACATGTTGGAAAATACATAAGCAATATAGTTATGTAACTGGCTGTGTTTGTATGTGTATATATGTGTGCACACATACATACATACACACTCACCTGTATATGTGCACAGACATGTGAAAGTATATATGCTATATAATAGAGAAACAAACATCATGATGCCAGAAATATCAAAGTGACATCATGTTTATTAATCTTTTTCCTTTTAGTACTTTCCTATGCCAACTGAACCCCAGGTTGTCACCTCAAAAGTGAACATCATCAGTTAAATCCCCCAGTTAAGAAGCTTATCTGTTTGTCCGACCCAGGGCAAAATACATGTGAAACAAGTGAAGCCACATAAGCCTGGCCTGAGGAGCTTAAAACCTTCAAACAGCAAGTGCATGCCTCAGGAAATTCTGGACCGGTGAATTTACACTCCATTTTCCTAGGAAGACAGAAGCTCTTTTTATTTTCTTGCAAAGAAATTACAAAATTTATTTATCTAGAAGTGGCCTTTATGTACTGATGCATCTTACACCTCTGAATGTGAAAAATGCAGTATTCAAACTGCATCTAAACAGAGCGGGTTGAAATCAATACTATAGGAAAAATGACTGGCAGGAAAAGCTGGGCTCACTTTCGAGCCACACAGGATGCTATTATTACTTTCAGAAATTAGTTGCTAAGAAATAAACTTCTTAGAATATAGAAAATTTGGGAAAATCTAAAAGATAGGCCGTTATCTGAATTTGAATACCTGACTTGAAAACCTCCATGCTTCCCCCTATAAGGAACCTTTCCCTCTCCATCTCTTCCCTCTTCCTGCTGATGAGTAGTGCACCTCAAACACCCTTCTTCCCGCTGTCCCCCCTTCAGGGGATTGACTTTGCACAAGGAACAAACCTGCTCACCAGCTAATGGATTTCAGAGGGGAAGTAGATGTGGTACTATAATCTGGGTTCTTGGATCTGCAGGTGTTAAGTGCCTGCACTTTCTTTCTAGAAAAATGGTTTGCTTTTAGTGGAAGGGGTTGCTTTATGTCTGAAAGGGCACAGGAAAGTGTGACCCATCTATGGAAAAGATCACTGCGTATCACCAGATTCACCCGCCAGAACAATGTATCATTCAAAGCTAAAGCAATACTGAAAGACAAGGAAATACTGCCAAATCCTAATTTCTATCCTGACGCTACATTGCTGGAAATATTATTTTTTTCCAAATACTTGTCTATGCCCCTTTTCACAGATGCCAAAAGAAGCTCCCGGATGCCTGTACAGCCTGCACTCATCACTGCAGCCAGGACACTGGCTCTCAGAGCCTCCCTCCGCAGCACCACTGCACACAGAATTGGTGACTCAAGCCTAGAATTCAGCCAAGTCTACAACAAATTAAATTTTAGTCTTGCCTTGGGTTTTCCACAAATGAATTCTCCACGGTGCCAGCTTCTTTGTGTCACAAGCTCCTGAGAAAAGAAACCAGAATGGAACTTCTCCTTGGTTCCTGGTCATGTGACTCAACCTGGATGCCAAGCCACCTGGGAAAGCAAGTATCTGTCAGGTTCAGCTCCTGTAATAGTAGGTAAGCTCCGTCTCCCATTAGACTTCAAAGATGAGAATTTCTCCAAACTACAAAGGGGAGGGTTAAGCCTAAAATGGAGGTTCAGAGGTAGCAACAATAATGATAATGTAACTGTATACATGTAATAGTTTTATATAGGAGGAAAGTCATCACTTACTCTTACTAGAAGATTTTGGAAATGTCTCCTTCTTACCTTGTCAACAATTTTTGCATTAAAAATTACATAACCCAGAAATTTGAAAAATTATCTTAATTCCACAAAGTTATTTCAGTCATGTGAAGAAGAAAATTATATGGTTCATGTCAGTAGTAGTTAAGTTCATAGGCTATGGACAGTTCCTGGCTCATACCCTTTCCCACTTTATCCTTGGACCAGTTAGTGCACTTTCTCTCAGTTTTCTTATCTATAAACATGAATAATGATACCTATGAAGAAAAGATGCCAAGGATGACATGAGATCCTATGAGTTTAAAACAATATGCGGGACATAGCGAGAACTTAATCACTGTGTGATGTTAATATGGATACTCAAGTGGCAATACTCAGACTTTATAACATATACTTCATTTTTAAGAATCCCACCAAAATCTCCATGGTTTACCTTGATTCCATTTCTAGTTCAATTTCATTTCATTAAAGAGCAACTTTCAGTTGTCTGGAAATGTTAATCAGCTGAGGCTTTTGTTTTAGAAGAAGAATGCAGAGCAGTCTTCTTATCCTTTAAGAAAGACCAATGGCATAAGACTATTCCCATCCGACTTACTATAAATGTATGGTTCTACAATAGTGACATTTTTTCACAAGCAAAAGTACAGGTAAAATGCAATCAAGGAAGGGTCAACCAGGCAAGGGAAAATATAAGTGTACCCTGAGAATTGTAAGTAGAATGCAGGAAGAAATGCGCAAGCTCTAAATATAAATTTTCCTCTCTTGATTACTAATTTACATGGTAGGGAAATGTAAGCATCTGTTTTCAGTAAGAAATAAATTACACGACGACTTTACTGTGTATCCTCTTGAAATCTCTTAAATAAAATATTGCCAGGGATAAGAGAAAGGAGTAATTATTTCTTTAAAGGTATCCCTTGTTAAAAAAAAAAAAAGTTGATAATCTTTTTGTACACCTTCAAATCACAGCATCATGCATGTCTGTCCATTTTTCCAAATGAAAAACAAAAATGTCCCCTGAGATCAGAAAAATAAATTCCTAAGTCTATCCCAGCTGAAATGAAGACATTAGAAAACAGGACTTAGCAATAGTCATTAACAAAACTGATTGCTTTTATTGTGATTAGTAGTGAGTTCATTCTCACACAACCTCCTACTCCTCAACATCTAAATACATCTGCTATGTAGAGAAGGACATTTCCCAGGCTAGGAAATTGGCCCACTCTTGAGAATCAAGGTTCCCAAACTTACTATGCAACATTTCACTGAGAGATCAAACATAGGACTTAGAAAAGTAACCACGCCTTCCATTCTGTTAGGAAAACATCAGCTTACCCTAAGAATGCTAAGTAGAATGCAGAAAGAAATGCACAAGCTCAGAATTTGAATTCCGGCTGGTATGAAAACAAACACTTGTTGCCTTACTTTTGAAAAGAAATATTACTTTGTACAAATCAACTCTAAGGAAAACAAAATCTGGCGTAGTCATTGCTTTTGTATTCAAATTATTCCTGGAGTTCTCTTCTTTCATCAAACATTGTGTTCCACCAGGACAGGTGTTTGCCAACACAGCTGCCTCCCAGCTCCCAGCTCCCAGCTCCCAGCTCCCAGCTCCCAGCTCCAGCACAGAGCAGACCAGGCCCAAAGGCCTGTTAGAGAGCTGAGCGCCAGGTCCTGGCTCCCCCCCAACTCCAAAAAGAAGGCTCTTTTATACTGTGCTCTTAAATACCTTCATTTTAAAATTAGATTTTGATTTTTTTTTCAGAAACAGCGAAATCTCTGTTGAGCTACCAAAACATATTTTACAACTTAGCGTGTTCTGCTTCCCTGCATTTTTTTTTCTTTTTGCAGCTGTTACTTTTAAGAGAGAAAGTTTTGCTTTACACATTCAACTGGAGGCTTTTATTTAAAGGAGGAAATTTTCTACTTGTTATCATCTGGGTACCCTCCATTTTTTGTAAACTTAGAACCTGCTTAAAATATCTTCCCATGCACACTGCTCAATGACTTAAGAGTTGAATCTTCAGTTTCGAATGTGCTAGAAAACACAGAAACTGATTAAAATAGAAACCCAGTGAGATGACAGAGGACATAAAACGAGACAAATGGGGTTCACCTCTTCACCTCCTCTCCAATTGGGATGATGTATTGCTCCTCTACCAAAAAGTCTTCAAGGGGGCTCACAGCATGAATTGTCCCTTTGGCCACCTATGGCCAAAATTTGCCAGACCTTTGGTGTCATCTTTAATTATCAAAATATTTCTTTGTCTACTTACACACATCAAATGTATTTGAATAAGGTATCTGGGATGACTAAAAATGTCTACCAATTCTTAAAGTACCACAGCATCATCCTGAGAGACTATTCCAATAAGGATATGCATATAAGGTGACTGAAGATCATCCTTTAAAACTCTATCTTTAGCCTTGATTATCATGTGAGCAAATATGGTAATTTCCCTAATATTGATCCCATATTTAATTAAAATATGGAAGCAAAGATAATTAGTGGTTAAATATCATTCTTGGGTAGCCATATGTACAATTTCCTACGGGCAGTTACATGTTCTGTTCAAATAATCAATTGAGGCACTCCTGCAAAACTAGAGTAGGGATTCATAGGACATTAGCTTCTACTTAACAATGAATTTAGTCTCCCTTATTTACTATGGAATCAGAGTTCCTCCAGTCATAGAAATGGGATTAATGCTGTGTAAAGGATGAATTATTCTAGTGGAGAAACAAAGACATTTCATCATCCCTGATTTGGAGACCTACTTTTCTCCCCTCCCCTTCAATGAGGTATCTTGGCTTGCCCTCCAGACTGTATGAGCTTTCCTCCAATGACTTTATCACTCCTGTCCCTAAATCCTGTTGAATCTGACCATCCATAAGTCTGTCTTCACTATTCTATGCACCTCAAGAGTAGGAAACAGTGGGTACTGTTTTTTTTTTTTTTTTTCAACCAAGTAATGAATACAAATTTGTGTTGATCTGGGTTGAGAGAATATGAGAGCCTAAGTAGGTAATAGCTGAGCTTGGGATTCACAAATTTACAAATTGTTCCTAGGAACACTCCAGTGGCCTAATGTATTACCCAAAGCCTCCACCCTACACAGATCATTCCAAAGGTGGTGTGATGTGACTGCTTTATCCCTCAGCCTGACTTTTTTAACTAACTTTCCTCTCTATCAATTTTTGTATCTCCCAGGAAATGTCACTGCAATTTCAAGTACTCTTTACATTTAACTTCTCTAATCTTTTTTCAGGTATTTGAAAATTGCTATCAGTGTTAGCTAAAATATGCCACATTTTGAAAAAAAAAACAACATTTTGATCGACACATACCTATATATAGCAGGTACTTCACTGGGAGAAAAGTTATACTTTAAAATAAAATGAAAGCAACAAAATGCATGTTCCCCACAATGAGCTCTGGTGGTCTGTACTTTCACAAATTGATCTCCACTGGCTTAAGCTAATATAACTTATCAGCTCCAGTTTTTCAGAGAAAATATAAGGTTCTCTTTATACCATCCCATTTAATTTTGATCTTACTTAAAGATGTTGGGAGAGCTTAGATTTAAATATATATATATATATATATATATATATATATATATATATATGTACCTGTGTGCTCAGTAGGTATATTGCACACACCTACTGTGTGCAAGCATTTGTTTCTACAGAATACAACTATATCATAAAGTGCTCTCAGTCATCACAAAGGCAAATCTAGGAACCAAAAATCAAGCAGCTCATTTTAAATGACACAAGATAATAGCAAGAGCTAGAAAGCAGAATTTGATGAATGCATAAATGAATAGACAAATGCTATACCAGCTCGGCAAAAAGGAGAAATGGGAACTGAGTGGCCTAAGACAAATTCATGAAGGGAAATTTGAACTCAGTTGGATTTTATTTGGAGAAAAGCAGAGAGGACAGACAGAGCATTGCCATGAGTACTAGTGTATAAAATGAGGCACAGCAAGAACAATGATGAGTAAGAAAAGTTTTATCAGACAGACATTTCCAGAAGTTGGATGCTTAGAAGAAGTTAGACAATAGCTTCAGTTCCTGAGCATCAAACTAGCACAGTTCCATTTTATCCTCAAGTCATTGGAGAACTGAATGTGCCGATGATTCTCAAGTAGCTTCCTGGAAAGGTCCAGCAACAGCATCACCTGGCCCCATCTAGAGCTACTAAATCAGAGTAGGAGGCTGGCAACCCATACTTGCACAAGTCTTCTGGGGGACTCTGATGCACACTCAAGTTTGAGAACCACTAGTGTGAACAAATTCAAATAAGGAAACCAAGACACTGGATTTATCACTTAGCTGTCCATATTTGCATCAGAATCCTGCCAAGACAGCACAGAAGAGAAAATTTCGGTAGAAGCAGAAGACCAAAAAGAAGAAAAAGTAAATGTTTGTAAGGGATTTCCTATCTGACATTTAGTTGCATTTTAAGATCTCTTAATGTTCCAGAGCTTCTCTCTTGGCTTATCATAAAAAGAAATTAAAAAAATGACTGCATCTCAGAGTAAGGGTTGAACTGCTGGGTTTTCTCTCCACTTCTGAATCACAAACAGGAAGAGTCTTCATCACGTACATGTGTCAGGAGGGAAGTGGGAAAAAAACTGACCTCTACTGCAACACTTCTCTCTGGCTGTTTATTAAACCCTCACCAAAAACTACTGAGTCAAGCTACTGTGGGCCCTTTTACATAGAGAGAGGGGTAAGAAATGTTGGAAATAAGCAATGAGGAAGTACAAAATAAGGAATTAAGTCCTTTTTGCTTCTATAGGATACCATCTGCCACGATGTTCGAAGATCCCCATATAAGCAAAGAATCTATATTATCCCTCAGAAGTTTTCATACTGCTTATGTAATGGGACTAACATTTTGCAATATTTAACATTCAGTTTTGCTTACCCCATACCTCACTGTCTTCTTAACAGCTCACACTGCCAAAACCATGAGAGTCTACTCTACCCACAATCCTGACTGAAAAGTATGAGGTTCAGACACGGAGAGTAGAAGCAAGAACCACGGGTCTGTGGCAAGAAGAAAGATGGTGGAAAGCTTCAGTTTCTCCATGTCTCCCAATTTCTCCTCTCTGAGCTTTGCAGCAATACAACAAACCCCAAAAGAAGACTGGAGGATTTTTGCCCACATTTCACTAACCAAACTTGGCCAAACTGTGTGAAGAGATTGCCTGTTGTGCCCCATGAAGTAATGAGAAAGGGGGGTCACGCCTGACCTAGGGACACAGGCGTGGCTGCCAGTCACAGAGCATCCTTGGGAAGATGCAGAAGGCAGCTAACTATAAGCTAGAGAAGGCTGCATGGCCCAGACCCCACGGGGGAAGGGCCAGAGACGGAGCAGGTCAGTGAGGCAGGAAGCCTACATAGCCAGCGAGCCTATACGACACCAAGGTCTCCAAGAAAAGGGGCCACCTTCTAACGCCAAAACCAGATCAGTTCAAACGTTCATAAAGACTGCAGCTATCCAGGCCAACAGGTTCTGGAATAAAAAGGATCAAGGAAACTCAGGCTTCCCCTAGAGAATCACTCCCTTGCAACTCCTTATGCCACCTAGAAACGTATTGACATATGAGTTCCCCTCATGAGGCTCCAGAGGATTGAAAACGTTGGTGGAGGATGATGGATGCTTTGGTGGCGGTGTGGTATGTTCACTTACATCTGAAAAGGGTGAACCTGTAACCCCTCCTCCATCATAAACTGTGAAACTCTGTTGTAAACCAATCTTTAATATATGTATCTTTAATATATAAGAACTGGGGTACTGGCCAGAAGTGCCAGGAGGTGAGAGGATTCACCAGAGGCAGAGTCGGGAGCAGAACAGGCAGACTGACCAAGTATATTGCTGAGGGAAGCAGCAGGCAGGTCAGGAGAGGTCTGCTGTGCCATATGGGTCACCTCCCTGGCGAGGGATCGAACTCATGCTGCAGTGTCTGTGGATAGTTTCCTAGTACTGTGCTTTAACCCACAGCACTTTCAGGGAGGGCCCAGTAAGCCAATCATTACTCAATTAAAATATTAAAGCTTACCTAGCAGGGCTAAGAGCCAGAGACAGCTGTTGTGCAGCCACCACCTCAGAGAAATCTCTCCTCATGCTTCCTGGTGACTTAGAGCTAAACTGATCACAGCAAATTTTAAACTAGATCACACTCAACTTGTTTTCCTCATATGCCAAAACCAGATGGATTCCGTGAGCAAAAAAGAGGAGGAGGAGAAAGGAGAGGAAATGATATGTCTTTTCACATCAGGGTGTATATTTTCATCTTTGAGAGGAAAAAATGGTGGCAGTTCACACACTTCCTTAAAGGACCTTCCAAATACTTGTAAAACAGGGGCGTTTCTGGCGTGAGAACATGACTCATCCACAGGGCTATTTTTCTGTTACCTCAGCTAGTTACCTACGGAAAGTGGAAACATGAAGCTTTGCTTGGACTTAGGTGAAATCAAAAGACTTACTATGTCTCTCACACTTTTTTTTTTTTTTCAAGTGGGAAAAAAAGGCAAGGAGTATGCTTCAGTAGTGTTGAACTTTCTTCCCCAAAGTCCACAAGGCTGAAATGCCAGCCTCAGACCAAACTCATGTCAAGGCCTTTAAGTTCCCAGTACAGGGAGCATGTAGCTGCCTCCTTGGGAATCATTTCACACTCTGTCCTTTGGAAGGGCAAACCAACACTCAAATACCAGCAAGGGTATCCAGAAGTAGCTGACATACTTCCAAAGATTTGTTTCCAGAAACAACGGCCATGTGGAGGATTAAAAGGAACTGACTTAAAAGATGGGGTCTTTTGAGCTTTCATGGGGGTGCTGTTAATCCTTTGGGCCCTGATGAGACATGATCGGAGGAGATTCCCTCCAATGATGACATGCCCCCAACCCCACCCCCACCCCCACCGCCTCCGATGGGAGCGAATGTTGAACCCCCCAGCACAGTGAGGTGTCAAGACTCACGACAATGCTTTCCATTTATCTGAAATTCAGTTCCGTTTTCCAGTCTCTCATGTCTCTGAATAAGTCCTAGGATGTGGTGTTGGTACAATGTGTGTAAAAAAATGATTCTTTCAGGGAGGGGAAAGAAAGAACAGTGCTTTCAATGTTCAGTATCCTTTACATCTGCTGCTCAGCTGGAAACACTGTTAAAAGGCCATTAGAACCTTAAGGTAACAGACCTCGAATGCTCTGAAAGCCAGGGAGCAATTTGCTGTTTGTGTTAGGAGGATCAGCCCTGGCCACTTCCTTTTCAAGGGCTGAAAACAGCTTCTGTCATGAGCCGTGAAAATCAATTCCACAGTAACCAGGCTGAAATGTGGCTTAAGGTGGTCCACCTTAGGGCTGGCGCTGCACAGCAGAGCCTCCTTCTGGGCAGCCAGGACACGTTCCAGAAGCCCAGACAGCCGGGCCTGGCAGTGCTGGGAGGCAGCGAGCAGCAGGAGACACCCAGGAACCTGCAGGCTTATCTCCTAGGACACTGGTTCTCTCTGATGCTTAATTAGGTTAAAATCCAAATTGTCACCCTGAATGAAGACAGCTTTGGGAAGTGTGGAGCTGGGGAAAAAAGCCTGTTCAGGCTTATTTGTATTCCATCTTTCTAGTTTGCCTGATTATAGTAATTGTGAGAGAAGCTCATTTTTTCCCAAATAATACTGTTTCAAAGCTTTTCAAAACATAGAGCGTTTTGAAAGTTTTTTTTCAACTACAAGGTCATACTTTTGAAAATAAATATTTCAGAGGAATAAAGACGGTTTTGTCAATAGTTGTACTTTACGAACTAATGGTTAGAAAGGTTAAAATTCATTTTTTGAATGTGTTAAAGGTTTTCAGTTCTTGGAAATTGTTACTCCAGTTAGAAAATGCAACCTTGGTTACCACATAGAATTAAGATCATTATAACCCATATTTCTATATATAGTCAGACCTCTGTAAAACTCAAAATCTTTTTTTTATAATTTACTAAGCAGGCTCTGGATAAGAATAAATTGCCCTCCCTAAATCATAGCAATCTACTTATGTTTATGCAATGTAACTTCTTACAATACTAAATTATTTATCTTTACATCAATAACTCAGGCTGAGAAATCATTCCAAATTAATCATTAAATTTATGTAACAAAATGAAAAAGTACAATTTCATATTTTTTACTACGAATATCTGGATGCACCTAATGTGTTCTTTTAACTGAAGTCTAAGTGTAATTACTCCACACTTATCTTTTTGACTAAATAGAAAACACAGGCTTATACAAATTGTAGATGTCTATTATACACAACACATCTTGAAGACTTCTAATTTTAAGAAATCTTCCTGTTTTCTTTTTAAAAGAAGGGAAGGAAGGAACTGAAAATGGATTAGCCATAATAATTTTGTTATTGATGACATAAGATTTGCCATTTGTGACCTATTTTATATTCCATTGAAACTGACCTTTTACGAGGGCCATGTGGTAATATAAGTGAAATGAATATATTCTTTATTGCCATCATATAAAAAGATTGGACATGGCTTTTAACATAGCACTTGACCTTCTGGTGTCTGAAAACCCCTAAGTCTGTGAAAGAATATTGAATAAGATACCACATAATCAAATGAGTAGTAAAAGCACAATAAAAATCTTTCACACATTAGCACTTGATAATGTAAAAGTAACAATAAACTATGTTCCCTATGTTCAATGCTGATGTGGAAATGGAGAAGTTGTGCTAGGTCAAGGAGAATTGCTCAGCAATTCACATTTCCAGACTGTAAATATTTGAGAATTACAAATTCTCAATTTCAAGTCCCCCTTACTAGAGAGATCATTTAGATGCCTCAAAACCCTTTTGCTGTTAAAAAAAAAAAAAGCAATCAGTGATTTCATATTTCAACAACTTTTAAGTTAAAAACTCCCATTCATTAGGATTTAGAAAAAAATAATAAAGAAACATCTGAAAATAACAATAGTGTTTTACTTTTTCAAGAAAAAAATCAAGGTCTATGATGTTAAAATATTTAGAGTATCTACAAGCATAGTGGCTTTTTTTCAAATTCATTTTGAAAGCACTACTAATTTGGATCTGTTCTGACCCACTGAGAAAATAATAATCGAAAGTTATTCA
Organism: Condylura cristata; assembly: GCF_000260355.1. NCBI lineage: Eukaryota > Metazoa > Chordata > Mammalia > Eulipotyphla > Talpidae > Condylura > Condylura cristata. Next base: position 9,538,342 of record NW_004567111.1, read on the forward strand.
TTTTTTTAGGAGATCTCAAAGTGCTTTCTTTGCAAAGAAAATAACTGCCTCAACTGCCCTGCAACACTAAGAGGAAATACCTTTAGTTCCCTGAAATTGAGTGGCAAAGCAGTGGTCCCCAATGATCTCAGCTGTCTAGGGGACAGAGAGAAAACATATTTCTAGAAAAACCCAAGAACTGAAAGAGGTGCTAACACACTAGCTGATAAATCACAGGAAACATGTATGTGCATAGCCAGACTATTTTGCTACAACTTTAATTAAATGTGTAGAAAATGAAGAGTGACCAGCCTCCGTGCATAAATGTCGAGAGAGCAGGCAAAAATGCCTTGATGTGCAGATGTGAAGCTAATGTAGGAAAAAGTCAGAGTGTCTGGGGAAGATGGAATTGCCAGAAATCTAAAAGAATACACACACACATGTGTCCTTGGAATCCACAGAAAGCCTGCCATGTTAGCAAACAATAACGGGGGCCCTACAGAGAAATAACCTTAAATGCAACTTTCCAGCTCCACTTTTAACCAGTGGTGATGTTTTCTCCTATTGATGCAGATGCACTGGTGGCAGGTGGCTTAGACCCATTTTGTTCTAGACAGACTCAGAGAAAAGGGAGGAACTGATCCAGTCCGGCGCTTTCCCTTCGGCCCCCTAGTGGTCAACATAAGCATTTGCAAGAAGGCTGAGGAGATGTGTGTGACTTGGTGCTGCAGCTATTTCTGGGTGGAGATTCTTAACCATCATTAAAGTGAAAAATAACATACAACTATTACCCAAATTGTATTTCTCTGACACAAATCTGTGTATAAAGCCACAATAAATGCAACCAGAGTGTTATCACCAGAGATTCAAAGTTTAGCACCTGGACCCACAGCTTCGGCATTACCTGGGCGCATGTTACAAAAGCAAAGGATAGGTGCACTCAGAACTGCTGAGTGCAAAGGTCTGGCGACTCAGAAGCATGATAAAGTTATATGGGGGTGCTCTCCATCACTGGTTCGCTTCCCTGGTTCCACATCAGAATTACTTGGGGAAAATAAAAAAATAAAAAGGAAGGGGAGGAAGAGAGATGAGTTACCCAGCCTGGTAACTGAAAACACAGCTCAGGTGTCAATTTTGGTTTGTTTAGTTGTGTTGATTTGTTTTGCTTTGCTTTTCTATAACTCACAAGTTCCTGAAGAGTCCTGGCTCTTCCCAACTCAGTCGATGGTTAACTTTTCAGGAATTGTGTTGAGCTGGCTGTTAAAACTGTTAGTAGCTTGAAATGAAGCATTTATACCAACTGGGGACATTTATATCTAGACAACTGGCCAATGCTACAGATCAGGACTCTTCCCGGCCCACCCCGCTGAGAGTCGAAGGTCACAACTCACCACAGTTGTAAAACAGTGGACGAAAGCAAAAATGCCGAACGGCTCATTAATTCCAAAGCTGAGGAGAGCCTCTGATTTTGACCATTACTCCTCAATTCCTAGGACTCTTATTAAAATACAGAAGATGCACCTGGCCAAACAGTGGCCATACACTGGGGAAGGTCAGCACCGGCCCACACCCTGTGGTGGACACAGCTACACCTTGTCCAGGTCAAGCATACGTGCCCCCTTCCTGTCTTTTCCAAAGGGGGCCTTAGGAAGAGATCTTGGGAAAAAGAGTGAGTAAATCTGTTGGGCCTGTTGGAGGAAGTCGGCCTCATCAATGAAGAGACACACATGGGAAGCAAGAGTCTCTTTTGCGAGCCTGTGGGCATTAAAGTGAGGCTTTGACTCTTGCGAGGCCAGCGGCCATCTTGTGTCCTACCAGAGCTGAGCACGCAGGATCAGGCCCACAGACGGGACTACTGAGAGAACTAGCACCTGAGGCCGCTACCTGCCTCTTTCCTCACTCCTCCAACTGTTCTATCTTGGAACTCCTTTTTATATGAAATAAAGGCTTTCTCTCATGTGTAAGTCAGTTGAGTCAGGGTTTTCTGTGACCCGCTGCCAAAGTAGCTTTTGTGACAGATTATTTCAGACAAGTGTTTCAACATCTTGCGCTGTTTAAACTCTTTTTTTTTTATAGGCACTTCTAAGGAGCGGAGCAAAATTTTTGAAGTTATTATTTCTTTGTTACTGTTGCTTCTTCGTCCTCTGATTACCTCATTCACCCCTTCACTCCGCTCACCCTCAACTAGGCCCTGAGCCTCTCATACTTCAGTTTCGAGAACAGGCCCCAGCTCTCCTCCCCTCCCTGTGCTTTTAATGGTCATCTCTTTAGTCCAACCTCCTAAGTGCTTGACCAATCTAAGACAGCACTTTCATCATGCCCTTCACTGCCAAAATCTCAGATGATGACCTACTTCCTGCCATCGCAAGCCTGGGCTTCTGAAGGTTCATCCAAAAGCCAACCCCGCCCTCTCTGCTCAATATTATCCCTCACAACTTTTTAACAGACCACTGTCCGCACTACCCTCTACACGATTTTGTTTATGCTTTGACCCCCACCCTAAATGCCTTCTTCTTTCATGGTTCTTTGTCACAGTGCTTGTGATGGTTAATTTATGTGTCAACTTGACTAGACTAAGGAATGACTTGGTAAAATATTATTCCTGGTTGTGTCCAGGAGACTGTTTCAGGAAGAGATTAGTATTTGATATAGTAGACTAAGTCACCTATGTTGACAGGCAGCATCTAATCTGGGGGTGGCCCAAAGAAAAGGTGAAGTAAGAGCAATTTCCTTCTTTCCCTTCCTGAGCTCCATTATTCTCTGCCCTGGGACTTCAGAGCTCCTGGTTCTAAGACCTTAGACTCCCAAACTCCATGACTTCTACCAATACCAACACCATCTCACCAACTAACAACACTGTCCTGGGTCACCAATCTGCAGACACCAGATCATGGAATTTCTACCACAGTAGCCTCAGGAGTCAATTCCTATACTAAATCTTTTGTCTCTATATACCAATGTCCTACAAATTAATTATTTCTCGGAAGAACTCAATTAACTTTTACCTGCCAGGTCAAAGAAGGTATGTCATCCTGTGATTGCAATCAGTACTGCTGGTGCTATTTGGTACCTAGCCATCCACACAAGCACCACTGTTTAAATCTTGGGGAGTGAATGTACATGGATGTAATTCTTCATTGTGGTAAAAAGTTTAAGACTTTATTATACTGCCACAGCAAAAAGAACTAATAAGTCTCACAGCCATCACAACTGATTATATATATTTTGATGATTCTAGACTTTCTGAGAATTAATAACTCACTCTATTTGGAAAATTGCTATCTGTCAGTCACACTGACTGACCCTTGTTATCACTTTCCTGCTGGCTTTAAGATATTGACTTTTGTCTCGACTCAAGAGTGCACATAAACTATGTCAAAGTATTTATATGGACTTGTAAACTCAGAAATGAACACTTCTGGAACATACCTGCTTCTAATTCTCAGTCTCTGACTCTGTCTCTTCCACATACACATACACACACCCCAGTCCTTTTTTATTGCCAATCACATAGTAGATGTTCAATAAAAAGCTTCTGATTTATGGTCTTCAGTGATATCAACTTTACCTTCTAAGTATTTCTTGAAACTTCACCCCATTTTCACAGTCACCACTGCAGGTCAAACCAACATCACCTCCTCTTTCTGTATCTGCCTTGCCTCCCCTCCAACTGGTTCATTACAGTGCAATCAAAGAACTTCTCAACATCACATCCTACCCTGATTAAAACACCCTTTCAACAGCTTCTCACTGTGCTAGGCTAAGGGACATAGCCACTGTTGTGAGTTCAAGGGATTTCAGCTCAAGGGCAAATAAGGAAGAAGACAAAACCACGAGTTGGAACCACAAGACCTTTCTTGGGTATCACTTCTGTTATATGAGGGAAAGTCTCCCACAGCAAGGGGTCATTCAGATGGAGCACAGGGGACTTCTCTAGGAGGGGAAGAGGTTAAGGGAACCCTAGAGGGCTGGGGACTATTCAGGGGTTTATGGATCTAGACAGAGTTGCTTAACCACAGCAGCGGCGGCTTACAGCATTTTCTAAAACCCCAAAACAGTCTTACAAGTGGCTAGCAGGTGTTGGTGCAAGCTGGCATGAACACCAAACAGGATGGGCCTAAGTATTGACAACCAGCTTCTTCGGGGTATGTTTACAACAAATGGATGCATCAAGAGAAGAAGGTAGTATCCATTGTGTTAAAGCAGGAGCCCATGATGTCAGAGAGAAAGTAACCACTGGGCCAACGTGCCTACAGCCATCTTAGATCCCAAGCGCCTCCTCTGCAAACCTCTCTCCCAACCCTGCAGTCCCACTGATACCTTCTCAAGTCCTCAGGCCTCTTCACACGCGAGGCACTGTGTGACCATCTCTGTCCCCTTTCCTTACCTTGTTTCCATACTTCCGAGTCCACAGCTTTCTCCCAAAGAAGCCTTTCCATGGTCCTGTGATTAGATCACCTGCTCCTGTTAACAGCTCTCACTGTTCATGGGTCCATGGTACCTGCTCCCATCCAGCTATAATGAATTAGTCTAGCCTATGGTACTCTCAATTTCTGCCTCCCTGCTGTGATAGAAATTCCCCCCACCCAGCACCTTGATTCAGTAGCTTACATATAGTAGGTAAACAAGAAAGATTTGTTGGACAAATGAAAGAAAAAGGGTGAATGGTTATAAAAATAATCAGTAATCTCGATAATGTGCATACATGGAATCCAATTTTTACTTTGTTACTACTACTGGTAAGTTTGTTTAAAAACAGTTTTTCAACTACAGTTATTAAAACCATAAATATTTCTGGATTAAGAATTTTTAGATCATTACCCAAAATCAAATCCTGTGAAAATGTGTTCGTTAAAAACATGCCATCCCAGGACTCATTCACATGTTCAAATATTAGTATGTAAATCATGAAAAATGAACAGTGGACAAATCTATGAAACTACTGAACTTGAAATATATTTCTATTGAAGACTGTAACCGAGCAGAACTTAAGTGTGTAAACTGATAAAAGTGTCAAGTGTAAACGGAGATTTGGTCTATTTCTACTGGCAAAACAACTCTCACCTTTCTGGCCTGGCTAGATGTTTTTTGTGAGTTGTGAATTAGTGAATGATAGGTTACTTTGATTTAAAAGGACCAAATGATTCCATATTTTGTCAGTGTCCATAAAACTCAACTGTAATTATAGTAGAATACTACTCATTCTCTCACATAAATCATGATGTGATATTTATAGTATAATTTTTAAATAAAACAGTGCTGCATATTTTAAATCACTTTTGATAGTGGCCTATATTTTTACCCACAAGTTAGGATGAGGAACATTTAAAAGATGTGTTTCAGGTTTAAAAAACTATCAATAAACTCAAATGAACTCTTATTCTCAATGATAACACACATATCCTAATTAAATCAGCTAAGATGACTATTTGCAAGAATCATTCTGAGATTAATTCCCAAATCAAGAATTTAATAAATGGCTCTGCTCATAGCCCAGATTTCATTGCTTTGCTACCTAGAATTAATGTGATTCTTTTAGACATCTAATAATTTGACAAATCATTAAATAAAATTTTTTGAAGTTCAGTTAGCTTATTTCTACCTCACACTCCTCTTACAAAGCCTTTTAAAGCCAACCACGAACTAAACTGAGGGCAAAGAAATAAGAAATCTGAAACAGGCAATTAAGTAATTTATCCCAAACTAGGATAGTTAATGTCTATCAAAGAGTAAACATTACCAAACACTGTTTTTCCATTTATGTTAATGTGATGCCTACATACAAACAGACACAAGAGTTGTGTTAATGGCAAATGTTTTAAATAAACTGGTTTCTGAAGAAGCAGGGTGAGGGGGTGGGGCAGTTAACTGAGAAGCCCACCAAGGCTAGGAAAAGATCACTGGGTAAAATCCAAGTGAAATCAAACATGATGTATTTTGAAATTTGAAAACAGCTGAAAAGTTGCTGTAATATCAGCAGAGTATAAGAACTGTTTGTTTAATTTTAGATTTTGAGTCAAGATTTTTAGCACTTTAAGATAAACTCTATCAAAGAGACAGGAAGAGAGTTTTGCACCTTCTTAACATCTTTTCCAGCTCAAGTTCAATTCTCAAATATCCAAAAACCGAGAAAGGGGCCAAGTAAATCTTGAGAACAGAGTTATTTATAATTGTTCCCCTAATCTGTGTAGACAAACATCCCCCTCTCTACTATTCCATAGTAGCTTTCTATAGTGAACTTTTGTTAGAATCGCCCAACATTCCAATATAATGCAAACATAGTCTTATGTTTCTATCTTTTAGGGAACCACATCTACGCAATAAAGTAATGGGGGAACTGTATCAGTAAACTAAAGTGGTATGCAACAACATGTTGGTAAAGTGGTCAATTCCTGAGAATATCAACTCCAAATTGAAAAGTGACTCTGAAAAATTCTAAATACTTCAAGTACATAGAAAAGGCTCCAGCAGGAGCTTCAGGAGAATACATGGTAATGCCACACTACACACATGCTAGAGGAGGAAAGCTTTGCATTTACATGTACGGCCATGGGCAAGATTAAGTTCCAATTCTAGGCTTATCACTTTCAAGCCCAGTCAGCCTTGGGCAAGTTAATCATTAAAGTGTCTCTGTGGCTCAGTCTTTTCATCCATAAAATGGTGATGATGACAGCATCTCCTAAATTACTAGGTGTCAAAAAGGCAATGTTTATTGCTTTAAAAGCAGCTGATGTTTTCAAGTAAGGGAGGGCACAGAGTAATTTATATAGAAGAGGCTATTCAATAAAGTTGCAACTGGTTAAGTAATGAAAAACTTGAACTGAGACTAATCAGCCACCATTTTAGTCACAAAGTATTATAATGAAGGGACACAGGGAGCCTCAAATGAATTCCTTGAACTGCCCAGACTTTTGCTTAAGCAGGTGCTTTCTTCACTGTATGTGTGTGGGGACAGGAGATACCTTTAGAAGTTAAAAACCATCTACAGAGGCAGGCTGGAAAGGAGAGGTTCTAGAAAGGACTAGAATGTTTTGCATAGCCCTATGATCAGAAAACCAGTACTCACAGAACCTGAGGATCTACCGCTCAGTATGTTCCCAGCAGATACAAAATAAGCACATGTGGAGGCTTTGGCTACATATCTGGAAACATTTCGCTACTGCAAGATACTAAATATTAGAATGGAAAGCTGAGAGGGGCTCCAGAGTCCACTCCTTTGGAGGTCTTTCAAACAAGGATAGATAGTCTATCTGATCAGCCTGCGGCTGTCTAAAATCAGGCTGAGTGAAGATGAATGGTGTAAACTGTCCCTGTAAGGCCTCCACCTTTCAAGCACTGCCTGAGTATAACTTTATATATTACCCATCACAGTCCCTCCTTGTTGAAGAAGTTCTGTCTATTTTAGTGCAGAAAAGGGCAACACTATATTACACCTGCAAGTTCTAAGTAAAACTTAAATAGTCATGATGGGCCATAACGTCCTGATTACTCCCCAGTTATTTTATCAGACAAGCTACCTGCAACTATCTTTCAGTTAGAAACAGCTTTCATGAACCTGAAATCTGAGCAGCAGTTCCTTTGAATTCAGGCTCCCTGGTAGGCTAATGGCACATTCTGTTTCTCAAGCAAACCATTAAAAGTCCAAATAAGGCAAAGGATGAAAGGAAGTTTAAAGGATAACTGGGCATATACTAGATAACCAAATGTAAATAGTATGAGGAACTAGGGAAGGAGGAGTTAGTGCAATAACAGGGCATATTTCCTATGTGATTATTCCAGAGACAATAGGTAGCACTGAATAAAGTTTACTTTGAAAAAAAATGCACATTCTTAACACCACAGTTGTTTCATATATTTTCCCATCAAATATGGCTCTGACCCTACAGTGACCTGCATCTTGATTATTTCCACCAAGGGCAGAAAGGCCAAAGTACACGGCCCGCGGTCCTAGTGAGTTTCACCAAAGTTGAACACATTTTAGAAATCTACAGCTAATGAGCAAGCTCTGTCATGGTCAGGTGGTGGGCCAAAAGGAACCTCTGAAGTGAAATACTGAAGAAACTATTTAACCACTGCAACCGGTCTCAGGAAAGTAAACAGTGACTACAGAAACTATTTACACTGAAAATCTGCACTTCGGTATTAAGAAGATTTACACCATGCTGAGGATGAGCTGTAGTCTCTGGCAGTCCCATTATCCACTAAAGAAGAGTAAAGCAATTTACACACACTTCAGTGTGTTTTTCTTGGCGGTATTTTATCTGAAATCGTGCTGGCAAATATCTGTTTTAAAGATACATTTTTAAAAAGTAAAGATTACAGGAGAACAAGTTCCTAACAGGAATCCATACTACAACCCTTTGAGAAGCCGATTTCCTGAGATTTGGAAAAGCCAAAATAGCAAAGTTGATCCTTATCAATTAATTAAAAAGAATGAAATAACGGGACAAAGGGGGAAGGGAGAGTTAAGAAACTCAAGGAGCTGAGGGGCCAATCGCTCTCTATTCATTGATTAACAAATTAAGGAGTTCTGGAAAAGGGAGAAGAAGTGACAGGGATAGAAAAGTGGTCTTATAAATTCACCACAGGTTCCGCCTCCGACTCACCAGAGGCAGACTGAGTCTGGCTCTGAATTGAAAAAGGCTCCCTGTATACAGTAGAAAGCTTCGCGCCGTTAATGTGATGTATGGGCTAATTTTTTTGCAATGTCCAAATTTATAAAAAATACGTTCATTTCAGTTCAAGTTGCTTTTTTTTTTAATAACCCCTCCCTTGCAGAGTTTGCAGATGCACCATAAATAAAATAGCCATCCCGCTCTCTATCGCAACTGTGATGTTTTAACGTATCTGCAAACTGCTCTGCATCCACTGGCCAGTTCTTGGGCAAAATGCAGAGAAGCTGGAGGAAATTCAGCGTTTCGACTTGATCTGGGATCACTAAAGACGAGGGCCGCCAGACTTGAGCAGCGCGCGCCCTCGCAGCATCCACTGGCCCCTCTTAGCCCCTCAGTTCCGTTCTCTAGCCGCCCCGGGATTATCTCTCCCCGACACGTTTCATTCACAGAGCCCCAGAGAAGCTCGGATTGGGTTGGAGCTAAGAGCCGGAGAACACGCACCAGGCTGCTGCGCAAGTTGTCGGAGACCGAGCGCCGCTAACACAGGCGCCGAGAAAGGGGGTGGGGGGGGGGCTCCGGCTCGCAGCCCAGCCGCGGGGCACACCGGGCCCGCGGACCCCCGGGGCCGTGCGCGGGAGCCACCGTTTTAAGTTGGCTCAGCTCGCGAGGCGAGCCGGCAAGGCCGGCTCAGGACGGGGCGCCGTGCCGGTGTCTGGGGGTGTCTTCCGAACCGCGAGTGACCAACCGCAACCGTGCAGGCACAGGGGACCGGTAACGGAAAAGCCCGCCCCAAGACGCACACGGGCAGCCCGCGAACTCCCCCAAACCAGCCCGGAACTGCCCAC
>NW_004567111.1:9547950-9568414 GCF_000260355.1 Condylura cristata
GACTGTGGCGCTGGGCAAACTGCGGCCGCAGTTCCTCCAAGTTTGCCCGAGCCTGAGCGCGGGGAAGGCGCCCCGCTGGGCGCCCGGTCCTCGCCCGCGGCCGTCCCCCCACCACCCCCTCCGTCCCGGCTCCCCGGCAGGGGCCGGCGCCCGCAGCCCAGGGGGCGCGAGAGCCGAGGGAGGAAGGGCGGCCGGCGAGAGGGCGCTCCCGCGTGTGCACACAATGAGGCAGCCGCACGCACACCTTCCCCGCGGGAGCAGCCGCCGCCGGCCCGGAGGCGCGGCGGCCGGGGGAGCCCCGACTCAAAGTGAACGCCTCCGAGTCAGCAACAGGGGGAAGGAGGAGGTGCCCGGCGGGCCGGGGCCGGGGGCTGCCGGCGGGCCGGGCCGCGCTCCCGCGCTTACCTGCGATCTCCTGGTAGGGAATGTCCGCCAGGCTGAATCCCTTGGCACCGTACGCCTGGCGGACCTCGCCGCAGCTCCGAGCCTTCACCTCCGCCCCGGCCGGGAGAGACAGCAGCAGCCCGGAGAGGGGGAGAATCACAGCCCCGATCCAAGAAGGCATGGTGCAGCATGCAAATCCAGCGAGCCAAGCCCCGGGCCCGTGCGCTCTTCACCTGGCCCCTCCAGCCGAAAGCCCGCCAGAGCCTGCGGCGCGCTCCTCGCCGCTGCCCAGCGTCACCCCCTTCCGCCAGCCGAGGGGACGAGCAGCGCAGCCCTCTGGACTGCGCTCAGCAAACTTTTATAAGCCAGATGGAGGATGGCAAGCCAACCAGGGCTGGCTGGGGAAGCGGCCGCCCTGCGCCTCTCTAGCCCCCCAGATTCGAAAGCGGTGCTGCAGAAAAGGAGAGAGGAGGCTAAGAAATGTTTTTAAAAAACACCATGGGGGTGCAGCGCTGCGATCCGAGTTCCGAGCCGCAGAATCCTAGAGCGCGGCGAGCCGGGCAGCCCGCGGGAGGGTGCAGAGGAGGTGGCGACGCGCGCCGGCTCTCCCCGGAGGGAGAGGGACAGGCTGGCGCGCGGGTGTGTGCGCGCGTGTGTGTCGGGGTGGCGCGGGCTTCTTGGGGATGTGTGTGCGTGGAGGTATGTGTTGGGGATAGACGAGATCCAGGGGAAACCTCAGCTTCACACAGGCTGAGGGAGCCCGTGAGAGTCCTTCTGAAATAGGAAGAGTGAAATCCTGGAGACAGACACTGGAGGCTGGAGGGAAGGAGAAAGGAGGGGAAAGAGAGAAACGTGCTACTCTTCGCACAGCCGAAATTGTGAGGCAGAGTCGAAGGCAAAACCTGGACTGGATCTCTTTCTACTTGGTGAATGGGTTGGGGGGGGTGGAGAAAACGTTCTTACATTGTATTCCTTTCTCACACTCCATTCTCATCCGAAGTGCTACCTTTGACGGCACAAGTAAACAATCTAGAAAGACTGTATTTGACGTTATTAAGTTTTGTTTTTAAACTATATTTTTGTGGATGTAAAAGCCTCATGCCAATTGTTGTTAGAGATATGAGCAACAATTTATGACCTACTGAACACAAAGCCACAGTGGATAAAAAAAAAAAAAAAAAAAAAACCCTGAATAGCAGCGCACAATCACCATACTGATTGTTTAATTTCTGTGTAGCTTTGTCTGTATTTCAAAAAAAAAAAAAAAACAGATACTTTATGCACACATTGGAGACTAGTGGGAAATTTTTTTTTTCAGTTTTAATTTTGAATTCAAAAATGCCCTTTCCCTTACTTAAAATATTATATAAACTTGGATCAGACATCTTTATGCTTAAAAGTAGCATAGAACAGGAAAGGAAAAATAACATGGAAGCAATGGGGCAATAAGGGCAGTTGTCAGTAGGGATGCATAAAGAAAGGCATTGGAAAGGGAGGTGATATTCTCCCTTCTTCCCACATACTATCACATATTAGATTTAACATTTTCTTTCATGATAAGGGGATTCTCAAGTGTGGAATCCATTTACTTCTTCCTGTCTGACACTCAAGTTTTGTAAAAGAGGGTAAAGTGAAAATCCAAGGTCATTCATTTGTTCATTTCCATGAACTTTCTTGTGTTAATGAACACACTGAACTCTGTTAGGCAAAAGCATCTGTTGAAACCCAAGGTTCCCACTCTCTAGTACTTTATTAAGAGACTAAGTTCAAGAGCTTCACCAAAAAAAAATTCTTGCGTGTTCATATGTATGTTAGGTCTGCATGTTATTTCTACATAACTATCAGCTAATGTTCACTTTGACAGTACTCACCTGAAAAGCAATACGTGATTTTTTTTTCTGATGATGGATGTTAATATCCAGAATAATTCAAGAAATGCAAGTCATTCTATTTGTTATCATCTTCATCAGAACACATTAAAATCTTCCTCTAATTTCTCCACCTATTATCTACCATAGAGTCTCAGATTTAGAGTCCCACTGAATTGAAGCTATAGAAGTGCCTTTTTTTAAATGTTAAATGTTTAAATATTTACAGTCACATTTTCTTCTTCACAGTTTCATAGCTAAACATTTATTTTAGAAAACATCGATCACTGCGCTCGCTGGTGGCACAGTGAGTTAGGACACAACACTGCAAGCTAGCCACAGCTGCTTCAGTTAGAGTTGGATCTGGGGCCCCAGAGGTGATCCACAGGGCGGGGCAGACCTCTCCTGACTTGCCCACTGCTCCCCACAGCAGTGTACTTGGTCAGTCTGTTCTGCTCCCCACTCTGTCTCTGGTGAAGCTTCTCACGGCCCCTGCATCTCTGGCCTGTACCCCAGATCTGTATACATACATAAATAAATCTTTGAAAAACAAGAAAACATCAGCCACATCACCCACTGTTCCTCATAATTTTATCCCACTTTTTGCCTTCCTGTTATTGTGCTGTCAAGACTCAAATCATTAAATTTATTTTTTCTCTCAAAGTCTGACATCAAGGTTAGAACAAACTGTACTCTAGTGCCTTTGTGAACAAAGGATGAGTTTGGTAGGATTTGGATTTGCTGTACCCACATCTATGATATTAGCCATGACCTCCCTCAAACTTCTGAAACTGTCCTAGTCAAGTGACAGATACAACACACGGCAGAGGAAGGGGGTAAATATAAGCAAAATGCATCCTGTCATCTCACACTGGACTTATTGTCACTTACCCAGGCCCTACTCATATATAGCAGATAATGCAATAAAGAGGACAATCGAGGTAGAGGAACAATGGGTAAAAACTTAGTGTGTGCAATTTAAGTCCTTTGAAAATCATTAAGTATTTAATAAGCATTCAGCACAACTATACAGCACTCGAGGTTAATGTACACAGCTCCTACATTTATCAAATGACCCTAGGATTTGTGGTGAGGCTAGCAGACAGAAGGAATTATGACTTAATCAAGTATAAATCGATTTGTTTAATCCCATTGAGTGGGGGAAACAATTTAGGGTAGGTTTGTGACTCAAGTCACAACAAAGAATTAAGTAACTGGCTTTATAGGTGCTTTCTGCTCCTATTTGGTCCTTGGATGGATAATAGAGAATTGTCAGAAGTGGTGGAAGAGACAAAGCCAAGCATTCCTCTCAGGGTAACTGCCTGAGCTGAGCTGAGGTAGCGTAGTAAGCACTGAAGTCCAAGCAAGTTCACAGAAGATCTGACTAGAAAATTGACTTCATATTAAGCAGTTGGCCTTTGGTTTCCTTAGAAAGAGAGGGTAGCTGACAGTCTTGAACTTGAGTCTCTTGTGCATGTCAGGGGAAAAGGTTGAAATGTTGAAGATAACACAGCAGAACAAGCAAGCATATGGAAGTAAAAGAAAGTAAGAGAAACACAATGGCAAAGGTATCAAATGACTGGAGGCAAAATAGGGTGGGAAATGGAAAGAAGCTACAGATGTACATTTTGTAGAACAAATTACCATGATTTGGTTCCTAGTTCAATACGCCAACTGTATCGCCTTATTTTTAAAATATGAATCTCAACTCAAGGTAAGACTCTTACTGATGTAATACTTTCACATCCCAACTGCTCTTCCTAACAACCTCTTCTGAATGTAAGATGAGTAGAAGCTCAGAGACTAAGTTAGAAACAATATCTTACTATTGAGGAGCAGCCAGTTGAAGGCAAGCAAGAGCCCCTCTAAGTGGCTCATCCCAGGGCCACGGGTCCCCTGTGCTACCCAGTCTTGTGTTTGAGGGTCTCAGGGGGTGTACAAGCCAGTGATGGCAATCTTTTGCCTTTTCGATTCAATAGTGCAGAAGTGAGCTTGGAACCATTTCTGAGAGATGAGATGTAAAGAGGGGTTTTTTTTTGTTTGTTTTGTTTTTTCCTGCTTAAAGGTGAGACCTATAGGAACTGAAAGGTGACTTTTTGCCTCAGGCTCCTGACTTCTTAAAGCTAGTGGCCATCTTGTGAGGAGGTAAGACACTGTAAACAGAAGAATGGAAAGAACCTAAATTTTAGGGGGGGGTGTCATTGAATTAATTATTTGTCTACTGGTTTTAGGGGTACAATATCATTAACTGGTTTCAGGAGTACAATCTCATTAATCAACATCTATATATATAACTTATAGAACCGAGATTCTTGAGTCACCAAGCCAGACTTGGGAATGCCAGCTTCAGGATTTCTGATTATAAAAGCCATAAATATAATTTTAGCTTATGTTATTGTCAGTTATTCTTTTTATAAATGAAGGTAGTATAAATGGGTATGTGAAATCATTTTGACTAGTGAAGGCAAAAAACAAGGATTTGTTGCAAATATATAAAAAAGAAACAAAAATGATATAACATCATGGAATCCACACTAGAAGAGCTTCACTCACAAAGCTAATCATAGCAGATGTCCAGAACAAGAAAGAGAAAATGATACATGGATGATGAGATAGAGGCTTATTAAAAACTTCAGTAGAAACATTGAATAAAGTAATGGTATAGAAGCCAGACCATATGGAATTGTAAGTGAAGTGGGTGGAGAGAATTTGGAAAAGGTAGGCATAGCTGATTACATTGTGGTAACTATAGAAAAAGGGCCAGTGGGCCAGGGATGCTTTCCTGCAGAAGATTCTGGGACTTCAGAGAAGACTGAGTAGATAGATATAAAAAGAGATTGAAGGTCAATGGGATCGAATTTAATAGGCTGATTTTTTATATATCTCTTTCTTAGCTGCATTTTTGAAGTATTCTATATGGTGAGTTCTTTTTTAGAATTAGGGAAAAATTATTATTGTCCAGCTATTCCAATACATGGATGAGAAACTAGATGAATTTTACTTGTTTTTTTTTTTCCTCTTAGTGTTCGATCAATATGGAACCAATACATTGGAATGAAATCATAAGAAAACAAGAGAATGGACTTCAGCTGTCTCACATCTCAGCTTGGCATAAATCAAAATCATTTAGTTAACATGCCTCTTGAAAATCAGGTTCTGGAGTGAAAAAGTGTTCAAAAAATTAACAACTGTAGCTCTGCCAGGTGCCTGGACAAGGGGAAAGTCGCCAAGTTTTAGAGGAAGAAAAGGTAAACTTAGGTAAATAGTGTCCAGAAATAGTGAAAATAATATTTCACTTTCTTATCAAAATTTATGACCAACCAAATTCTAATAGTCCATTTATTTAATATTCATCTTTATAATACAAGTAATACTGATATAGAACAATAAAAACAGGATCTTCTAGCAGCTGAGAACAATCTATGTTGCTAATGATCCCTTGGGAAAAGCCTAATGCTGGGGATATGATCCTTCTGTTCTTGCAATATCCTTCTAAGACTAAAGTCTGAGCTATTTGTCTTCAGAGGAGGGAACTGTGTGATCTGCTTAAAGAGATTTTTGTCAAATAGTGATGTCAGAGGTTAGTCAAGAGATTTGAAAGAGCTCTACATTTAGTTTCACACAGGCCAGAAACTTAGACAATGAAAGTATTTCATATGTTCTTATAGACCGTTTTATTTACTTGGAATATTACCTCTAATTATCAAGAAAGTATGAATAAATATTAAGATATTATAATGATTTTAAAACTTCCATATGTATTAGTGATCCAGGACTCTCCTTTCCTCTGTGTCTAAGTGAGTTTCGTGCCTAGAAATAAGTCTAAGTTTATTATAATACATTTAAATATAAAGTAAGAAAATACTTACTTTAAAAAATTGGTACCAAGATCACTCTGTGCCCTGAAACAATCTTGGCAAGTGAAATACTGGTATAGCATCATTTTATACCATCAGTGGAAATACATTGTATGTAAGGAAGAGAGCTTTGACTTTCTGCCTCAGTATTAACAGATGCCTTAAAAATGTCATTATTTAGCTCAAATTTTGAAACTGTTTCAGTATCAGACATGTAAATGTAAGAGAGACACAAAGGAAAATCCCATTGCAGGTTAATAAACTTGCTTTTTGGTAGCTCATAAAAGAAGATCATTTAACCTTGATTACTTGTTTTATATGCAGATATTAATGTTATGAGAGATGATGCTTTAGTAGCTGGATTTTACATACGTGGGTTATTGGGACCATACATCTTGACAGTCATTACCCCAGTTCCTTTGCTTGTGTGAAAGATGAATGAAACTTTGCATAGTTTTCAGATCATCTGGCACCATAAACAATGACATTTCTTGAGGCAAATGGGTGACAATCAGGCTTAGTCAGTAGGGAACAGTTCTCATGTGGTTGACATTCATAAATGGACCATCTTAACACTCTAGTAAAATGATTTCTCAGATTTTAAAAGCGCTGGGTTAATTAACTCTCGTTAATTATTTCAACATTAAATAAGCAGTATAACACTTGGTTTTTTTAAAAGATGATAAATCCAAAAAATAGTGTTGTTATTAACTGTGTTGCTACATACAGGCCCCTGCATTTTTAGCATTCTATATTTATAGAATTTCAGGGTAGATCAACCCTGGTCACAAAAAACAAAACAGTGATTTTTGATTAAGTTCTGTTTCATCCTAATATCTCCGTATAAGAAGATGAAAGCATTAAAAAGTTTTGATAAGTTACAAAATTTCTTGGATTGCTTAGAATCAGAAGAAATCCAAAGACATTAATGTGATTAAATCTTTTAATTTATGACCATACTTTGATGTGAAATTAGTTTTAATAACAGGAGATGATCTGAATATTCTAATATTTAATTATCAACATTGTCAAAGGTTTTAATTGGGGGAATTTTCTAGTAACTTCAATATTAATTAAAACATTCCATTTTATCATAAGATAACATAGATGCTAGTGAAAATAAAAATGAAGTGAAAAATTTTAAAGCAATTCTCTTTCATTTGCTGGTACAAATGAAAGAGTCAATAAAACCTCTTTCTTGAATATCACAACTTAAAGCAGTATTATTTTTTCTGTAAAAAGCTGATGGAGGGGGTTGAGGCGATTTTCTGGAGGCTAAGCCTTCCTACTGGCTTTTTTGTACTCAGTGTCTGAGTCATACACATCCCAGTTAGAACCCAAATGGATACCTGATCGTAAGAAAGAGGTAGGAGAAAACAGTCTATCTGTATTACCATATGATTCTACAAAGAAAACCACAAAGTTCTAATGGAATCAGGTACATAGTGTCAGTCCCAAAATTCACCCAGAATGCAGAATGTCACAGATACCTTTTACTTTATCCTTTCTCAAAGGTTAGGATGAAGTTTTTTTTTTTTTTTTTTTTAGAATCATCATTTGAAATTTAGCAACATCTGAATTGCAGTATTAAGCATCAAGAGTAAGAATCTCAAAGGTTATTTTTTTTTTTTTTTTTTAGTAATTTCATTTGAAGAGGCCAGGATAATTCCCATAAAACAAAAAGCTGATTCTTTATAAAACGAATGCTATCTCTCACATGTTACAAGAATAATGTTCTCGATACTATTTCTTACTATGTAAGCTCTCTTTCTTTTTTGTTTTTTAAAGATTTATTTATTTATGCACACAAGAGCTGGGGTACAGACCAGAGGCGTGGAGGGTGAGAGGATTCACCAGAGACAGAGTGGGGAGCAGAGCAAGCAGATCTACTGAAACACACTGCTGAGGGGTGCAGTAGCGGGACAAGAGGGACAAGAGAGGTCTGCGGCACCATGTGGGTCACCTCCCTGGGCTTGCTCGCCCTCGTGTTAATTTCAAGGGTGGAACGAATACACAGGGACATTAGAAGTACAAAGAAACTATGCTTCCTCAACTTAGTCATTACTTTGAATAATAAGTAGAAGTGAATAACAAACTGTTCTCCCTGCTAATTCAGGAAAATCGTTTCTTAGCGAAGCTGGACAACTCCTGTAATATATTCCCTGTCAATATCAATATTTTCATTGACTCTTATGCATGTGTTACTTTAGTTTGTTTTTCTTGAAGTGTTCACAAAGGTACTCTCATCTCCCACAGAAAGCAAAGTTTCCTAACCAGTCTATGGCTACGCTAGATCCCAT
The DNA here is from genome assembly GCF_000260355.1 of Condylura cristata. NCBI lineage: Eukaryota > Metazoa > Chordata > Mammalia > Eulipotyphla > Talpidae > Condylura > Condylura cristata. Next base: position 9,556,360 of record NW_004567111.1, read on the forward strand.
CATGTTGCATTCTAAAAGATGTGCTGAGGAAAGAAATAAATCTCTAGGTTCACAGTCTGAATCACAACCTAGCAATAATATTTTTACCTGTCTTTCAGAAAATAGCATCGATCTTGATCTGCATTGCTTACTGGTGAGTCACAATCTAAACAAACTGAATTCCACTGACTTTATATTTAAAATTATGGCCAACATCCTCCATTCTTTCGCAGTTATAAAGAAGTAGGATATATTCAATTTCAAATAAAATGTGATCCTTTTTTAATTGAAGAATAGGGTCTTGTCTACCTAGCCTGAATTCACTTCCAAGCACTCATTGCTAACACTTGCCTCTATATTACTTTGTACATTTGATTACAATGCAGGGGAAATAATTAAACGATGGTGATAGAGTAAGCCTCGTGCATCTTTAAAGTTGCTTGGAGAAAAGCAAATGTCTGAGCTTGGAAGTTGGAGGTTCTCTCCACTAATGATCTGTTTCCAGGGAGGTGTTTGAAGCCAGCAGAGAAACAGGCTGCAATGTGCCTTCAGTTTTCTCCTGTTGTTCATTTGCAATCATAGCCAATCCATGTTGAGGACATTACTAAGCAATCCCGTGCTGTTTGCTTTTAATTGGTAAACTATCTTCCAAAAATAACATCTTTGGGCTTCACAACACCCTAGTCATAGAGCCATTAAAGAATGAATGTCTTGACTGTACAGGAGAACCTCTATGAATAATGAATAGGGCTCTATTTTTCCTGGGAAACAAACATGTCCTGGCCTGTTGGTGTTAATGAGTAGCATTGTGAGAGTGCACAGCGGAGCGACTGCCCTCTGATGTCTACTCTCATTCAGGCAGATAACTGATTTTAGAAGCCCCAGAGAATCAACCAACCTTATTTTAAGTGTGGTTTCTACATTGCTCTTTCAAGTGTAAAATGACGACTTAGTACAAAAATTGAAGAGATGAAATATAATGTTACCATCTCCAAGGGGCAAGACTGGCTTCCACCAATTGGAGAGGAAAAGAACTTTGGTACACAGTATTTAAAAGCTAGAATTTCATCTTTATTTCTAGCTTCAGGAAAACAGAGTCGAAGCATGAATCTCCTGGGTACACATAAAAGGTAGTTTGTGCTGTGCAAAGTATAACCACGTTTAGATATTTGTGCAAGAGATATTTCACAAAATAACTAATGAAAAGTAAGATCTAAGATTTTAAAATGATAATGACCTGGCAAAGTGTTTAAAACTGTTTGGCTTTTCCTTTAGAAAGATCATGAAAAGGCTTAATGTATTTTGCAAATTACTTCCATAATGCTTTCCCTTACAAAGAATATAATTTGCTAGTCTATTTTCATAATGAATGAGAGCTTAATGAATCACACATATTTCACCATTCAACAGAAATATGGGACATCATAGCATTGAATTGAATTGAAATAGTCATTGTAAGAAGTCTTTGGACTTTGGTGAGAAGATGCCTATAAAGTTTTTGTTTTTACTTTCTGTTTTTGTTTGGGGTGGGGAAGTTGAGGGGAAAAGGTATAAAACATATTCCTCTTCAAGTTGCTTAAAGGACTGGCCAGCCAGCATGCAAATTATCATCTGTTGCAACTGGTAGCAGCTCCAGTGAAAATGTTTATATTTAAGTAATGGTTGTAAATGTTCACAGGCCACAGATTCAGGTGTAAAGAATGAACTTCCTTTATTTCCAAAAATGGAATGAGATTTCTATTTTAAGTCTTTCTTCTACTCAGCAGCAGAAAATTTCACCATGTCAATTCAAGATAAAGCTAGTCACTTTATATGTTCCTCTTCCCAAGGGAGGATTCATATTATCCACATGGGGGTGGTGAGACTTTCACAGTTTGGTGAAAGAGGCCATGAAGTTGTTGGTCATGTTCGCTTCTAGGCTAGCATTCTCAGAGGCACTATTAGGCTGTTACCAGTCTGACTGCATGGCGCACTCTACATCCTCGGCCACACTATCCCTCTTCTCACCGAGAATTCTCGCACACCTCTCAGGGTCCAGAAACTTCCAACAGTGGTAGCTTTCTTTCCCACAAGATATTTCTGCCCCTTTGTTGATTGTGCTGGGCGGCCCTCCACCTGCCCCCACCCACTTGCTTCACCACCCCCTTCCATTGTCCCACGAGGCCTATCAGAAAAGATACATACAGGGCTGTCTTCACAGAGGAGGGTCAGAATACACATCCTCACTCTTTGGAGGCCCTAATCTTACCAGAGCCCAGCCCCCAGACTGGACACCAGGACACACCAACATCTAACAGCTTTCTTCAGCATTCACATTCTCCTCAGCCCCAATTTTTAAATAGAAAATGGAACTTGCTTACTTTGTTATCTTGCATTCTTTCAAATTGATGGCTCATTGTAGACACAAGAGAGCTCTCCTTCTTCGAGTATGAGATTCTTTGCAACTCTGGAGCTCCCGTGCCTTTTTCAAAACACTTTCACCTTTTATCAATCAAAAGCTTAGCCCACAAAGCTGCTATCTCTGCACTGTGTTTTAAGTCTTCTTAGAAATTTAAGAGTGAGAATTGACTTCTTTACCTCAGCTAACAACAGACACACTGACCAAGTGGTGGAAGTTGTCAGGACAACAAAACATGCTAAGGAAAAACAGAACAATAGTTAACCTCTGATATTTTAAAACTCTTGCACGTATTTCACAAATGTGGACAAAGGGTATAAAGGAAAAGATAATTTATGGGCATACAATTTCGAGCAATGTGAAAAGCACTTTCCTACAATATCTTCATCTACCTACTTATATAAACCAAGGTCCTGGTAACAGTGATTGTGTATGCTGTGCTCCAGCATGGGGCATGCCCACAGGGGGCTCTGAGGAACTCCAGGCCAAGCCTTCTAGGGCCCCCAGAAAACACTGTTGGGATTTGAGGCTAGGTGAGACAAGCATATGCCCCATTTTCCTACCAGAATCTACAATCATGTTTATCTTGTATTTTTCCGCTCTAGGGAGACATATGCTGCAATGTTTGATCACCCCAGGAATATAAATCACGGAGTCACCAACATTAGCGTCTTTCTTTCCCCACCTTCACGGGCTGGGGGACTGGGACCCCCATAGTCCCTGAAAGGTTTTTAATGACTCTACACAAAGAATATCCAGAAGAATGAAGTCAGCTTTTGCAATAGTTGAGGTTGTCAAGTATGAAAGGACAATTCTGGGGACTGATTGGGCACACATGTGTTTGCTTGCATTTTTAATAACTTAAAATAACTCCACCATTAATTGGGAGACCTCATCAAAAAAATTCAATGTGCTTTTCTGGAAAATTCTAAATCTGGCAAAAGGAAGCCACGTTTGGCAGAGCTTGGTTTGTTTAGTCAAGGTCCACACTCTAACTGGCCAAACACCTCTCCAGGTACTGCTCCACCCATGCACCTCACACCTTGACTCCAGGTGGGCCTGTAACTTGCACATCCCAGGACATCAAAGGCAGAGGGTGGGTATATACGGTGAGGTCTATAGTGGGTTGAGAGTGTAGGTCACAGGTCATCTGCCACCTCTGCCTTCAGCACATCTCCATAGGTCAGAGCAAGAGAGGGGGCAATCCTTGTGGGCCAAGAGTGTGTGGCTGACAGGCTTATCAGCTCCTGGACCTCAGTCTAGAATCATCACTGCTGTCAGCAATCCGCTGCAACACAGTCACTGCTCGGGTGGTCGTACCCAAGCCCTTGAGATATCTGTGAATCATAAGTTGCAGACACAGTCGAGACCTCTGATGCCCCCAGAAGAGGACAAAAGGGAGGGGCTCTGGTAAGACACAGTCAGCCTAGTCAAGTTGCTTGAATGATGCAGCAGTGCAAGTATCTGAGCAACTTGAAACATCCGATCGATTCCATATGTGTCTGCACTTGCGGGCATCTGGTGTGTCGTGGGTACTGGTCAGGTGCCTCTGGCGGAAAGCAAGCTCGTAGTGGAGGGCGCAGTCTGAGAGGAGATGGAGGTGGGGCCTGCATGTGTGTGCAGGTCTTAGGCAAGAGGCACCCCACACAGAACGGGCCGGGTCAGCCCTGCTCATTCCAGGGGCTGGACAGAGAATTCAGAGAATTTCTGTTGCTGGTTTTGTGTGTGTGTGTGTGTTTTAAGACTTGTTTATTTATGCATACAGAACTGGAGTACAGGCCAGAGGTGCAGGGGCGGTGAGAGGATTTATCAGAGTCAGATGGGGAGCAGAACAGGCAGATTGACCATGTACTGCTGAGGGGAGCAGTGGGCAAGACAGGAGAGGTCTGCTGCACCATGGGGATCACCTCCTGGGCCAGGTATAAAACGTTGCTGAAGTGGCTGCAACTGCTAGCTTCATAGTGCTGCACTTTAACCGGTTGTGTCACCAGGGAGGGCACTTAGGAGACTTTGGAAAATTCTCATCTGCGTAGGGAAGTAAACAGGAGAGGGCTCTGCTTTTCCAAGTTGATGGACAATAGATTTCCTGGACCACCTCAGATCTTGCAAATCTGGCAGTATCCTCTGGTATCACTTCAAATCTACAGTTTGTTATTTATAGGTATATTGATACTTTCATATAACATTGTTCTAGAAATATGTTATGAATTTATGTAAAAACAGATTGTATCACTCTCCTCACCAGTCTCCAGGCTAAGGTCCTAAGGAGTTGAGGTCCTTTAGACTTTATGTTTATATTGGATAAGAAATATAAGTTGGTAGAATGCCTGAAGAATACTCAAGTTCAGAGACCATGCATACTCAGGCATACTTGAAATTTGAAGTTTTACTATTATTTTTTAAAGTAATACCACTTCAACTAAATCAATTGTTAAAAAGATTTATTTTTTTATGCATACAGAACTGGGTACAGGCCAGAGGTGTGGGGGACAGTGAGAAGATTCACGAGAGACGGGGGGGGGGGCACAGAGCAGGCAGAGCGTTGAAGTACACTATTGAGTGGAGCAGCAGGTAGGTCAGGAGAGGTCTGCTGCACCTTGTGGGTCACCTCTCTGGCCAGGGATCAAACTCATACTGAAGCACCTGGTGATAGATTTGGGGTTCTGCTCTTTAACTCATTGTGCCACTAGGAAGATTCCAATTAAGTCAATTTTTAGAATATATTTTAATCTAGATAGAGGTCGCATTAAAATGTATGGCTCTAGATTGAACATTGGATTCTTTATGCAATTTTGGTAAGGCAATCCATGCTCAGGTCTGACAACACATGCAATAGTGACCTTGGTACACTTAAAAGACCAGTAGCTCTGAAAACCCAGAGTTTTTGTCTTATTGGTTGAATTTGATCATTTTATGTATTCTCAGGTGGATTTGTTTCTCAAATCCTAACTGAATGCCAGTTACAAGAAAGAACTTTTTCAGGGAATAATCAAATTACTTGTAACTGGCACTCAATTAATATTTGATAAAGAAAGCTACCATCTGTTGCATGTACCTCCAAACTCCCCCAAGAAAACTTAACTTAGATGTTTAAAGAGTGTTCTAGATTAGAAAGAGAGGCTCAATTCTTTAAATGAATTAGTATATACTGTTAAAGTTCAAGGAACATAATAAGTTTGTTATGGAATGTTAAGAATATGTCCACAGATTGCAGATGTACAAAAAGGGTAGAAAGAGAAAAGATCCTCATTTCAAACCAAGGAAAAATCCTGTAACTCTTCTACCAAAGACTTTGCACACTTTTATGCTTCTACAAAGTAAAATAGTCAATATTTCAGACCTTAGCATGTGTATTGTCTAGCACTCTCCAAAATATGAGGACATGCATGTAAATAAAGATATGTTTCTTACTTCCTAAGACCTTATGGTTAATACCCTGCAGAAAAGGACCTCTTAGGTGGCCTAGAGGTTAAGTCTCAACGTTATCACAGATGCAGCTGCCAAGCTCCCTCTCTGGCCAGGGAGGTGACCCACATGGCACAGCAGACCTCTCCTGTCTCCAACCACTGCTCCCCTCAGCAGTGTATCTCAGTAGATATGCCTGTTCTGCTCTCCACTCTGCCTCCTGTCTCTGGTGAATCCTCTCTCCCTGCTTCCCCGCACCTCTAGCCTGCACCCCAATTTTTCTATACATCAATAAATAAATATTTAAAAGAAATCCCTCAGAAAGAGGAATGAATGACAGGTAACATTTATCAAGTAACTTGAATTTTTTTTTTTTTTTACCAATGTATATTTGTTACAGTGTATGGAGAGAGGAGCACCCTTTAACCCCAAAACTTGCCTGCTCTGAATAGGTTCTGCCATCTGCCTCATCAAGACAAGACATAAGACCTTTAACAGAAAGGAACTTTAATACAATTAATGTGCAATGCAGAAAAGACAAAGTACATACTTTCTAAATCAAACACCTGAAGTTAGCCATCCCCTCGTGGGTAAAAGTCCACCCAAATTGGATTGGCCTGAAAGCCCACCACAAGATTAAATCACCTCCTGGCAGGGACCCATATAAAAGAGTCAGAAATGGCCAGACAAGTCTGGGAGGAAAAGAGCAAAATCAAAATCAAGATAAATGCTGCCATAGTCAACCTCCCCACCAGTCTCTCACCTACATCTCTTTCAACTAGGCCAGGACCAATAAGCAAGCACGATTTCTTCCCATGTCTCTATACTCCATGTACCTCCCTCAGGGCTCCTTCTGGCTCTCCAACCTGATTCCTTCCCCTTCAGACTCTTTTTCAGATTCCTCTCTTCTCTGCTCAGCTCCACCCTCGTTTTGGGTGGGTCAGGGAAACTGGAGCCTCCCCCTTTTCTGGGTCCACCCTGTTACCAATCCCTTTCACACAAACTGAAATCCTATGAAGTAAACGTTAAAAACCACTATGGAAATTGTTCTTGCCACTACATTAGGTTGCAAGAATGATAATTCAGTGGTCAATGTTAAAACTGTATCATGGTTTTATCAAATCTTTTATCTTTTGTCTGTTTTATCTTTAGATTATTTTCACATTTAAAACCATTGTAAAAGTCTAGGATCAAGGAAGTTGGTCTCTGCTGTGCAAAATTTATAACTTCATGAATATAAATAGCAGAAATATATTTTTATATGTATGAAATAAAAAGTATTGTGATTTTTTCTCTTTTTTTCATTTCAGGGTAAATATATCTGGGAATTCTGCATTTTGAGCTAATCACAAAAAAAGGCTAGTGATTGTACAACTGTATCAACTTATAAATATCGTGGCTAGAAGCATTTAAAAAAGAAGTTATCAGTATCTTCAGTAAGTCACAGGAAAATTCAAGAGCAAGAATGTGTATGATTGAAAATTGCTATGATAATTATATATATATATATATATTTTCTTTCTTATACTTGTTCTGACTTTCATTTATTTTTCTCAGTGGTATAACAACATCATTAAAATAGTGAAATATAGTGATGATTAACAGTATTTGAAATAATACATTCATAGTTAGATTAGTTGATTCTTTCTAGACCATTAAATTGGGACTGGCTTATAGCTTTACCATTAAATACTAACTCCAAGTAATTTGAAGAGGACTCCGAGGTTATTTCCAGCTGAAGAGAAGAAACGCATTGCTGGATTAGCCATGAGAAAGGAAGGGTTGGGTGAGTGGTAACTTTCAGGCTACATATTTGCCCTCATGATCTAGGTTGTGAGTTGCGTGATCCTATATACTTTATTTTCTAATCTAATATCAATTTATATAAGACTTTACTGTACCAATTGCCAAAATGGAAATTCATTTCCTTATCATAAAGAACTGAAAGCCTTTTGGGATGGGTGATTTCAATGACAAAAAATATTTTAAGAAATATGTTCTACATTTCAAAGCCATATCCTAAATTCATGATTGAAGATTTAAGACATAAAAGAATAGCTAAGGCTCTACATTTTCAGTATGTTCTCTTGTATTTTTTATCAGACTTTGCTAAAATTGGGGAGGGGAAAGCTGTTCATATTTTAAGAATCAGCAGTATCATAAACCATTTCTCCTGACTTAACATCTTTATAATAAAAAGCTACTATAATAAATTCATTGCTACGTTGTGTTTTTATTACTACAATCTCCCCCATGAGTTCTCAGTTAAAAATATTCTGGGGGAGGCAGGAAAATGTCATTTGTGTCAGAACATAATTCTCCACCTGCTGAAAAAGAGGCATACAGTTTGTGATGGTTGCCTATTATTTTTTAAAGATTGATATATAACCTTACATATTTATAGCAAATTAAAAAATAGATGGGAATACATTATACTATGAAGTTATTATTATAAAAGTAACGACCATAAATTGTGAAGTGTCTAACATCTCTACCAAGATTCTCTAAGGTGGAAAAAATCATCCAACTCACTAAAACAAAGAAGATGAAAAAAAAAATAGGATAGTGGTTCTGAATTCATAATCTTGGTATCATGAAGGATAGTCATATTTTTTCTTTTTTTTTTTTAGTCTGAAAATGATTATATCCATTCAGTTCTAGAGTAGATTAATTTATATTATGCCTCTTTTAAAATTTGGATAATAATATCCTGAGTGGAAAAAAAAAAATAGCCGGCTTAGCTAATTGCCTCTCTACTACACCAGGCTATCATGAGGCTCTTTTGGAAGTTACTTAATGGCAGTTTCTTGTATATGCATTTACACCAGACACAAGTCATCAGGAGTATGGATAGATACACTGAATCCCTGACTTACTCCTTATCGTAAACACTCTCAGATCCTGCATCTGGAATTACTCTTAGATTGACATTTCTTCTCTATTGTTTTGCCAGAAACTCACCATTTTCAACCCATATGCAATGCCCTGGGTTTCGGTAGCACTTGACTCCACTCTCCACAGCAAGAGTATCTTTGAGAGGGGAAGAGCCCAGCAGTTACAACTTTGTTCACTACTTTTAAGTACAATGGTACAAAAGCACAGGGCTGGTGTGTAGTAAAGGCTCATGGCTACCCTGGGGTGGTGAGGTACAGTGATGCCCATCTGAGGTGGTGTGAACTGTTCCCTACATCTTCTACAGTGCTGTACACCCACGACACCTCAAGTGAATAAACTGATGGATTAAATAAAAATAAAATAATCTCTTGGGAGTTATATTCCTGAATTGCAACCCACATTCCATCTGCCCTGGGCTTTCATATTCCCTGAATGCAGGGCACTCGTGTGACACTGTGTTTTACTCAATGCTATATTTCTGCCATATTTTCCTTCTTGGTGTTTTGCTGTTTTCTCCTGACCTGTCTTTGTTAAGGTGCTTCCTTCCCTGGGTGAGTGTTTTGCCCCCTCTTTTGAACTCTGTTGGAAAAAAAAAAAAAAGAAAGTCTTTTAAATGGGCAACAAAAGATTTCTCGAGTCTTTCAATGGAATGTTGGCATTTTCTAGCTGGTGCTTCGAAGAAATCTCATTCGAAGGCAACTTTGAGTGTTTTTAAAGAGAATATTTTAAAAACCTGCAAGATGCATACAACTTATAGGAATGTAAATGATTACTGTCTATAGAAAAAAAACCCAATATATTTTAAACTAGAAAATTTATATAGAGAATGTATATTTTATCTCTCTACATTTGAAATAAAGATCTATAATCTATCAATAGGTTATGAACTTATTTTATTATCTTACTGCTTCCCTCATTAACAAATGAACTAAATAAAATATTTTATATCTGTATGAGAGTCATAGATACACATTTTTTAACAACATGTGTGAACAGTTTACCTCAGGAGCAGGTCTGTACCTTATGGGGTGTTTAGTACCAATTATTTAATTTCTTGACTCAGGAGTGAATTTCATTGCAACAATATGTATATTTTACTTCCTCTGTTTTACCTTTCTACTGAGTGTGTTTTTTTGTGTAGTCTGTGCAGTACAGTAAGTTACCCCACATGGGTGACAATAAGAGAAATGCTGGCATGCCATGGCTTTTTCTGTCAGATGGAGAATGAAAATATTTTCTTTGATGAATTAGAAATGACAGAAAACTTGGTGGATAAATCTTTTCTTTTTGTGCTTATATTTTTGTCTGTGTGTGCTCAAATCAATTAAGAATTTTCTGTCAACAGATAACAAGAACAACTCATATAGAGCTGACAGAGATTTGTTTCTGTATTTTACTTCACTTGAGGTTGTAAACACTCTATTGTCTACATACATATATGTTATGTACGTATATATATGTCTGTATATCTTTGTATTGAGGTAGAACTTGACCTCTCAATATATTACTATGTAATACTTCACTGTTTCTTCAGAGTCTTAATGAATTACATTGTGATAAAATTTAAGATATTTATAAAGAACTCTTCTTTGGTTGTCTGGCTGATACTGTGTCTTTATAGAATAAGATTTGTACCTTTGATTACCTTTGACTGGCAGTTTTAAAACTCTGTAAATAGTAGTAAAGAGATAATATGACTTATTATTGTCTACTGAAATGTTGAGTTTTTAGTAGTGACACAATTCCTATCAGCCCCAAAGCAAAGTATACTCCAACTACTGTTTTACACCCTGGCGTTGCTTGCATCAACCATTGCAACATTATTCAATGAATCTGCATCTACATCTATGTTCCACTCACATCTACACTTAGACCAAGATCTACACCTACACTTGTATCTACACCTACATCTACACGCTTCTGTTCTTTAGTCTCATTTACACCAGCTTTAATTTAACCTCTTTAAGAATGAACCAAATAAGGTCTTAGACATTTGCTAATTTCATACTTGAATAAGAGATATGGTTTCAAATGAAAAGGAAGTACAAATGACCACCTTCTTCTGTACTTTATTCATCCTGAGGTTGAATAATAATTTCTCTATCCTCCACACTAAATTGCATGCCATCAGGAGAAAACTTTTGCACTTATAGTACTTAACTACTTGTTGCGTTGGCAACACCTAACAAAATGTTTTCTAGTATGTAGCATATGTTGTGTGTGTGTTGTGTGTATGTGTGTGTCTTCTAGGAAGTTTGGTGAATTTTGTGGATATTTGATGAGAAAATAACTAGAATTTTAAAACAACTATCACTTTTTAGTAAAGGCTTAATGCTAAGTAAAAGTTGCTATTCATCAATTTTATTAAGCAAGATGTGTACAACAATAATTTATTAGGATGTTAACCACTTTACCCTTGCCCCACCAACACATTATGGAGAATTTTAAAAGAGTAGTATCTTTTTACTACAAAAAGTATACTTTTATATAATCTTAATTTTCTATAAGTAGTGTCAAATTTTCTCACTCTTAAAGTCTGATTCTAATTAAATAATTCATTTTAATGACATGTAATTTTAGGCTCTGAGAAGTAATTATATGATAATTGCAATTGCAAATTTGCCCTCTACCCTTATGTCCTGAATTTAAATTTTGATTTTTAGCCCTCTGAAGTCAATTTGTTAACTAACTGCACATTGATATTTTTTAATTCACAGAAACACGCAGACCTATATTTCTGATAAAATTTTATTTTTATATACTTGCTCTATCTCCTTCAATATTAACTTTATTACAAATAGAGATTATTTTACCAAAGTGATTAGAAGAAATTTCAATTTATTTTTACATATTCTTTTGACTTGAAGTTTTCTATGTGTATTGCATAAATAAGGTGCTTGCTGAAAGAAAAATGAACTAATTTTGAAATTTAAAACACAGCACTGCAAGCTGGCCGCAGACACTTTTGTGGGAGTTCGACCTCCAGCCCTGGAGGTGACCCAATGGCGCCACAGACCTCTCCTGACCCGCCCGCTGCTCCCCTCAGCAGTGTACTTGGTCAGTCTGCCTGCTCTGCTCCCCACTCTGTCTCTGGGAAATCCTCTCATCACCCTTGAGCCTCTGGCCTGTACCCAGTTCTGTGTGCATAAATAAATAAATCTTTTAAAAGACTATGGAAGATATACACAAAACTGGAAAATATATATACAGGCAATAGTTCTTTGTTGTGTCATTTAACTCAATGTATACTCATAAATTCTCACAGAATCTGATGTATTTTACATATTAAACATTTTGTTAATTTGATTTGGAATAATTATTGGAAAAGTCCTAGAATATTTACATTGTTTCTATATTTGTTTTATGTTATGTACCTGT
>NW_004567111.1:9568649-9577655 GCF_000260355.1 Condylura cristata
GTTTTTCTCTAATACCATCTAAGTAGCTCAATATTTTCCATGGCTAAGCATAATCTAGCCCTGGAAATTTTAAGCATGATAATTGAACTTTCTAAATATTTATAGATACTAAGCAGAAAACAATTCCAGCTGCAAATTTCTTTTGGAAAAAAGTTCACATATCTTAAAAGTTTAAAAGAAATGCAGACAAGTCATTCATTATATCAAAAAAACTTCAAATCAGTTCTTTGTCTACTTTAGATATATATCTTTCCTATTGAAGAGGATATTAGTTTTAAAATAAGATGGTAACTCATTGTAGGGATGAAACAAAGAAGGCTGCAATTATTTTGTAGGACTATACAGAATTGGTCAGAATTACAAATATCAGTCATGGATTACAAATCTCATTTCCAATTGATATCTGATTCTGAAAAATGTAAAATGGACTCTGCAAAGGAATAGAAATTAACATTTACATTAAACCATATAATGCATTATGTACTTACACACCACACCTCGATAAAGTTCATTTTTTTTAATTTAAATCCTCATACTTTTAAGTAATGAGAAAACAATCTAAGGGTTTCTCCTGCAATTGCCGCTTCCAGAGCTCTTTATTCGTTGGGGGTAGAAAGACATTTCCACTTGGTATCATTCTCATCTTGCTACTGCTCCCTCCTACCTAGTGGTTTCTCTGCAAACAGGAGCGGCTCTGGTCTCCTCCGGCTTTTTCTCCTCCAATCAGAGATTCCAGAAAGCTCCCTTCAGGTTGCTGATCCTTACACAGCAGCCTGGAAACGCTCCAAAGGCGGTCAGAGGACGCTTTTTGTGTCTCAGCCATCACTCCATTGTTACCTGACGTAAAACATCTTGACACCATTATTGCAAACGTGGTTATCTGGATTGTTGCGTTGTTTTGTGGAGAGGATTTGGTTCACATTATCCATCGTGGTCAGAAGCAGAATTCCTTGTCAGCAACTTTAAAAAAAAAAAAAATCAATCGCAGTGTGCTTTACATATCATGCTTCCCATGCCGACTTGAGCGAAAATACGAGGGCATCATTTATTAGCTTGCTGTTTATGGGCTCTGCGTGGTCTCCTAGTTAGTTGGTTCTGCAGCAGCAGGTGCTGTAATAAGGATCCAGGAAAATGTGACTTTTTGGAATGCGTTCCCATGAATACCTACCTGCTGGAAAGATTGGAGAAGTCAAAGAACCAAAATCAAGTAAAGAATGTGACATCAAGCCATGTCCTTGGGGAGCAACTTTGCCTCAATTTCACAAGAAAGAAGTATGGAAAATAAAGGTCACGCTTCCGAGTGGAGGCTTGAGGGACTGGAGTAGTTATTGTCCTCAGTTGTCTGGCTGCGGCCAAGGGGTGGCCAGGTGGAAAGTATGTTCTTAATCTCGCTGGGCGTTTCTTGCACACAGGTGAAGCTTGTTCAGGAAGCTGGAAGGCAGAGGGAGGCTCTACGCTTTGGTTTAAGAAGCATGCTGGTTGCCGGTGCAACCAGGGACAGTGTCAGCCACCCAGGGCTTCAGAAAGACTGATGTCAGCGAGAATCAACTAGGGCCTTTAGGAAAATGAAACTTCTAGTTCTGTAGGCCTGGACAGTTCTGTGCTGCCGCTGCTGCTTAGCAACCTCCGACTCCAGGTAGGTCTCAAGGCTTGGGTGGGCTTTCTATTTGCTCACCGCTCCTTAACCTCACTTCACGTTTTCACAACCCCTTGAGGCGACTAGTGTCTCCTTCCAGGCAAGCTACTAGAACTTGTTAAACTCTGCTGCTTTACCAGTGAAAAGAGGAAGTAAAAAGTGGCTATTATTTTTGAACAAGATCTATTTTAAAATAGTATGCACTGTGATTCAGCTCACACTTATGTGTCCATTTACATATATATGTAACAGATATATGGGCTAAAACAAAAATATGAGCTGTAATTGTGAATGTGATTTGCTTCTTTCAAATCTATTTTCCTTTTTACTGCATTTTATAAGCTAAAATTCCTTTTTCTTGGGTGTTACAAAGTCCAACCCAAAATTCTAAAAAAAAAGTGATCCAGTTTATGAAGAGAACACAATTGAGAGTCTTATAGATATTAATTTTGTTACATTTGTGATAAGAAACATTCTCTTATCCATCGTCTGCTTGAGATTTCAGAGAGCTTTGAAGATTAGGATTATGGAGAGTCAATTTAAATCTATATAAGGCAAAATTTGCTATATGTGCATTTGGAGTGGAAGCTGAATATTGACTGAGGGCAGGATGGAGAAGGAGGAATATTTAGTCTATGTTGTCTACTACACTTACTACACCTGTGTAGCCAAACTACAAACTACAAACTACTACATTAGCAAAACAGAACTTTTAGAACAAACTGGACTACATCCCTCAGAATTCCCAGTAAGAGCCTGCTGTTCTCACCCACACACACCGGAGGGATCCCCTCTTCTTCAGCCAGTGGCTTATCCAAATATTCCTTCCAAATATTTTTCTCCATCTTGTCACCACCCAGGGGACATTTCTATGCCTCTCACAACCAAGACCAGCTTTGCAAATGGCCCATTATTAGCTTAGTTCTAAAGTCATTCATGTGACATGTAAATATGAAGCACATATTAAGTACCATGCCACCTATTGGATGTTCATTGGTTTGTAAGACATATTCCAGGCCTCAAGCAGTATGTCCCCTCGGGAAGATATTTGCATAAACCCAAGACATCGATGCTAGGGTCAATATAGTGTCATTGGAACACAAAACAAATATCTAAAGCTGAGGTTGGCGATTTTTTCTATAAAGGATCAAGAACCACAATAAAACAAAATTTTATAGGCAATATGGTCTCTGTTACAACTATTCAACTCTAAGAAGGCAGCTGTGAACGGAATATGAACTGGTGAGTGTGTCTGTGTTCAACTAAAACTATTTGCGAAATAGGTAAAGAGACAGATTGGGCCTTTGGACCATAATTTGCAAATCCCAGAATTAAAGAGGTCTAGGGAGGATCAGAAGAGACTTACTGGAGGAACTGAACCCTAACAAGTATTCCCAAACATGGGTACAAATTACCCATGGACAGATAAGCAAGATCAGAACAAACAGGCCCAGCGGTGAACAAGAGATGATGTTGAATAACTGGAGATATTCATTGTGATTGCAGCTTAAAGTTATGGTATTTTTTTTTTTAAGTTTTTTTTTTTTTTTAGCAGTTTTAAATTCTGAGCAAAATTGAGAAGTTACAGAGATTCCCCATATACCTCCAGCCTCCACACATGCAGGATTTCATTCTAAACACCCATTATCGACACCCTCGCCAGGGTGGACCATTTGTTAAAACTGACCTCTTAATGCTTTCTGAATACGGAGGCTATTGACTGTCTGTCTCCTTCCAATCTAAACTAAGCTTCCTGCCTAGGTTCCAATCCACCAATACCTCTTGGAGATAATCTGTGTACAATGTTTAAGATATATTTATTTAGGCATATAGAACTGGGGTACAGGCCAGAGGTGTGGGTGGTGAGAGAATTCACCAGAGACAGAATGGGTAGCAGGGCAGGCAGACTGACTGAAATACACTGTTATGGGGAGCAGCAGGAGGGTCAGGAGAGGTCTGCCAGCCATGTAGGTCAGCTCCCTGGCTGGGGATGGAACCAGTGCTGCAATGACTTTGGAGAGCTTCATAGTGCTGTGCTTTAACCCACTGTGCCACCAGGGAGAGCCCTAATCTGTGTATTTTAATAAACTCCTTTCTTGTGTCTTCAACTAGATTCAGCTTTTGTTGCTTGCAACTAGAAAATCTGTTCCAGCAAGATTAGAACAGTGAGATAGATAACTTACAACTAGTTCTTGAAGGTTTCAAACCATGATACTAGAGTTTGACTATATTATTGGTGTTGTGAGAAGCCACAGAAAGATATTAAGGAACAGAAAGTAATATGATCATATTTGTAATTTGATCACCCTATAAGCTCTTAGAAGATTGGGACGATTTTCTTGCTGTTTTCTGATCTCTGCCTAGCTCTTGGAAAAGTTCCTGACATATAGAAGGTATTTTTTAAAAAAATAATTTGGAACTTTTTTTTTTTAAAGATTTATTTGTGCATACAGAACTGGGGTACAGGCCAGAGGTGCAGGGGCGGTGAGAGGCTTCACCAGAGACAGAGTGGGGAGCAGAACAGGCAGATCAACGAAGTACACTGCTGAGGGGAGCAGCGGGGGGGTCAGGAGAGGTCTGCCGCGCATGTGGTCACCTCCGGGGGCAGGTGGGGATTGAACTCATGCGTAAGTGGTTTTAGCTTCTTAGTGCTGTGCTTTAACCCGCTGTGCCACCAGGGAGGGCCATGAAGAAACTTTTAATGAGTGAGTTAAAGTAGAAGGATATTGTGGTAAATCACTGACAATGGTGACCTGGACTAGATTAGAATCCTTGAGGATTTAATGAAATAAGTAAATTCAAAAGATCAATATGTATGAGGTAGACTCTAAATAATGGGCATAGACAATACATATTAATATTTTAAAATGCAAATATGTCTTAAAATTAAATTAAACTTACAATGGTATCAATTTCAAAATTAAATGCAATATTAATAGAAAGGGAATTAAGTGATGGATGTGTCCCGAAGCTTTTTGATTTTGATTACCACAGAATAGCACTATTTATAGAGAAACAGCTCTAACCTTGGGTGACTATAGGTTGAATGTGAGTAATTCCCAATGCCAAAAAAGTGAACAAACAGACTGGAAATTCTCACTTAGTGACAAAGAGAAATACATGGTATCAAAGGCAGCTGCTTCCACTGTTTAAGTATCCAGTCCTTTCCTGCATTATTTGTCTTTATTTATTTATTTATTTTTTAAAATAAGCCTACCAGTGCATTTAGCTAAGTAGGTGAGGAGGATTGAAAAGATAAAACCAGATTGGTGTTCAACACTCTTTCTCCTAAGCCCTCAGAGATGATTTAATGATAATAATAATAAAAAAAGAATATTAATTTTGCTGAATTCTTGTTGCGTTGGTGACCTTGCTAAAAGTAAGTAGGTAAATTTGGAAATTAGTTTAATTGACTGTTATCATCATTCTGCTCTTTCACTGGAATAATTCACTGGTCATTTCATTCAAGCTGATTCACTAATGGAACAGGTAGATAAGATAGCAAAGGCAAAAATTGCCACTCTTGTTTAATCATTTCCCCCAAAGCAGCATAGAAAATTACACATCTTAAGATGGAATTTCACTTAACATTCTCAAAACAACACTCGATAATATAGAAAATGAGGTTATCAGTGAACTATTTGCATATTGCTTTTCCTGCAATAATGCACAGCATTGACATTCTGAAAAATTCCCTGTGCCTTTAGAGACCAACTAAACTACTTTGATAAAATTAAATCAATAATATTCTGAGATACAATGGAAGATGCATGCTGTTTGGGTTATTCTGTCCAGTGGAAACTTCTTCATTTGTGACTAAACTATAGATTCTCTACTCAGGCTCTTTCTTATAAGCCAATATATTTTATCAACTCTTTGACATCTTCATGTTGTGATTTCAATTTGGGGAAGAAATTGAAAAGTAAGGTAGCTTAAATATTATTGCCAATCAGTAACCTCTGGCCTAATAGAGGTATTCCGAAGACCAATCTTTTGGGATCTCATCTGATGGCTCTAGAAAACTGACTTTAACCCTCCCTCCTATAGCAAAGGCATCTATACTAAAAGCTTCAATGAGACAAATTCCCAGTTTTACAGTGATGCTAAATTAACATATGTATCAGACATTTAATGTGAAGATCAGTCTGAGGGAAAGAGAAGGGGAAAAGGGAACATTCTGCTTTGGGAGGGAAACGGAGCCACAGAGAAATAGGTGGGCTCCCTGCCTGAATTCATCAGCTGTTTCCAGACGCTGTCAGGCTCACTGTGATTTATATAATGAAGGTCAGTGAGAGAACACTAAATGCTTTAACTTGAGAAATAAAGTGGGAAACGGGTGTCTACCACTGTAATAAAACAACAGACTGAAAAGGGAAAATTTCACACAACCGATAATTTTGTCAATATGCTTACAAAACGAATAGGATTTGTTTTCGCTGAAATGACTGATTGTTAGTGCCTCAGTCACAATAATTGCAAAGCATTACCATCATTAACATCTGCTGATCGCACACTAGCATGGGGCTTTACACTAGGAGTGGCTGAATAAATATTTGCTGACTGAATGAAAGATTTTATGTGAGTTTCCAGTGTTCATGGTCCACAAATCCACAGTCCCTAACTTCTCTTCAGCCCTTGGTACTGTCTATAAATGTCTTGAGTTTTCCCTGTTTCCTGTCTTAGATTTTTTTTTTCTCCATGAATATTCCTAATCTTTCTCATTTCCTTCAAGATCTCATCCCATGTATCTCTTACCCACATGATCTCATTCAAAGTAATTCATTTCACATACAGATCTATTCTTACTCTCACCCAACTTTAATTCCTGATCTCAAGGTCTCCTCTTTGTTTAAACCATACTGCATGCAGGAGCCATTCTTGCTGTGAGGGAGATATAATATTCATCATTCCTTAATGGATCCCTGGTCCCTTTTTTCAACAATTTCCCTCTTCTCAATCTATGAAGAAGTCCTCTCCTACAGAGAACTAAAACAAAACCTTTAACCTTGTGTTCTCAACACACAGCTTTTCTCCCTTTTTTCCAAGATTTACATCTGCCACACTCAGGATTTCACCTATTTAAGGCTGAAGAAACCTTATTTGTCCAGATTGCCCCCCTAAAGTTTATGTTCAAATAGCTGCTTGTTGTATTACTTCCAGCTTTATTCATCCATTCAACAAATGTTTACTATATATCTATTTCTTGACAATCAAGATTGTTTTTATAATTGGAATGTGCACTGATGCTTTTGAGGCTTGTTCAATGGATAGTCATTGAATTATGAGGTTGAGAATAATGAAATACCAATTTTTTAAAAGAATTATTTATTTATGCATACAGAACTGGGGTACAGGCCAAAGATGTGGTGGGTGAGAGGATTCACTAGAGACAGAGAGGGGAGCAGAACAGGAAGAATGAAAAGTACACTGCTGAAGGTAGCAGCAGGTGGGTCAGGAGAGGTCTGCCACACTATGTGGGTCAGCTTGCTGGCTGGGGATCAAACTCGTGCTGCAGTGGCCTCAGAGAGCTTCATAATGCAGTGCTTTAATCCATTGTGCCACCAGGGAGAACCTGAAATACCAATTTGTAAGGCAGATTTCCAACTCATAAGGTGATTTACCTACTAAAGAGTAAAAGATTTGCTGTTAAATTGAATAGATGAAACTTTTAATATTCACACAAAAAATAGAGATGGAATAATCATATACAGTACTGGAAACCAATATTACTTCAATCAAAAACAGAAATACAAGGCAACCATCTGGAGATACAAGTCAGAGTCTTACAACACTGTGTTTACCTTCACTTTCCTCTTATTGCCTGTCTAAAAAAAGATGTATAGTTTAGCATAGTTAAATGCAGAAAAAGGCTTATTTTGTGCTGGGACTTCAACCTTTTTTTACTCCAGAGAGTGCATTAGGATACCTTATTTTTTAATTAAACAATATTACATTACAACATTATATATTTCAGGTGTTCATCACTGAAAATCAACTTGTGCATATACTGTATTAAGCTCACTGCTAAATACCCAAATCTACACAAGTTTTATTTGTAATAGATCCAAACTGCAACTCAAATGCCCAATGAGTTAATATCTAAAGCAAACTTGTACACATTCATGTAATGGAATATTACTCAACAATAAAAAAGGCATGCTATTGATATATGCAGGTCCACAGGGAACCTTAAATTTTCATACTATATGATTTCCTTTATGTAGTATTTTTGAAATGAAGAAACTATAGAGCAGAGGGCAGATTAGTTATTAGCAGGAAGGGGGTAGAGAGAGGGTGAGACATTGGTGAAGCTCTAATGAGAAAGAATAATGGAGATTCGTTGTGAAGAAAAGTTCTGTTCCTTCATTGTAGTGGTTATAGAAATATTTTCATTGGATCAAATTCCACAGATACACACATACACACCAGTCCATGAAATGCTGGTGAATGCCAGATAGAACTATATGTAGCTTGATTACTGATACCAATATTGACCAATCCTGTAATGAAATAATCTCAGGGAAAAATTAACAAATGAGACCACTGCAATGAAAGAGAGGCGATCACATATATCATTGGAACATTCCAAAACTTCCAAGATTGTTTCTTGTTTAGTATTATTTTTTCAGCTTTGCCCTCAATGATCCTTGCAAGTTCTTTACTGAAATGCATGAATCTTGGTCTTGATCTCCTCTTTCATCTTCAAGTTCTATTCATTTTCCCTCCTTTACTCTTGGCTTGCTTCTCAACTCCTCATGAACCATTTCATCAGCATTACAATGGGCCTCCAATCTTCAATCTTGCTTTAATCTCAAATTCATCCTCATACAGGTATCAGAGTGATTTACATAAACACATATAACAATATCACACATCCACTAGTTTAGCCAGGAAAATAACGCTGACTAATGTTACAAGAGGCACCTGTATCTTAGAATATCAAGACAGTAAGGGTGTATTTCTTGGTTATAATAGATTCAGAGCCAGGCCTGAGAGATCTCCTTGCTAGCTTTCCTCCAAGAGGTGACTCATGCTTCATACTTTATAATTTGTCAATCTGCTATTCAAAACCTTATTTTTGGGATTTCTGTGAAAGTGAAAGGGATTGAGTAGAGGTTGTCAAGCATGAATTTTGGAGCAGACCCAGGCAACATTTTCCTGATGATACACTTTCAAAAATCAACCTAACTTTAGGAAAGACTGGGAAATTAAATCTTCTGGGGTGCAAAGGGAAACAAGTAAAAATAGGATTGTGCACCTAGTTTATCTCTGCCTGACTTTCTTTAAGTGTTAACTTCACACAGTCTAAGAAGTTCTAGACTACAAATATGGTCATGAGGCCCATGTGCCAGGGTCTTCATTCTCCTTGT
>NW_004567111.1:9578495-9609964 GCF_000260355.1 Condylura cristata
TGGGCCTGTTCTGTTCTCCACACTGTCTTTGGTGAATCCTCTCATCGCCCCTGCACCTCTGGCCTGTACCCGAGTTCTGTATGCATAAGTAAATAAATCTTAAAAAAATAGTTTTTAAAGTAATATTACATTATGACTTTATATGGGTTTTAGCTGTGCATTATCAAATTTGTGCATGTTCTTAGCTGGAAATCTATTTTTGTAATGCAAATAATAAATTAAAGAGAATCGCTTCTCCTAATTTGTGTTTTGTGTGTCAGAATCAACTGCATGGTAGACCTACATGTACAGAATCCTTGGCTAAGCAAGGTTTTGTTTATTGTTGAATGAATTACTAACTCAATGAAACTTTTCTAGGTGAAAACTTGAAGTCTCAATATTTCAGGTGTCCCTAACATTTCAGACATGGTGCTGAGAGAGACTTACAGGTGTCAAAATATGTCCTCTGTCTAAATGGGCATTCTTTTCGAAGGTGTCAGGATGAGAAATATTTTCTAAATACTATCATACTTTTCTCCTTAACATTTTTACCGGAATAAGTACATGCCCATCCCCAACTGAGATCAAAGTATGGATGGAATTAATCACTGGACCAATGTCTTTGGGACTAGTGTGAGCCTGGAAGAATGTGTTAAAGCAATTAGCAGAGACCTGATGTTTAAATTATTTTTCCTATAAACCATATTAATATAATCTCCCATTATATTGTCCACATTTAGGGTTTCTCTCTAATCCCTTGCTAATTTTACAAAATGGGTTAATAATGTCTACTGCCTAAAGCTGGAAAAATTTGACACTACATTAAAGATTTAAACTGCTGGTTTTGACTAAGATTATTAATATCACATTTCCAAAATCCATGGAAACAGTATAAACACCTAGCATCTCATAGAACATCAATAGCTTTGTTTATATGATTTCATTACTTTATGGCAATGGAGGTAGTCATATTTCAGTTATTACTTACAGGGATGTTTCCATTATTGTCTGTGTTAGCTAGTTTTATAATGTTACCAGCATGTCCTTTAACAAAAGTGATGATAAAGTGGATTATTCCTTGTCATAGTGCATATTATGTGCTCTAAAATATCTCAGTTATACAGCATTACATATGTGTGTGTAATTTAGCTAAAAAATAAGTTATTGGTGGATAATTAACTAGCAACTAAAATAATTTGATGTCTGAACTGTAGAAGTTTTTAAATAAAAATTTAGGGCCCTTCCTGGTGGCACAACAAGTTGAAGCACAATACTATAAAGGTAGCCGCAATTGCTTCAGTACAAGTTTGATCACCAGCCAGGGAGGTGACCCACGTGGCGTGGCAGACCTCTCCTGTCGTGTCCACTGCTCCCCTCAGCAGTGTACTTTGACAATCTGCTTGTTCTGCTCCCCACTCTGTTTCTGGTGAATCTTCTCACCACACCTGCACCTCTGGCCTGTAACCCAGTTCAAAATGCATAAATAAATCTTAAAAAACAAACAAACAAAACAACAGTTCAGATATCCCATATCTACATATCTACTACAGAAGAATCACTAGTTAGAATAGGGGATATTGGGAAGCATTTTAATTTGTGAAATAACTGATGGGGTCTATCCATGGCCCCAGAAATAGAAAGGTCAGTAGAGGGCAGAGCTAAAGATTGGCATAAGGAGAAAGAAATTCCAGAGCATGGGAGAGACCATTCCACATTGTAAGCTGTGGGAGACTGAAGATCAGCCCTCCCAAAGTCCTCATGTCTGGGACCTTTGAATGTGTTAGTTTATATAGCAAAAGCCATGCTACATTAATGCTGGATTGCAATCCCAGAATTTACTAGTTGAGGAGAAGAATTGGAGGTTGGGGTTGGCAGTGATGAAGCAGAGCTTATAGTAATTGCCTGAGGAGGGAGGAGAAGGCCACCAGCTGAGACTTGTAAATAGCCTCCAGAAACTAAAAAGGCAAATCCCTCAGCCCAGAGCTGGTGGGCCAAAGGAACTTGTCCTATAGAAACCTTTTGATTTACCATCTGGATGACTTATTTCAAATTCCGACCTCTAGTATTGCAAAATAAGACATTTGTATTGATTCAGGCCTCTTAAGTTTGTAGTAATGTTATTGCAGTAACAGAAACTAATATGCAGTTATCAAACATACGGGAATTTCTGGGTCAACAGCGGACCTTCTGCACAGTGGTCCCTAGTCCCTATTGACATTGCAATTGTCCCCATCGTAATCTCATGTTTTACCCCCGTGGTAGTCCCCAGTTCCTTGGGACCAGCATTCTCCTTTGGGCTTGATTGACTCTTGTAGAGCTTGGCTCATCTCGGCAACTAAACATGCAAAACCCACGCTAATGCAGCACAAAGATGAAATTGCCTGACAAAGCATTTTTCAGAATATGTGCCCATTGCTTATCAGCACATACCGGTAGAAAGGCACCTGCTTCATGCAGGGAGGTGAGGCTTCTCGCCTTCCTTTGCCCTCATCTCTCCCAGGCCCACATGAAATCACCTGAACCTCATTATGCCTCACTGAGATGACATAACCAGTAGAGAAAAAATGGGGAAAAGGACTGGAGACTCTCAGGGGCAGAGAAAATCACCCCACTCCCCCCTCCCCCACATTCTTTTTGATACAGATTGTCTAACAGTCTTGGCAAGCAGTTTAAGTGCTGGATGTGTCTTCCAAACCCTTGATAGTGTGCATAATATTAGACAGTTGGCTGCCTTGTTTCAGAAACTTGGGTATGAATTTGTTGATGTGGGGTTGGAAGAATACTATTGTCCTAATGTTACAGGGAAGCCAGAGTGGACTGGGCCACCTGTCTGTGGGGCCTCATCCGCGTGCTCAATATTCAGTTACATTGCAGGTACACACAAAGGGGTCAATACAGGTTTATTTACAAAAGGGGAAAGGAAAAGGAACAACCCAGGGAAAGAGAGCAGAATACAAATTAACTGGAATACTTTACCGGCTCTGCTGACTGAACACCCAGAATCACACGCTCTGGAGAGCTGTTTCCCGAGCAAGAGAGCAAAAGAGGCAATCGCACCCTATTTATTCCCCAAATGTCCCAGAATTCCTGCTAGATCCGCCCTTGGGTCCTGGCAGTTCTTTCCCTGGTACTGCTGGGAGTTGTAGTTTCCAATCACTAGAGTAGGGGGTGGAGTCCATAAGACTCTGCAGAGTTTCTTTAGGACATTCTTACCCTTAACACTAATACATCTAATTTTAATTCCAAGTATAACTGATTTTATTTATTTTTTCTTTTTCTTTTTTTTTGGCCAGTGTATGACTAGAAAATGAAACATTTAAGAGTAAGAGATCTTCTCATACTTTAAAAGAACAAGTTGTCCAATTCAAAATATCCTGCTCCATGTAGTAACTGCAAATCCCCACAGAGAGAAGGTGAAGATAGTGGGAAATCTTTGTTTCCAGGAAGCTCATTTTGCTAGTTTTACTACAGGGATCCTGTGCTCAGCATTGGAAACTAGAGTTCAGCTTTGACTAAAATAGTCTTTTCAGGTCAGAACCTTTTTTTGAGACACTAAGAGAGTTTGTAAAACTAGTAAGTATGGTGTATGAAAGAAAGATAGGAAAGACATACATGTTTCATTATTATGCCAGTCACCCTCACAAAGGAAAGGGAAAATTAGCTCCAGGGAAAGTGGATGGGGTGTAAATTTACCTGTTAGGTAGAGATGGTCAAGGTGGAAGAACACATACCGTTCCTCATAGTCAGGTCTTCCAGGTTCCTGACCCATCCTCCTACTGAAAACAACTAAGAATACCTAGTGAAAATATAAAGGACTATCATTTTAAATTAATTAATGAACTGGCAAATTAGAAAAGAACATTCAGGGGTCGTAAACTGAGTGAAGTGGAAAGGCAGGGAGGAAAGCAGAGAACTGATGTTGGCTTTCATCTGCAGGGCATTAGAAGAAGCAGAATTAGGATTTTACAATGCCATCCTTCCCTGGTAAGGACAAGGTAAGTCATATACACAGCCTAGGACCAGCTCAAGGTGAGTACTCACTAGGAGAATGCTCTCATCAGTCAGGACTATAAAGAGCCATACTTACGGTATGAGGGTCAACTAGAAACATCCACCTTTGTGATCAGAAACCATGAAGTTCTGAAATTACAAGGCATAAAATAAGTATTTTGATGTGTTTAAAGCAGAAACTATAAAAATATTCACTGTATATTTCTTAGAGCTTTTCTGATGTTTGAAAAACTTAAGTGGAAAACCTAAGATGAGATGGAAACTTTCTTAATACAACAAAAGATAAATACAAAAAAATATATAGCAAATATCTTAGTATGGAAATGCTAAAAGCATTTGCCCAAGGCACTAGTGTTGAATACCAAGACATCTATTTAAATTTGTATGGAGGTGTTAGCAGCAAGGCACATGAAAGAAATATAAAGTGTAAGCTAGAGAGAAAGAAATAAAACTCTCATTATTTAGACAATATGATTGTCTACAAAGAATACTCAAAAAAAATACATAGGAAAGTTTAATAAATCTGCTAGGTGTGAAATCAATGTATAAAAATGAGTTGAATTCCTACAATATATTAGTCAGAAAATTTATTTTAAAATGATGGTATCATTTAAAATAGCATTGAAATTATAAAGTGGGGGCCCTCCCTGGTGGTGCAGCAGGTTAAAGCACAGCAATAAGAAGCTAAAGCCACTACAGTATGAGTTCCATCCCCACCCCAGAGGTGATCCACATGGCCCAGCAGACCTCTTCTGGCCCACCCGCTGCTCCCCTCAGCAGTGTACTTCATCAATCTGCCTGTTCTGCTCCCCACTCTGTCTCTGATGAATCCTCTCACCCACCACACCTCTCGCCCGTACCCCAGTTCTGGATGCATAAATAAATAAATCTTTTTAAAAAATTATAAAGTGGCTAGAAACATATCTGATGATATTTGAGTAAGCCATTTTTAGAGGAAATTTTAAAACTTAATGGGAGCCCTTTAAAGAATAGATGTATAGTCTTTTTGGGTTTGGTTATTGACACTACTAAGATGTTTATCTTGCGAAAACTCATCTGTAAGTTTGCTGCAAGTCCAATAAAAACCAAACATTATTCTTTGTGGTATTTGAAAGCATCATTCTAAAATTAAAATAGAAGAATATAAGGTCTAGAATAAGCCTTCTCTGAAAGAAGAAAAGTGAGGTATAGATGGATAGTCTTACCATGTAGCGTTCTGCAAAGGAATAGACAAATTAGTGAATTGCTTGTCAGCTTCAGAAATGGATTTGCCCAAAGACAGAAATTTGATCTATGATTGAGTTGGCATTACAGGTTGGTTGTAAAAGATGGACTTTTCAATATATGATGCCTAAATAAATTATCATATAGAATATAAAAAGAAAGGATTTTACTTCACACTATTTACCAAAATTATAGAACTTTAAGAAAACAATATTTTTATGACCTTCAGGATGAATCTAAGTTAAGGTTTTATGATATTTTCTAAGCCTTCAGGTTATAAATATATTGGTTATGAAGAAGAATTTTTATAATGCAAGTTCAAAAAGTGCGTGGATAGTTTGAGTGTATTTAAATGGAAATTTCTGCTTATCAAATGATTTGAAGAGTTTGATGAAGAATAAATACAATAAGGTAAATATGTGTATAATTCATATAAATGATAAACTGTCAGTATTCAGAATATGTAAAAAAAAACTTCTATAAGCAAAAAGCAAAGGAACATCAGGTCAAAGGCTTAAAGAATGCTTCATATGGCAGAAAACCCTTATATGGTCAATAATATATGAAAAACTCGTTCCATCTTATTAGTAGTTAGAGAAATTCAAATTAAATGCCATAGCAAGATACCTACATTTTTACCATAGTGGAAACATTTAAACCATTGGATGATATTAAACATTAAGGATGACGCTGAACGACACTGACAGAAAATTGGAGAGATGGTATATCAGCAAAAACATTTTAGAAAAACAGTTGAACACTGTCTAGAATTTGCAGTTCTTCAGTGTCTGAGCAATTTCATTCCTCTTAGACAAGCTCCTGTCCAGGACGCAGGCACAGGGCGCTCAGTGCATTGCTGTGGGAAGTAGCAAAATCCTGGGAACACGCCCAGTATCTGCTTACATTAGAATAGGTAGATTGTGGCATATTCATCAGATAAAACACTAGATTATTGGAAAAACTGTATAATTGGAAGTATGAACACTTTTGGTTCTCAAGAACAAAAGGCTACAGAAGAATACACTGCGTGTGTTCATATTTCTAGAAAGTTCCAAGCCATGCATAACTAAATAATGTACGGGTTAGAAAGGGCGCGGAGGCATGTAAATGCTTAGTAATGTAAAATCCCTATAATGGTTCCCTCTGAGGGCTGAGAAAATTAAATGGAAGCTCTGAAACATCCAGGGCTTCTAAGATGATGACCGCTTTCTGTTAATTAGATTGAATCCCAGGTACTTAGGTATTTGTGTTTGCATGTTTTACTCATCTTTAGGAAAAAGCAATGCTGTATCTCTTCAGTTTTTTAACAATTTACAAAAGGGTGGAAAAAAAAAAACAACTATGGAGTAAGGCTGAATCAGAATATTGATTACAACTCAGTTATTTTGAAAATTGTTTTCAAATTATTTACTATATAAAAATACCAATGATTTCAATAAAACATTTCTGAAATAACTTTCCTCTGTCAGCTATATAGACACACAGATTGTGTCTACTTAGTTTCTATCAAATTTTAGAGAATTAATCATTTATTCTCTCAATCATGATTGAATGCTGTGCCTGTACAACCTCATACATGCTGTGTAGTCTTGGCTTTATATCCTCCAGTGTATATTCTTTTCATCTTTTCTTGCATAGCCACTTGCTTCTGCACATCTTGGTTATTCATTGAGATTACTTCTGAAAGCATTCTCTGACTCCACCTTATGCAGAATGGCCAACAAATTTATGTTGAATAAATGAATAGGTAATATGTGAAAGAATAATGAAGAAGAGTAAAGTATACTTGCTGTCCAGTAGAGTGGCAAATACATGTAATAGCTTTGCCCTGCAGCATATTGATAAACAAAGATATATTAAAAAAACAAAAAGTGTGTGTAAAGCTGGTGGTGGGTCGGGGGGTAGGGGAGATAACTATAAGAAGACATGCTATCTGAAGTCATGGTAGAAATCACTGCAATATAAAAAATATATCAAATCAGCAAGTGTACATTCTAACACTACAAATTATAGGTAAGTTACTCCTGAATTTTTTGTAGTGGGTCTGATTTGGTTATTGTTAGTAACTGAAAAAAATATTAACTAAAATCAAGGATGTGTTCTCCTTAAAAAAATACTTACATTAAAAGAAAAGGGTCTCATTTCATGATTTTTTTTAAAGGTTTATTTATTCATAGAGAACTGGGGTACAGGCCAGAGATGTGGAGGGTGAGAGAATTCACCAGACAGAGTGGCGAGCAGAACAGGCAGATCCACGAAGTACACTGTTGAGGGGAGAAGCAGGAGGGTCAGGAGAGGTCTGCCTTGCCATGTGGTCACCTCCGGGGCAGGTGGGGATCGAACTCATGTGGAAGTGGCTTAAGCTTCTTAGTGCAGTGCTTTAACCTGCTGTGCCACCAGGGAGGGCCCTCACTGCATGATGTTTTACATAGTTTACTGAACTGCCAGTGACCGGTATTGATTTCCACAATGGCAATCGACATACTGAAATATCGTTTGTAGCAAATATGGTTTCTAATGAAGATTTCTTAGTAAACAAACCTCAGATTTTGTTGATGAAGATGAATGAATGATTTCTGGTGTGTGGCAAGAAACTGTATGCTGACCCTAGAACATACTGTGTCCGAAAGTAAGGGAAGGCTGACAACTTCTGGGGTCATGGCTAGAGGACACTGAAGCCAGTTAGAGGAGCTTCCCAAAGGCCACATTTGAGAGAATTTAGCATCAACAATAATGATGGTAATGACTATGATACTTGGAATTAAAATATCAGGAATTCACACTCGTGATAAAAATAAAATATGGAAGGAGAGGGAAAGCTCCTTATTGAAGTACTCTAGCTGATTAATGTAGTGAGAATCATAAAATTGGAAAAGCAGTTACCATCTCGGAACCACACCATAATAATTGACTCCAACAAGGATCATCAATGGGTATTGAAATCTTTGGGTGAACTGTTGAGAAAGAATATTTTCATAGTTCCAAAGTTTAAAATACCATATACTTAATTATGGAGAATCAAAGCATCTTTATAGTGAAGAAACCTGTTACACCCCAACTTAACCAACTGCTGTACTTAGTGTCTTTAGTAATTAGAGAATTAACATTTGCATTCTGATGTATGTCCCAAGGAGGACCAACATCACCTGTGTGACATTCTTGCCAAAATTGTTTAATCAGAATCTACTCATGAAGAAATATTCAGGCAAAATTCAATTGAGGGATGTTCTACAAAACCACTAGCTTGAATTTTATTGATTCTTCAGATATCAATGAAGATAAAAGAACTGCTCTAAAGAAGATTAAAGAGTCAAGAAAACCAAATGCAATATATGGTCCTTGATAGGCTGTTCAAAGAGGGAAAATCAGAAAGAATATTTTAGGGGAAAATGGAAGATATTTGAAATATGTAATTCATATTTGTATGTCAGTATTAGCTTTCCCGAGTGTGTCCATGTTTCTGTGGTTGTGCGGGAAAGTGAACTTGTGTCTAGCAAACTGACATGAAGGAATGATATATCACAAGTAGATACGGATATGAACAGGGCAAGAAATCTTATTGACACATGTGCAGTTGGTTGCCGATTATTGAATCGAAGTTAAAGATTAAGTGTTCACAGAATATTCTTTCTATTTACCAATATAACTTTTTTTTTTTTTAATTAAAATTGGGGTAAAAGATAATGTAAAAGGGCTCTCCCTGGTGGCACAACAGAGTAAAGCACCACATTATGAAGCTCTGAAGCCATTGCAGCATGAATTCAGTTCCTGGCCAGGGAGCTGAGCCACATGGTCTCCTGACCCGCGCCCTGCACCCCTCAGTAGTGTACTTTGTCAGTCAGCCTTTTCTGCTCCCTACTCTGTCTCTGGTGAATCCTCTCACCACACCTCTGGCCTGTACCCCAGTTCTATAGGCATAAATAAATAAATCTTAAAAAAAAAAAAAGTAATGTAAGACTTCCTGAAAGAAAAAAAAAATGTATATATCTGAAGTGAAATTCTTGAAGAAACCATTTTTTTTAAATCAATCAAAAAAATGGCTAATATTTTAGATTATTATTTGCTTATTTTGTAAAACAAGTTTTTGAGCTCTATCGAACAAATAGTTAGAACTGGAAGGGCAGTGTTCAAAGTCCACAGAGGGAATTCTGTGTGATGCATACCTGTGGCACTTTGCTATATGCACTAGACCACTTAACCCACGTTGGGTGAGCTGGGCCTAGTCGGGTGAAAACAGTTTATTCTTTCACTCAAAAGTAAGCACACAATAACCCATTCCTTGGATGAAATTTCAAGCAGTTGTTAAAACTTGTGAAGTCACTAATTAATAGTCCCTCTCTTCAAGTTTCAATGCATCCAATCCAATTTGTGTAATATTCTGAATTTCAGATAGCATTGAATTAGAAATAGTAGTGTAAATGTAGCTAATGGAGTAGATACACATTTGAGCCACACCTAAATCTTTTTGCTTAAAAGACTTATTTATTTATGGGCCCTCCCTGGTGGCACAGTGGGTTAAAGCACTGCACTGAGAAGCTAAAGCCATTTCCACATGAGTTCGATTCCCACCTGCCCCGGAGGTGACCACATGGCGAGGCAGACCTCTCCTGACCCGCCCGCTGCTCCCCTCAGCAGTGTACTTCATTGATCTGCCTGTTCTGCTCCCCACTCTGTCTCTGGTGAAGCCTCTCGCCGCCCCTGAGCCTCTGACCTGCACCCCAGTTCTGTATGCACAAATAAATCTTTAAAAACAAAAAAATAAAAACAAAAAAAGATTTATTTATTTATGCATAAGAACTGGGGTATAGGCCAGAGGTCCAGGGGCAGTGAGAGGATTCACTAAGACAGAGTCGGGAGCAGAACAGGCCAACTGACAAATTATACTACTGAGGAGAACAGCAGGCAGGTCGGGAGAGGTCTGCTGCGTCATGTCGGTCACCTCCAGGTTGGGGATTGAACTCATACTGAAGTGGCCTTTAGCTTCTTAGTGCTGTGCTTTAACCCGCTGTGACACCAGGAAGGGCCTACACCTAAATCTTATATAATGCTATAAGGCAATGTTACCTCTCACATGCACACACACATGCAAAGCTATAGATATGAATCTTTCATCCTCTTACCCCTTTTAATCTTAGGAAACTGAAATGGGAAGGGAAACACTCTTTCCCTTCTTAAGAGTTTCTTTGCTCCTTCTGACTTGTAATGAAGGAAAATTTTATTTTCCAAGGACAGCCACCACCGTATCTCCCATCCCACAAGCTTTCTTCCAGTTTAATTTCACCACCTTCTTATGAAGAAATGGTGTCTACTTTTTTTACCAGAGAGGTCTGGCAGACGCTGTGTGAAGCTCAGCTGGGTCCTCAAAGCCCTCTCATGTACGGGGATGCCCTCGCTCATTGCAACCATTAGCTTCCAGGTCAGGCTCTCTCCCTCTGATGTCCTGTGTCTCAGGGAAGCCAAGCCAAGAGGAGAGGCTAAGTGCAGCTGTGCAGGTCCGGTTAGTCATCCTACTCATGGAGTTATCGCAGCAGAGGTTCCAGATGTGGGGAATTAGACTTCAGTTGACTCCAGCCCAGTCAACCCTGCCTGTTAGCTTCCCCAGTTGAGTTCCCTCCCGGACATTACGGGAGAGGCAAGTCATTCCACTGCTCCTTTTCTGAATTTCTTTCAGAACCTGTGCATATAATAAATGGTTGTTTTAAACCTCTGTGTTTGTGGATAATCTGTTAGGCAGCAGTTATAACTGGAACAGGCAGATAAGGCTCTGTTACTGTTGATGGCCCAGATCAGAATCTAACATGAGTGCTTCCATTCCATGGTAATTCCAGATGTTGTTTTCTTTTCCCTGATGGGCTCTTTTGTGGCTATTCTGGAGATAGCTCCTCTCCCACCCCTCATTGTTCTGTTGACACAAGGGATTATCTCCTCAGAACAGAGTAGAGGGATAGCACATTCAGAATTCTCTGTCTATGTTCTCCTCACTGACAGAGCTTTTCAATCACTATGACTAATTCCACAAGTTCTCTTTGCCTAGAAGGGGGTAATTCACTTCTGTAAAATCATTTTAGTTCAACTATTTTCAAGTCCCAGATATAATCCAATTAAATAATCAGTTCTTACTATTTCTAGACCACAGGAACTAAAATGCTGCATGAGTATTTAGATGTGACTCCCACCGCATATATTTAAAAAGAAAAAAAAAAAACACATTTTTCTCTATTTTGACTAAAAAAATTGAATCAGTAAATTTGTAGACAAAAAAAATAGTATATAATAATTTGGAGATATTATAATTCCAGTCCTGAACAAATATTCTTAGCAGTTTATAAGCTATATCTCCAATGTTCTTTTCATTATGAATTCTCTTAGTATGTCTCTATGTCTGAGTCCCTAATGTATCTTAGAGTATTAAACTTTCATTTCTGGAGCAGTTTTAGATTTACAGAAAAGTTACACAGATCACAGAGTTCTTGTACCTTGCACCCTTTGGAAACTGTCATTCACATCCTGTATTATTATATTTGCCATCAATAATGGATCAACTCTTGCATTTTTGTTTTCTGACCTCCACACTTCACCTTTTTTTCAATACTATTACTTTGTTCCCAGTGTCTTCTCTCTGTTCCATGGCCACAAAGGTGCCAGCAGTTTGTCAACATATCTCCTTGGGTTCTTCTGGGTTGTTGACAGTTTCTCAGGCTTTCTTTGGTTTTTATGACTTTGCTAGTTCTGAAAACCACTGGTCAGGTATTTTGGAGAATGAGCCATCATTTGAGTTTGTCTAGAGACAAGATTTTTGGGGTAGAAAACCACAACACATTACAAATGGACAAGCTGTCCGTATAACTCTTCACTGCTGGCGTTAACCTTGTTCACCTGTTCAAGGTAGTTTTCATCAGGTTTGTTCATTACATTGCCTCCTCCTCTTATGTTTCCATGCTGTATTCTTGAATGTGATTTCTAAGGGAAAACTTCGTCTCACTCATTGGCGGGAGAAGTTTCTGCATAAATGCTTTGAAATTCTTCTCTATGTGAGATCTGTCTGTTTTGCACTTTATTTAATATTTTATGCACATTTCATGTCTGAAAACAAACACCATATATATTCAAGTGTATTATTTTATGCATTGGGTTATAGTCCAACACTATGCCATTTATTTTTTAGGTCACATTATTCTAAACTTGGACTCTGGGGGTTCTTTTCATTTTATTTTGAGCACTTCCTTAATTTTGGGCACAACAAGACATCTCATTTCACTTTGCATGATCCCTACCTCAGACCTAATATCAGCCATTTCACCAAGGAATCCTAATTTTTTATTGGTTCCAATGTATTTTTTAAAAAGATATTTATTTATGCTTACAGAACTGGGGTACAGGCCAGAGGTGTGGTGGGTGAGAGCATTCACCAGAGTGGGGAGCAGAACAGTCAGACTGACAAAGGACACTGTTGAGGGGAACAGCGGGTGGGTCAGGAGAAGTCTGCCACCCCATGTGGGTCAGCTCCCTGGCTGAGGATCAAACTCGTGCTGCAGTGGCTTCGGTGAGCTTCATAATGAGGTGTTTTAATCCATCGTGCCACCAGGGAGAGCACCCAATATATTTTTATGTTTCATGTATACATATAATACACACACACAATATTTTTATTTAAACCATTTTTTCTTATTTCTACTGTGTACAATGGATGACGCTTTCACTACCAGTGAAATTTCACATATGATGCAGCAAACTTAAGAACCTTTCCTCATCAGGTCTTTACTTATCTACCCTACCTGCATGTTTGGACTTCTGAGGACATTTAAAAATACACAGATTTCTGGATTCTTTCTGAATTGCATTAAATCAAATATCTGGGTATGGAGTCTAAAAGGCCAGGGATGACATGATTAAGTCTAATTTAATCAATCCATAAGTACTTTCTACTCTCAATGCTGTTTTGTTAAGAATAGTTTCTATGGGGCTAATTTTATCATTCATATCCCTAGAATGCAAAGCAAATCTAGTGTTCATATTCATTTACAGAGCATTTTGTTACTCTGATGAACCTCAGTCACATAGGTAGAAAAATACATGTATTTTAATGAATCAAAGAATGAAACTTTGAATGATTGCAATTCAAATGCTACAAAGAGTATTTTTAGGAAAAAACACCAATATTCATACGGTTTGAAAAATTACTAATCACATCATAGTGAATTACCATGTGGATCAATACTTTAAAACTGATTAATCAAAATCAATTAATTAAAATTGATCCTATGGTGATGCAACATTTATAGCTGATGGATTTATATTTAAAGAAATGGATACTAATTTGATCAGTTAATTCAATGTTTAATTACCCCATCATTACAAAATTAAACTTCTTTCATCATATAATTGAATAACTAGTTCTGAAGTATTATGCAAGATATTGAGGAAATAGGAAATGAAAGTCTCCCTTCCTGCAAAAAATTAATAAGTTGTGGATTCTACTGGAAGTTTTTCATGTTTTGAAGTAAAACAAGTTATCATTTTCACAGTTACAGTTGCAGTGTTTCTCATAGGGATTTATTTGAGTTTGGTGGAAATGAGAATGAATACATTGGAGTAAACCAACACACAATACCTTTAATTTAGCTAAAAGTCCCAGAAAGGGGTCAGAGAGTTGGCACCAACCAGGGAACCATAGGTAAGAAGGGAAGAGAAAGCCAGTGAGTCACAAATCCATTGCCTTCGGACAATGGCAGGTTGTGTCAGGAAGTATTTTCAGTCACATTCGAAGCACATTCAGCCACACCTACATCACAAGGACATCTGGGATATGTAGTCCCCTGCTGGGTGGTCCCATGACTCAACAGATGGGGTATATAGAATGGTGGTGAGGAGGACAGCAATCTCCATCTTAGAAAGAAAACTGAACGCTCAGGATCCCAGAAGTTACAGAAGGTCTCAGTGGAAGGAACCACTTCAAAGAGGCCAGCTGTTCTCAGGATCAGAGGTGAAAGTCTCAGGATTGAGATTCCTGTGAGC
The DNA here is from genome assembly GCF_000260355.1 of Condylura cristata. Lineage (NCBI taxonomy): Eukaryota > Metazoa > Chordata > Mammalia > Eulipotyphla > Talpidae > Condylura > Condylura cristata. The sequence continues at coordinate 9,592,725 of NW_004567111.1, forward strand.
TGAGAGGAGGTTGCGTGGAAACAGCTGTGCTGGAAAGGCCAAGTAAAATATCTGGCAAAGGGGCCCCCAGGAAATTCCGGTAACGGAATGTGAGGGAAGAACAGCTGGGTACAAACCCCTGCCCCCCGCTCCCCATGATGATACCTATGGGAGAGAGACAATCTCCAGAGATAAAACGGGTGCTGTTAGGAGAACACAGTCTATGTGTCCAAACTGGAGCAAGAATCTACCATTCTGCTTGCAAAGGAGAGAATATGAAGGGAAACAGTTATGAGATGTGGTAAATTTTCCAGCAGAAGAAACCATGTCATCTGAATCAGTTCTGGGATATGTGAGGGTGAGGAAACAGAAAAGGTGCATTTTAAACAGAATCTAATGGGTCAGTGGAATTATTCGAATTAGCCTTGAGAAGGAAGTTCACTGTAGCAAAAGGGTCATGCACAAAAACAACAAGTTTTGAACAGGTGTACCCAGAGATCCTTTTGAAGAAAAACAATACAAATTTGTGATTCTAAAATGAATATATGAAAGTAAATGTTAAAATGAAAAAATATATGTATTAAAAGAAATTAACAAAATTGAAGTCCCTTCCTGCTGAGGTTCCTTTGGGCAATTAACAGAAATGGTTGCATAGAAATATTTCCTGATTATAGCTTGACATTTTCTCTTATTAGAACATTCTAAAGTACTCAGCCGCTTTCAGCATGCTCAGGTTAGATGGAAGCTTCGGCTTCATTAACTCCACAGGCAGTTGGCTTGGGGTGTTAAATGATGTTTTGGGGTTCAGAAACTCCAAGTCCATTGACTTCCTGGATCTGAGGTTATTTTGTTTACTGCTGGAGATGGAGTTAGATTTGCATATGTTTCATAGTCCATCCTATGGAGCGCAGACTAACAGGAGATGGAAGGCTTGAAGCATCTTCTATGAGAAAGATACATGATTACAGTTATGTTTAGAAAGATCTCTCTCCTATATTTAAATCCTAGGACAAAGCCCAGTGGGCTAATTCTTAGTAAGTACGTATTGGAAGCCATTGCATGTAGCCTAAAATTAAACAGGGTTCTTGATCTGAGGAGAAGAGGGGGTGGACGAAAGAGTGCCAGTGTGGAACAGCCAGAGAGTTAACAAAGCAGCAGGTGTTTGACAACTGAATAAGCAAAAGTATGTCATGTGAGGAAGGGGAGGTTATTAATATTTATATTGTATTTGCATTTAATTTTGTGAGAAGGAGAAATATGACAGTAAGGTAGGAAAGATGGGTGAATGTGTTTTTTGGAAGACTAGTTGGTAATCTTTCTGGAGGGGAGAAAGCACCATGTAATTAGGTAATATGTTGTCCAATAAGGGGAAAATTATTTTTAAAAAAGGAAGTGAAATATACTACCTAATATAATTATTATTCAATTTGATACATAGTATCTATGTTTCATGATAAGCATGACAACATTTATTACAAGGGAAAATAACAACCTTAGCAAGGGAAAATAAAAATTGGTCTTAGCAATTAACCTTATCCTCATGTAAATGAGATTAATTAGTAGTTTTTCCTTTCAAATCTTTGGGGGAAAGCAGATAATTGTAATTATACTGTTTATGCAAATTGTATCCAAATATGCAAAAGGATACAATAGTTTGCAAATGAAAGTTCAAATAAGAAAATTATTTCAAAATTTACCTGTCAAATAATAGGAAAGCCAATTTAGCATGAAAATGACATATAAACAAATAAGAGCATTTCCTCAAGAGAACTTGCTCTTTATATAACTGAGCTAATGTTTTCCCTCCCATTTGAGTTTCTTAATCAGGTTTAACATGTGTTTCAAATTTTTCTCTTAACTGTAATAAAATAAGTTTGAAATTATTTCACAAGAAAGTTTTGGAAAAGTCATCTATTTTCTTCACAAACATAGATGTTGACAGAAAGGCCCTCATAATGTGAAGGCAGAATGTCATACCCTATTTCTGGAGGAAAAAAATTGAACCAAATTTGATTTTGTTACAACATAACCTAAAAAACGTGGAATTGTGATTTTTTGATCCATTGCTCTTTCTATCACATGCTAGATCTGCAAAAGGGAGAAAACAATTTCCTTGTTAAGAATTTTAAGGTTCTATCTGACTTTCCCATCCATTTTTCCTATCTCCTTTTTATGTGGGAAGATAAAATGTAGACTTCACTTACAAAGAGAACATTTCTCCTAGCAGTTCCAGAGTAACTATCAAGGTAAAAGTTGTATTCATTCTTTGAGTGAAATAATTAAGTTATGCATCTATTGACTTATTTAAGGACAAGCTCTTGTTATTGATTACTCAGTGCTAAGGTGTAACACAGGCCTCGGGTAGGGCCAGTGCAGGCCAATTCCCAGCATCAGGGAGAGGGCTGGAGGCAAAGAATGTGTGTGATACATAGTTTTCTAACTAACCAGGCATCTGGGCAAACACAACCAACTTTTGTGAAAGAATGTGCCAGATAATATTTAATGGGAGAAGAAGGAAGGAGAAAACATGTCTGGTAGATGAAGAATATGAAAGATTTATTTATTTATGCATACAAGAACTGGAGTGCAGGCCAGAGGTGCAGGGTGAGCAGATTTAGCAGAGACAGAGTGGGAGCTGAACAGGCAGATTGATGGAAATATACTGCTGAGGGGAGCAGCAGGTGGGTCAGGGGAGGTCTGCCGCGCCATGTGGGTCACCTCCTTCCCAGGGATTGATCCCATGCTATAGTGGCTGTGGATAGTCATAGTGCTGTGCTTTAATCCATTGTGCTGCCAGGGAGGGCCTGAGAGAGAGAGATTCTATAAATTTCTGGTTTCCCTTTTCATGGTTCTCCAGGAGGTGTTGAAACTTCTATGAAGAGTAGAAAGTCCCCTATGGTAGAATTGGTTTGCAGGGGACTTAATGTGGCCAAAGGATCAAAGATAATGTCAACTAATTTTTCTATCTATCAATGATGATAGATTGTGTAGCATTGGGGTAATGCAAATTGTTATCCAGGATCGTGGGTATCGTCTAAGTATGCAGGTTTATCATTTCATCCATGAAAATGGGGAAGGATATTTAGTGACCTACCAGATTTTATTTGATTAAGCATGTTAAGGAGGTATTCTTGGGCAAAGATATTTCCAAAATCCCTATGCAAAATACTAATAAATCAAGAATCCTTGTGTAGCCTATATTTCCACAGGCTGCCACTATGATTATTACCCTGTTGGAGATTTGTTGTGCAGAGGTAAAAGCAGCATGTGAAATATTTCTTCTCATTTGAATATTGTCAACAGTTGCATTTGAAAGGATTCTACAAAGCACTTAAGAAGGTCATTGCAGAAACAGAGTGATTGATTGAAGGTTAGAGATTGAGGAGAGACTCAATAGAGTTTATTTGGTAAAGTGCTAATTTCTTTGGAATACCCGCGAAGATGCTGACAAGGAGGGGGCATTAATAATGACTTTTTAGGTTCCTATTTCAGTTGTTGAATTTCCTAATCTACTGGTCTTTTTTTCTGAAGAGGGACCAGCATGTGGTGTCTGGGAAAGGGAAAGTATTCGATTTGAGTAAACCTTGTTTCTCTGAGACTAGATAAAGCTGAGTTGGTGGCCAGGTGTAATGGAAAAGGGAAACGAAAGACAAGAAACTGAGTGTTTTCGCTGGAAGAATTTGATTTTGAATACAACATTTCCAGAGTTGTGCTTTGATGTCAAGACTTAGAAGCTGGGGAATACGAAAGGCTGCTGAACACTCTCATTAACTCCAAATATGAGGACATTTCTTTACTAACAGAGGATGAATTTTCATTACCAGATGTGGCCACACAGCAGAACTAGCACTAATAGCTGTGGCTTCAAGTCACAACAAAAGGACCCTAAGTTTTTGCTCTGTCTTAAAGCAAAATTTTTGACATAGACTGTCACTCTAAGCTATCAAATGCTATCAGAATCTATCAGTATACCCATGTTACTGACACTCTTTATCATCTTTAAATTTGTGACAGAAGCCATTCATCCCCTCAAATCTATACCCATACCCAGCAGTCCACAGCCAGTATTGTGAGGGGATATTCCACCACTAAAATCCATGGGCTTCTCCATTCCTACCTTTATGCCTGCAGGAGCCTTGTGATCATTGAGCCTTATAAATAAATGCAAATTCTGTATAGTTTGCTGTCACTGTATTTCCTAGAATTCACTGCCTTTTACCAATTTCCCTTGAATATTGTTTGGATGAGAGCATCGGAGAACCATTCTAAACTTTTCAAAAGGTTATTGATTGGATCTTGACAAAACTGAACAAAACTCTCAAGGTCTAAGTCTTAGAATGTATAGGACTCTTGCAAATCTGAGGATCTCAACATAGGATTCTACAACCTTTATTTAGGAACTGTGTCAGATAAAACATTAAAATTATGATTCCTGGTAGGAGGAAAATGTGTGTCTTTGTAGGTCATCCTGTTTGCCTTTCTTTTTTTTTTTTAATATTTATGTATTTATGCATATAGAACTGGGATATAGTTCAGAGGAGCAGGGGCCATATGAGGATTCACCAGAGACAGTGGGGAGCAGAACAGGCAGAATGAGGAAGTAAACTGCTTAGGGGAGCAGCAGGTGAGACAGGAGAGGTCTGTCTGGCCATGTGGGTCACTGTGGCTAGCTTGCAGTGCTGCATCCAACCTGTTGTACCACCAGGAAGAGCCTGTTTGTCTTTAAGTTCTGAAGAATGAGACTAGTTTAAGGAAAATGGTAGAGGAAAGTGGAGTCATTGTACTGAAAACCAGTAACCCCTTTAAATTATCATGTTATTAGCTATCTGAAGATGGTTCTAATAATCCAATATGGAGTTATACTTAAACTTTCTTTCCCAGTAATAGAAATGAATACTTCTTGGTCATAAAATTTTATGTGCTATATTCTGAAATAACTAAACTATACATGTATTTAAGTCAATGGGTCCATTATATATTCTGTTATTGGAGAAATTATAGTTCACTGGTCTGTATATAAACATAAAATACATGCTTTTGACCTCACCCTAGATGATGATGATATGATGATCATGGTGATGGTGGTTATGATGATAATTGTGATGGTGATGATGATGGCGATAATTATGATGATGATGTTGATAGTGATAATATTGATTGTGATCACGATAATTATGATGAAGATGATTATGGTAATGAAGATGATTATGGTGATGATGATGGTGATGGTGATGGTGAAATGATAATGGTATGTGTGCTGTTACTGATGATAATGATGACAATAGTGGGAATAGTTTGGGAAGTTTTAATTGTGTGGCATTTCACAAGTTACTTAATCTTTCTGAGCTAGTTCTGTTATTTGTAAGGTGGAAATAGCTATTGTATATAATATAATAAAATATAGAAATTCTGTTTCTGACATGATACTCAGTGATTGGTAACTATGACTTGTCTAGATCAACAGTCTCCTCCTTTTCTCCTTTTTCATGAATTTCTGGATTTTTTAACATATTCTTTTCAGGTAACTTTTTTTTTTAAAATTTGGTCACTGTATTTCTGAACTTTGCCTATAAAATTGCCTATCTCTGAATTATTTCCTAAAGGAACATTATATTTTGAAGTGTTATTAGAGAAGTTTCTTCATTATTTATGTATATTTTAAATAATTCTTGGATAATTGCCATATACTCATTTAAAGTTGAAGCATTTTCAAAATTATATTTCTACATTAAACTCTACAACATTCATTAAGTAAAGATGATGATAGGAATATTTATTAATGAAGACATTTTTATAGCATGTTTTGTGGTGCTTTAGCTGTGAAAGCCTGAATTCTTAATCTCTATATACCCCAAGGCATGCATATATGTAATTGTATATTTATATTTGTTTATTCTTGTCATTATAATATTTCTAAATTAATTGTTAGCATCAGCCTATTTTTGAAATACAAGCCCCCAAAGGGCTAGTATATCGTATTTAATTTCATATATGCCACTGTACTGGAGAATCATTGCATCAGTTATCTGTTACTTAACAAGACATCCCAAAATTTAGCTACCTTGTTTTTCTAGGGCTGCCATTAAAAAAAAAAAAAAAAAAACTAGTACAGACTGGTGACTTAAGCCACAACATTTAATTTTCTCATATTTCTGGAGTCCAAGATCAAAGTGTTACTGGTTTTGCTGCCTTTTGAGTTTTCTGTCATTGAGTTGAGGGTGGTTATCTTATCACTGTGTCCTCAGGTTCCCTTGCCTGCACCTGTTAGCAACCTGCTCTTAGACCAATAATTATCATCAGTTAGACCAATAATTTTCATCAGTTCTATGAGCTACATTTTTATATGTGCTTTCATTTACAATGCATTTTTCCACTGACAATTTTAAAAGAAGGTGTAGGAATATAAACTGGTACAGCAGTTATGGAAAATAGTATGAAGTTTGCTTGAGAAATTACAGATAAAGCTCTCATAGGATCCAGTAATTCCACTTCTGGGATATTTGTGTAAAGGGCATATAGCCACTCTCTTATGACATCTGCACTCCCATGTTTACTGCAGTTTTATTTGCAATAGCTAAGATAAAGGAAAAATGTTAAATGGCCCTCAATAGATAAACAAATAAAGATGTGATACATAAATACTAACAATGGAATATTGCTTGGTCTTGAAAAGGAGGAAATTGTGCCCTTTGTAGTAACAGGATACTGGAGGGCATTATACTAAGTGAAATAAGTCAGACAGTGAGTGAAAGACAATGCATTGTGTCATTGAGGGGTGAAGGAATGGGGTGAGTTGCTAAAAAAGACTTTCAGTTATAAATAAGTTTTGAGGATCTAATATAGAGCATAGTTATTGCAGTTAGCTATGATATATTGCATTCTTGATATTTGCTTAAAGTAAATTTTAAGAATTTCTGACCAAAAAAAGGGGCTCTCATTAACTTGACTAGGGGTATCATTTCGCTATATATTTATATATGTCACATTATCCTGCAATTTTAGATGTCAGTTATAACTCAATAGAGATGGAAAAATGTTTTAAAAGGGATTTGTGGCAACAAAAGTAAACAATACAGTACATGTCTGCTGCATTGAACAAAAATGAAATTCACTTAAATTTCAAACCATATTGATCCTTGTATTCATCTCCTTAATTATCTACTACATGCTGACCTGTTTGATCTAGGGGTGATCATATGTGAATCAATGGCACAGGCAAAAATAAATGATTTAAATGTGTAGCATTCACATAAGTGGAGTCAGGCAATCTCAAATTTATGAAAGTGGGAATGAAATCTACTATGGCACAATACTCTTCTATTTTGAAAATATAGCAGTATTAATTTCCTTTTTTTTTTTTAAGGCCCAAAGATCTGTTTACTTCATGGTTCACAGATTTGATTCCCCTGATTGAACTCTAACAGATTATCTGATAATAATCAATTATAACTAAAGTAAGATCTAGCGAAATAATTCTACTGTTTGTATTTAGAAATGTAATTTAATTGGGGAGTCTGGATTTCCTAGATCTTTTTTTTGAACTCTAAAATTCATTAGATTTTAAAACATTGAGAAAGCATTTAACATCATTGACACACTCTACTCAGAAGCTTCACCTCGTGTTTAGTGTAGGTTAAGATCAACTTATTACTCCAATTTTTTTCCCCAAATATTTACTTACTTATGCATACAGAACTGGGGTACAGGCCAGAGGTGCAGGGGCAGGGAGAGGATTCACTGGAGACAGAGTGGGGAGTAGAACAAGCAGAGTACACTGATGAAGTACACTGCTAAGGGGAGCTGCAGGAAGCCAGAAGAGGTCTGCTGCACCATGTGGGTCAATCCCCTGGCTGAGGATGGAACTCGTGCTGAATTTGACTGGCAGTGCTGTGCTTTAACCCACTGCGCCACCAGGGAGGGGTCCTTATTCCTTCTTTATTCGAATATTTGTTTAACTTTAGTTAGCTGAACATTTACTTATTCGTTATTTCATTGAAGTATTTCACCCCCTACAACCCAAGAAAACACTCTTAATATTCTTTTTTTTTTTTTAAATAGAAAACCAATTTGACTTGTTCTGGAGCAAATGTTCTATAGAAGAGTAACACTACATTATTACAAGGATGTACATTTAACCTTGAATCTTAGCTGTCATGTTGACACTACAATATTTATTTTTCATATGGAACTTTGCACATGTTATTGGGTTTTACACTATTTCCATCTCCTACTACTATGTCCTTGCAAGTATCATGGTGTCAAATAGCTGCTTTATTAAATTTTACATTGTAGACTTGAGATTCAAAACTTTCTAATAATAAATACTGTCATTGGCATATGATGTTTTGGAGGTCTTTTTTTTTTTTTTTTTTTGGTTAGGTGTTAGAAATTCAGATTCTTTTTCTCTGAAATAGAAGAATTGCAGCTGGTGTTACATATTTCGAATATTATCTTTTTATTCCAGGAAGACGAAATGCTGAACTTTCCTTCAAGTGTTGTGTACATTACTTCTGCATACATCCTAGGAACGTTGATACTCATTTACATAATATTTCTGTTGGATAGGGCTTGTTTGAAAGCTGTGATTCCCCATTACATTAGAAATTCACATTAGTGAAGAGTCAAGGAACACCATGTCCTTGTAATTTCTCTTAAAGCACAGTTACTCTTTTTTGCAAAGCAAGTAGTTGGAGATGATTTGCTAAGCTGGGTGAGTTGGGAAGACAGGAAAAAGACAAAGACTTTACAGATGCAGATTTCATCTTCTGAATTTGCTTAGTTATTTTCCTCTCTTTTCACTGAGCTCACAGCTCTCCAGTACATGCTTTCAGAGTTCTGCTGACTTTGAAAATAGTTTTCTAAACCTGTGGTTTAGAGCAGTAATATTTTTGTTAATGATTTATTTATTTATGCATACAGAACTGGGGTACAGGTCAGAGGTGCAGGGGGTGAAAGGATTCACCAAAGTGGAAAACGGAACAGGCAGATGTACTGAAATACAGTGCTGAGGGGAGCAGCGGGTGGGTCAGGAGAGGTCTGCCACACCACGTTGGTCACCTCCTTGCCCGGGGATTGAACTTGTGCTGCAGCGGCTGCAGATAGCTTCATAGTGCTGTGCTTTAACCAGCTGCACCACCAGGGAGGCCCCAAGAGCAGTAATCATTATTCCTTTAACTTTAATATGACGTATTTACCTAATTGGCCTTGAAACACATTCTCTTGGTAAGCTTGGAAGAGTCTATAACTGCCTCTTTCATCTCTGGCTCACCTTTGCTGGTCATTTTGGGGAGAAGTGCACCCCCCTCAGCCATTTGCATTTGTTGAAGTCTGCATGTTGGCACATAGTCAGAGGAGAGCACGGCTCTCAGATTACAAGATGGCAGGTCTGTGGGACTGTTCTAGTGAGCAGAGAAAATCCACGCTTGCCAGTGGTGTGTAGTGGCTATTTTCCATTTTGTTCTTTGGGACACAGTGCACATCGGTCTGGTTGGCTCAAGAGTAGTCCATGGGCGTAACAGAGGGAGGCAAAGTGGTGTCAAGTTTCATTTTGCTCCCACCACCTGCAGCTTCTTCTATGTGAGCTCCTTAGCAGTCTTTTAGCAAAGTCCATTTTTGCATAAGCTAACTTCTTGAGAATTTCTGCCACTTTAGATATGAACCCAATGAGCACCATGTTTCTCTCCCCCCACACCCCCACCCCACCTGTCTTTTGGTTAAGAAACATCTTGTTATCTACTTTTACATATTCAATTAGAATACTTTCTAGTATTGTTCATAATGGTGTGTTTTCTATTATATTTTATTGCAGTTCCTGATGTGAAAGGATTATTCTGACACAAGTTAGATATACAACATAAAAGTTTTAAATTCATAATTATTTGGCAAACTCAAAATATGGCTGCATTTACCCAATCTATCAAGTATCTCTTTTGGCACTGAAAATAAGCTAGAAAGCAGTGATGGGAAGTGGAAAGAGACACGGCTGTTTAAAAAACCCAGTTTAGGCTAGCATTTAAGATTATTTTGATAGTAAAAGCCTTGAGTCATTGATGTTGAACTAAGATAAAAATGTGGAAGTGCTTACTCTATAAGAATGATACATTTATTTTTCAACACCATCAAGATGATACTGTTTTATAAGATTTGTGATTACTGTGTGGAATCTTTTTTGAATCTAGTCAAAGATTTCAAGTATTTGAAATAATTTTATGTGTTCTCACCAGAATTGTTTTCTTTCAACGGTTCCATATTTCCATATGTATTGGGAAACCATGGATTTATTTGTGCTCCTTGTTTTGTTGACATTCAGAACTTTTAGATAATACAAGGATAAGTAATCAGATGTTTAAGCAGATAATACCCCAGTGTCTGTTTCCACCCAATGTGCAATTTCTGGTTCTGAGTCTAATTACTGTGGAGTTTTATAATGGGCTAGATTGCAGCATGTATTCAGCAAATTCTTCCAGTTCTCTTGAGAGGCCTTTGACAAAGTCAGTGTAAGATAGAAACAGTCATTTTCCACAGAGGGTTGATATGAGATGTTATGCAAGTTAGTTGATAAGTAGTCAGCAAAACTCAGCTTGGTGAATCACCATGTTCATCCTGTTATTTTTCTTTTATTTTTAAAGGTTTATTTATTACCTTGCAGCTTTCTCACTTTCTTCCCCTGGAGCTTTCTAGTTACCGACGCTGTGTGACCGATGCTGGAAGACCCCTTGACTGTTATCAAACAACCAGTGTTTCAGTCTGAGCCCTTGTAATTCTGACTTTAGGTGAACTGTGAGCCTGTTTTCCTTATTTGTAAATTGAAGATAAAAATACCATCTTACAGAGTTATTGTGAAAATTAAGTGAAACAGCTGGTACAAAATGTTCCATAGCTACAGCCCGTGACACCTGACAATGCTTTTACATCCCCACAAGGACTAATACAATATTTGCTATTGTCTAACAGTCTGGATTTGAAACTATCACTGACCAGTGGTCTGACTGTGGGTAAGACTGGCTCTCTCTTCACACTCTGGAAGGTAAAGTATAAGGGAGCTTACAGCCCCTGTTCTCAACCAAATGCCTGGGTCTTTGATTTCATTCTTCTTTCCCATTCTCCTCTAGTGCATTCTCAATATTTTTGACAAAGTAACCTTTTTGCATACACAGATCCCTGTAAGATTAAAGGTCAGCGCCCCAGTCCTCCCTGTGACTATCAGTTCACCCATAACTAAGTCCCTGACCAGCTCTCCACTGTCATCTCCCCACGCTCCCCACTTCTGTGTTCCAATCCCATCGTGGTGAGCCAATTAGGTCTATGTGTCCGTCTTCCATGCTTTACCATGTTTTGCTCACCAACTTGAATCCTCTTCTCCTTCCATCTCACCTCTTAACACATTGATTTTACCTCAAGAAATTGTCCCTCTTGAAGACTGAACCGAGGAATCACCTCCTCTGTTAAACTCCCCATCATCTCTCCTAGCTGAAGGAGACACTGCCACATATGCTACCATAGCAAAGGTGCATCCCTCTAGCACAGTGTAAGAAAGCCCTTGCGCGTTCTAGTTCTGTTTTCTGCCCATGCTCCTCCCCTTAAAATATTTAATGTCTGCACAGAAGAGATTGTTTTCAAAATTTCCCTTTGCTTTAACAATTATACCTGGTATATTGGAGGTGCCTACTACATCATTGTTGGAAGCCTAGTGAAATGATGAAGTTGTATTTTTGTGTTGCTGGATAATCTTTGTGCACATAAGTGCCATTTGATAGCTGTGCCCTTTCTCCTGTACCTTCCTCAGAAGACAGCTTCCTCTAGTGGAGATGAAAATGGGACTTCAGCCTTATTATCGCTCTGTGGTGCCCACTCAGAAACCCGTAGCCTCTCCACATTCCTCCCGACATCTCAGCATGCTGAGTGCTTGCTGGTCAACAGTGATACCACCAGGCAATAGACCTCTCGGTTGAAAGAGCTTTTCTGCTCAGGGGAAGCAGAGAAGGACTCCAATAGAACATGCTTTCACTTCTCCTCTTACCATCTTCTCTCATCATGGTAAAATACAACTATCTCCACTATATATAGTTAACGAGGAGTGCAAGTTCTTGACAACTGGGACTTCCCAAGGGTCTCAGTCGGAAATCATTCAAGGGCACTGCGAGCCTAGTGGATATGCCTGAGCTTCTGACCCCTGCAGCTTCCCACCCTTCCCCCAAGCTCCACCTTCTAGAAAGCACTCTGTAAATCTGTACCCATGGGAAACGAATGCTGGTGCAAAGGGCAGGATCTTAGTTCCCAGATCTAGTATTTCTACTGCATCTCATTATTTTAACATATGGGGTAGAGAAGAAAGGTTGCAGTGGGTAATTACAAGTAGATTTTCCATATAGGTTTTTTTGTTTGTTTGTTTTTAACTACAGCAGAGTTTTCAATCTTCTGCTACGGTGTTTAAGGAATGCATTGCATTGTTTCAACCACAGAACCTGGCATTCTGTTCACTAATTGTTTAGAAGGTACTTTTTGGGAATGGCTGCAGGAAGAACTTATCAGTTACTTTCACTAAGGTGAAGCCCACACAACTTGCACATCTGCATTCCATTGTTCTGCCCCCCCCTACCCCCAACCATGTTTCACTTTCTCCACAGGAAGTCAGTAAAATAGAGCCAGCATGGTGTCAACCTATTGCAGTATTTTGGACATATATATTCATTTTCTTAAAAAGCATTTATAGACGGCTTCCTTAAGAATTTCTCAGTGCAAAAAGCAAACAAAATCACAAAGAATGCTATTCTTCCTTGGCTTGCTTTCTAGAAAATGGACATACTTGTGCTACCCCCACAAGTGTGAGAGTAGGTACTGCTGTTTGCCTGTGGCCTATAGTTAAAGCAGTGTAGGCACAGCATATTTCTCAAGGACAGTTCTCACTGTTTTTTTTTTTTTGAAGATTTATTTATGCATACAGAGCTGGGGTACAGGCCAGAGGTGCAGGGGTGGTGAGAGGATTCACCAGACACAAGGTGGGGAGCAGAACAGACAGATGGAGACCAAGTACACTGCTGAGGGGAGCAGCGGGTGGGTCAGGAGAGGTCTGCCGCGCCATGTAGTCACCTCCCAGGCAGGCGGGAATCGAACTCATGCTGAAGTGGCTTTAGCTTCTCAGGCTGTGCTTTAACCCGCTGCACCACCAGGGAAGGCCCTCTCACTGCTTTATTTTTTAAAGGAGGGAAGTAAAGTTCAATCCTATGCACTGAAGACATTTCCATCAGTAGCTAAGTATCACCAATGCCCCCAATAGCCTTTGGCTCTTCCCTACTTTACAGACCAATTATATTGCCCTTTAATGAAATTTTTTAACATCTGGGTAAGAAGTAGATGTCTTATTAGCGTGGGATGGAATTATTTAGTTGTCCTATGTGGGGATGTGGTCGGGTGAAGGGTGAGTCATGCGGGTCTTGATAATTCATCTTGTTCCATCTGCCTGATTTTCATGGTCAGGAGCTAGATAACACAGCATTGCAGTGTTTTTATAACCTCGTATTCTGGGAAGAATGTGGCATGATCAGATCCTATTTTTAACTCTTAAAATGCATTTAAGTATACACACTATTCATTCTCCTTCTATGTTCATTTTGTCATCTAAGCACTTGACGTGTTTCATTATCTTGAAAGAATAATGTCTCCAAGGAGGGATGAATGTAGCAGTTAGATAGAATTCCTAGCATTTTCCATCATTTATTCTTATAAAGAACTGAACTTGCAAGATAGAAAAAAAAAAAAAAAAAGGAGTTCTTCTGAGGTAGGAAATGAAATCCTGGGTAAGAAAGGGAAATGATGGTGGATCTAGGAATAGTAGTTCTGTTCCTTTTCTCAGGAGGAATTTTAGAAACAGCATATGGTAACTTGTGCAGCAATTTTATGATAACAGAGGATACACATATTCCCATTGCTAGCTCTTTGGAGGAAATCACGAAAAACACAGGTGGAATTTCCATTAGCCCAGTGGAATGGAGGCTGAGATACCAAACCATTTGTAAAGAAGTTATGGTAACATTGGTTTACACATTTTATATAATTTAGAAGTATAGGTTCATACCTACTCAGACACATGCTATTATGCCACACTTGCCACCCAAGTGGCATCAAAGATCCTTTGTCACAGCTCACTGGGCTTCCTCCTTCCTTTGCTCTTTATTTCCCATCATCCCCCTCTGGTAACCTCAATTCTGAAGTCATATTTCTGGAGTTTGTTATGGTTCGGTTTTGTCTGTTTCTTTGTTTTGTTTCCCTTTGTAAAATAATATGACTTCAATTAAAAAAAAAGACCAAATCAAAGCATGGATGATTAAAAAATAAAGAAGCTATGATAGAGCTATGATATTTTGACATATTGAGTCAGGAGGCTACTAGTAAACTGAGTTACCACTATCTAGTTCACAACCTTGGGAAAAATCTCTTAGTCTCTTCATGTATCTGTAGAATAGGGACAATAAATTAACCTGAAGGATTGTTTTAAGAACTAAAGTAAATGAGCTAACACTTGTCAAGGATTAATAGGGTATCATTAAATGGCATCTATTATTACATTATTGCTCCTGCTTATAGTAAAGTGACAATTATCTTTATATACTAATTTGATAAAAGGCTTGTTTGATAAGATGCAAACCTCCCACTAGCATGCTGTCATTCTGCTTGAATACATATTGATATTCTCTTCAAAAATTTAAAGCTATAAATACAGTTTTATTAATTGAGGAGCTCATTACTAGAGATAATATCTCAAATTTATAAAATTGCCTCAGTGTTTAAGTCATGAACACAAATAATTTTAAATTACAAATATTTACTCCTACTAAATTCTAATTTCTTGCATATATGTTTCAAATAAATTTATGACAAATTCATTAAAAAACTGTGAAAATGTCAACATAGAATTTTAATTATTGTGCTTACTACATACTTGAAATGCCACAAAATATTAGGAGTTATATGAGCTAAACAAATTGAAGCTTCTTTTGGGAATAAAGCCTTTCTAGCATGAAGTCACATGTCCTCATTTTCTCAACGATTCGTTGTTCAATACATGCTACCAGAGGAAGCTCCACTAACATTTTGTGAATTTCATTTTCTCAGTTCCCTCCTCTGGGAGGATGAGCTGTACACTTTAAATGATTCTGTCTTTGTTTCAATTCATCCAATTTCCTGTTAAAACTAGTTTTGTCTTTAGAGTAATTCTCCAGTGACTTAGTCCTGAGTACCCTAAATCAGAACTTCCAAACCAGTGATACTCAGAGCATCTGAAGTGGGTTACCCGGGTGCATGGGGAAGACCCCCTCCTCCTTCAAGCTGATGTGTGGGGTGTCAGAGAAGCATGAATAGCGACCTTCTAACTGAAGCAGCTGTAGCTTTCATTTAACCCAGTGTTCTGTAATTATTGCTGTTATTGTTATTACTATCTATGTGTGCCATGAAGTGAAAAGTATAGAACAATGAGAAATTAATAAGTCATAATTTAATTCTAACTAATTAAAAAGACACATTTATTCCTTTTTTCATATCTTAAACTTTTACAAAAATTTCCTTTTTTATAATGATTCTCTTCCCTTGATTCAAATAGTTGCAGTTATATTTTTTCTAGGAAAAATAATAAGACAAACATCTAACAGTAGGAAGCATCTTCTCTCCGAGTGAAAATAATAACAAGTAAAATAAGACCAATATAATTTCAATATGTTATACTAAATGTAAAAGCTAATTTTCACATGAAGTTCTAATATTTAACCACTTATTTTTATAATAAGTTATTCCTAATAGAATGTTCTGTATGCATTAAAATGTTTTCTTAAAACTAAATATTTTAGACAAGTTATAAGTAACATCACAAAACAGTATCATAATCTCATATTGTACATAGATTGGTACCATAGATAACATTTGTTTCCATTCAATTTTATTTTTTATGGAAGAACTTATTGAGAATGGAATAATTTATTGAGTGGCAATGGAAATTAGTCAATCTCTTTGGAAAATTGTTTGACAGGATAACCTAAAGTTGAATATATGTGTAATCTATACCAATAATCCTCTCACAGACATATATAACCTACAGAAAAGTACACACTTGTGTTCCAAAACCCATATTAAAGAATGTCCAGTGCAGTCCAATTTGTACGTGCTTAAAATAAAACTTATCCCTCTTAAAAAAAAAAACAAAACTGAATCTAATGAAGGATGAAGTACTGATAACTTAGTGTTGTGCAGTTCTAGGAAATGAAAGTGAGGTTAAGGGGAAGTAAGGCAGAAAATACAGTGCATACTCTTTATCAAACTAGTCCTGATTCACGGTATGTTGCAAAAGATATAGCCAGATCCGTGGCAGTGGCCGGGCCATGCCTTACAGGACATCACCAGGCAGCGTCTTCTGAGAAACTATGCCTTGGACTCGAACATTGACTGGAAGAACAAAAGGGAGTTTGTATTACTGACTTATTTATTTATTTATTTATTTTTAAGATTTATTTATTTGTACATACAGAACTGGGGTACAGGCCAGGGGCTCAGGGGTGGCGAGAGGTTTCACCAGAGACAGAGTGAGGAGCAGAACAGGCAGATCTACGAAGTACACTGCTGAGGGGAGCAGCGGGCGGGTCAGGAGAGGTCTGCCTCGCCATGTGGTCACCTCCGGGGCAGGCGGGAATCGAACTCATGCGAAGTGGCTTTAGCTTCTCAGTGCTGTGCTTTAACCCGCTGTGCCACAAGAAAGGGCCATTACTGACTTATTTTTGTCTCTTGTCCCCGGTGGTAAAAGTTCACTGCACAGAGTATCAATTCCTTGGTACTTGCAGGTTGCTTTTTTTTTGGTCCTTTTGTTCATCATTTGGTAAGTCAGATGTCACTGTCTTCTTGCTTTCCACTGGGATTCAAGAAATCTGTGGAGAGCTAGATTCTCCTAAACTGTGGTCAGTCAATCTCAGATGAAGGAATTGTATGTGTGTGACTGGAGTTGAAAAGCCTTGAAAGTAGCTGCTGGGAAGTAAAAGGTCAAGGAGGCAAAAGAGGCCAAGCGGATATTGAGGAGGTATTTGACATATACAACAGGTCCTCAGATAACGTTACATATTTGACATATACAACAGGTCCTCGGATAATGTTACGATAATGTTACATTCAACGCCATTTAGTTATAACACTGATGAGGAAATAACAATCCTAGACCGTGTCAATTATAGGGAGGTAGCAAGAGGATCTGATTTTGCTATAAATTGCTGCTTAAAAGTTTCAGT
>NW_004567111.1:9610109-9612911 GCF_000260355.1 Condylura cristata
GCTCTGTCTCTGGTGAATCCTCTCACCCTCCGCATCTCTGGCCTGTACCCCAGTTCTGTACGAATAAATAAATAAATCTTTTAAAAAAATAGTTTAAGTTTCCAAGAACCTATTGATAATGTTAAATGAGAACTTACTGTATCTGTGACTATATTTTAGCATAAAAAATTAAAGGATTACATATACTGGATACACTTTATCATAGCCATAAAAGCTTACTTGAAATAAACTCATTTTATTTAGTATCTATCACTTTGAAGTGTGTTCTTGCATGCTGACAAAAATATTTCATTGTCTTGATTTCTATGCTCAGAAAAGTAAATTTTATTTCTGAGTGCAAAACAAATCAATTTGCAGCCTCATATTGGTAGAGACAGAAATTAGTCCATAATCATCTGTTTGTGATAGTATCTTAAAATGTATACTTTATTTTAGAGATAGTATCATTTGTTACTATTACTGAATAAATGTTTTATATATATATATGTATGTATATGTTTGTGTGTGTGTATTGAGTGGAAGTTTCTATTTACAGAACCAGTTACTTATTTTATCTCACTGTATTCAATGTCCTCATTCACAATAGTCTTAAGAAGAATGTCCTTATCTGCCATGTCGACTTTTAGATTTTGTTAATGGAGTGAAATGTTTCATGTTAAAAACACTTATTTGAGTTTAATGATGAGTATAAATGAATAAGTAAATTTAAAAAATCACTTGTACCACAGACTTTTGAGAAAGAGAAGCATTTAACAAACCCTCAACTTCTTTGCTCTTTATCATATTTACTTCATAATAATACATGATTGGTCATACCCAACTCATGTATATTCAATGTCTAGGCTATAACTGGGTATGGTATGAAAAGTAAAAGACAATGTAAGACATATTTACTGATCTCACTTTACATTATGATCAGTAAACAAAGGATTGAGTAATATATTTTCCTCTTTCAATTCTCTTTTTCATACTCCTTATTTTCTCTCTTCACTTCATATTTGCAATAAGTCTTTGCTATCATCATTATCAACTGATAAGCTATTTTCCTTCTGCATTGAAAAAATGAAAGCAACCAGAAGATTGCTTTTCAAGATATTTTCAAGAATCAACATATAGCCAGCTCTAGCTGCTTTTGGGAGACAGCATTGCCTCCTGTTTGGATAGGAACCCCTTTATGCTTTTAAATGAGGTTAGTTTCCCTGCATAGTAACTTTTTATTTTGTAATGATACCATTTGTTTTATTTTTGTATCTCTTGCCATTAGTGTGAATCTCCAAACACATAGCACTTATTATCTATGCATTATTCTGTGAATTATACTTTCAAAATTGTATTCAATTCTTTAATCCAGATTGAAATGTTTTTTGTGTATGGCATTAAATCATGGTTTAACCTCATCTTTTGACATCCAAAAGATGTACATGTTGCTGTCCAGTTTTTCCCAGTGCCATTTTGACATGTAGCTGTCCAGTTTTTCCCAGTGCCATTTCCCTGCCCTACTGTATGTCCTTGCCACCTTTGTCGCAAAATAGTTGTCTATATATATATGTGTGTGAGTTTATTTCTGGTGTCTCCATTCAATTCCATTGATCTGGGTTTCTGTTTTTACTCCAGAACAAGCTGTTTTGAGTACTGTAGCTTTGTAGCATAGTTTGAGATCTGGGAGTATGACACTTAAATATTTGTTCTTGTTTTCTTAGGACTGTGGATTGTTAGATTGTTAGGGTACTTTTGTGGTTCAAAATTGATTTTATGATATTTTGGTTTTATTTCTGTGAAAAAAAAAAGTTGGGATTTTGATAGGGATTGCATTGCTTTAGGCAATAAAGCTACTTTAGGGATGCTGATTCTTCCAACCCATGAACACTTTATGGTGTCTTCTTCCTTTTTTTTTTTTTTTTTAATGATATCTAACAACAGTATATAGACCTTTTATATGAGTTAATTTTTATCCCTAGGTATTATTTTTGATGCAGCTGTCACAGGAAAGCTTTCCTGATTTATTTTTCTGTTAGTGCATTATTTGTTCATAGAAATACAACATCTTCATATATTAATTTTGTAGACTATCTCTTTGAATATTACTTTATTATTTCTAACAGCTTTTTAAAATGAATCCTTTGGTATTGTTTATGTGTGTATGTATGTATGTATATATATATATGTATGTGTGTATGTGTGTATATATATATATATATGCCTATATATGTATAATCATATCTTCTGAAAATACTAAAATTTTTTCTCTATCCTTTCCAATTTGGAAAACTTCATATTGAAAAGTATTTGAAAGTATTTGTTGTAAGAGAATGCTGAATTTTATCAATTTTATGTGATAATGATGATGATCATAAGGTTTTATACTTTTCTATTGATATGGTATGAAACACATATTGATTTACATATGTTGAGCTATCCTTGCATCCCTGCAATAAATTTCACTTGATCATTCCTATGTAAAATATTTTAATTTAATTTAAAATAGAAATGAAATCTGCATGGAAAATATAATTGCCCATTAATGAGAAGAATTCTTAGAAAACAAGTACAAAACTTTACAGTAAATGTCATATTTTATGATAAAAAACTTGAAGATATTTTCACAAAATGCAAGAACATGTTCAAAGACTATTACAATAAACAATTTTTCTCATATTGCCTTAAAATTCTAGACAGGACAATAAGCAAGAAAATAGGATCCACGGTTTAAAGATAAGCCAAAATATTCAGTCACCATGAAATGATTGCCTTCAGAGATTGCACAGAGGAATCTAAAAATAAACTACTAGAATTTTTTTTTTT
>NW_004567111.1:9613821-9615503 GCF_000260355.1 Condylura cristata
AAAAAGTAGCTCTCTAACACATGCATTTCTTCCCATTGCCCCTCTCCCCCAAACTCCTGTTGCTCCACAGAGGAAAACTTTCCAGTTAGATGAAATGTGACATGATAACATCTCAAAAGTGAACAAAAACCCTTTTTACCTTTTGGGTAGCAATTAAAGACAGAAGTGCAGAGCACAAAGGGAAATGTCACCACTATTCAAATAATCAACTTTTGATCACAGGAAGTACATTAGTAAAATAAGAAGTCAGGAATGGACAGAGGATATCTGTGATAAATGTTTGCTAAAAAGTCTCAGTCTTTAGGTCACAAAAACCCTACGAATCTGTAAGAAAACAAATTCTTCTATTTTGTAGGCCACTGAAGGCACCAAAATGTATGAACAGGGGATTTCATGGAAGAGAAAATAGCAATGACTGAGAAACACCCATATGATGGGTGATCTCTCAATATCACCATATCGTAATATTTGACAGAATATTGAGAAAAGATTGTCTAAGAATCTTAGACAATCTTATAGGTTGGCATCTGTATGGGGGGACTGATATAAGTGGTGTCAAGTAACTCTGCTTAAGCTGAAGGTGTTTTTTATTTACAAATGATTCACTATTCCTTACCAATATATTTAATAAAGTATACAAAGAAGAAAAATGTCAACAAAGCTTAAGGGTTTCCATGAGAAAAAATAAAATCCTTGAACACTGTTGATTCAAATAAGTCAACTAAATGGGGCAAGTGGGATTGTTTTCTAGGAAATTATGAATTTACCCTAAACTCCAAAGGCATTCCTTTTATTTCTTCCAAGCTAGATGCAGAGTGGGTTATCAAGGAGTAATACCGAGGTTTTCCTCAAAGGGCCTCTTACATTTCCTCTGTCCTCTCACCTGGCCTACTTTTAAATTTGCAAAAAATACTAATCCTATTAATACATTTATGAATTAAATTTATTATGCAATGATGAAGGTCATTTGTTTTAATAATCAAGTCAAAATAAAGGGAAAAAGTACATCTCTAACATATCTTCCCTAACACATACAATTTAACTCATAAATTTAATAATGTATTAGAAATGGAATACTGAAGAATGAGAGTTAGCGTCAGAGAGCTTGCCGATATAGTATAAATGATCTGCAACTGATAGAGGAAGATTTCCCCAAATTTCAAGTTTATTATTTATGATGCCATTTATACCACTAAGAGGGAGATGTAGCTAGTACTATAAGAAAGCTGAATTCAGTGGTTAAACTTAATGTCATTGATGTTGGGTCAACCAGATGTTTCCTGATATGATGGTGTTTGTTGCCTCCCATTGGATGTATCTTGAACCTACCAACCTTTTAGAATTAAGTTCAAGAGAAAATTCAATAAATACAATATTTTATGGTCCATCTGGAAGATGTCGTATTCTTCAGCACTACTAGCAAGTTTTTTTCAAGTCAATACCTTAAGGGGCAATAAAAACAGAAGGTGGAGTTGCATTAGATTAAAAATAAAGAGAGTCAAGGACTATAATAATAATAAAAAAAAACACAGATGCACTGTATATTCTGATCTGGATAAGCCACCTATAATTAGCAGTTCTGGGACTGTTGAAGTAATTAGAGTATGAACTGCATGTTAGGTAAAATGAAAGTATAGAGATTAAATAAATGAAAGTAAATGAAAAACTGGTGTGTGTGTGTG
>NW_004567111.1:9615758-9623968 GCF_000260355.1 Condylura cristata
GTACAGGCCAGAGGCATAGGTGCAGTGAGAGGATTCACCAGAGACAGAGTGGGGAGCAGAACAGGCAGATCAACGAAGTACATTGTTGAGGGGAGCAGCAGGCGAGTCAGGAGAGGTCTGCTGTGCCCTGTGGGTCACCTCCAGGGCAAGTATCAAACTCATACTGAAGTGGCTTTAGCTTCTTAGTGCTGTGCTTTAACCTGCTGCGCCACCAGGGTGGGTCCTCATTTATATGTTTGTAAGTAGGAATCCTTACATCAAATACATAGGCTTGCTGAATGGGGAGCCATCCGGGTAACTCCTCATTCCTAACTGTGTGCATGGTGACATTGGAGCCTCTCAGTAACTCTCAGTCACTGGCTCCCATGTTGGCCATCATTGAAATACTACTAAGGGTAAAACAGACAAAATCACAAGCGTCATTGTTTTCAATTACTGATGAAATTGAAATTTTACTAAGATTTCTCTAGAGAACAAATTTAGACTGGCAATTAAATAAGTAAATTCAAAAGGCCATGTAAATTGTTCTTATGAAAATCATCTAACAATTGCTATTTTTTCATGAAGTAATTAAAAGGAATTATAATTTGTCTAACTTGTCATATTCTGCAAACTATATTTGCTAAAAGTTTTCTTTTAGAAAAATCACAAAACCACCTCATTTCTATAATGTAGGGTAATGCATGTTCCAACAATTTACTCTTCACCTTCAAACTAGTTGTTATATTGTTAAAATGCAGAATCCCTAAACTTTGTGTACATTTCTTGCAGTTTTGAAATATTTTCTGTGAATAGTTGGCAAGCTCTCCAATTATCTGTTGTGAAATTATCATCGAAAAGCCAGTACAGTTAGGGTTCTTGTGTTTTTGATGATCATTTCCCTGATGTTAAGCATCTTTCCATGTCTGGTGGCTTGTAGTATGTCTTCTTGGGAGAAATGGCTATTCAATTCCTTTGTCTATTTTAAAATTAGCTTGCTTTTGTGTTATTAAATCATCAGAGTTTTGAAATTTACCTTGGCTGTTAACCCATTATCACATACACGGTTTGCAACTGCTTTCTTATATTCAGTATATATTTCCTTTGCTGTGCAAAAATCATGGATTTGAAAAAAAAAAACACCCTAAAAACTCAAGAGGGAAAACAAATATTTATTGCTTGGTTATAATATTATCTGTGTTTTGCATGATTGTGTCAAAATATTGATGGTCTCACTTCATTTCTTCAAGCTGTAAATCCCTCATCACTCTCTGTCATCTCCCATGTTCTGTTTTTAAGTTGATCACCAGGGGATCTTATTAAATGCAGATTGCTGAGCCTCACCCCCAGAGTTCCTGATGCAGTAGACAGGGGGGACTCAAGGAATTGCATTTCTGTCAGATTTTGAGGTGATGCTACTATTGCTAACCTGATGTCCACTCTTGGAGCATGAACCACAGCATCAACCTGGTAAATTTCCATTTCCAAACAGCTAAAATCCAATCCTTAGTTTACTGGCTTACTGTTTTACTGTCTCACCCACAGTGTCTTTTATTAACATCCAAGTTCTTAGCTTACCAGAATACTTGACTGCATGGCTGATGCCAGTCTGTGCCCCATCAACTGTGCCCGGAGCTCCCTATCCTAAAACACTGTTCTCAATCACACTAAGTGTCAAGTTCAGCTCTTTTGCCCATTTTCTCCTCTCTTCTCACTCCACAACTGTTGACACTTGCTGCTTTGGGAATTACGACATTCCCATCCAACCGTATTTTGTTAAGGTCAAGCTTCTCTCATCAAAGTAAACCTGAGTCCCCTCCACCTTGTGTGAAGTGGTCAGCTGCCTCAGTGCTCTTCCTGCCAGCACAATGGACTCCCTCATGGGCCCTTCCCCCCTCTGGTCTTGGACGGCTCCATGGTGAGCCTTCTGCTCGTGGACTGCAGAGAGCTGTTGGAGAAAGTTGTGTGGCTTTGTGCAGCTGGCTCCCTGGTAGAGCCTGCTGTACAACTTCCACTTGGCCAGCTTCTTCTGCTCAGTGCTCCCTTTATTTCTCCCTCATTGCCTCCCTGGATCATTTTCCACAGAAACTTGTGAGGCCTTATTTTAATTCCTCCGGCTCTTAGTCCTATCTGACCTTGTATTTGCATGAACAGTTTGTTCTCCCCTCAAGTCCTAGAGGATGATAGCTCCTTCTTTCAAAAGTTAATGTCTGGTAGACCCATTTTTTAAAAAAGAATATAATAGTTTATTTTTACATAATTTTGTGACTTTTCCCATCTCAGTTGTAATCCCCGTAGGTTTCCCATCACCAAATCACCCGTGTGCCATTACAATAGTCCAGTGCACTTCCTTCACCATTTTTGATCCCATTCCCCATGCCACCCCGTAAAATGTCTCTGGTATAGAATTG
This sequence comes from Condylura cristata, assembly GCF_000260355.1. Classification (NCBI taxonomy): domain Eukaryota; kingdom Metazoa; phylum Chordata; class Mammalia; order Eulipotyphla; family Talpidae; genus Condylura; species Condylura cristata. The sequence continues at coordinate 9,618,149 of NW_004567111.1, forward strand.
TTTATTATTATTATTATTATTATTATTATTATTATTATTATTATTATTATTATTATTCTCCCATGGCCCTTTATATTCCTGCTATGAGTGAAACCATCTGGTATTTTTCCTTTTCTTTCTGGCTTATTTCACTAAGCATGATCTTTTCCAGCTCCATCCATGTTGCTGAAAAAGGCGTGTGTTTATTTTTTTGCTTGCTGAGTAATATCCCACTGTGTATATGTACCACATCTTTTTAACCCAGTCATCTACTTTTAGATATTTGGGTTGTAAGTAAAGCAGCAATAAACATGAGGGTGCAGGTGTCTTTTTGAATCAGTGTTTTTGGGTCTTTTGGGTAGATACCTAGGAGTGGGATTGCTGGGTCTTATGGAAGCTCCATTTTTAGCAGTTTGAGAAACGATACCTAGGAGTGGGATTGCTGGGTCATATGGAAGCTCCATTTTTAGCAGTTTGAGAAACCTTCAAACAGTTTTCTATAGTGGTTATACTAATTTGCATTCCCACCAGCAGTGCAGGAGAGGTCCTTTTTCTCTACATCCTCACCAACATTTGTTGTTGCTTGTTGTTTAAAGACATGCCATTCTCACTGGGGTGAGGTGGTATCTCATTGTGGTTTTAATTTGCATGGTAGGCCCATTTTTAATCTTTCAGTACACCTCAATACTGTTCTCTGTAGAGTGGACCCATTTGCAGCATCATAATGAAGCTGGAAGAGATTGTGTTAAGTGAAATAAATCAGAAAGAGAAAAAATAAATGGTGTCATTTACATATGAAATGTAGACAAATAAAATGAAAGTTCAGATAAAGCGAGGCTTAGAAACTAACCCTTGAAAGTGGATACAGAACTGAAGCATTCAGAGGGTCATGGGAAGGAGGAGGAGTGAGAAAAATCTGATGGTGAGCTATGGGGTCTTTGGTGGGGTGTGTGCTATGGGAACTACACCTTAAGGGGGGACCCTAAACTTCAAAATACCAACAGTATCAACCACCACACCTCAATAACAAAATTCTCTCTGATATGTCAAAGGGATGTGGGCTCTCCATTTGTGAAGTAGCCTTATTTACTCCTCTCTCTTTTGCCCTGTCCTTTCCTAATCTCCCACATTCCCAAACCTAGACTTCTTTCCTTTTGCTTTGAAAGCTGCCACATTTCCTCTTGACCTTCAATGACATGTTTATTTCATCCTCTTTCCTCATCCTTCTATTATTGCATTTATGTCATCAATCATGTTCTTTTAATGAACAGTTTTTGTCATTTGGTTCACAAATTCCCTGAATAACATATTTCCTGCTCAATTTTGGGAAAGCCAGAGAGAACTCAATGAGTCCATGAAAGCCCTTTTCCTGAACTCTTTCATGGGAAACTCCAACTCTCCTCACTTTCCCCATCCCTATTAACTAAATTGCCCATCTCAGAGTTGAGCCCCTTGATTTCTCAGCTGCAGTGGTATCTATTTACCTTTCCTTTTCTTTGATGTATATTTTCTTGATATCTGAGATGCTATATTCGCCATTTTTTGTTTCTCTGTGTCTTTCACGTTTTCATTTTCCTTCTCCCACCCTGAGCGATCTTCTCTTAATCCCCTCCCAGCCCGAGCGCAATTGTTAGCTCTGCCTTCCATTAGTCATTTGAGAACATCCATGTCTTGTCTGACTGGATGTCTCACCTTTGGTCCCAACCCCTAACATATATGCATATAGCTCCATAGAGGTTATTTCCTTTGAATATGTACAGTTTTGTTTCTTTGTTCTCGGTGGTTCCCTGCATGTCATTTCTAACCCCTTTCTTTCAGAATTAGCATTCACTGTGTCAATGTCTATGATGGCTTTTTGACTCTTTGCTCACTGGTTCCCTGCAGAGGTAGCTAGCCAGGTGAATACAGTGCTTGGGAATCTCTTAATCTTCCTTCCCTTTCCAATGTCATTATTGAAGATCTTTTGAGCTGGGGTTTGTTTTTCCCTAATGTGCAACAAACCAGAAATACAGTGCCTCTTTCCTTAAGAGGACAGTATCAAATTCTTCATTTGCTGCTTGTATTATGTCGTTGAACTCTAAAAATCTATAATCGCTTCTGTTCCTCTAGGTTCTCAGCCATTGGCCAAAGTCCCGGTTAACCGGCCACCCTAGCTTGTTTACCAAGTGTCCTGCCAACCACCCCAACTCCTAGCTCCCCTGAGCACACTTAACACCTTCCAGTTCCTGTGTCCTGACATTTTACTTCCATGCCTTACCCATATCCCCACCCTAAATTAAACTGCCTTTATACTTTTGGCATCAAATGCTTTTGCTTTTGTAAAGATAGAGAAACCTTTTACCTGAAGACTTTACTATTACTGAAGCCCACTGCCTTTGAACTTCTCTTCAGTTCTATACCTAAGAGCCTCACATTAGTTACATACTCAACCAAATGCTTTGTAGACAATTCATGTGGTATATCAATTTCCCAGTGCATTCTAAATACCACAGTCATGAATTCTATTCACAGCAAGTACTCACTGAGTGAGAATTCTGTGGATTTTTCTGTTGGGTCACGGCATCTGGTCCTCTGGTTCTTTATAAAGGGGCTGTAGATGGATTACCTTGCTATTATTTGTAAAGGTTACTTCCAGGCTCCTCTTAGGTTTTATGTGCGTGCAAATTTGCATGATTGACTTTTTAAACTGCAAAGTAGGAGGTAGTCATTATTTGTAGTAAGTTCTGAGCTTCACACTGTACTATAGGTCAACATTGTTATTATCAGAAACTCAGCCTAAAGAACTAAATAACTTGCCTCAAGGCACAAACACTTGCTACATAGATTTTTGTGAATTGTTTTTTAAACACAGAGTGCCAGTCTGACTGACTTATACCTGGGGCAAAGTCAGACTTTAATAATCACATCTCAGCACAAACTTTCTTTACTGCAATCTAAGGAGATAATGTAATATTTGATCCAGTACTTCAAAAGAACGTAGCGAGAAAACTTGAATTTTTAAAATAGCATATACCATTTATAGTAATAGTTGAACATTTTATTGACATAAAAGTACTTTAGCTTAAAGAGGTGTGAAAACAAAATTCCCACTCCATAGTACAACTCCTGCCTCTTTTGGATTTTTTTTTCAAAAAAACTTTGCAAAATAAAAGCCTTTAAGTGATGAGAGACACTAATTGAGTGTGGAGTGAAATAAAACTAAATGTAATAATCTTGGTTTTTCTAACATAAATGATTACTTAGGTTATAAATGACAAAAACCAGGGACTATTTTATTAAATTAATGTGAAAGTGATAAGTGACCTAAGAATGTACTGCGGTTTTCCTGTGCTCTGGATAAAAAGCAAATAATAAAGATAGTTCTGTGAGGACCTGAAATCCTGCCATTGACCTGTGATGGCCACTGGATGTCACTAAGACCAACGACATGGAAGTGAGCCAAAATGTCCATGAAAGGCTTCAGTACTAGGTTTTAATTTTATTTTAAACGTACTTTAGTCTTCAGAAAGGAAAATCACCCCTCCCCCATTTTTAAAATACCATTGATTTATAGAGAGGTAGAGACAGAAAGAGTCGGAATGGAGAGCAGTAAAAGTGCAAAAATAAAATAAAAGAAAAATACAGCTCAATAGATGTTATCCATCATGTTGTACAAATGAAAGCTATACATAGTTTTAAACCAATGTTAGTTCAATAAAAATGAATAAATGCATAAAAATAAAAAAGGAAGATCCAGATTATAACACATCTCAAGGTGACTCGAGTGAACGATTTAACTCAGTAGAGCGGCCATCTCTTATAACTGAATCAGACACAACTTTAACAGTCTCCAGATTGCCAGCTGAATGAAGATGTAAGAGAGAAAATGCACCTTGCTTCAGTAATCTGGGTTTTGCTTTCTTGAACAACATGGAATCCTTTTTTTGTTGAAATCAATGATGGGCTAAATTGTATCTCTTCCCAGCCTCCACTTCCCAATTTAAATATTGAGGTTCTAACCCCACAGTACCTCAGAAAGTGACCCTATTTGGAGAGAGGGACTTAAAAAGGTGATCAAAATAAGTTGAGGTCATTAGGCTGGGCCTTAATTCAGTGTAACAGGGATGAAAAGGGAACATTTGCACACAGACATATGCACAAGGAGGAGTGATATGAAGAGACACAGGGAGAAGATGGTCGCCATTAGTTATGAACAGAGTCTGGAAAAGAGCCTTTTCTCACAGCCTTTTAATTTTCATCACAACTCTATGAAGTGGAAAAAATTCCCCCATTTATTTAGGGAAAGCTTAGAGGTAAAGAGAATTATAAAAGACAGACTTATCCAAATGTAAAACCAATTCTGTTTTCATGACCGAAATGCTTAGCTACTTTTATTTTATGATTAGAGGTAAGCTTAATAGGAAGATTTATATTGTTTTCATGAATAAGTAACATTTTTATAAACATATGAAAACTAAAAAAAAATGTTACTTTGTTTCTACTTTTAACACAAATCTAAACTATAAGCAATAAATCTAAAATGAATTGGAAGCCATAATCCAAATCTAAATATAATTGTCCAGAGGAAAATCTCACAAATTCGTATCATGTAGAAGATATTTTCTAAATGATTGCCACAGCGATTATTTAGATTAGAAAAACTTGATAGATGGGGCATTATGAAGAGAGCTCACCATTTGTTAAAGTCATGTGCACAACAATCAGAAAGTTAGTTGATAGAAGTTGTTAACATGATCTTGTGTTGTGTTCTTTGAGCATGTCAGATACATGCGTCATAGTGGGGAAGACTAAAGCCATGCACATAAAAGAATTGTACATTATATGACATTAATTCACCATTAACATTTCTAATGTGACAAATTGAAAATCTTCCATCCATATAAATATTAACATTCATGAAAAATTATTCTTTTGCTTTAGAGGCATCCTTAAAAAAAATAAAAACTTTCTCCTAATTACCAGAATTATACTTACTAAAAAAAGATTGAGAAGATAACACAGGAAATGCAAACAGTTCTGCCTTTGCAATTTTACTGCCTGCCCTGCCACCTGTTACTAATGCTGATGCCAACTAGCTAAGTTTATGCCAATGCCCAATCCACATCTGAGACTTTTCTTGCAATCATTGCAAATTCGAAAGCATCTGTGAGCTTTTTCTTTTAAAATTTTGGGATTAGCAATAGACGAGTATATAAATCAACATAGCACATAATATGAACACTTCTACATTTATATAAAATTGCAATAACACTTAAAAATTCTAGGCAGAATATGGATTATTTTGCTCAGAAATCTTTCATCAGTCAAAAGGAAACCTCATGTTTTTTATCTTCTGCCTAAGTAAGGTTTATTTGACATTAATAATTTTATTACCTATTATATATAAAAAATAGTTGTCACTTTATTTAACCCAATATCTGCACTTTTTTTTCATTTCAACAACTAATCAATATCAATAATATTAAGAGACACTTATCTTTTCTATATTTCCCCATTTTGGTCAAATCTTTGATATGTGGTACACATTTTACAACTTAGCTTTTCTTAATTTGATCGCCAACATTTCATCAGAAATAGGTGAGCTGTATTTAAATTTCATAAGCTTTGTATTTAATGAATAGACTCATATGTTCCAAATACACTTAAAAGTTTTTGATAACTTAAGTTTTTGATAACTGAATTCAGTACCTAGAAAATTTTTTTCTCTTTTTCTTTTTTTTTTAATTACAAAGTTTATTTTTACATCATTTTGCACATTTTTTTTTTCCATCTCGATTGTAATCCCCGCGGGTTTCCCATCACCAAATCACCCCTGTGCCACCACCATAGTCCCGTGCATTT
>NW_004567111.1:9624974-9635968 GCF_000260355.1 Condylura cristata
AACTCATGCGGAAGCGGCTTTAGATTCTCAGTGCTGTGCTTTTAACCCGCTGCGCCACCAGGGAGGGCCCATTTTTAACATTTTAAATATGAATTCTTGTATCCACTTAGGCCACAGGTAAACTTTTCTTTTCCTTGAAGTTTTTAAATTTTGCTCATTTTTATGTAATGTAGAATAAAAACTTCTCTTGCCAATTCTCCATTTAAAAGTAGTTTTTCCTTTGGTTAATAATCCAAGTAATTTTATGCTTATTCAAATGTCTCAGCTCAGCGACTGTTAAACAATCACTAGAAAGCTTTCTGACGTCTTATCCTGATTTTAGGTACCAAGTTTTGTCAATTTGTTTCTTCAGAGCAAACTTATTATTAATACGTTTTATAATTTCTGAAAATGTCTCTTTACATTAAGCACTTTGTTACATTTATAGACAATTTTACACAACAAGTAAGAGTTTCATCAGTTTGTTCTTCTACAGGAAAATATAATTGGCCTTCATGAAATTTCAGCACAACTTCCATGAGCCCTTTTTAAAAATTGATCCAGATTCACATGATTTCTTCATATTGAGATAATTGCACACCAGTGATTTGTCTTTCTTTAAAATTTAAAAATTTCTAATACTTCCCTTTAATTAGAAATAAATTAGAAATTATAATTACTGTAATTAATAGAATATATCTTACCTAATTACCAATTATGATTTAGGTTGGTATCAGTGTAATGTATGTTGGTTCTAAGAAATATTTAAAGAAATACAAGAATTTCCTTCTTTCTCCATCATTTCCAGCTCTCATTATTTCTTGTCTTTTAAAAATAACCATTGCAAATGTGTGAAGTGACATCTCTTTGTAGTTTTGATTTTGCATTTTTCTTTTTTTAAAGATTCATTTATTTATGCATACAGAACTGGGGTACAGGCCAGAGGTGTAGGGGCAGTGAGAGGATTCATCAGAGACAGAATGAGGAGCAAAACAGGCAGATCTACAAAGTACATTGCTGAAGGGAGGAGTGGGTGGGCCAGGAGAAGTCTGCCAAACCATGTGGTCACCTCTGGGGCAGGTGGGAATCAAACTCATGCAAAGTGGCTTAAGCTTCTTAGTGCTGGGCTTTAACCCGCTGCACCACCAGAGAGGGCCCATATTTAATATCTTAATGACAGAAACTTGTTCAATCATAGTTATCAAGTCTTAGTAAATATGATATATATGTTTTTAATTTTTTAAAAATATAAACAAAAGGCCTATCTTTTGCACCTATACTTCCATAAAGTTTAAGTCAGGCTTCAGATAAGATATGGCAATTTCAGTTCAACGGTTAATTTTACAAGATGATTGGCAGTTGTCTATTGTGTTTCTACAAAACATAAGTCGTGCCTTTATAAAAATGTCTAATATTGTTGATGAGATGCTAAACTTAGAGCTATATAACAGTCTAGACATCACCGATTACTAGAATCATCTGAATATTAAAAAAATATGTATATCTCAAGTTTATAATGGAGTGACAGCTTACATTCATCCAAATTTTAACAACTATCTGGATGTTTGGCATTGTGTAGGAGAGTTCCAGATGGCTGACTAGACTTCTTACTTTTCATTTCTTTGTTTTTCCCAAGAGTTTCATTCACTTGTAATGTTCATTCACAGAGACAAATCATGGCAGACACATTACTTGCAGAAATATGTTTATCTTATGCTGACAGAAGTCTTATTTGGAATTGTCATTTTTAACTAATTAAAACAGCACAATTATTAGTACACAATTAAGTCACTTGCATATAGGAGTTTTTTAATGAACCATTTTTAATCTCAACTCTGTGCCTTACGATGATCTCAGAATAATTTGACTCCATTTTAATACACTGAAACATAATGGGCTCTCAGTAAAGGTTTAATTGGCATAAAACAGGACTTATCAAAAACAGTCTCAATGGAAGGTATTTTTAACAGGTAAAGTATAGAGATCATATGTTGAAGGGAAACAGTTACAAAAATATAGAAAATTAATAAGCTGTATGAAGGAAATCCAAATATTTGAACTACCAAGTAATGTGCCTGGATGTGATTTGGTCTGATTTGCAGGATTTGTCTGTCTGGCCATACTAGTCATTAACTTTCTCTGTTTGCTTTCAGCTGTGAGGCAGCAGACATGGTAAGAAGCAGCAATCTGGGGTATTCCATTTTACTGTCTGGAGTGCCTTAGAATGGGAATTGGACTTTTTTTTTTTTTTAATACTTGACATGAAATGTTAACAGTTTATAAATATTGTTTTGCAGGGGAATACAGTGATTGAAAGGCAGATCCCTTTATGACAAAAGCTATTAAACCAGAGATGTGTTAATAAACAATCTCTAGTGCAAACCAAATTACATTGTTTGTGTAGATATGTTAATTAGGCTTACTGAATGGGCACAGAAATTGGGAACTGGTTTCTGGGCAAACCATTAAATATTTCTAAGCATCAGGTATTTTGTCATCTTTTTTCATACTGAAGAGGTCTGAGTTTACAACTTTGGCTGATCAAATGTGTGTAAAGTTACTTTAAACACACTCACCCTTCAAACCTAAAATGTCTGTCATTAATATGGAAGACTCTATAACTTTGTGCACTGGAGATTCCACCTAATTTCCCTCTAGACTAATACGGTGCTGGTAAGTAGAACTTTACAATCACTGGTCTCATCCAACTCTATATAAATAGCCCATCATGCTGATAGCCAAGCCTCTCCTTTCCTATAGGAAGGCAGCCAGTCCGAGGCTGTGATGGCAGCTGCTTGTAGCCAAGGGCAGACCTTGGAACTGGTCCTGGTAATTGGCTCTTGCTGGCTGTCTAGCTACCCCATCTCACACAACTTTATGTTTTGTTAATAAATCATCAACACCTCTTGTTAGCTCCCGAGGTTCAGTATACCCTATCTACAGCCAAGAATCCCACATTTCAATTATTTTGGCTGTTAACTCACCACATATGTTTTTGGCATTTTTAACAGAGGAAAGGAAAAAGTACAACTTGATTTGCAATTAAACCTGTACTGTGGGCAGAGATAGTGGATGGCTTTTTGTGACTACGGAAATCACTGATTTTCTTGTTAGTGGGTTGTGTAGTCAATGCAAACTGATCTGTAAAGATATTTAATCAATATAGAGCCTAAGAATTCGTCTTTTTTCTTTAAAAGTAAAAGCAGCATCTACATAATTTGGAAAAAAAAGATGGAATATAATGATCTAATCCTTGGAGACTCAAGGATGAATATTAAATGTAATATGCCTCAGGTATTTGCTACCAGCAAGAAGAATTTGTAAAATAATACAAATGATAAATATTAACTGAGGCCATTTTGTTTTAAAATGATGAGGTTTGCATTTGGTAGTCAAGAAAACAGCATGTTCAAAATAGCTCATCTTTATTAATATGGTTAATTAAAAAAGAAAATTACGCTAGTACATTATAAAACATTCATTTCTGGAAATCAAGAAGGATGAAATGGTCCTGTTAACCAGAAAAGAAGGAATCGATGTGGACTCATCTCTACTTACCCTAAACCGTAGACAATACAATACACACTGTTTGATTCCAAATTGCCTCTTCAGTTGCTCCCACATCTGTATTTCCTCTTCACTGTTCTTACTATTGCCTATTCACCTGCTCATCCTCTAGGTCTAGGCTCCAGAAATAACCTCTAACTGTTGTCCATGGCATCCCTTGCTTGACTTTCAAACTCCTACCCTTTCTCTGAAACCAGTTGCATTCATTTTTCCAATTGTCTTAGCAGAGGGGACATTGCATACACATCCTTACCAGATTTTGTGCCTGACCATCTTTTCAATCATTTGCTGCCCACTCCACCACTTCCCATTCAGCTTTGTCCTTTGTCACATTCTCCAGTGCCTCACTAGTTCTATGTAAACAATTGCAATCCCCTCATGTCAGGCTCTTTCAAAGTCTGTGCTAGGTTACTCCTCTGGGGTGATGTAGTTATTCTCCATTCTTATTTACTTGGCGGGAATGTGCTGTGGATCACTCTCTTCATCAGCCTTTCCTGATTATGGGTTCCTCGCTGGAAGAGCTAGTCAATTACTTTTCTACTTATTGTGTTACATTGTGTAATTGATAATCATCCCCCTCCCAACACCTACTTATTTAGTGTTGACCTCATCCAGTCATTAACCATATATTTGCCATATGCAGCACTATCTTGTACATCTTTGTTTGCATAGATAGCATTGTCAACATTCTCTGATACCCAGCAGGTTCTAGAGGAAAGCAACACTTAACAGAAGGGAATGGTGACTGTAGTTCACTGTTACAAAAGAGGATTTTGACTTGAGTAGAAGATATTCAGTTTAAATAATCACTTTATAATTAAACTGAGTTTGGGAAATTCAGGGTAGAGTGACCGTCTGGATACCAGATTATGGATTGAGGTATAAAATATATTATTGTAGGTTGCAGTAGAAATTGGCTCATGGAGATATTTGTTTATGTTGGAAATTGCACAGGTTTATTTCTGTAGGTTATGGGAGAATTTTCTAAGAATGTAAATGCTATGACATTGGCTTTTAAAGAAATATCAGCAGGGTGGATATATGTGAAGTGGACATAGTGAGGCAAAAGCATGGAGAAGCGGCTTGATGAGAAGTAGGGGCCAAGACGAGAAGCTAGGACCTACTGCAGATTGATAGTACATGAGATGTGAATGACAAGTGTCGTCACAGGGACTGAGAGATGGTAGATTTAGGATGCAATCAAGTTATATGTTTGGAATCATTCAGTAAACGTCCTTCCACTTTCTTGCTAAAAAATATTTTCCTCTAAGATAATAAAAGCTCTCTGCAGAAAAGGGGGCATTGTCTAAAGAAAATAATTCAAGAAATACTTCTTGAATACCTGAAGGAAGGCATGGAAACAGATAATAAAAGCTTAACTAATAAGCCTTTGGTTGATTGCAGTGGTCATTGAAAATCAGTAATTTCAATGGGTAATTGAAAATTGAACCTGGTTAATCACTGCAGTCTAGAGAATGGACGGAATGGACTTCCCCTGGCTCCTATTGATTGTGACCATCGGCCTGCCAGGATGGAGGCACTTAAGTTATCTCATTTGACCTTGACATCTAATATAAGAGTTAAATATTATTATCTTCTCTTGATCGACAAGGGGAATTGGACTCAGAAGAGACAAATAATTGTTCAAAGTCTCTTATCTAGTAACACAATGGCTCCAGCATTTCAAAGCCCAGGCTGTAAGTCTGCCTTTAATGACTGGTCATTGTCTAAAGCCCTTGACTAAAGTTAAATTGATCTATTTGGCACCCCTAATACTTCAGCCCTTCAGCACTGTGTACCTATGCTCCTCTACTTCTCTCTTACCTTTTCTTCTCCAACCATCAGGATTTAGGTAAAATCCTTTTTATGAAATGGTTTTAGCTCTAGCCCAAGGTTTCTCAACCTTAGTGCTACTGGCATTTAGTGTCAGGTCATTCTTTATTGTGGAGGACTGTCCGGCAAATTGTGGGGTGCTTAGTAACATCGCTAGTGTCTAGCCACCACACAGGAGCAGAATTCCCTCCTCAGTCGTGATAACCAAACTTACTGCCAGGACTTCCTCAACATCCCCAAGGAGTGGACATACTGTCCTCAATTAAGTGCTGCTCTCATCTGTTCTTCCTGACAAAATAGAAAGTGCTCTGGCATTTTATAATCTTTGCGTTTTCATTAAATACACATTGCCTTAAGACTTTTCTTAATTTTATTTATATCTTTACCTCTATGATGTTATTTAATTTTCTTGTACTACTCTTCAACTCGTCTAGAAGTTTCTATGGAATAGAAATAAGTTCTTATAAATCTTAATGAATCCATTGTGTTCTTCACAACAGTAATCTTTTCATGACTTTTGGAATCCCAGTTTGTTTCAGTGTTAGAGGTGACACGATTTATAACACTATATGAAGCTCAGCTGCAGCTCCAGACAACATTGTCAAGTCACATGGGAGGAAAATGACAAACACCATCCACTAACTTAGCTTCTATCTGTGCACCAAGTTAGTTTTTTGAACAGCAGTGAAATTTTGGATTTCTGCATAGTTTTTCCATTATTTTGGAAAGGTAAGAGATTTTAAAAAATGAGGTGAATTAATAAATCATGAGGCAGTTCCTGTTTATGTCCTCATGCAAGAGCGAATCACTATTTGCCAGGGAAGGGCTGGGTGGCTTTTTGTAAACTGCAATTTTTCACCTTGCTGAAGAACACATTAGCTCTCAGTATTTTCACAGATTTGAAAAACAAGCACATTCTAACATCGTTCAGGTGCTTGGGACCACGGTCCATTTCAAGAATCCTGGGTTTAGATTATAAAAGTGATTTTGTAGTCTCGTATAGTTATTTTCAAGCTCTGTTGAAGTGGTGAACATTCCCTCAGGGTAGAAGTAGAAGACCTTTATTGATCTTAATATTAATTTTATCAAATTCTTAATATTAATTTTATTACAAAATTCAACTGTGGTAAAACTTGAAGAGCATCTTAACTACTGTTAAGAGTAATTGTGTTAGGTACATTCACCTGTTGGGCAGCCAATGCTTAGAAGTCCTTTTATCTTGCAAAACTATACCCAATGGACAGCTCCCTATTAGCTACTGACAACTAGAATTCTGCATATATTTTTTTCTCTACAAATATGAATAATCTTGATATAATTGCGAACATGCAGTATTTATCTTTCTGTGATTAGATTATTCCACTTGGACAAACATCCTCAAGATTCATCTGTGCTGTCACTTATGTCAGAATTCCTTTCCTTTTTTAAGGCTGAGTAATAATCCATCATAGGTATATTCCACACTGTATATACCAGTCATGTATTATGAACAATTAGGTTACTTCCATCTTTCAGCAATTGTGGATTATTCTGCAGTGAGTGTTGGGTTGCTGCTGTTTCTTTGTTACTCTAATATCATTAGTTTATATAATACAAAAACACACAGAAGTGGGGTTTTGGACTCTATTGTAATTTTATCTTTATATTTTGAGGAACATGCATAGTGACTGTCTCATTATACATACCTCTCCCTCCCAGCAGGGCTTAAGAATTCCAGCTTGTCCACATCAATGCTATCACCTGAAATCTGCATTTTTTCTGATAGAAGCCTTCTATGAGTGGTGTCTCCTTGTGGTTTTAATTTATATAATTTTTTAGTTATTAGTGATATTAATGGTTTTAATTTAATAATTTTTTAGTTTTAAACAGCTCTTCTCATAGTTGCTGATTACTTATATACCTTTTTTATTGGAGGGAAGTTCCTTACCCATTTTTTTTTAAAGATTTATTTATTTGTGCATACAGAACTGGGGTACAGGTCAGAGGTGCAGGGGCTCTCACCAGGGGCTCGGGTGAGAGGATTCACCAGACAGAGTGGGGAGCACAACAGGCAGATCTTTGAAGAACACTGCTGAGGGGAGCAGCGGGCTGGTCAGGAGAGGTCTGCTGCACTATGTGGTCACCTCCAGGGCAGGCAGGGATCAAACTCTTCGGAAGTAGCTTTAGCTTCTTAGTGTTGTGCTTTAACCTGCTGCGCAACCAGGGAGGGCCCCCTCACCCATTTCTTAAAGTGATTTTTTTTTTTTTTGGTTTTCTGTTGTTTAGTATTGTAATTTATTTCCTGTACATTATTAACACTTTATAAGTTACATGATTTTCAATTTTTTCCCCCATTCTATAGGTTATCTTTTATCCTGCTGTGTCTTTTTATGCACAGAAAGTTTTAGTTTTGATGTAATTGAATTTATCTATGTTTGGCTTTGTTGCATGTAATTTTCTAAGTCCAAAAGAATCATTTATGATTTTTTCATCTTATGTTATGAATGATTACATTAAATTTATCTTTCTCATAGGTCACAGAAATCATGAATTACTTCTTTTTGGTATATTAAACAGTTTGCATGTTAATATGACTCAAATCTTCACACAGTGTTTCCCACCTCCAATTCTACCATCTCTAGGATATAGTTTAATTGTAAAAAAGGGGGCAGAGAGCGCAAAGAGGGGTTCTCGCTCACTCTGTCAGTCACCTGCACTCTGGTTCCTGTGCTCTCTTGAGTACTCTCTTAATTCTCTTTTAAACTTTTTCTTTCATTTTTATTTTTGCATAGAAGAACTGAAGTGTAGACCAGAAGTGGTGGGAGAGGGTTGTGAGAGGATTTACAGAGACAGAGTGGGGAACAGAACAGGCAGATCTGCTGAAATCCACTGCTGATGGGGGGTTGAGGAAGAAGGGGGGAGACATGAGAGGTAAGCTGTGCCATTTGGGTCAGCTGGCAGCATGGAACTCAGGCACTAGAGATAGTGCTGAGACCCCTAGGCCACCAGAGACGCCCTATCCTCTTTTAACCTTATAGCATTACTACAGTTATTTGGATCATGGCTATGTCTCCTTAGGCAATAAATAAGTAAAATAAAATTACACCCAAAGTTGTATTGAACCATTTTTAAATGCTGACCTGAGTTTGGATCCATAATCTATCATTAGATTAGAAAAGGGATTATGAGTGTTTTGTTCTCTACCTGGGACAAAGTAAGAGCTGAATAAAATGTCTATTCAGTGAATCAAATATAAAACAGGTAAGTTATTTTACCTGTCTATCTTTCCTGTAAAGGGATTAATAATATCAATTCTATGTGCAGAAATAAGACAACTTTACTTATCACCTAAAATTCTGTGAGGATGAAATGATGGATTACATGTAGATTTGACACTAGATGGCAACAGTAATTACTCCTATATGATGGTGATGAATAAAAAATGAGATGTTGAAGACCTCGACAGTCCTTAAAGCTTTAATACTGTTACTGAATATCGCATGACACTGTAAGAAAACTATGTAATAATGTTCAAGTCTTGTTAGGCAGACAAGATCAGATAAAAATATGGCATCAAGAGATGTATGATTCTCCATGAGTGAAGAAAACATTGATATTTATTAGAATTCAAGGGAAGAGAGATTAGTATGGAAGTGAGTAGCCAGATAAAGCTTCATGGAGAAGATGAGCTTGAGCTGTTCCTTGATTGACAGCTGAATTTAGATTACTTGAGAGGAAAAGAAGGAGAAGCCAAGGCAGGGAGCCTTCCCAGGATGGTTAACCTGTCAGTTTGCCAGCAGCGTGTGAAAGGCCTAAAATGTCATTCTATGGGTGTGTACTTCAAACTAGGGGTGAGCAAACTTGCTAACTTGTCCAGCTAAAGGCTAGACAGGAAATGTTTTCAACACTGTGGCCACAAATAGTCTCTGACGTAGATTGTCTTTTTTTTTTTTAATAACTCCCGAAAAATTAAACAAACAGCATTTAAATAAATATACTTTTAGCTTCAAGTTTGTATAAAAACAGGCCATAGACTGGGGTTGGTATAATTAATTGCCAAGTGGGCTCTACCAATGTTTATTTATTTATTTATTTATTTTTTATTGACAGTTATTTGATATGATCAGAGGTATATTCTGGAAAATGTTGGCAGCAAGAAAAAAGTTACACATCTTTTTACATTGAATTTCTCTTCAGAGAAAACATATTTTATTAAGTAAACTAAGGGGGCAAATCTTCATATTTTCTGACTGTGAATGTAGAGACTTTTACTAACATCAAGATTATAGTGTATGGCTTCTTTTCTTTTTTAATGCAACACTTTCTTTTTTTAAGCTTTATTTCTTATTTATGCATATAGAACTGGAGTATAAGCCATAGGTGGAGCGGCGGTGGGAGGATTCACCAGAAAAAGAGTGGGGAGCAGAACAGGCAGATTGATGACGTATACTGCTGAGGGGAGCAGCAGGCGGGTCAGGAGAGGTTTGCCGCACCATGTGGGTCAATTGCCTGGCTGGGGATTGAACTTGTGCTGCAGAGGCTGCAGCTAGCTTCATAGTGCTGCACTTCAACCCATTGCACCATCAGTATTGCTTCTTTAGGCTTACTTTTTCATCATATCTTACTTTCTTGTTGTTGGCTAGAGTTGGCATTATAGTTGTTATTAATAAGATTACAAATGGGTACTCTAGAGATGCTTAATGGCCACTTCAAGGATTGAATTGAAGAGGCGAAATGCTTTATGGGCTCTATAATAAAGAAGTTTTACTGCAGTTGGTTAAGAAACAAATATTATGGGAGGACCAGACTCTTCTAGAATATATCCTAATGTATGACAGTCTTTATGCTAGCATAAACTTCATATTTGTGATGAAAGGTGTTTTCATCAAAATGAAAATATGGCACCAAAGACATATCGTCCCTTTGCTGATCTCCTATTAGCTAGTGATTTACAAGAATTGAGTCATCTTTTTTTTTAAAGAAAAACTGATGAACAATTCTGTCATATGAACCAATTTTTTACATCTTAGTGCAGTATAGGAGAACATAAATGCCTATAATTTATAAAGGTTAATTTTGGATATAAACTTTTGTAGGGTACAATGCTCAGGAGGAATTTGATCAAACATTTTTTTTTTTTGGGGATTCTTTGATTGAGTGTATAAATGAAAGAGCAGACTAGACCTTCATCAATGGTGAATGTCACTGTTATGCTCCATGGGATCAAATACAGGGAAAAATGTTTCCATGAGAAAGACAGACAAGTGAAGACTTGGAGGAATGTTCAGTTCAGAAAGAGAGGCATGTAGGAGGACACCAGTTGAAAACATGAGGCAAATAATAGAAACACAATGTAGAAATTTTGAAGGGAGAAGGAGCAGAAAAGTATTGGTGGTGGGGGTGGGGGAGGGGGAAAGGAAGACTCTTGAGTCCTATTCTTCAAATAGTTTTACTAAGCAGTTATTTCAAAAATACCTCCAGATTCTTTCCATGTAACCTAAATGAAAAATGAAAACCAGTATGCCAAGAAAAAGACTTTAGTTTTGTGCTGTTTCTTTCTTTCTGAACTGTTGCTGAGTTTATACTATTCCAGTACTACCCAGTCTTCGCGGCTTATGTTTTATAGATTTTATTTT
>NW_004567111.1:9636088-9663081 GCF_000260355.1 Condylura cristata
TGCAATTGTTAGAACACACATGCAGACAAAGAACCCATTGGTTCTCACCACGATTCTAAAATAAACTGCATTATGTTTTGAACTATGAGTACAATTACCTGTTTTCCACTTGTGTTCAGAGAGAATTCAAATAATTGTGAAGAAAAAAAATTGAATGTCAAAGTGCATTTGCCTTTGCAGAAATAGTGTGAGGTGTTATTAATGAGGATCTGCAAATAACCACAATTTCGCATAGCTCAACTTTCATAAATAACTACTGGTTAAATCAAGGGAGCAATATCCGCTTCCATTATGTATTGCACATGAAGTGTACACATTATCTCGACATCAAAGCATGTTTAGTAGTAGCAAAGGAAGGGACCTGCGAATGGAAGCCTGTGGAGCCGCAGGTAATCAGGAATCGCTCAGTGGCAGGGCAGTATCCCAAGTAGACTTGGTTTCTTTTATGCTGCAACAAAGGTTGTTCTTTTGTTCATGTTTGAAATCCACACTGATAGACATGCTTTGTTCTACCAGGCTGCAGGTTGATTGGAGTATTTCCTTTGATTAATATTATACACACACACACATTTTAAGCACTAATGCTTCTATATATTTCTACATTTTAAAATACAGTTCCAAAAAAATAGTCTAAATTGCCGGTAACAGCTGGCATCGCCCTGAGTTCAGTAAACTATTTGTTTGGGGTTGGGGGAAGGGACATGTTTTATCTTGTGTGAATCAAATGATGTTTTTCTGTTAAGATGCCCTTCAACTGTGAGTATTTTGGGGGTGGGGGTGGTGACAACACCTGTAGGGGGAACCCTCCCCCTCTAAGTCACAAACAATGTTGTAAACAAATGTTACCCCCAGTGGTGCAGGGGTTAAATCTCGGCACTTATCAAGCTATCATCAGCCACTGCAGCACAAGTTTGATCCCAGGCCAGGGAGCTGATCCACATGGCACAGCAGACCTCCCCTGTCTGGTCTACTGCTCCTCTCAGCAGTGTATTTCAGTGGATCTGCCTGTTCTGTGCCCCATTCTGTTTCTGGGGAAGCTTCTCACACCATTACCCCCACACACCTCTAGACAAGACCTCAGTTCTTGCATACATATATAAAAATAAAGATTAATAAATAAATACAAATTTAAAAAGGTAAGTTGTCTGCTTAACATTTTTTATCATTTAATGTTCTGATCTTGAAATTGGCCAAGACTCAGTGCCACTAGTTGAAATGACCAGCGCTTGGCTGTGAGTGTGAGAGTTTAGGAATCCTGCAAATACACTCAAGCCAAAATGGTGACAAATGCAATTTTTTGTTGCATTCTTGATGTTGCTAAAATTTGAACTTGAGTGTGATCTTTGATGTGCAACTGAAATTCTAACTTGAACCACTTTCACAATCATTTCTTTTTGGATCTTATTTTTCTGTTTTGATTTTTGCTCATTGTTTTCCAACCTTCACTGCCACTAATAGTGTGTTGGGCTATTGCTTGAGGCACAGGCTGCAGATCATTGAATAATGTAATTACAGTCTTTTGGCTGGGCTCTCTGCTCCAAATGCAGGCTGTCTAACAAGAGTGGTGACTTCATGTGTACAGTGTAACACACACAATGTGTTACCACAGGATTAAAATTTGATCTATGAAAAGTACTCTTAAGATTTGCACTTAGATTTCTGACAAAATGCAAAATGACATGACATCTCATTTTGCTATCATATGCTTGTTTAAATAGTTATAAACATCAAAGGAACATCAAAGGATAATAGAAGATATATTGTGCACTGAATAAAGTGATTCTCTTCAGAAATTCTTGGTAAACATTAGAGACAACATAGCATGTGATTTTGAACGAGGCTGGATATATTGCAGTGATTCTGAATTTTACTGCCTTTCTTTAAATATTTAATGTACATTTACTGTTCGCAAAGTTTTAGATGTACAATTATTTTTTTAATTCCATAGGTCTAACTTTGGCATGATCTAGTTTCCTACTTTTTTCCCCAGTGAATTTCTACTCATTATCTACATATGAAAGGATATAAAGAAACAATTTATAAACTATATCTAAACTAAAAGACATCCATTTAATTAGTTGGAATGTTAATGAGTTCCATTATTTACATTGTAAATATAAAACATCAGTTACAGTGTATGTGGTTAATACTATATATTTTTTATTTGAAATTATTTATGTGTTAATAAAAGGTAAGAATTTGGCCTACCACCAGCAATACAGACTAACAAATAAAATAAAATTTGTTTAAGGTAAACAATATAAAAAAGCAATTTAAGGGAGGAGGAACTTAACTACCTGAGATATCTCTTCACACCTCCAGCTCCTTCCTTGGACTCTTCCTATTTCATCAATCAGTTGCAAAGAAATTAATTATCATCATTAGAACATAGACAGGACAAAGATTTGGTAAATCCTGACAGTCTTTACTTTCAATTGAGGTAAAAAAACAACATGACATTATGTAAGTTTCATGTGTACATTATTGAAAATCAACATGTGGATTTACTATATTAAGTTGACCACTGAAGTTTCAATTCTATCCTTAACCATGTCATTGTGCCCTTTATCCTGATATACTAACCACCCTTTCCCACTTTATCTCTTTGTTTTCTCCCCAAGCCAAAGAGCTAAAATTATATGGTATTTATCTTTATCTTTGTGACTTACTTCACTAAGTATAATACCCTCTAGGTCCATCCATCCTGTTGGAAATAGAAGGATTTAAACTTTTTAAGAGCTGAGTAATATTCCTCTGTGTGTGTGTGTGTGTGTGTGTGTCTGTATGACATTTTCATAATATCTTTGGCACTCAGGTTATTTCTAGCTCTTGGTTATTGTAAATAATACTGAAACAAACATGGGGGAGTGTCTATCTCTTCAAATTAGCGTCTTTTTATGTTCTGGGTAAATACCCAGACATGAAAAAATTGAATCATGTGGCGTTTCCATTTTGAATTTTATGAGGAATCCCCATACTGCTTTTCATGATGGCTGTGCCAATTTGCATTTGCCACAGCATTGCACAGTGTTTTCTTCTCTCCACATCCTCACCCACTCTTGTTTCTTGTCTTTTGGATAATAGTTACCATCGATGTGACGTGACATCTCTTTTTGGTTCTTACTGCCATTTCTTAGATAACAAGCGATAAGCATCTTTTCATGTATCTACCATGTTTCTTGTTTGACTGTTATATGTATTTTGGCAAAATGTCTATGCAGATTCTCTGAGATGGGATAATTTCGTATAAACTTACTTTTGTTGTGCAATAAAGACACAGCTGAAAGGACAAGTCAGTATTAATGGTTGCAACAAAATTAAATCCAGTTACCAGAGGATCAGATTTTAGTTGTGACCTAAATGACATGTTTTATGATGTAAGGTGATGTCAGTATTTTAATATCCAATCCATTGTGCCACCTATTAGTGCAACCAGACAGGAAACACCATGTTGTGTTTTTCCTAGATGTTCCATTATTTGATGGAGAAGCTTGTTCATTGACCCCTGCATCACACTTCTGTGTAGATACATTGTTAGATAGGTAATACTTTCATCTTGAGGATTTTAATATTCCATTCTTTCCATCAGGTCTTTGCCCCTGCCCATGTTGATGGGGACCGAGTCTGCTAGTTGTCTGTTAATCATGCCAAGGATAATGCATTGTCTGGAAAGACAAACTCAAAGTGAATACACATCTTGAAATATTCTTCACTTTTAAAAAGAATGACTACATCTTGGTCTACTTATGCAAACCAATGGATTGCAAATGTTACGACTTTTAAAGAATCCATTGATTCACACTGCCCTGGCTTGATGATTCTGTCAGAAAAAGCACAGAATAATCTAGGATTTATTAGGCTGAGTGAATATATTGGGGATAGGTTCAGAACTGATTTTAAAACCTAAGGTACACTTCAGGGTTGTAATATAAAACGTTGGGTTGAGAAAAATTTAAAGAGCTTGATTTGAATGAGTTTGTCTAAGATTGGCTCAAAGAAAATCAGGGTGCATTGAGTAGAAATTCTAGAGAGAAAGAATGAAATTCATAGCATAGAAAAAGGTCTTGAATTGGGCAGCTACTTTATCCTTTAGTATTCCGTGGCTGAAATCTAAAGTACTTTAAAATTTGGGGTCTGCTTTAGTAGCAGTGTTCTATTACTATTTAAAGGAAAGGGAATGGAGAAAATTTGTAAAGTTCTTTTTGGAAAATGGTGCAGGAAGCCAGACTAGAATAAGCAATGCATGAACCTTCATTTTGGGTAGGGAGTGTTGCGATCAGGAAGGAAACAAGTTAGATTTAGCAAAGAGTTAGGTCTTCCAGCGAAAGTCATATATGCATTCTCTTAAAATGAGACAGTGTCATTTTGGAAAGTTGCTCCCTTCCACAGGTCTTTCTGTGTCTGCCAGGCTTGGGGCAGACAATATTTGGACTGCATTTCTTGAGTTTGCTCTTTCATTCCTGAGAAAACTTCCTTTCTCTGGCTCAGGAATCTTTCTCCTGAGATTCTGGTTCTCTTTGAAACATGTCACCTTTCATGCCAATTTCATGTGTGTGGAAGCATTTGCTTTTCTGTTGAATGGTCCAACGCTTTTCATCAGCTTCTCAGACAATCCCTGAGTCCCACCAGAACTCGGCTCTACAGGAAACAGGCAGTGGTTCTGATTTCACCCAAGCCTATGAAGTTAACTATTTTATTTTATTGATTTTTCTGTTTGTTTCTTGTTCTTAATTCAGTTAATTTTGTGATGGCTCCCCCGTCTTCTGGGTCTACGTTTTCTTAGAATGATTATTTTCAGTCTTATATTTACTTTTGAAATGCCTGCAAAAAAAAAAACAAAAAAACATACATTGCTCCTGGATCCTGTGCCAGATATTCTAAATATATTTTTGCGTGTGTGTGGGGTAACATTGGATTCTGTTTTTTTTTTTTTTTAATCCCTAGATAATTTAAAAGTGCAGGAACAGCTAGGTGGAGAATCACTGACTAAGATGATGTGTAGCTTCACATTTTAATTAGCCCTGGTAAACCAGTAACAGTTTTGAAAATTAACATGAAAATAGCTTCCTCTACTGCTTGGATCAGATATGATTATGAAGAGAAAGGGGAAAAGTTAATGGATCAAGCTATCTATATATGTCAGTGGTCCACACCTGTCTATAATCATGTTTCCTCCAATTTCATGGAAAAGGCCTCACAATTTGAAGAAACTGTATCTTTCCCTTCCTAAATCTTATGTCTACCACTGACACTAATAGATTACAGAAATTTGCTTAAAAGCATTTAAATGTACACACTGAATCACACATGCTCATGACAAATTTATCAATAAACATTATTTCTCTGCTTGTCTTTCTTGTGAATCTCACCAGTCTTCAAATTAGATCACTGACATGTAACATGACTATTTGAGATTTCAAAATAACATAATTCTATATTTTAGAAGTAAGGTTCTCAAATTATGGATGTGGACTTTAATTCCTCTGCTTTTAGTGTTTTAATCTAAAGACCCTCTTTACATACAAAATCTATATTTATTTTTTTCGATTTAATTAATGGGCTTCCTGCTTTACACAGAGGGTCTTTTCCATTTCCTCACCCCATTTTCATTCTCCTTTGATTTTTAAATCAGGATTCAAACCAAGTCTTATTCCTTAATGAGCTAAATAAACTGTTCTATAGTAAAGAAGTTACTTTCTAATTAGCTGTAGTATATAATTAGTACATTCTGTGGGCCAATAAGCAAGCGACTTACCAGATGCCAGCGACCGACGAACTGAGCAATATTAGTGGTAAGCAAGCAAAAGTGTGGATGGAGGAATACAGGAAGGGGTTCCTTCCTTCAGGGAGATCAGGCTATCAGGGTTAAAGTGTGGAAATTTCTGACAAGTTAGTCATGTGTACTATTAAATATGTTAATGCTTCAATTTTCAATCTGCAAGTCTACCAGACCAAAAGGAACCATGGAGGATTCTGCATGAATAATCATGTAGTGTGGCAATTAGTCCATGAAGTACAGAGCTGCGGTAGACTAAAGCACCCGGTGCTCAAGCTTCCGAACTCCTTTTGAAATAACGTGTTAAAACGCAGTCAACCCTAAGCTGAAAACCCAAGCTTGGCGTCACGTCAAAGCTTAGTTTTTGATGAACGCTTACAGTTGACTTCAGTGTTAGTCCAGCGCCAGGACACATGGACCCATAATAAAATTACAGTATTTCTAAATAAGGAACCGATTATGAAATAGTTTATGCCTCATTTTCATGACATTCCAATTTATTTAATCCAATTGCAGAAACATGTATGTGGATCAATATGAAGATCTAAGGAGCTATCTTTGGAAGATCTTTGGAGCTATCTTTAAGATCCAAAAATAGAAAACAGTACATCACATTTGAATTTAAAATAAAAATATATTACAAAATAAAGCAAAGAGTTTCATGTTTGACTAAATTCTTTCAGAAACCTCTTATGAAACAGACTTGATACAAAAAGGGTCATTGCAATTTTATATGAAAATAATCCCCAAGGTTCTTCAAATCCACTTATTCCTGACCATTTTTACCAGTCAGGGAAGAAGTAGTTATTGTGAAAGCTTTAAAAGAATCAGAATTGCCTAGCATTCAAAGCATAATAGTATTATCAATATGTGTGGAAAAGATTTATTAACTCAGATTCTAATAGTGTGCACTTGATGAAAATAAATTTATTTCACTCCCATTATAAAATTCCCAAATGCTGGATAAGTAGGAGGCATTATTCAAATATATCTTACTCTATATATCTATATTCCAATATCTATCTATCTGTCTGACTAAATTTAAATCTTAATTAAGATGCAGAAAATGTAGAAAATCATGTCTAATTTTCTACGAGTCAACCAGCATTATGCAAATTGAAAGATCTAGAATAGTTGAACATAAAAAATATTTGATGGAACAGATAATGTTTGTCTGGAAGAAGAAAAGACTTGATAGAAGTATGATAGCTAACTCCAAATATTTGAAAGCCTTTTACATGGAAGCTTTACTAAAGCAGAGCTAAGAACAATGGTGACATTTTGAAGCAAAAGTCTTAGAGTCAGAATGCAGTCTGCAATTTAATTAACAGGTAGTCGTAATCTAGACTCTTTTGTTTCTTCCATATACCAGTTGTATAAAGCTACTTGACCTCACTATCCATTAAATAGCTAACAATAAAATGGGGTTGAAATCGGGCCCTCCCTGGGGGTGCAGTGGGTTAAAGCACAGCACTATGATGGTATCACAGCCACTGTAGCTTGAGTTCGATCCCCGGCCAGGGAGATGATCCACATGGCATGGCAGACCTTGCCTGGAGTTTTTAGTCACAAGACCCTAGAAGATAGTAATTTCAGCCCCATTTTTAAAAAGTATGTACTTGTTTATACACATAGAACTGGGCTACTACCCAATTTGTGGAACTTTGTTGTGGCAACCCTCAAAAACTGATGCAGGTGTGTTTGGCAAACTCCTTGTCACTGGAAGGATTTGTATTGAGATTAATGCTTCTATCAGGCAGGAGTATTGCAGGAAAAGCTCTAACCTCATGGGAAAGAAGAATAAATTTAGTCAGTGGAGCAGAAGGCCCCATTTGTTTCAAAGTTTGATACATGCATATTAGTATAACATTTGTAATATATTAAGATCATACGAAATGTATACATATGCAAACATTATCTGTTCATATTTATTTTTTAAGATTGATTTATTTATGCATACAAGAACTGGGGTGCAGACCAGTGATGCAGGGGGTAAGAGGATTCACAAGAGGCAGAGTGGGGAACAGAATAGAGAGATTGACTGAATTATATTGCTCCACAGGAGAGGTCTGCTGTGCCATATGGGTTACCTCCCTGGCGGGGATCAAGCTTGAGCTGCAGTGGCTGTGGATAGCTTCACAGTGTTAGTATTTAACCCACTGTGCCATCATAATCTGTTCACTGGACAAGCCTACATATATTTATTGATAAAAGTTTAGAATCTATGTTGTAGGAAACTAGCTACTGGGGATTAAATGAGTTTGTAATGAGTTTCATGCAAATTATTTTCTTTTTCAATTTCTTTCATGAAAATTTCAAAATACACCTAAAATTATCATGAATAATGGAATCCATCTTCATGGTGCCATCAGCTATCTTCAAAGATCAACATTGTAAAGTATTTTCTATAAACTTCATAATCCAAGTACCATAACCTGAGCGTCAGTATGATGAAACACTTTAATAAATGTGTTCATGCTCACATATTCCCATACCAAAGATAACGATGGGATTGTGGTAGAACATTCTTTTTGAATTTGTAACCTGCAATTTTTTTTTTTTGTAACCTGCAATTTTTATATTCAAGTAAGACTTTGTTCATTTTACTTTGAATTTTCACATTGCATCATAGATAGTTAGGGGATGACTGTAGAAAAGCCACAGGTGGGCACTCCCTGATGGCACGGTGGGTTAAATTGCAACACTATGAAGCTGTCTGCAGCCACTGAAGCATGAGTTCGATCCCCCCAACAGAGGGATGACCCAAATGGCACAGAAGACCTCTCCTGTCTCACCCATTGCTCCCCTCAGCAATGTACTTCTCAATCTGCCTGTTCTGCTCCCCACTCTGTCTCTGGTGAATTCTCTCACTTCCCCTGCACTTCTGGTCTGCACCCCAGTTCTGTATGCAGAAATAAACCTTTAAAAAAAGAAAAGCCATGTGCACGGGATTATGGTGATGGCACACGGGTGAAATGGTGATGGGAAACCCACGGGAATTACAATTGAGATGAAAAAAAAATGTACAAAATGATGTAAAAATAAACTGTTATATAAAGAAAAACAAAAAAAAAAGCCACTGGTATGATTATGTCCTAAAAAGAAAAACAACAACACTCACTTATTGTGCTAAGAGTGTGAAATAATGTCTCCTCCTGCCCCTCCTACTGCTATAACCTAGGCGTTTGGAAAAGTAGGATCTCCAGAAATATTCGCTGAATTGATGACATAGTGAACGTAGACTTCATTTTACTCACTGTTTCATGGAAAACTTTTCCTACAGAAGGCCCCACATCCATGCCCGGTTACCCCACCTGCAATGTTTCTCTCTTCCCTTCTCCCTGTGTATCAGCCATTGAAAAGTAATTTTGAGCTTCTTCAAAAAAAATTTAGACCCCCATATTCTAAATAGGTGGATTGACCTTTGTTCTCTTCTGATTCTAAGTGTAGCTTGAACTTTATAATATATAACTTAGTTTTTTTTTTCAAAACCAAGCAAAAAACGGTTTTTTTTTTCTTTGTTTCTTACTCTATTTCCATCTTCCCAAGGCAAATGCAAACTCCTTGAAGGCAATGATCAGTTTCCACACTCCTCACCTTAAAAAAAAAAAAAAAATCTGAGTGATGTTTCATCATCCAATAAAGCTTAGAATAATATCCTGGATATTATTTCCAGGGACTTGAAATCATTAGGATTTTCTCACGAATTTGTTTAGTTCTTTTATCTTAATGACATGAGCATTTACAGATCTATATACATCATGAATATAAACACAAAGATTTGTTTTTGGATATGATGCTGCATTTAACACATTTTTTATCAAGACCAATTTAAATCTTATCAGTGGTAACTTACTTTTCTGTAATAAAAGGCAAAACAAGATGGAATGAGCAGAGGTTAACTAGCTTAACTAACAGCAAGGATCAATTGTACATTCTCTCGTTAAATGTATATATTTATGGGTGGGGAGGTCCGACGTCTCACGCCAGAAGGCTGTGATCTGGGTTTCTGATTTGAACTGAGCCACTAAATTGAGCTCCCAGAGAAGTCATTTAATATTGTCTGTATATCCATCAATCCAGCAAGAGAGACTGTATATCTGACAACACGACAATCTATGATAAAGAAAAAATATCTGAACATACTATGTCTGCGTTAACAAATCTTGTCTCATTAAACTTTTAATAAAGTAAAGCCTTTAAGAACTAACAGTTGTAGCATTACAATGCAGAGCCCAAACTTCACAGGTAAGGCAGATGGGCTTAGATGTAAGCTTGCACTTGTACTGAGTAAATATGCCTTGAAAAATGCCCTCTAGCTCATATGCCTAGAATTTGCCCTTAGCGAGCAGTAAACTCCTTTCTCCTCTGAACTCATCAGAAGGGCTAAGTAAGTGGGCTGGGCTGGGCTGGGCCGGGCCGGGCTTTTCTCTGTAAGATGCTTTGAAGGAGCCAAATGTGTTTTGTCAATTAGCTAGTTACTGCCGCTTTCCTTTTAGAAAGATCAACTTGGGCCAATTTGACAACTAGAGGAAAGGAGCCACAACAGCAAGATGAGGCCATTTAAGCCCATCATGTGGAGAATCAAATGGAAAGTGCTGGAATATGTTATTGATTGTTTGCCCTGGAAAAATATAATTACTCTGCAAGTAACAGAAGAAAAGTGAACTAGGTAGTCTGGGTTATCTCCTGGAGATATGTGATCCGATCTGACACTTCCAGGGGGATGGAGATGCAAAAGGTCTTTGGAGCTATCCATGCTATAACCTCTTGAGTCTTCAGGCTTTGGCAAACCAGTCACAGATTCCCTGTCTGAATCACGTGACTGCAAAGGCCATACGCCTGGCCTCCAACCTTATAATCTCATACTACCAAGTTGAATCCAGTGAAAATATGACTCATGCTTTTGAAGATTGTTATAGGACTTTGCACAGTATACACAAATAAGTTATATTTCTATATGACACCTTGAATGCCAACATTTCTCTATCCTGTTGCTTTTTCCCTGATCAGCAACAGTATACGATGTTAAAATTTTCAAAAAAAAGCAATGTATATTCCCAAACACTATGTTTATATTTTCAGACATCTTTCTGAAGGTGTCATATGATTATTCTGTTAATTATCTCCCTGTTAAAATTGTGCACCGAGAAAATGTATAACATGGTGGATTGTTACATGTACACTTGCTAAATGTTTGAGATTTTCCAAGGAAACATTATGAAGAGCTACATTTTGATGCAAATTTCCTCCTGTAGTCCCTTCTCCTGAAAGCAGTCTTGTTCAGTAAGCAGTGTGTGAGCCACACGTTTCTCTGCAAGAAGTAAATCCGACTTGGTGGAAATTATTCTAATATTCTAATCAATATTAGAAACAGCAGGGAGTGTATGTTACTACAATAAAACAGAAACTTACTTAAATTTTAGGAAGCGAGATCAACCAATTCCCTTTACTTTTTAGAGACATCTGGAAAGGGAAGGGGACTTGGAATAAAAGAGAAGAAAAGAGAGAATGAAGAAAATGAATAGACAAATTTCCTAGTCTTGGCTTGTCCCTGGAATGCTATGGAAAATGCTCCTGAGCTGTGGAGCTTTTAGCCTGACAGCTTTGATAGGTGATCCTTCCTGAGTACACACATCCTAATTGGAAATGTGGTGTTTCAGGCATGCGCGCAGTAGCATAAAAGGCCAACACACTCCTAGAGAAGATTCATCTTACAGAGATAATGTGCATGGGGAAGCAGCTGCACAGAATACATCACAAATTGCCTTTCTGTAGTTTTATGGATAAGAAAGAAGCCCCTCCCGTAATCTACTAAGATTTAGGAGTGTTTCCCCCACCGCCAAGATTATTGACTTTTAAATGTCTGTCACTTTATGATGTCAGACTTTGGTGAAAAATACACAATTACTTTTGATTATTATAAAGTGGTTCTTATGGACTAATGTCTTATGAGCTTTCAGGAAATAACAATACCTTTCATTTGGAACACACTGACTCAATGTATAAGTTTTTTTTTTTTTTTTAAAGATTTATTTATTTATGCATACAGAGCTGGTGCAGAGGTGGTGAGAGGTTTCATCAGAGAGTGGGGAGCAGAGCAAGCAGATTGACATAGTACACTGCTGAGGGGAGCAGCGGGCAGGTCAGGAAAGGTCTGCCGCGCCATGTGGATCATCTCCAGGGCCCGGATCAAACTCATGCTGAAGTGGCCTTAGCTTCTTAGGGCTGCACTTTAACCTGCTGCGCCACCAGGGAGGGCCCGGAAGAGATCTTTTATCGGAGCTACTGGTCCCAAATATCAAGGCCAGTAAAGGCAGGAGGGTGAAACCTTCGTAATTTATGCCGACTCCAAAGACATTTCCCTCTGTACAATTCTGTCTCCCTGAATTCACTGTAAATAAGTTGAGAATTATTCCATTGTTTGAGACTTATTGCCAATGGAAATGAAGATGTGCCTGTGAAGTAAAATACTTTTAAGGATTATAATTTTAATATTTGTTCTGGGCTGTGGCCGTGAATGATGCCTTATGACAAAATAAAAGATGGAAGTTAGTTTTTTTTTTTTTTTCATTACTACAAAAGCAAAATTACGAGCCATCTGGAGAAAGTTTAGTAATATATGAAGATTATCCAAATAAAAGCAAGAAAATGTTTCAAGTAAATTAACATTTTCCTTTTGTCTGGATATCTGGATAATTGTGTCAAACTCTAGCCAAAATTAATCACGGAAAACATCGTCATCCTGAATTTTCATGATTACTTGTACTATAATAATTGCTTGTCAAATGTCAAAACCAATCTGGCTTACATGCTGACTTTCTGCTCTTACGGATGACTCTTCTTTTGTTATATTAATTTTCAGACATGCTCATTTAGAGCCACAGATAACTTAATTCATTCTAAAATTATACTCCTGAGATTCTTTTCCCTGAGTCTCCTAAAAGGTCTTCTTTTTGCTAATTCAATCTCCCCAAAGCATTTTCACAATCAACAAACATGAATCATGCTATAACATTTTGTTAAATCTAATAATCTACATTTTCTCAGTCTTGGATATCATTCACCTGCAATTACACCCCTGAAATGGACTTTTGTAATACGTACAGAGCCAGATAACCCGATTATGTGAATTAAAATGGGAAGGCAGAGACCATGTATGAGATACAGAACACAACAATTTAGGGCATAGCATGTTAGGGGGTGATTATCCCAAGTTTCTTTCTATGCCTTTATAAAATGATAACATACTAATGATTCATCCTGGGAATTCTGGTACAACCTTGGAGAAGTTCTGGTCACAGGATGTTTTCATATGGGCTTCTTCCTGCAAGAGTATTTATGGGTGGTAATTTTTCTGCAGATGCTATTTTAAAATATCATAACTTATTTTATAGACTAGAATAATTCTTCGATGAAGCCAGTGAATATAGTTTTCTAGGTCATATCGTTATCCTCACTTATCTTCATTTGTAAAAAAATTGTTGTGCCTTTCTAGTGTATTTTATTTATAAAATCTAAAGGCATTCACTCTGTAGACCTTAATATTTAATAGGCACTTATTTAAGATGGAGAAAATGTTTTTCTATTTTCTTATAATGATAACAGAACAATAAATCAGAAAAAGGTAATTTGGGTTCTGGTTGGGAATTACATCTTCTGTGTTTGAAGGGTCAACAATAACAGCTTAAAACAAAATGTTCTTTTTCAGGACCTGAATTTTTGCTTTCTGGGATTTTGTTGAGGTTGCTGGTGTTTTGTGTACAGAGCCTGATCTATACTTTGTATTGAAAGGCTTATCTATAAGAAAATGCAGAAGCATTACAATTCAAAGATAGCAATGAAAAGATCCCTGTAAGGAACAGATTTCCTTGAAACAAGGCTTGAAGATGACTTTTATTTTTAGAAATGGGGCTTACTTGTCTACTCGATGGTAGACATCTCTTATACCCTGGCATCCTGTCACCACTGGAGATAAAAAGATGAAGGGACTTCAGTCCACTGCCCTCTGGAGCTTAGCCGCTAAGGCGGTGTTTTTGAAAGTGTTGATCCTTCGCAATAATATCACCTCAGATGCTTGTTTTAGAACAAAGGTATTTGAATCTCTAAGAATAGAGTCCCAAAATATGTGCTTTCAATCTATTTCAGCAATCTGCCTGGGTCTGAAATAAAGTTATATGTGAAGAACCTGGAGTGGCATGCATGATGGCAGAGGGCTGGGGAGGGCTGAGGGAATCACCCTGCCCCCTTAAGTATGAAGTTTTTATTCATTAAAATGTGGGGAAGGGCCCTCCCTGGTGGTGCAACAGGTTAGGACGTAACACTGCAAGCTGGCTGTAGCAGCGTCAATGTGAGTTCCACACCCTGCCCAGGAGGTGATCCACATGGCACGGCAGATCTCTCCTGTCTCCCCGCTGCTCCCCTCAGCAGTGTGCTTTGTTGATCTGCCTGTTCTGCTCCCCACTCTGTCGCTGGTGAGTCCTCTCACCACCCCTGTACCTCTGGCCTGTACCCCAGTTCTCTATGCATAAATAAATCTTTATTAAAAAAAAGAAGAATAATGTATCAGAGCTAGTTTTTTTCTTGAACTCCTTCCATCAAATGAAGGTTTTATGAGCATATAGGAGAGAGATCAAATTATTTAAATTAAGCATCACTGCCAGCATCTAATGGGATACATTTGTTTACAGAAAAATGGTGTTTCATGAGTCACATGTGCTGGGATTCATGTTCACTGTGCATTACAAACATGTTTGCTTATAATTCCTGCTCATTTCTACTCTCTGGTGAAGAGCTCATATTTTTGTCTAATAAGCTATAGTCATTTCCCTTTTATATTCCTAACCTACTTGCACCTATTTAAGTAATAATTGGAACTTCATTTTTAAAAGATTTATTTATTTACGCATACAAAACTGGGATACAGACCAGAGGTGCAGGGGCAGTGAGAGAATTTGCCAGAGAAAGTGGAGAGCAGAGTAGGCAGATCAGCGAAGAACTCTGCTGAGGGGAGCAGTGGGCAGGACAGGAGAGGTCTGCTGCGCCAGCCATGTGGGTCACCTCTGGGGCAGGTATGGAACTGGCACTGAAGCGGCTGTGTCTAGCTGGCAGTGCTGTGCTTTAGCCCGCTGTGCCACCAGGGAGGGCCCAGGCATTTCATTTTTTATAATATTTTTTTCTTAGTCTGACTTGCTGTATTCCTCTAACAACCTCCTTTAAGATATTCTGATATATATATATATATCAGAATAGCTTAAAGGATATATATACATATATATATATATATATATATATAAGCCCCTTAAAGGATATTTTATATATATATAGAAGTAGGGTTTATTCTACTTTCCATAAGAAAATGAAAAGTGGCTTGTAATATTGGAGAGATAGAGTGAATTTTTATAAAATGAATCCAAAGAAATGAGAACTAGAGAGTGGAGAATGCTAATGAAGACCATAGTGTCAAGTTGAAAATTTTCATTTGATAAATGATCACTAGAAACAGTCGAACAGTCAATATGTCCTTGTTCAGAACTCAGAGAAGTGCATCACATGACATGTATGTGAGATGAAGTTCATAATATATTCTCACCATGCATGAGACAGCAGAAAGCACCCACGTGTGTAACATCCCAGTTTCAGAAACTTCTGCAGACACAAGGCAAGGTGTAAACAGTATTGCTGTGTGGTCCTAAGAAGGCATGTCTATATTGGAAGAGTAATTGCACATAGTAATTGCACATCTCTTCTCCTGATCTGAGCTGATAAAACATTGAAAATCAGAGGATCTCGGGAAATAAATGGCTAGTCTATCCTCATTTGGGGTAGCAATTGTCTTCATGGGTTTTCTGATGGGAGTTGGTCAAGTGTAGATCTTTTGTCTTATTGACTGAAAGTCAACCCACGTTCTTTAGAATTTAGGCATTTAGGTGGCTAGGCTGACAGTTGATAAAAATAATTAAGTAGCTGGTCTAGCAGTTCTTATCCTTTGGAGGTCTACTAGAGTAATACCTTTAAGCAGGACCAAGACTTTTCTCTAAAACCTTTTTAAGAGAAATATAAGTGTTCTAAAACAATGGAAAATGAATCTGAGTGCTTCCTTTCATTAAGAACAGACTAGACAAATTTTGTTACCAACACAAAGATACCAGAAGGCTGCTTTCAAGGTGACTGAGACCTTGGAAGTTTTCTTTATTCATGGTGATTGCATCATTCAGAAGTCTATGAAAGAGCCTCTTCATTCAAAAATTCTATGTGTCGAAAATATCTGTGTGCTCACGTTTTTGTACACAAATTTATGTAAAGTTGTCTCAAATGTGATAACATTACTCTAAAACAATTTTTCTTTTTAATATTTAGCATATTGAAATGATATGTCATTCATAAACTTACCTAGTCAAGAATGCCTTGATTCTTTTAACTACTGGTGAATAAGTTCAGTACATTAACTACAACTAGGATCTGAACTATAGATATTTAGACAAAGCAAAGGTACAGAAAATATTTTTGATATTGTTATTAAGATCTCAACCTATTTCTTAAGTTGACAGTGTTTAGGACAAACAAAATTAAAATATTTTCGTAAAAAGGTAAGATCTCTTGGTCATGAGAGTTAAAAGATATATAGAATATTTTATGAAAATGTATTGCATTTGTCATTAAAATAATGCATATTTATCAAATTTTGCTAGTTACTAAAAATAGTCAATTCCACTTCACAAATTCATAAATGCCTTAATTTAAGAATTAGTTTGTCATTTTAATAGGTTTTATGTTTTAGAACAGTTTTAATTTTACTGCAAAACTGAACACAAGGTACAGAGATTTTCCTCTATTACTCCTTCCCCAATACATTCACACCTTATCCCACTATGTAACAATTGACAAACCTAAATCAATATCATTGCCATCCCAAGTCTGTAGTTTATATTAGGTTTTGTTCTATGGTTTTTGACAAATGTTTAATGCCATGACAATGTCATACACAGTAGTTTCCCAGCTCAAAAAATCCTGTGTTTTCCACCAATTTAGTCCTCCTTTGCCCCAAACTCTGGCAATTCTGATTCTTTTACAAGTTTTCATTTTCTAGGACATTGTAGGTAGTTGGTGTCACATGGTACTAGCTTTTTCATTTTGACTTCTTTCACTTAGTAATGCATATTTAAGGTCGCACTGTTTGGCTTGCTAGTACATTTTTCTTGAGCACTAAATAGTAGAACATTGTTTGGATATTGCACGGATTATTTATCTTTTCACCTCCTGAAAGACAAGTTATTTTTTTTTCCCCAAATTTTGACAACTATGAAAAAGCTGCTACAAGCATCTTTCTGCTGGTTTTGGGATGGAGTAAATTTTTCAAAACCTATGTGTAAGTGTCAAGGTCTGTAAGAATTCACCAACCCTGTCTTTCAAAGTGACTGCACTGTTTTAAATTTCCATCAGCAACGAGTAAGAATTCCTGTTGCTCTGTAAACTTATCAGCATTGGGTACTTTCGGTGTTCCAGATTTCACCA
Source organism: Condylura cristata (assembly GCF_000260355.1). Taxonomy (NCBI): domain Eukaryota; kingdom Metazoa; phylum Chordata; class Mammalia; order Eulipotyphla; family Talpidae; genus Condylura; species Condylura cristata. The sequence goes on from NW_004567111.1 coordinate 9,653,379, forward strand.
ATTTCATTGATGTGCAGTGACTGTTCATTGTTGTCTTAACTAGTGTTGCCCTAATGACGTAGGATGGGAAGCATGCTTCTGTACACACGCGCCATCTGTGTGTGTACTTCAGTGAATGTCTATTCAGGTGTTGGTCATTTTGGAATGCAATCCTGGATCAATCCCGTCTTTTACAAATACTTTCTCCCAGGGTGAGGTTTGCCTTTGCATTCTTTTGCTATTGTCTTTCACAGAGCAAAGCTTTCCTTAATGAAGTCCAGCTTTGTTATTTCTTTGCACTGAATTGCCTCTTTGGTGTTGAATCAATGAAGTCATCAAAGGTCATCAAGATTTTCTCCTGTTTGACAAGATGCACCTGTAGAGGGTATAGAGTCAGTGTTGGGTTTCACATTTTTGGATGCGGACGTCCAGTTGTTTCAGTTTCCATAGAACAACTCTGATTCTCAACTTGTGTTGAAAGGATGAGTCACTGCATGAGCCTTGTTCCTTTATAAAAATCCAGTTGCATATCTCTATTTTGGGGCACCTTACTGAGTCCATTGAACTCTGTCTATTCTCTAACCAACATGATGCTATTTTGATTATGGAGGAATATTTTTCATTGCTAATATGTAGTTTAATTATAGACCTCAATTGATGAGTGATAGTCCTTTATTTACAAAATCAAGACATGTACTGGTTCCCATTTCTGCCATGTTCTCTCTTAATTATCTCATTTTCACAGCAGAATTCTATAAAGTACATCCTTCTATACTTGTCAATTTCCAATTCTATGCCTCTACTTTCTCTTGCTTTTCCAACAGCTTATTTATTTTGAAAATCTGAAACTAATATAAAAGCTAGAAGCTTAGTACAGTGACTCAGTATGTAGTCTTAAAACACCAATTGTTAACATGTTGTCACATTTGCTTTTCTATCATACTCTCCCACACACATATGCATGCACTTTAAATTTTGCCACACAATTTGAAACTAGATTGCAGCTACTATAACATTTCACCCCGAAATACTTTAGCACATATTTGTAGCATCTGCTACAAAACTGTATGTTCTCCTAGATTACTGAGCTTATTACTGAACCTATGAAAACTAAAAATAATACACTAATATGTAATATGCCACTGTTTACATGGAAGATTTACATGTTGCTTGTTATGCCACATTAATCTCTTTTAATCTAGAAGAGTCCCTAGTCTTTTTGTTGCTGTTGTTGTCAACACTGGTTTGGACAGTGTTTCATGCTTGTATGTCTTTTTATTTCCCCTATAAGTAAACTGAAATGTAATACTTTTGGAAATATTATGCATTATGTGTGTATATGCATACATATGATGTATGTGAATATGTGTGTATATCTACTCATCATATCAGAATGGCTCATATTTGTTCTAGGTATTTGTGATGCTATGTTGAATCACTTGGTAAAGGTGGAGTTTACCACCTTCCCACTATAAAGGTTGATTGCGTTTCTTTGTAATTAGCATCTCATTTGTGGATGACACTTGGAGACTAGTTGAAGACTTGGTTTTCCCCTCCTCCCAACTTTCAGCAAGAGGATTTAGTGTCCATCAGTGACCCTTGTTTAAATGAATTGTTGCCTATATGAGTGCAAAAGTAGGTGCAATGCTGACGTTTATCCTGTATTTATTAGCTGGCATTCTCTAATAAGCATCCTCGATCTGTCCCTTCTTTCATTCCTTGAATCCCTCCCTGTTTCTTCCTTTCTTGTTGCTATGAATGCATGCATTTTTAACTTTTTCAGTATTTGCTTGTCTACTGCTGTTTATCCTAGTTGTTGAAGTTGTAAAGAAAAATTGTTCCTCAATTCAGTGGTTTAAAACGATAATAATTCTATGTTGTGTTTTATTTATATAATAATCAAAGCTTTGATTGCTTCGAACATATTTCTATTAATGTTGTTTTATAGATAATGCCCAGACATTGTTTAAAAATCATGGTGACGTGTCTCAGAATCGATTGCTAAAAATGGGATTACTAGGTCAATGTGAGAATTTGAACCCAAAGTGTCAGGGTAACATAGTATTAGCTTTCCTATTGTCAAGGCAGTTTTATGATGCTCTCTCCCACAGATTCTTGTTTTCATTTTTTTTTTGTAATATTTAAGTTATCTAGCTTAAATTAAAAAATCTTTATATATAAAATCTTTTAATGATGACTCACACTAAACACTTTCACAAAATCTTGTTTTTGAGATGAACATATAATGCTTATTTGCCAACAACAACAAAATTAATCTGTCATTATGTGATGAATAAAACAATGGGGGACATATTTTGAAAATGTAAACCATCGCAAACTTCATTTTCTCTCTCTCCCCACAATGCTCTATGTCTTTAAGTTATTTCCCCGGTAATCATCCTTCCATTTATGAGAAACACTCTCTTTGAGAAGGTGAAGTTTGCTTTTGCAAGAAAAAGATATAGTGCATGAGCGGTTCCTTTCCTCTAGGAAAGGAAAATAGAGAAGCCATAGTCTAGGTCTGAGGCAGGAGTGAAGGAGGGAGGGAGAGACAAAGGGGCACAGAGAACGCAAGTGCTCAGACAAGTGATGTAAGTATATTCTGCATGAGAAATAGATGGGGGGGACGGTGTTGGGTAGGCTAGGGGATAGGAAAGCAGAGAAAACCAGCGGCTTGCCTTTGACACGAAGTAGTAAGATTTTTTGAAATCGGTGTTTTTCTAAAAGGTCCCTTATTACTAAGTGTTAGAGCATCAACTTAAAAAGCTCTTACCTATGTCTGCGAATGAAGCCACACTTGCTGGCCCTCCTGGTGGTGAAATGGGTTAGGTCACAGCTCACTGCAGCCACTTCAGTGCGAGTTTGATCCCAGGCCTGGGAGTGATCACATGGTGCAGCAGGCTTCTCCTGTCTCACCTGCTGCTTCCCTCAGCAGTTTACTTCACTGATGCCTGTTCTGCTCCCGACTCTGACTCTGGCGAATGCTCCCACTACCCTGCACCTTTGGCCTGTACCCCAGCTCTGTATGCATAAATAAATAAATCTTAAAAAAGCAACAGCAACCACACTTGCTTCAGATAAGAGGACCAGATAGAAATCTCAGTCCATACATGCCTATCATCATAAATATAAATCTAAATTTTATATAATTTAAAATTAAATGTGTTTCTCTATATCTAGTATTAATTTCTCAATGGATTAGAAATACTGCACAAAATAAAATGGAGGATATCCCTGGCGGTGGAGGGGTTAAAGTCTCAGCACTGTCAAGTGGTCCCCAGCCACTGAGGCCTGAGTTCGATCTCTGGCCAGGGAACTGACTCATATGGAGCAGCAGACCTCTCCTGTCTCACCTGCTGCTCCTCTCTGTAGCGTGTTTCAGTAGATTTGCCTGTTTTGTTCTCCACTCTGTTTCTGGGGAGTCTGCTCACCCTCCACCTCTGGCCTTCATCCCACTTCTTGTATGGATAAATAAATAAAATAAAACAAAGAAACAAAATAAATAAATAAATAAAAAGATAACGTTAGAAGACCCAGCGATGTTGCTCCTGGGTACTTACCCAAAGAATATAAAAATATGCATTTGAAAAGATTTGCACACACTTATGTTCATAACAACATTATTCATAATCGCTAAGACATGGAAACAACCTCAACATCCATCAATGGATGACTTTGGAAGACAATGTGGTCTACACACTCAGGGGAACACAGCCTTGTTCCTTAATATGAAATCCTGCTTTTTGTGACAATATGGATGCAACTGAGGTGAATTATTCCAAATGAAATAAGCCACCACAACAAATACAAGATTATTTCATTTATATGTGGACTATAAAATAAACAAAGCAAAGGAACTAGGTGGGAGGGAGAGAAGCATAGAGGGTCTCAACCTGCCAGGGAGAAGGCACTGGGACTTTGGCTTATATTTACATGGAGTTGAAGCTTGTCCCGGAAATATTTAAATCCAAGTCAATTAATTCCTTTTACAATTTATTCTTCATTTTTATTTTTTTAATTAAATATTTATTTTTTTGTACAGAACTGGGGTACAGACCAGAGATGCAGAGGGTGAGAGGATTCACCAGAGACAGAGTGGGGAGCAGAACAGGCAGATCGATGAGGTACACTGCTGAGGGGAGCAGTGGGTGGGTCAGGAGAGGTCTGCAGTGCCATATGGATCACCTCTGGGGCAGGCAGGGATCGAACTCATGTGGAAGTGGCTTAAGCTTCTTTGTGCTGTGCTTTAACCCGCTGCGCCACCAGGGAGGGCCCGAATTTACTTTTTAAAGATTTATTTTTATTTATAAATACAAGAACTGGGGTGTAGGCCAAAGGTTGGGGTGAGAGCAATCCTCAGAGAGTGGGGAGCAGAACAGGTGAATCTATTGAAACACACTGATGAGGGGAGCAGCGGGGGACAGGAGAGGTCTGTTGTCATGGGGGTGAGCTTCCTGGCTGTGGAATCCAATTCAAGCCTCAGTGGCTGGTGATAGCTTGACAATGCTGAGAGTTAACCCATGCTCCACCACGGATATCCTCCACTTCAGTTTTTTTTTTTTTTTTAAGATTTATTTATTTATGCATACAGAACTGGGGTACAGGCCAGAGATGCATGGGCGTTGAGAGGCTTCACCAGAGTCAGAGTGGAGAGCTGGACAGCTAGATCAATCAAGTACACTGCTGAGGGGAGCAGCGGGTGGGTCAGGAGAGGTCTGCTGCACCATATGATCACCTCCCGGGCTGGCATGCAACTCACATTGAAGTGCTGTGGCTCTCTTGCAGTGCTACGTCCTAACCCTTTGTGCCACCAGGGAGGCACCCCCTCCACCCCGTTTAGTTTTTTAAGGAAATACCAACCCACTGATAAATTAATTCTAGCTATAGGTAAACAAGTTATACTTATATTGATATTGTTTAAATTTATTAAATTTAAATTTGTGAGTATTGAGTATAAACACGTATGGGCTGAGATTTCTACTAGTTATTCTCATTTTAAGCAAGTGTGGTTTCATTTGTGGACATAGATAAGAGTTTTTTAAAATTGATGCTTGAACACTACACAAATGAGGGACCTTTTAGAAAAGCTTATATTTCAGAACTCTCACTACTTTGTTCTGATGCGTGTTCTCATACTGTTTTTAATACTTAAACCTAAATAACACGGGAAAATGTAAACATTGTGAAGGTGCCATATTGAAATCTCATTTGAACCTTAATGTGCTGTGAACAGTCTACATGTTGCAGTCTTCAGATTTGTATTTTAATCACTGGGCACCCAGTGCATACAGCAGAATCTAATTAATCACATATTTAAATTTTCATATTTGGGAGATATTTTTTGCAATGATTAAAATTTTTGCAGATAATATTTAGGATCTTATAGCATTCAAATGTCTTATCTTTTCTCTTTATCTTTCAGTAATTATTTCTAGCTCAAATCCCCAAGGAAAAGCACTGAGTTCTATGTACGCAATATACTTTATGATAAACATACTAAAATTATAGTGTATGACCATTCTCTAATTGTGAATGATTACTGTTAAGGTTACTTACTTTTAAGACTCTTGGTTCTATTTATTGATAGTACTATTGTTTATGTTTCCCTGAAACCAAGTCAGCAGTGAGTGTAATCATTTTAAATAGTTTTATTAAGTGAAAATAATTAAACTTTGTAGGAAAATCAGCTACAGAAAGACACCAATGATGTTTATTATATAATAGAAAGGTGAAGGTGAGATGGGAATATATTTAGATCACGAAAATTAAAAAGACTGAGAAGAAAATTATTCCAAAAGTATAATTAAATTTTCCAAAAATTCTGGAAAAAATATTTGCAGCTTATAGTGAAGATGAGTTTTGAACACAAGTCTTTGTTTTCCCCTCAAATTTCATTTGGCTCTTGGGTCTATGGAAATAGAAACAGTATACTTAAGGTGTTTTCCTGATTACTAGGAGAAAAGCTTCTCTTGGGGAAGAGTTACAATAGAAGGAGCTGAATAAAATTATTGAAAACATGAAAACACAGCTCTCCCACCGCCCCCACAAAATTCTTCAATCTGAAATGACTAATGATATATTCTGGAAACAGATATCATATGTACATACATTCTATACATACACATCTCACGAAGGACACCCTTTGTGAAAGGTTAAAAACTTTCATATTCGTTGATTTCTACAAACTTGTTTTCAAGTGATTCATACTTTTCCTTGAAGTGCCCTGAATCCATCATCATATTAAAACATCTCAGATTATCACTTATATCCTCTCTTTAAAGATTTAAGACCATGAAATTTGTGTATCCTGTCGGTCTAAATGGTTCCATAATGAATGAGTGATTCAAAACAAGACTGTGCGGGAAGAAATCAATACGGCTGTTGATGGTTACTTGATTTTTAGTCATAAACTAGAAAGGGACACTTTTATTAGGAGGGCGCCTCCAAAAATTTCTGTAGTAAATTGTTTGCAATTTCCTCAGGCATTTCAAAAGTGAATGTCTTCAGATGAGAGTTACTAAATAATCACTGTTCTAGGAAAAAAACCCAAATGTCGCAGTTTTCTAATTTTGGCCTGTATCTGCTGGATCCGATGAAGAGAAGTAAGCCTACTGCTGTGTAAACGGCACATTTTACAACATCTTTGAGAATCACGCCGGCTGGTGTGTCAAGCGTACTTAGCTCCACTGTCAGTGGGTGCGGTCAGTTAGAATATGAACTAGAGAGAAAAGTGGAAAAGCAAAGAAAGGCGGGCCTGGTGGGATTGAGAACAACCAGGAACAACATCTCCAATCGCTGAATACTGAATCATTTTCTCATTTTGAAAAGCAAAATCCAACGGCCTGGTCATCAGAGTCCCGTCTAGCTCTCGGATTCTTCCTCCTAGCCAGGAGGAGCGATCTGCGTTTCTTCTGAGTCATTGGCCCATGTTGTTAAAGTAAAGCACGGTAAAGCTGTTCCAGCCCAAATTCACAGTGAACCTCATCATAACATCTCCGATGTGTCTGTGCAAACAGGAGCAAAATCCAACTGGACTGAATGTTTTCCTAGTTTGAGGAAATATATTTTCTTTAGCGTATTTCCCAGGAGAGGTCATTTGAACGGCAAAAGCAGACCAAAGACCCCACTCCCAAATTCTTCATTGTCCAGTTTGTAATACTAATAAAGTAAGAAATATTTGTTGTTGCATAAAGGTAAATATATTCAACAGTATTTGTTAGATATCTACCATGACCTTGTTTACTTCTCAGGGCAAAATGAAAGAAATTGCATAATTTTACTTTTTCACAGAGAACACCAAAGACAGTAAGCTGTGTTGTTTGTAAAGCTCTATTGAAACTATTAAACACTACTTTATTCTCTAGCTCTATATTGTGACTAAAGAAGAGAATATCATACCTTGCATCTGATGACTAACAAATGATCTGAAATGCTAGTGTCTTACATAACTATTTCCCCCAGAGTTTTGTTGATCAACCGCGAAGTTTTGATCTTGGGCAGTATGCTTAAGGTTGGATGTTTTTGGAGGGACTCACATATATGTTTGTGGCTTTTGCTGGCACAACAGGAATTTTATTCATAGCCTATTATTCTAGAGAAGGCCAGTCAAGGCCAGCTCACATGGTGAAGAAAGAGTTCCCAGCAGAAAAGACTTAGCACCTAGATAACAAACACTAAACCTACCACGGGTTGAGCCCCATCCACTAACCTCTATCTGTCTACCATACGTCCTGTGGCCAAGACCAGATTCAGGGGGTGGAGAAATGAAATCCATGTCTTGATTAGAGTTAATGAAAAATATTATAGTTTCTCTCTAAAAAAACTACAGCATCCTGTGCAGAGAAATGTTGGAAGAAAAACATAGAGCTAAGAAGCTACACTTCAACTTTTCATTTCACATTTAGGCTTTTCTATAATTGGAACTGACATGACTTTGGGGTTGGGGTGGAAGGATGGGTGGAGTTTTCTAGGCTGCAACTATAAACAGAGATTTCTGGGAATTTGAAATCCAGCTAAGGTCAGAGAGTCAGCTCTTGAATTAGAGCTTTAAATCACTGTAGTTAAAGAGAAATATCTCTGCCTGACTCAGTGCCACCGCTTGGAAACGACGTCTTCAAGTTATGGAGTTGCCCTTGGCAATAAGAACAGCCTGCATTCCAGTGGATTCCCAGAGGCTCTGGCTGCAAGCCTCAGGAACTGACATCTCCTGTTTTCTTTTGCTCTGCTGCTAGCTATACTATCCACATAGTTCAATGCCTCTATATTAATAACCAACCACTTAACCTGGCCATAAGATCTACCTCCTTGAGACCATCTCCTCAGTGGCCTAAGATAGTGATGAGGATTTGCTGCTTATGGACAATGACAGTCCTGCATTGAGACCTGTCCATTACATGGCCTTCTCTTGACTTGATTGTGATGAGAATTGAAAAGAAGAAAAGTGTGATGGATTCTAGTTTTTTTATGCCTCTACAAAAATGTTCGATAAGCATACTTCTATTTGTATAGTGGGAGATGTAATTCTTATGTTTGCTCACAAATCACACTGGATTAGACGGGGTGAGGATTGGGTAGAATAGCGTATAAATAGAAATAAGACTTCAGGGGTGTAGGCATGGGTCATGATCATAAAAATAAAGTGTGTAGCTGCCCTCCAGCCTGCCCATGCCTATGCAGGTGTTTCTTGTGCCAGCCTTCTCCCTTTGCCAAGCAGCAGTGGCAGCTCTTCCAAGACCGCCCACCTGTGACTGTGCAGGCCTCTCTCTTGACCAACCCATCCCTGTTGGTGACAGTTCTTTCTGCCTGCTTTTTCTGTGCAAGTGTCCTTTACTCGTTTCTCCATTCAGATACACAAATAAATAAATAAAGAGGTATCAACATATATTGCACCCACAAGCCACAGTGTTAGGTGTGATATTCAGGGCACTTCTAAGGCATCGGGGTGGGCATTAATGGAAATGAAAGATAAATAGCCATCACAGGGGAAGTGGGGTGGTAAAAGGGGAGGGGAACCCCAATGCAACAGTGAAGGATTATTGGTGCTTTGGTGGTGGGTGTGGTCACATATATTTGCAAAGATGTGAATCATCGCCAGTGAACCATAACAAAACACTTACATAGTGTTTTTTTTGTTTTTTTATTGATTTATTTATTTATGCTTACAGAACTGGGGTACAGGCCAGAGGTGTGGTGGGTGAGAGGATTCACCAGAGTGGGAGCAGAACAGGCAGACTGACGAAGTACACTGCTAAGTGTAGCAGCGGGTATGTCAGAAGAGGTCTGCCACCCCATGTGCGTCAGCTCCCTGGCTGGGGATCGAACTCATGCTGCAGTGATTTCAGACAGCTTCATATTGTGGTGCTTTAACCCATTGCGCCACCAGGGAGAGCCCACTTACACATTGTTTTTAACCAAAATTGCCCCGATCAAAAATAACTTAGCAAACAAAATATGATGGCCGGCTGCACTGGAACTCTTGAATGTCAACACTTGTGTCTGCTACTTGTCTGTCTCCAGATTCCCTTCCCAGGGCTGAGCTGTCTGACCTGTAGCTACAAGCTCAGTTTCCTCCATTATATCCTCTAGGTAGAGGCTACTCTGTCAGGTAGAACCCTTCCTAGAGGTTTACCTTAATTATCATAAGTTCATTATCATAAGTTAATTACAATGACCAAATTCCTCAGCTGAGAGCTTACTTCTACTGCCCTGGGTCCATCCTCCCCCC
>NW_004567111.1:9663181-9673105 GCF_000260355.1 Condylura cristata
CCCCCGTTTCTGTGGACTCTGTGACTATGATCTGTTTGCTCCTCTGGCCATGGGACTGGATTCCCTCCCATCCCCTTTAGAGGTTGATCTCTGGTCCGTGGGTCTGAAATGGATACAGGCGTTTGCTTTCAGACTTGTTGGCTCCTTCTGGTTGCTTGTCTTAGACTCTGAAGTCACCACTTTCCTCTCTATACCCGTTTCAGGAGCTCCAGGATATACTGCCTGTCACTTATAATGTTTTCCAGAACTATCATTGTATGTGATATGTGTTGCCCAGATATGTTTTGTCCAATCTTAGTTATTATAGGATGGGTTGTTTTCCAGCATCCACAACGTGATCAGTTTCTCAGATCACCTGCTGCATTCTGGTCCAGATTTGGGAGTCAGATGACTGGGTCTGGCTCTCGGTCTTCCACTTGTCTGTAGTTGCCATAAGTAATCTGTAAGATGTTCACCATCAAGATGTGTGAGCACTATATTCATACCGTCATGGTTAATTGCACATAGAAAATGATGACACCAGAGGAGAATATCTTGTAGAGAAGTGTATTCATGGGAGTACCCAGAAGAATAAGTAAACCAAGACATTCATTCTGGATCATTAAAGAAAAAATTATATTTTCTTCAAAGGTATGCATTAACTCGGTAAAAAAAAGTTGTGGTTCAGCCTTTTGAAAGCCCAGCTAGAGTATTGACAATAAACCCGACAGATTAAAAATCTTTAAGGGATGCTAACTGTTAATGAGCCTGAATTTTATGGCATATATTTTGCATAAATGCCTTGTCTGATCACTTATGACCTAGAGGAGTGGCCCAAGGTATTTACAAATTGGATGGATCACTTGCACACTATTAAAATGATCAACGTCACCTTGACTTCTTTACTTGTTCCCATGACTACCGTATAAATTTCCCAAAGCCATCATTTAAATGGCCACATAAAATTTTAGATGATTTCCTTTGGAAGTGTAAGAGACCTTGAATTAATAGGATCGCTTTCTGGAGGTTTAGGGTAAAGGAGGAATTATTCCCTCTCCTCTGCGAATGCTAAGACTTTTCATTATAGTTGTTTCTTACACATATTCTTGTAAAGAGTGGCCATTGTAGTGTGTCTCTCTTCAACAGTGCTTTTACCTTCATAAGAATGGACAAAATGCTGAATTATCTAAATGTGGAAAGATCTATTGCAGATTTCCCTGAGAAAAATTATAATTATGACCTTCTACCTGGTTTTATAGTTATTGTATTGTAGATAAATTAACCAAATTGCACTGCAAATTTTACTTTTCATTTTGTCATTACTACTTCTTTAAAAAGCTTATGTAAGCAGTTTAAGTGTCCACAATTTTTTTCCAAAGTGTGACTAAAAAAGTTTATAAATTAGAAAATGTAGTTCTGTATTATAATGTCACTTTTTATAATTTTTAATTACATGAAGTTAATTCCTGCTGAATCTTAACCATGAACCCACCAAGATCTGCCTAATTGGGAAGATTCTTATATTTGAGTGAAAATTTAGATGATGCACCAATGTTTAAATATAAGGAAATATTTTCTTAATAAAAATAGTTAATACTATGAATATTATTTTTTTTGGAGAGTAAAGTCTATAAAAACTTAAAAAAGATTTTTCTAAATGTTAGGTAGACTAAATTAACTCAATCAACTGAGAAGCATAAAAATAAGAAAATGAGTGTGATTTGATTTTCTATAGGACAAGATAACATGAAATTTTAATTAGTCCTAGCTCTAAACAATTTTTAATAAAGTGAACCCAACTAAACATTCACATTTCTGAAGAATGTTATATGGATAGATGCTAAAATTCTCCACCCGATAAACACTTAGGTAATAAACAATGTCTGATTTTCCCAAATTTTATTTTATTTCACAATTCAGGAGATATATAGCTCTGTATCTATATATTTCCCGAGGCAGTCAGCTGTAACTCCCGAGGTAACATATAATATTAATTCAGTTTAGCCTCCTGCATTTCAGGAGATTTTGATGCAAACCACATACTATATTTATTTTATGTTGATGGCTTTAGTCAAAGGATTAAGTAATTTATTTCTGAATAGCTATTTATCTCTTTCCTGTTTACAACTAACCATTTTTCCTCCTATTTATATAGTAAATGGCCCTGAGAAGACTTGTCTATACATTTATAGAATCATGTTACTTGTACTAAAATTAATGTAAAATATAGCATATTTACTTTTACAAGAAAAATACAGTATTTCTTTTAACATGACTAATATATTATTTAGAGAGAAACAGATATTTTGTGGTTTGGTACCTATTGTTTGAAATATCAATCCAAAAGCATGAACTATATTTTGAAAACCAAATCACTATATTCACCTCTTCCTATTTTTCTAATTAGTAGAACACTTATGATGTTATAATTCAAATTTTTCATTTGTTTTTTTTTTTTTCTTTTTGCATGAAGATATGTATAAATTCTGATCCTGGGTTTGAGAAGCATATAATGTTAGGGTAGTAGGCTGAGAGAAAGGAGGTGAGGATAATTTGAAGAATATTGGCAAAGTAATTGATTAAAACATTTCATATCCTACCATAAGATATTTATTTGCATTTAGTGGTTCTACAAATAATTTCCGACTGAATTATTTCATCAAACTCTATTCAAGGTAGCCAATGAAACCAGTTACTTGTTTCTAAATATGTCATCCATTAAGATGAACTTTATGAGCAATCTTGAAAAAGTACTCATAAGTTAGGAGTTGTATTTTTTTAGGACACTTTCAAAATAGTGAGAAAATATTTGATGGAGTTTAAACAAATATCACCAGATTTGAGGAATATCTCATTAACCCCTGTGTGAGGAATACAAATTGGTCTGGTTTACAACACCGTATGTGATTTAGAGGTAAAGTTCACACCCTTCAGATATATGTCTCCACACCACAGCCACACCAAAGACCCCAGTGCTCCCCCATGCTTAGTGATTTGTTCTAGAGTCAGTGTTTGCTTTTGTTTATTTCCCACCCAGATTCCCCTCATTCCTTGGTTTTAAATACAGCTCAGAAAAAAGACCTCTGGCTCTCATTATAGTAAATTCCTTTAGCAGGATTTGCCTTCACATTTTTTATGGACAGGAAAGGGTTCACACAGTAGAGGAGGCTATGAAGGAAAGAACACATGGCAAACTGAAGACTTGCATCCAGTTTCTCTATGTCCTTACTAGTTAGTGACCAAGTTACTTAACGTTTTACTAGTCATGTTCACTGCCTTATGCAAGCATAACAAGTAACTCCTAAAAATCTCAGATGTATTCCTCTCTCCAGCTACATGGTCTCTGGATGTTTGTTGCCTTTTCTGGTCCTCAAGGGGAGACTTGTTATTTGGAACTTGCAACAATTAAGGCAAAGGGAGAAAGAGTTCTGGAGGACCCACTGATAAAGCCTTAATGCAATGCCTAGAGGTAATTAGACTCATCTCACTAAAAGGTGGAAGCACCATCCAGCTATGCATTTAGAAAGCAGAGAACTGCAGCTGTTTCGTCATCAGCTCTTCTGAGTTTCTATTTCTTCATAAATAATACAAAAATGTAGAGAATAAGACATGATAATATGTGTAAATTACTTTGTAAGGATAGTGCTACTATGTGTAATAGTCTTAATATAAAGATTAGTAGTTTTATCAACTAATATAAGTAATGATTGTGATACCCTTTTATTTTAAAATATTTTTATTTATTCATGCAAACAGAACTGGGGTGCAGGCGAGAGGAACAGGGGCAGTGAGAGGATTCACCAGAGACAGTGGGAAGCAGAACAGGCAGATCAATGAAGGACACTGCTGAGGGGAGCAGCGGGTGAGTCAGGAGAGGTCTGCTGCACCATGTAGGTCACCTCTGGGACTGGAGATCGAACTCGCACTGAAGCGGCTGCAGCTAGCTTGCAGTGCTGCACTTTAATCCGCGGTGCCACCAGGGAGGGTCATGATTATGATACATAATCAGCACATTCTGATGCATTACAAAAAAAAAAAAAAAAATGGGGAATTCACAAGGCTTAGCAACCCAGGGCCCATAGACCAAATACAGTCCAAAGCAATTGTAAATTTAGTTTTACTAAGACTCAGTCATGCTCATTCCTTAAGAATGCCAATAACTTGGGGCCTTCTGGTGGTGCTAGGGGTTAAAGTCCAACACTGGGAAGCTCTCCACACCCACTGCAGCATGAGGGAGGTGACTCACATGGCACAGCGGACCTCTCCTGATCCACCTGCTTCTCCCCTCAGCAGTGTATTTCAGTAGATCTGCCTGTTCTGCCCCCCACTCTGTCTCTGGTGACGCCTCTCAACCCCCACACTCCTGGCCTGTATCCCAGTTCTTACATGCATAAATAAATAAATCTTTAAAAAATTAATGCCAATAACTCTTTTAAATCTATGATGGCAGAATTGAGTAACAGCCACCTTGTGATCATAAACATTCACATTCTTCCTTTCTAGAGAAAATGTTTACTGATCCATGTTCTAAAGCAGCAGCAAGAGCAGTTAACATGATTACCTGTCTTAATTTGTGTTCCCTTGAAAGATCCCGTTGCAAGGACATGAGTGCAAGTAATTTTCATATTGGAGAAGCTCCAGGAAGCAAGAGACGAGTGGGTGAAGCCAGTTGGGTGGTGTTTAAATATGATATTGAGGTATATGCTTCTTTTTTTTTTTTAAAGATTTATTTATTTGTGCATACAGAACTGGGGTACAGGCCAGAGGCTCAGGGGCGGTGAGAGGCTTCACCAGAGACAGAGTGGGGAACAGAACAGGCAGGTCCACGAAGTACACTGCTGAGGGGAGCAGTGGGCGGGTCAGGAGAGGTCTGCCACGCCATGTGGTCACCTCCGGGGCAGGCGGGAATTGAACTCATGCAGAAGTGGCTTTAGATTCTCAGTGCTGTGCTTTAACCCGCTGCGCCACCAGGGAGGGCCGAGGTATGTGCTTCTGATCCTGCAAACTCGAGTCCGATAATACTTAGGGGTGGCTCCCAGGAGTCTTACTCTAGTATTACTCTAGGCTGTGTGTGCATGAGGGTCAGTTGGGCTCCAAAGTGTGGGCCACTGTTGCCAGCAGAAGCAGTACAAAGCTGTTTCTTGTAAAGTGCTGTTGCACCACTACAGCTGAGGGGAAGTCAGAGGAGCTACAATGGAGCAAGAAGCCAGAGGTCTCTCGTCTCTCTGTTCTCGTTTAGTTTCTGAGCAAATTTTATTGGCCCTTGTTACGATGTTCCATGCAGGAAGTTTTCAGTGGAGAAACTAGGAGAAAAAAAAATGATTTTATCACTTGAATCTCGGGCTAAGGGCATGATAAGAACATGTGCTTGGAAGGGACTAAGTGATCAAACGATCACACTCCATTTCCAGTCACTTCTTTTTTTTCTGTAAGAGAGAAAGGTGGAGTCTGTCTGATAAAAACTATCCTATACTCTTATCCTCTTAGGTTTGACAGCAATGTCACTGATAAAAAAATTCCCCTTTATCTCCAGCAGGGATGCACAGTGGGGAAATCTAAGAGGTTCTATCTATTGCAGGGATGATACCATCAACCTTTGTCTAAATTTGTATTGCAACCAAAATAAATACTTTCCAAGTACATACATTTAAAACAAGAAATATAATCACTGGAAATCAAACAAAATCAAATGGGAGATGAGTGGGAGGAGGAAAAGTAAATGAAATTGAAGAACCCACTCCTGCTTCCTTAAAGGAAACAAGATATCCACCCCCCCCACCCCCACAACCCCCTTCATAACAATCAGACAATCTCAGTGAAGGAGACAAGATGAAGCCATAAGTCTGAGTCAGATTATTAAGTACAGTGTATTGCTAAATATGGTTCCATTAGTGGTTGAAAATCTACCTTTCTGTTTTTAAAATAAAAGAACCATTGTAAAGAAAATTGCATTATCTTGTACTTCTGGGTTTTAAGTCCTGGTGCCTTGCAGTTCATGAAGCTTCAGTTCAGACTTGGAGATCATGATATCCTAGTAAGTACTGTGAGAAGACAAGTGTGTTTGTTTTCAAAAGAATTAATATAAAATTTTTATACAACTAGCTCGGTGAGGGAAGAGGTAAATGTAACTAGAGATAACACTTAAAGAAGTTGATTATGTTTTATAACTTTATGAAATGATGAGTAATAGGAAACTTTTATCAAAGAACAGTTGCTTATGGGAAGAAATGAATGGATGAGTATACAATGACATGAATGTTGAGGAGTATATGCACAGTTCTTTCAAATAGCTCTTGACGTTTTCTTTCTTTCTTTCTTTTTTTTTGGTAGAATAGCTGGGGCATAGGTCAGAGGTATGGGGGGGTGGGGTGAGAGGATTCAGCTGAGAGGAGTGGGGAGCAGAATAGACAGATCTACTGAAATACATTGCTGAGGGAAGCAGCTGGTGAGGTAGAAGAGGTCTGCTGTGCCCTGTGGGTCAGATCCCTGGTTGGAGATCCAACTCAGGCCGTAGTAGTAATAGCAATGAGATTTAACCATAGACCACCAGGGAGGTCTTCAAATAGCTCTTTAGTGAAGATTAAAGCTATTGTGCCCTTCCTGGTGGCACAGAAGGGTAGAGCACAGCACTAAGAAGCTAAAGCCATTTCCACAGAGTTCCAAACCCCACCAAGGAGGTGACCCCCATGGGGCGGCAGACTTCTCCTGACTCGCCCGCTGTTCCCCTCAGCAGTGTACTTCGTCAATCTGCCTGTTCTACTCCCCACTCTGTCTCTGGTGAATCCTCTCATCGCTCTTGCACCTCTGACCTGTACCCCAATTCTCTATGCACAAAATTTAAAAAAAAAAAAAAAGATTAAAGCTATTACAAATCTCCTGTATACCGGAACAGAGCCTTATTCTACCATGTGGGTCGCCGGCATTCTCCTTCTGTGTACTGTGGAAGGAGTATTTCCCGCCAGTGGAAATACCCACTTGCTTTTCAAATCCAAGGTGAGGACCACTTTCTAGGGGACCCTACTGCCCAGACCCTACTGCCTTCAGTGGGGTGCACCCAGACTGCTCTCGAAATTCATTCATGAAGTAGTCTGCCAGAAAAATTATACTCCGTGCAAGAACTTTAGTTTTACTTACTATGTTCACCAGTACATGTTACACTCCCCTAGGCTGATTTAAGACTCTGGAAGGGAGCCACAATTTCTCATGCACCTTCTCTCACCCCCTCACTGAACGGAACCTGTTGCTGCCTTGAATCTCTACGTTGGCTGCATAGAATATTGAGCTTAGACTACTTAGTCAAGTATTTGATGAATGAACGAGTCCTCTCTTCATTGCCATAGTTTCTAGTAAATGTGAGTCTTGAGTCCCATAGTCCTTTATTCATGTGCCATTAAATAAAATACAAAGTGTGATATTTGTTCTTTCACTTACAAAATGACGAACTTGTCTTCTAAGGTAACAAATGCATGACAGTTCTTGTCTCTCAATTCACCTTGACTGTGACTTGAAGTCAAGATCCACTGATCTCTTTCACAGAACTGTGTTCTGCCAACTGGGTTCCGTGATCCGAACTTCAGCACCTAAGACTTCACCATGGATATTTTTCAGATCTTCTGAAGTGGAGGTTTTCAGGGGGGAGGAGATGTGGAAACTGATTTTTTTTTTTTTAAGTTACCTAGTTAGTTCTTATATGTGGGCGAATTTGAAATGGCTTACATGGGGAAAAGTCCCTGTGGGTCCCTTTAATATAGTCCAGTTTATTTATTCATTTAAAAAAATATTTATTTATGCATACAAGAACCAGGGTACAGGCCAGAGGTGTGTGTGTGTGTGGGGGGGGGAGTGAGAGGATTCACCAGAAAATAGAGCAGGAAGCTTCTAGAATATAAAGGAAAACCCAAAGACCATAGAACAACTGAAAAATTGTAAATGGGATTTTCCTACTTTTTAATTATAATATTTTATAAAATCCCACTTTGGAAACTTAAAAAAGCAACTAGTAAATCAATAAGCATTGTCTTTGGAAAGTCCCATTTTCACAGTTGTTCGGTAACAATCTGGAATTTATTGACTCATTCCCATTTGTAGTTTCTGGAACTTCTAGTGGTTTAAGAAAGACATCAACTCCAGGGCAGCTTTGTAAATATGTCCCATCCCCTGTTCTAGGAATTTGAATATCAAATAGTCTGGTAGGATAAGAAGATGTTAAAGGATATGTCTGTCAGTGTTACAAATTAAATTTTAGAAACACTTTCATCATTATTCCTTGAAAATTACTTTTAATGCATTTATTTGGGAATTCTAGCAAGGACCATATTTTTGGTATGTATGCACATATGTATGTGTGTATATGCATGTGTGTGTACATATGTATGTGTGTAGGTGTCATCTTGCCATCTCAGTACTGTCTGGAATTATAGATCATACTAGCTGTAGCCCTCCCTGGTGGCGCAACAGGTTAGGACACAGTACTACAAACTGGCCGCAGCCACTTCATTGGGAGTTCAATCCCTGGCCCTGGAGGTGACCCACATGGTGCGGCAGACCTCTTCTGTCTTGCCCGCTGCTCCCCTCAGCAATGTGCTTGTCAGTCTGCCTGTTCTGCTCCCCACTCTATCTCTGGTGAATACTCTCACTGCCCTTGTACCTCTGGTCTGTACCCCAGTTCTGTATGCATAAATAAATACATCTAAAAAAAACACCTAGTTGCAATTATTTTCTTACTTAACCAATCTATTTTGTATTCTAAAACATATTAATAGCAGATGTTCCAAATTTCTGGAAGGTCTGGCCTCTGCCTATTTTCTTACAGAAAGAAAGACTTTGTTTTTGTTTCTGTTTAGCTTCTTGAGGAGTATCTTATTTCATCTTCTCTAAATATAGATGTTGGGCTTAATATTAGCCATGAATTTTGTTCAGGGTAATATCAAGTAATTGACCACGATGAGTTGAATGAGCTCAGTATTTTTGATACCCCACAAAGCTCCTCTTGATACTATCGATTTAATTCTAAATAGAAAATAAATCTTTACAAGAATTCTGGAATTCATCAATTAATAACTATCTCATCAATTGTAACTATCTCACTTGTCAAGAGGCAACAACTGAGTTTATTTATACATGTGTCTGTGTTCCTAGTGTCTCTGTATCTTGTTTGGCATACTCAGGAACATGTGATAAAAGGGATATACTATAGTGATCATATGTGGGCTATTTTAAAAATATATTTTCTGGGCCCTCTCTGGTGGCATGGCATGTTAAAGCTCAGCACTGAGAAGATAAAGCCACTTCAGCATGAGTTCGATCCCTGCCTGCCCCGGAGGTGACCACATGGCGCGGCAGACCTCTCCTGACCTGCTCACTGTGCCCCTCAGCAGTGGACTTCATCAGTTGGCCTGTTCTGCTCCCCGCTCTGTTTCTGGTGAAGCCTCTCACCCTCCACATCTTTGGCCTGTACCCCAATTCGTATGCATAAATAAATAAATCTTTAAAAAATATGTTTGCTTGCAGTTGTTCCTTGGAATATTAATTAAACCTAAATCTCTTGAGTATACTTTTGGCATTTACTTACAGCAATAAAATATCCTAATTAAAAAAAAAACATTTATATATGTTATATATAAAATGATAAAATATATAATTTTATGAAAATTGTGCAATACTCTATGGCTTTCCCTCGATGATTTATCTGGAGATGTTCTCAGAAAGGATGATTGAGTCCCAAATGTGAGTTAATTTTTCATTATTTTAAAGGATGTAGCCAGGTCAGCATTGTTTTTCCAAAAATTCTGATCTAAGACCAGTGAGCAAACTAACCATTTGCCTAATGACTCTTGCAAGTTTGCTTTCTAGCCAGTGACTACTAACATGCCTTGGTTACTTCAAGGCCTCTGTGATTCTGACAGCTCATGTGGTTGCCAGAGTGTCTTGTAGGAGACGTACTAA
>NW_004567111.1:9673770-9676546 GCF_000260355.1 Condylura cristata
AAAAAAAAAAAAAAATCTTCCTGATTTGACATATGGTCATAATATAAGCCTGTTCTCAATCTGCTTCCTGTGACATAATAATGAATAGATACTGTTACATGATAGCAGTGCTTAATCTTTAGAAGAATAATTTCATTTAACAGAAGAGAATGAAGCATATGAAAAGAAAATCTTCTATTGGATACATTCCGTTTTGATTATTTAAAGATATTGGTATAGTTCCTCATCCCAGAATGGTTTGTTGCCTTTATGTACAACTTTCCTCTCAAGTCCTTTTCACTCATGTGATTAATAACATGGCATGGAAACTTTCAAAGAGCCACCAAGTACTTTGCTCTCAGACTTTTCAGGCTAGGGTGGAGGGGGAAAAATGATAAACCTGAAAAAATATGATAATTATTGTAGCTTTGGAGATTTGGTTCAGTGTAGACAACCTGATTTTAAACCAATATGTTAATACACATGAAGATCAATATTAAAATGTAATCAAAGCAACAAAGC
This sequence comes from Condylura cristata, assembly GCF_000260355.1. Classification (NCBI taxonomy): domain Eukaryota; kingdom Metazoa; phylum Chordata; class Mammalia; order Eulipotyphla; family Talpidae; genus Condylura; species Condylura cristata. Next base: position 9,674,272 of record NW_004567111.1, read on the forward strand.
TAATCAAAAAAAAACTCAGTATCTTCACATATCTACTTACATATTTATTTTTTATTTTTTCTTGAATCTTAATATCAGACCAAATAGATGTGTATCAGGAGCAGTTAAGTATACTAATAAAAGTATTTATAAAGTATTAAAGTAAGACAGTATCAACATCACTGATATAACCTTGTGATAACGAAGACTAGTATGAGGAAATATTGCTATTATTTTGGAGCAGCTTTCTAGCTAAGGTATATCCTATAACAGTTTTGTCACAAGTCATATTTTATTATGATTTTAGAGGAGATGAAATAATTTATTGCATTATATAATTAAATAAAGAGCATCAGCTTTAGAATTTAATCATTGCCAAATCACATTTTAAATCATTCTTAAATGTTTTAAAATCATTTAAAGAGGTCTAGATGCAGCATACATTAGGCCAGTAATAAAAGCTTATTGACTGACTAAATTATATTGTCAAAAGAATAATTATCTGGCAACTAGAATACATGCTAAGAAATAATATTTAAATGCATTTTCTTTTGGTTGTTTCTACTTCACATTTCTCTTCCTTTTTCTTTTTGAGTATGCTTTACTTGCAGTCAGAGAACTTTCAAGATCACTTGAGCTGTTTTCAGTGTTTTCCCACACAAAAGAACAACATTTAACCTTAAAGTGCTTTCATATTTACTTTCTGAATTATTTACTCTATAACCATTCTAGTCATTCCCAAATGTTAAGATAATATTCTCTCAGGTTTCAATAAAATGCAAAAAATATCATGGAAGAAAAGACAATCAAAATATTTTATGGTTTGAGCGTGAGAAGACGATGAAGAGACGGATTCCAGAATGCTGCCTAAACACTTTAGTATGGGCAGCATTTGGGATGCTGTAGAGCAAGAAAATATCAAGGAAATGAATAATAATAATAATAAATGACCAGGAAATAGAAATGTTCGAAGACATTAATATAAATTAAGATGTCACAGTCAAGTGAGTATCACTCAGAAATTGCTACATCCCTTCTGCAAAATTCCAAGAAAGATAGCACTTAAACCCCAAAGATAAGTGAGAATAAAAAGAAGCAAATCACTTAATTATTGCTTGAGTAAGAGGGCAGGGAGAAGAGCAACTAAGAAGATGATCTGGAATTTTTTTATTATTTTCATTCAGTTATAATTCAAATGAAGCCTGTAAACACTGAGCTAAAGCCCATTCATCTGTTTGAAAAGATACTCAGGGAGAAAAGTGAGCTAATATGGATTATTAAAATCATCTGAGAGTTATTGGCTGAATGACCCAATGAGAAAACGAAAGAGGGTTTTTGAACATATTTGTTTACTAATGAACTTTAAGTGACAGACTCTATTTTCTTAGGTCTGTCTATGTACCCACTGGTAAGGTAGAGCGCTACAATAAACACATTATGGGAACCGGGATGTGGATACAGGACAATCTAAACATACATAGTGTTAAACTGTATTGCTCAACTCCCAGACCATGGCAAAATGATCCACGCGGCTTTGCTTAGAAGTGTGTGGAGCTCACCAGGGTTACTCTCAATAGCTCTAGTTTCCATTCTGGGCACAATGAAATGCACGCATGTAACTTGTTTTAGGCAATAATGAGCATAGAGTTGCATATCATTTCTAGGCAGAGACTTAAAATAACAGTGGGATCACTGTCTTCCCCACAAGTCCTGGAGGCTGGAAACACTTCAGAGATGGACCCTCGTTCATCCTGAGGGACTGGTGATGAGCTCTTCCCATAGACTGGTCACCTGGGTAAATCTCAGTATGTCTCAAAGAACCTGTAAGCGCGGAATGTCTGTAGAAAGGAGAGGTTTCCTGCCTCACCTAAGAAAGGGAGGAGAAGCTACAGAAGACAGGAGAAGAGGGAAGAAGACCAAGAACACTGGGAGGAGGCACATGGAGCAGAGACATGTGATGAAGCCAGGCTTGCTTCCTGGCCTGGGACGTGTGCCAGGGACGTGGGGGGCATGGACGGAGACACTTGTAAGAGACAGACACATGGGTGAGAGGCTGCAGGGAGGCTGACATGGCAGCCTTTAGCTTCTATTTTGGATTTTGATTTCGCTCTTTTCCTTTCAGACTTTGCCTGTTCTGCTCCTTTCTTGTGGGTCACCCCGAGAAGGTACCTTAGACTTCTAGCAAGATGTATGCCAACCCAATTTTATTTATTTATTCATTTATTCATTCATTCATTCATTCGTTTATTTATTTAATTATTTATCTATCTATCTACCTATTTATTTATTTATTTAT